>NC_044041.1:178928957-179577894 GCF_901765095.1 Microcaecilia unicolor | reverse complement strand
CTGCCAGGTACTCGTGACCTGGCTTGGCCACTGTTTGGAAAACAGGATACTGGGCTAAATAGCATTGATCTGACCCAGTATGGCTACTCTTATGTTCTTATGATTTCGTGTGTGCTTGCTTGCAACTAGAGGAAGGAGGCAGGTCACCTTCCATGCTCTTCTTCTGGATTTTTTACAGCCAGCCGCTTGAGGAACTGTTTTAGGGGGTGCTGCACACCTGGTATTCTGTCCTTCCAGTGGCATCACTGCAGTGCAGTATGAAAGGAGGAACTGCAATGGCGCATGTACAAGTACCAAGACAATCCAGCTGAGGTCCCACTCAATATCCTGCTCCCTGTTTTCACAGCAAACTAGGACCCTACCCCTAAGGTCTGAAAATTAACTGTTTAATGGCAGTTTGTGATAGAACAATCTCGCCTTGCTCTTCACTGGAGTGCATGATTTCTGGCTTCAGCTGACCTGTTGGGCATAAAAGATCGGAAGCCGGCGGGGGAGGTGCACCAAATGAGTAGAAACTCATTAAAGATGGTGGTAATTAGTTAGCCAGCTTTTTTTCATACCTGCGGGATCTGTCTACCCTTTCCGCACCAGCATGATGATCATTTTTATTGCAGTGATGTTTCCAGGGGGATCTGTGAGCACACAGGAAAGAAATGAAGTGCTTCAATCTATTCCTTCTATTTATTAGGCAGTGCTTACCACTTAATCTTGCAAGTACCTGGTAGGGAGGGTGGATCAGAGCTAGAGACAAAAGACAGAGAGGAACCAGACATCATCTACTTTACCCTCTTTCCCTGAGTCCAACGACTTCTCAGTCTTAAATATGCCCAGATTTATTCCAGCTTCCTACTGGTTGTTTTATCTGGGAAGAGAATGTTTGGGCACTCTATAAAGGGGAACCTAGATTTAACCTAGAGCAGGGGTAAGGGGCTGCCGAAGACTGAACCGGCCCGGGGCAGGGCCCTGGCCACCCCCCCCCCCTCCGATCGCTGCCACTGCCACCTCCCGATCGCTGCTGCCACCACCCCCAATCGCTGACGCAACAGGATTGAATACCTTAGCTGACAGGGATCCCGAGACCCTGCCAGCAGAAGACGTCTTCCTCCAGGACTGACTGCCTGCCCCTGAGGCTGCTTTTCCACTCAGGGCATGCTCAGTTTCAAACTGCATGCTCGCGCTAAGGAAAAGCGGCTGCTCGGCAATGGCAGAGAGCAGCGCATGAGGAAGCTCTGGGTCCTCCCCGTCTCCAAGGGGGGCCTGGTGCCTGAGCTTTCTCTCTCCTGCTCCTGTTGGGACGCGATCACTCAAGTCCCGTCAGGAGCAGCGAGAGGAAAGAACCCAGCGCAGGGCCCCCCTTGGAGGCCCGGGCCCATGGAATTCCCCCCCCCCCCCCCTCAGCGCCCTGGCAGGGGTTCTCAACCCTGCTTGGGACACACCCAGCCAGTCAGGTTTTCAGGATGCCCACAATGAATGCATGAGATAGGAAGGAGGAAGCGCATGTCAATCTATCTCATGCATATTCAGCGTGGTATCCTAAAACCTGATTAGCTAGGTTGTCCTGAGGACTGGGCTGAGAACCTCTACTATAAAGGAAAATACACTTACTTTCCTTATAGAATACTGGTGCAATCGAGAATATAGGCACATATGGACTTAGATATAGGCATCACACCAGCCAGAGTGCCATAGTGCGAAGTACTGAACATCAGGGGCGTGCTATGTGGGCCACGGGGGCCTGGGCCCCCATAGATTTGGCCGACCCCCCTGCCGACACCCCCCCCCCCTCCGCTGCCACCGCCCTCCGTCACCATCCTCTACCTTTGTTGGCGGGGACCCCCAACCCCCGCCAGCCGAGGTCCTCTTCTTCCTTCCTTCTGTTTCTGCTGAGTCTGACGTCCTCCACGTACAACGATGCAGGTGCCAGCGGCAGGGCAGCATATGGGAATCGCTGCCGCTGCTAGGTTTGGAATGGACGAGGTAAACACTGCGAACGGGCTGGAGGTAGGAAGGGGCAGCATCTCAGCCCAGGAGGGGAAAGTATCTTGGCATGGATTGGGGAGTGGCAGGCGATGGCGGCAGAGGGTTGGCGGTGGGAGGGGGGATCGAGAGAGTCGTGGGTGGAGGGGTCAAAGTTGGTGGTGGGTGGTGGCAGCGGTGGGGGGGTCGGCAATAGCAGGGGAGACTAAAATGTGGCCCCTCACCTTGGGCTCTGGACCCCCCCTCCCGCCGAAGTCTGGCTACGCCCCTGCTGGACACATGCATGTAACATATAGAATTATATACATTATACATGCAAGTACTGGTCCTGCTCACACTCTACTCATCTAGGGGTCCTTTTACCAAGCTGCGGTAAAGTTGCTTTTGACGCGCGTTGAGGCCCCCTTTTACCACATGAGGTAAAAGTCTGTCTTAAAAGAAATGGCAGTGCGGTAAATTAACCACTTGTGGTGCAGCCATTTCGGAGGACGCACTTAACGCAACCTATTGAGTGGCAGTAAGGACTCCCACACTAACCCGGCAGTAACCAGGCAGCATGCTGTGCTGCCCAATTACCGCCGAGTAAGCACCAGGGCTACAAAAATAGACATTTTTTGTAGCGCCGGAAATAGCGCATACTGGGGGGTGGAAACCACCACCGGGCTCCTGCAGTAGCCTGGCGGTAGTTCTGAATTGGCATGCGACAAGTCTGCTGCTGAGCACCAACCCTTTAGTAAAAGATCCCTCTAATATTATGGGTGAATTTGATGCTAGTAGGGCATTTTCTTTACGTAGTAACTTAATAACACTAGTAAAAAAGGCCTGTTTCCGAAACCAATAAAACGGGCGCTAGCATGTGGGTTTTTTGTGTGTGGGTGTGTGTGTGTGTGTGTGTGAGTGTGTGGGGTGGGGTGTGTGTGCAGGTTGTTGATGTGTGTCTTTTTTTGTTTGTTTGTTTTTTTGCTTGGGGGGTTCGGGATGTGCTGTGCTATGCTGGCAAAGTGGGATGGATTGGTGTGTGGCTTTGAGTGTGTCTGTTGTTTGTATTGTGTGTGTGGTTTTGTCTGTCAAGGAGGTTTGTGGAGGGGGGTCTTTCTGTTGGTGAAATGTAAATGTGGTTGTAGGGGGGTTAGCCTTTGCTGAGTGGTGGATTGTTTTTTCCGGGGTTTTTTTTTTTTTTTGTGTTGTGCTGAGGCAGCAGTGTTGTTTTAGATGGGCGGAAGGTAGAGGAGCACGTTTTTGGTCTGTCGGTATTTTTTGGCCGTTTCAGGGCTGCTGTAGGGGAACACTGGAAGAGAAATGTGCTGTGGGAAGCAGCGCCGTCTTTTTCCGTTGGGCTGGGGTTCTGGGCATCCTGGAGGTGGGAGACGGCTTGCCTGAGAACGGGGATGGTTGTTTTAAGTTGGCGGAAGGGAGAGGAGCACGGTCTCGGGCCATCGGGTGGTGATCCGGTATGTTTGGTCCATTTCAGGCCGGCTGCAGGGGATGCTGGAACATGCACTGCGGGAAGCTGCGCCGTGTTTTTCCGGGTGCTCGGGGAATCCCCAAGGTGGGAGACGGCTTGCCTGAGGCTGGGGATGGTTGGGCACGGCCGCTTTGGCAAAAGGGGAAGAGGAAGGGGGTGGGGAGTTACCTGTAGCTGCGTGAGAAAATGGGTATTCTTTGTTTTGTATTATTAGTTTGCATTTCTGTTGAAGAAAGAGTGGATGTCTTTTGAATGATGGAGGTGTGCGTCGGTGTGTGCGGTTGTTTCGTTAGTTTGGCAGCCAGTCTCCAGCGATTCCTAGGCAGGGATGGAGTAGGGAAACACGCTCCGCGTGTTTCCCTACTCCTCCCCCTTCCTTGGTCGCTGTTTGCTGCTGGCTGGGTCGTGGGTAATCCTTCCAGCTGGGCCGCAGCTTGTCCTGTTCACCCACGTCCCAGATGGTGACGGGCACGTTGTTTTCCGACTCCTCTGACTCCATGTCAAGCGATCCCAAACATAGTCTTTGCTATGGGCCCTCTGGCACTCTTCAGTACTGGCATTAGGCATTTAAAAATTTCTACCCACCCCCCCCCCCCCCCGGTCTATTTTTGCACATACCCACAGCAGGAATATTCTTCTCTCGTTCCAGCGGTGGTTCTGTGCTCTCCGTGCTGCACAGATAATGAGCCATTCTGCTGGGGAATGCTCCTCCCTTATTGTCACGTAGTTTCCTCTGATTGGTCCGTCTTACGTTGCCTAGTGTTGCCTGGGAACGGTGTTGTGATGGTCCTTTGTGTTTCAGAATGTTGAGGGTGTTTTTTCTGATTGGTCCGTCATGCGAGGGCGGGGCAGAGAGACATGGTCAGTGTTGTGGCTTCACCACCATGAATCCATGAACCCTTCAGGGAGAGACTGAGTGACTTCAGAACGTTGTCTTCAGAACGTTGAGGGTGAGTTTTATTATAGTAGATAGTGAATAAGACCTACATGGTCCATCCAGTCTGCCCAACAAGGTGACCAGAGTTGAATCTGGCACTTTGAACAGGTTCCACTTCATGATTTAACACTGGTATACTATACTGGTATACTAACTCTCCTGTCCCTGCCAATTTTGGGGCACGGTTCATAGAAGCCAAGCACTGATCTTACTTCCCAACTACTGCAGTTGTCATTGAGACCCACTCCAGCCTTGATCCTGACCTGTCTTTACCATTTAAAGGACCCGGTCTATAGAAGTCTGCCTAGCATTGATCTTACTTCCCAACCTCTGAAGCTGCCATCAAAGTTCACTCCAGCTCCGCTCCAGTGAACACTCAAGCATTGTCTTGTCCCATCCCCCTCCAAGACAGACTTCCTGTTGGAGGTGGTGGGCCTGTGTTTACAGGGCATATGGTCTTCCTTAAACTTTGGGTTGACTTGGGAGGAGGTAGTGGCCCAGAAGTGGGCAGGGAAGAAGGGAGATATTCGACACTAGGCAGGAGTCGGGAAGGAAAAATGAGATACTGTCCATTTGGGGGGGGGGGGGTTAAAGAAGAGAAAGGGAGATTCTGTCCACATGTGGAACATAGAAAGGGAAAGGAAAAATGCTGAACTACGAGTAGAGCCTTGAGTTGTTTTGGGAGTGGGGGTACATGAGGTCACTCAGGGGCCCTTTTACTAAGCCGCATAAGCATCTACACTTGCACAACACACGCCAAAATGGAGTTACCATGTGGCTTTTGCGGTAATTTCATTTTTGGCGCACATCCGATTCGCGCGTCTGAAAAATATTTTTTATTTTTGGGCGCCTGTAACGGATACACGCCAAGTGGCATTTGGCACATGTAGGTCATTACCACCTGGTTACCACATGAGTCTTTACTGCTAGGTCAATGGCTGGAGGTAAGGTCTCAGACCCAAAATGGATGCACGGCAATTTTCATTTTGCCGCAAGTCCATTTTGGGCAAAAAAAACAACCTTTTTTATAGGCGCACTAAAAAATGGAGCGGTGCACACCCAAAACCCGCGCCTACACTACCGCAAGCCATTTTTCAGCACACCTTTGTAAAAGGATCCCTTAAGTTTTCCTTTAATTGGATTTCATCCTTCTTTTATAGCGATCCTCCGTGTTATTTTGTTACTTTTTGATTAATATTTTCTTTGACTGTGGTTTCTTCTTCTTCTTGATTTGTTTGTATATATATAGAAAGGCATACATTTTTAAAAAAGGAAGATCAATGCACCTTTGAACAAGTGCAAAGGGTTAAAGTTCTCTGTAACTTCCGCAGAAAGTCGAATTTAATTGAAAGCACAAAGCGGGTCCTGCTGGTATAGATTTTTCTGCAAGGGCCTTGACTTCCTATTTACGCTGGCTGCTACAGATTGGTGGTAATTGAAGAGGTCACTTAGAATAACAACATGAAATTAGGGGAGTTTGAATAATTGATAGCTGAAAAAGAATGAAAGATTGATTTTTTTCCCCTCATTTCGGCTCTTCCATTTCTCTTCAGCTGAGAATATCCATATAACAATGAGTTCTTGTTGCTTTTGTAGAGTGCTGGACACAGACCTTGAACTCTTGCAGGCAAACATGTATGCATCAGAAAGGAATCAGTAATTGTTGTAAATGTGTGGTTTGTAGGTGGGAAGGGGGTTGAATTTTGCTTTTGAACACAAACAAATTCTGTTTTCATACAGAGAAACGTGTGCTGGGCCCCTCATGGTGTGTGGTACCCGCTGCCTTGAGAAATCCAGGAAACAGAAGACGCAGCCTGAATCATTGTCACTGTTTACAATCTCCCAAAGTGTTAGTTCCATGGTGAGCGACGCAGTTCCACAATGTAGAAATTATAGCAGCACATGTAAAAATTTAATCCTGAGGAGAAACAGGTAGGTTTTTTTCCTGTCTCTTGTAAAGAGACAGAAAAAACACAGGAAACGGATGTTTGCATGTTTACAGTACAGTTGGTGTCTTAGGGCAGTAAAAAAAAAAAAAAGCTGAAATACTAGTCCATAATATAAAGGTATCAGATCAGGTGCTTCTCTCATTAATACAAGGTTGAAGAACATAACAACATAAGCACCGCCATACTGGGAAAAGACCAATGGTCCATCAAGCCCAGCATCCTGTCTCCGACAGCGGCCAAACCAGGCTTCAAGACCCGGCAAACCCCCACCTACCCCCCCCCCCCCAAAAAAAAATTAATTTTTAATCATGTTCAATGGACTTTTCCCTCAGGAATCTGTCCAAACCCCCTTTAAATTCTGTAAGGCCAGCTGCTGTCACTACATTTTCCGGCAATGAGTTCCAGAGTCCAACTACATGCTGAGTAAAGAAAAACTTTCTCCTGTTTGTTTTAAATCTACCATATTCTAGCTTCATCTTGTGTCCCCTGGTTCTATTGTTGTTTGAAAGTGTAAACAAATGCTTCACATCTGTCCGCTCTACTCCGCTCATTATCTTGTCGACTTCTATCATATCACCCCTCAGCCGCCTTTTCTCCAAGCTAACCTTCTCAGCCTTTCCTCATAGGGAAGTCACAACTCGGGCATTCGTCACACACTCAGACGTATCAACCCCCGCCCCCTTCAATACCACACTACAAGCAGTATCTTCGATAGAATTGGATTTATTTTGGCCGCAGCCAGGAACATCAAAATTGTTACAACTTAAACAAATTACATTACATCTTCTACTAATCATTATGCCAGCATGCATTTCTACCCGGGTACACAGCTTCTACATGTAGTTGCATATTCTGGGCCACAGGCCAAGCCGTACCAAGCCCCTGTGGCCCCCTGTGCTGTTTTCCAAGCACCCGACGTCACTTGGTGTCTCCCGTTGAAGGAGGCACCTACCACATTTACAAAATGACGTTCTAGGCCTCCCGGCCGCCCAAGCCAGGAGACAAGCTGTATACACGTTGTTTCCCGTTGAAGGAGGCACCTACCACATTTACAAAATGACGTTCTAGGCCTCCCGGCCGCCCAAGCCAGGAGACAAGCTGTATACACGTTGTTTCCTTATAACAAGGCTGCTCACATGCAAGCCTACCATTTGCATCAACTTGATAATTTTCCACACAACTCTTTCTGCAGCAGTAGTTACCCCAAACTTGTAACTGTTATGTGTCAAGCTGCTGTGTACCCATTGCTGGCTATGCGTAAACATTGTAGTCTAACGCCTCGCTGCGACAAATCTTGCCTCTCAAGTGGGTGGGCGGGTGGGCGTTGCTCTTCTCCTGCTTCCAAATTCAAAAGGACTTCCTGTGCAGTTCAAATTCCTCTCTCCTCCTCCCTTGCTCCTCCCCTTCTTTCCTGCCCCCTCCCCTTGCTACCCCTTGTTTCCCTCCCACTACTACCTCTGCTCTCTAGCTAGGCCCTCCCTGTACCCTCCCCCACACTTCTGTCTTCGCTGGCCTTCAGCCCGGTTGTGGTTGGCCCCCCTTTAATGGGTGTGCCTGGTTCTTTCCATCCCTTTTATCATTTTCGTCACCCTTCTCTGCACCTTCTCCAATTCCTTTATATCTTTTTTGAGATGCGGCAACCAGAATTGGACACAATATTTGAGGTGCGGTCGCACCATGGAGCGATGCAACGGCATTATAACATCCTCGTGTTTGTTTTCCATCCCTTTCCTAATAATATCCAACATTCTGTGCGCTTTCTTAGCCACCACAGCACACTGAACAGAAGTTTTAAACCGTCTTATCCATGATAATTCCCATATCCCTTTCTAGGTCTGTGACTCCTAACACGCAACCTTGCATGACATAGCTGTAATTCGGGTTCCTCTTACCCTCATGCATCACTTTTCACTTGTCAACATTGAACTTCATCTGCCACTTGGACGCCCAATCCCCCAGTTACATTCACTGCAGGTTACAGGAGGAATTTAATAAGGGGCCCTTTTACTAAGCCGCGTAAGCATCTACACGCGCCCAACGTACGACAGAATGGAGTTACCGCCCGGCTATAGCATGACTCTTGTGGTAATTTCATTTTTGGTGTGCATCTGATACACATGTCTGAAATTTCAGACGTACGTATCGGACGCGCGTCAAGTGGCATTTCACGCCCGGTTACCATGTGAGACTTTATCGCTAGGTCAATGGCTGGCAGTAAGGTCTCAGACCCAAAATGGATGCGTGGCAATTTTCATTTTGCCCCATGTCCATTTTCAGCAAAAAATTTTAAAAGGCCTTTTTTATAGGTGCACTGAAAAGTGATTCTGCGTGCGCCCAAAACACGCATTTACACTACCACAGGTCATTTTTCAGCACGTCTTTGTAAAAGGGCCCCTAAGGGACTTGCACTCTAATTCTATAAAAATGTCACCACAAATTATGCACACAAATTTGGGTGTGCGTCCAATTTGTGTGCACAATTTAATTGAATAACAAGCTAATTAGCATCAATTGTCTTTTTAACAAGTAATTATTAGTACTAATTAAATTATACACGTAAATTTAAGCACAGGATCTGCATCTAAAATTTACGCACGGTTTGAAAAAGGGAGTGCAGAAATGGGAGGGTCATGGGTGAAATGGGAGTATTCCTAAAATTAGCATGCATTGTTATAGAATAACAGGGATTCACATCTAATACAGGCACGTACATTTGTAGCACGTTTCAGTTGGTGCAGATGGTCACGCCTAAAGTTAAGTGCGATTCCTGGGCATAAGTACTATTCTATAAGCCATGTCTAACTTTAAGTGTGGTTTATAGAATAGTGCTTTTTTGGTGCTGAATTTTTTTGACACCATATATAGAATTCACCTTTTGATGTATATGGCAACCTTTTATTTATTTGTTACATTTGTCTCCCACATTTTCCCACCTATTTGCAGGCTAAATGTGGCTTACATAGTACTACTACTACTACTACTATTTATCATTTCTATAGCGCTACAAGGCATATGCAGCGCTGTACACCATACACAAAAAACAGTCCCTGCTCAAAGAGATTACAATCTAGATAAGACAGACAGAACAATTAAGGGTAAGGGAATTAATAGGTGAGGTTAAAGGACAGGACAAGTGAGTAGTGGTTAGGAGTCAAAAGCAGTGGTAAAGAGGTGGGCTTTAAGTTTGGACTTGAAAACGGCCAAAGATGGGGCTACACGCACAGGCTCGGTAAGTCTATTCCAGGCGTGGGGTGCAGCAAGACGAAAGGAAAGGAGTCTAGAATTAGCAGTAGAGGAGAAGATTTAACAACTTTCAATAACTTTTTCATCAGCAAATTTAATTACCTCACTAGTTACTCCCATCTCTAAGTCATTTATAAATATTTAAAAAGCAGCGGTCCCAGCACAGACCCCTGGGGAACCCCAGTAACTACCCTTCTCCATTGAGAATACTGACCATTTAACCCTATTCTCTGTTTTCTGTCTTTTAACTAGTTTTTAATCCACAATAGAACACTACCTCCTATCCCATGACTCTCCAATTTCCTCTGGAGTCTTTCATGAGGTACTTTGTCAAACGTCTTTTGAAAATCCAGATACACAATATCAACTGGCTCACCTTTACCAACATGTTTATTCACCCCTTCAAAGAAATGTAGTAGATTGGTGAGGCAAGATTTCCCGTCACTAAATCCATGTTGACTTTGTCTCATTAATCCATGCTTTTGAATATGCTCTGTAATTTTGTTCTTAATAATAGTCTCTACCATTTTGCCCGGCACCGACGTCAGACTCACCGGTCTATAGTACCGTAAAAGGCATTCGCCAAGTCTGGTAGAGAAACAAATACAAGGTGATATTGTGGTCGGATAAAGGTACACGTGTTTCAGGTACAATGGGGGTTGAGGAGGGGTAAGGTTATAGAGTGTCCATTACGAGCTTTGGTTTTGCTGTGTTGCCGAATATACCCTGTTTCCCCGAAAGTAAGACATCCCCCGAAAATAAGACCTAGTAGAGGTTTTCCTGAATTGGTAGATATAAGGCTTCCCCCGAAAGTAAGCCCTAGCAAATTTTTGTTTGAAAGCAGGGCCCCCCCCTCCACCCACCCTCCGTCGCTCCCGGAACTAACCTTAAACGCCTCCTTTCACCGCAGCAAGCAGCAGCAGGGCAGACCTCTCCTTCCTTCCGTGCCCCGCCCTCGCGGACGTTACGTCAGGCAAGGGCAGGACACGGAAGGAAGGAGAGGTCTGCCCTGTTGCTTGCTGCGAAGGTGAAAGGAGGCATTTAAGGTTAGTTCCGGGAGCGACGGAGGGCAGGCGGGCCAACCCCGATGTTTCCCCAAAAATAAGACAGCCCCTGAAAATAAGACCTAGCGCATTTTGGGGGGCAAAAATTATATAAGACAGTGTCTTATTTTGGGGGAAACACGGTAGGTATTTATGTTGAGTCGGTGGGGTATGCCTTTTTGAACAGGTTAGTTTTTAGTGATTTTCTAAAGTTTAGGTGGTCGTAGGTTGTTTTCACATCTTTTGGCAGTGTGTTCCATAGTTGTGTGCTTATATATTCGTATTATATATTCTTTTTTTCCGGAACTGGTAATCACCATTACGGAAATATGTAAGCCACATTCAGCCTGCAAATAGGTGGGAAAATTTGGGCTACAAATGTTGTAAATAAATAAATAAATATAGGAAAGCTGGATGCATAGGTTGCTTTGTATTTAAGGCCTTTGCAGTTTGGGTAGTGCAGGTTTAGGTATATTCAAGATGATCTGGTTATGTTTCTTATTGGTAGGTCTATGAGCTTTCTCATGTATCCTGGGGCTTGGCCGTAGATAATTTTATGGACCAGGGTGCAGATTTTGAAGGTAATAGGTTCTTTGATTGGAAGCCAATGTAGTTTTTCTCAGAGGGATTTGGCACTTTCGAATCGCGATTTACCAAATATCAGCCTGGCTGCTGTATTTTGAGCGGTCTGGAGTTTCTTTGTGAGTTGTTCTTTGCATCCCGCAAAGATTCCGTTGCAATCTGCATGGCTTAGTACCATTGATTGTATTAGGTTGCGAAATATTTCCCTCGGGAAGAAAGGTTTTACACAATTAAGTTTCCACATTGAGTGGAACGTTTTCTTTGTTGTGGAGTTCACTTGGCTCTCGAGTGTGAGGTTGTGGTTGATTGTGACTCCGAGTATTTTCAGGCTGTCTGAGATAGGGAGGGTGTGATGTGGGGTGATTAAGGTTGTGGGTTTGTACGTATTGTGTTGGGATGCTCAAGGGAGCTCTTGCAAAATTACCTGAGGGTATATGTCCATATAAAGTGAATGTACAGACACATGGAGGAATAATTTTACAACAGGACACTTAGGGCCCAGTTTACTAAGCCACACTAGAGGCACGTTAGCATTTTAGCACACGCTAAGCATTAGCACTCGCTAACTGTATAGATGCCCATGATATTCCTATGGGCATCTACACAGTTAGGTCGTGCTAATTTTTTGCACTCGCTAAAAACGCTAGCGCACCTTAGTAAACAGGGCCCTTAGAAAAAGTCATACAATTGTTTTTATTTTAGGCCTATTTTATAAAGGTAACATAGGTGTCTCACGACTCTCATTTTCAAAGCAGATGGATGTCTCATAAGGCCAAAATGGACATCCATGTGCTTGAAACATCCAAATCCTGATTTTGCAAAGGCCATATAGGGACATTCGACACTGCGGTATGTCAAATAAGCAAGAGAATGTGTTCTTGGCGTGTTTGGGCGAGACAAGGGAGGGCCTGAAATCTGGACGTCCAACAATGATTACCAAAGGGAAAGAAACATCCATGTCTAAAAGAAGGACGTCCTTATTTACACCTGTTTAGGAACATCCAGGATATAGAAAAGTGCTCTGACTAAACAGCTGTCCACTAGAGGGATTAAGGCATGACACCTCCTTAACACCCCAGTGGTTGCTGTCCCCCTTCCTCCCCCATAGAAGCTTGGCGTTGGTGGGTCCAAAGGAAGCCATTTTGTGAACATGAGGCATATCTGTTCCCTCTAGTGAGCCAGTGTTTTGATTTCTTGATTTGTTGAAAGAAGTAATATTAATTGTTTTATTGACAGATTTTTTTATATATAGGTACCTCCTGAGGAAGCCAGTCAGGAATTTTGATATGGACCCTGTATCTATCTGAACATGCGAGTCTGGTTCCAGTATTGTTTGGATTTATTACTTTGGATGATCAGCAATATTGAGAATATCAAAATTCTTTGGATTAGTTGGGACTATGGACTATGACCATCTACCAGATAGTGTCTGCTTTTCAAACATAATTGATTGATACATTGGTAGACATTGGTGCGATGGTAGATAACAGTGACTATTGATTTGATTGTGATCACGTTTTGTTTTCTGAGCACATTTTTCAATGTTTATTGTACATTTTTGGTTGAATTTTGATAAAATAAAAAAAGTGAATAATCTTTTTGATAAATAATTTTCTTTAATCTGAATAATGTAGCATTGATATTCTAAGTAGAATGAATGCCAGTTCTGTATGTGGTGAAGATTTCTACCTCACACCGATATCACAGCCTCATGACATAGGTTAGAACTGGAAAAAGAAGATTAACAAAAACCTTCCGTTGACATGAGGTGGTAAATATTCAGTGATGATCTTCTGCCAGGTCACCAATCTGGAACCTTTTGTGGCTTACCTGGGAGTTTTTCAAACTCGCTTGCTTTGCCCCATTACAGCTGGAGTGGAAGGTGGAGGCTGCCGCTAGCCTGATTGGATACATTTTAATTTCAATAGTTAATCATCCTTTCATATGTCTTTGAAAAGATTTTGGTAAATTCATCTGATGAGCTGTTACGCTGTTGCTCAAAGAACTCCGAGCAGAGAGAAGGCCACTTTTACATGTGCTGTCATGAACGTTTAATCGTATTTTCATGCACTGCAAATCCCAAGAAGTATTCCGACTAACCTTTGTGCCTCCTTTTTTTTATCGTTTTAGCAATTTTTGGATGCATGGAGGAAAATATCCTTAGCAAATTTGTTCTCTTGTTCTGTATGCTGAAATTTAATTCCTGAAGGTTCTGCCTCTGTTCCTAGCCCTTTTAGATTTATATCTATATATTCTGTTCTTTCTCACTTTCACGCTCAATGTCCTTCTCTTTGCCTAGGGATGTGCAGTTTCATGTCATTGAGTTGTGTCACTTTATCATGTACCTTTCACTGAGTATGCACTAAATAATGCACACTAACCCACTCATTCCATAACCTTTACCACCTCAACGTAAACACCATTTGCACGCTGTTATAGAAAACTGTCACTTATGCATGTGAATGCTGCATTCACCCAAGTAAGTGCTGGTTGGGTGCTAATGGTATTCTGCAAACTTAAGGGTTCCTTTACTGAGGTGTGGAAAAGAAAATGGTAACGGAATTCAAACATGCGTGGGATAAACATAAAGGAATCCTGTTCAGAAGGAATGGATCCTCAGGAGCTTAGCCGAGATTGGGTGGCAGAGCCGGTGGTGGGAGGCGGGGCTGGTGGTTGGGAGGCGGGGATAGTGCTGAGCAGACTTATACGGTCTGTGCCAGAGCCGGTGGTAGGAGGCGGGACTGGTGGTTGGGAGGCGGAGTAGTGCTGGGCAGACTTATACGGTCTGTGCCCTGAAGAGGACAGGTACAAATCAACGTAGGGTATACACAAAAAGTAGCACATATGAGTTTCTTGTTGGGCAGACTGGATGGACTGTGCAGGTCTTTTTCTGCCGTCATCTACTATGTTACTATGTGTTAACAGATTTACAGGCTTATTTTCGAAAGTGATCGCCGGCCATTTCCCGACATAAATCTGGAGATGGCCGGCAATCTCTCAAAAGTGGCAAAATCAGTATAATCGAAAGCGGCTTTTTTGACAGCATCGCCGCTTTCCCCGTCGCCTCACCGGCAGAAGTTCAATGGGGCGTGTCGGCGGCGTAGCAAAGGCGGGACATGGGCAGGCATGGGCGTGGCTACCAGATGGCCGGCTTTCGCGGATAATGGAAAAAAAAGCGGCGTTAATCAGTATTTTGCCAGGTTTACTTGGTCCTTTTATTTTCACGACCAAGCCTCAAAAAGTTTCCCCAACTGACCAGATGACCCCGGAGGGAATGGGGGATGACCTCCCCGTAGTCCCCCAGTGGTCACCAACCCCCTCCCACACTAAAATAATAAAAATCAAAACCTTTTTTACCAGCCTGTATGCCAGCCTCAACTGTCATACCCAGCTCCCTGACAGCAGTATGCAAGTCCCTGGAGCAGTTTTTAATGGGTGCAGTGTACTTCAGGCAGGCAGACCCACGTCCATCCCCCCCTACCTGTTACACTTGTGGTGGAAAATGTTAAGCCCTCCAAACCCCCCCCCAAAATCCACTCTACCCACATGTAGGTGCCCCCCTTCACCCATAAGGGCTATGGTAATGGTGTAGAGTTGTGGGGAGTGGGTTTGGGGGGGATTTGGGGGGGCTCAGCACCCAAGGTAAGAAAGCTATGCACCTGGGAGCTATTTGTGTATTTTTTTAATTTTTTTAGAAGTGCCCCCTAGGGTGCCCGGTTGGTGTCCTGGCATGTCAGGGGGACCAGTGCACTACAAATGCTGGCTCCTCCCATGACCAAATGCCTTGGATTTCGCCAGGTTTGAGATGGCCGGCATTTTTTCCATTATCGCTGAAAAACAAAACCGGCGATCTCAAACCCGGCGAACTCTGGCATTTGGCCGGGCTAAACCGTATTATCGGAAAAAAAGATGGCCGGCCATCTTGTTCAATAATACGGTTGCAGCCAGCTGTTGCGCCGCCGCCAAAATGACGTTCGATTACGCCCCTCTTAGTGTGCTCCAAATGATAAGACAGCCATTATATTCTTATAGGTGTCTAAGGAGGTCTTTAACTAAGGTGCATTAGCATTTTTAGCTCACACTAGAAATCAGTTGACGTCTCAGCGCTTAGCGCCAGATGATTTCCAGCATGACCTAAAAGTTCTAGTGCATCCCCTTAATCTGTTATCACACCTTAGCAAAAGCACTCCTTAGTGCAGAACCTACTCATAGCGTTCAACTGCAAGGAGAATGAACACGTGGTGAGGGCATAGGCAGATCCCACAGTTACGTGTGTTACTTATACACGGTGTCCAGAAGAAACGGACCCCTTTCAAAATCCTTTGCAATTGTTTATAAACATTTAGTATGACCTTTGAAAATATATTAGCACTAGTAAAAAAGCCCTTTCTGATGCAAATGAAACGGGGGCTAGCAATGTTTTCTTTTGTGTGCATGTGGGAGTGTGTGTGTCCCTGCCCTCTGACCTCTCTCCCCTCCCCCCTCTGAGTCCTTCACTGTTACAGAGCCAGCGATTTGATTTCGTGCTCTGCTGTTTTCCTTCAGAGGGCGGGGCAGACACTCATAGGGAAACCGGATATCTCGCGCCCCTTCACACTTCCGGCTGGAGGATTCATAGAACGTTGGTGTTGCTTTTTATATAGAGAGATAATGGGTAATTTCTTTTTTTTTTTTTTTTTAATTCAAATCATCTTGATTGATCTTTTTTAAAATAAGGATCGAGTCTGTTCTCTTGAGGCTAGAGTAGCAGCTGGAGGAGCTGCGAAAGATAGAGAGGTACATAGAGGAGGCCTCCTCTCCAGTCTGTCCAAAATTCGGCAGCACGACTTATTTTCCGCCAGAATCGTTATACCCACACTAGCCCACTCCTCAAGTCACTTCACTGGCTCCCTGTCTGCTTCTGCAAACAATTCAAACTTCTCCTACTGACCTTTAAATGCATCCATTCTGCAGCCCCCCCATTACCTCTCCACTCTCATTTCTCCCTACATTCCTCCCCGTGAACTCCGCTCACTGGACAAATCTCTCTTGTCGTCCCCCTTCTCCTCTACTGCTAACTCCAGACTTCGTTCCTTTTCCCTCGCTGCACCTTATGCCTGGAATAGACTTCCTGAGCCTGTACGTCTAGCTCCATCTCTACCTGTTTTCAAATCTATGCTAAAAACCCACCTTTTCACCACTGCTTTTGGCTCCTAGCCACTACTCAATTTGCCCTCCCCTTGTTCCTTCTCACCCCGTACGTCCCTTGTCCTTAATTATCTTGTCTATCTGTATTATTTTTTAGATTGTAAGCTCTTCTGAGCAGGGACTGTATCTCTATGTTGGATGTTCAGCGCTGCGTGCGTCTGGTAACGCTATACAAATGTTAATAATAATAATAATATTGTAGAGAAGTCCCACCTCCAGTCTGGCAGCCCCTGTGCTGCCTTGCAAGAGGGACATCTCCTAGAAGGAGAGCATCACCCTGGTGAAGTAGGAAGTAATCCTGGAGCCAAGACTTACCCAGGGGATGCGATATTGTCTCACAATGAGTAGTCCCCATACCAATGCTGGAAACTAGCTTTAAAGCTGCTACTGTTGCTATTGCTACTGCTTAGGATCAAGCTAAGGGAGTCTTTTACAAGCTACGTTTTAGTGTGCGCTAAACACTAGAGACACCCATATATTCCTATGGGTGTCTCTAGCGTTTAGCGCATGCTAATTTTTACTGTGCACCAGTGGCGTAGCTATGTGGGGCTACGGGGGCCTGGGCCCCCATAGATTTGGCCCTGGACCCCCTGCCGACGACCTTCTCAACCCCCCTCCCACCGCCAACCCACCGTTCCTGTCGCCTACCTTTGCTGGTGGGTGAACCCAGCCCCCGCCAGCCGAGGTCCTCTTCTTCCGGCGTGCAGGACGTCAGACTCAGAAACAGATCGAAGCCCTTCGCCGGAAGAAGAAGACCTCGGCTGGTGGGTTGGGGTCCCCCGCCGGCAAAGGTAGGCGACGGCGGATTGGCGGCGGAATGGGGGTCGAGAGGGTCATCAGCAGGAGAGGGGCCAAAGTTGGTGGTGGTGGCGGCAGTGGGGGGAGGTCGGCAGTGCCGGGGGGGCTAAAATGTGCCCCCTCACCTCGGGCTGTGGACCCCCCTCCCGCCGAAGTCTGGCTACGCCCCTGGTGTGCACTAAAAACATTAGCACGCCTTAGTAAAAGGACCCCTAAGTACTTTTCTGACTTCTACATCTATGTATTAAGTTAAGGAACTAGAATATATATTAAGAAAGATAATGGTTTTAAAAAATTCTTTCAAAATTTAGATCCAATGACGATTTGGTACTTAAAGCTTGGGTAGCAATGATTTTATCAGCTACCAGAGTGGTATCACTGCTGTTCTTGAAATTGGGTTCTAAGGTGTTTATCAGAGCTGCCAAGTTACCCATTCCAGGAGGAAGACTGTTTGGCCGGTCCCGGATTTCTGCCAACCTCATCCTGGTACATTATGGTACCTGCAGCACTGATTTCAATGGATAGAATCATGGACTGCAAGTCCCACACTGCTTTGGGATGTAAGTTTAAAACCAGGACCGGCCAAAGAGTCTCCCTCCTGGAATGGGTAACTTGGCAGCTCTGGTTTATTATTATTTACAGTAGAGTTTTGTCTATTCAATGATATTATATGCTCTACTTCTGTTATTTGATTTTTTTTTTTTTGGCCTACTTGACTGGGTCTCTAATGCAAGCATATTTAATTTGTGCATATTGGATGTTCTGGAAACCCAACTGCCTGTGGCATTTCCTGGACAGACTTGGGAAGCCCTAGCATCAATTATGCATGTGCTGCTGTGTACCTCACATGAGGGTGATCAATCTATTATAACCAATCCTTGTTGATGAGGCTGCTAATTGTTTGATAATCTAGCAACCTCATTTGTCATATACTGCCACAGAAGAATTGCAGCTGTATTAGGAAGAGAAGGTTAGCACATCCTAGGTGATTACCCAATGGCAAACTCTGACTGCATTCTAATCTCCATGAACAGGGACTGCCTCTTACGTGTATTTGTACAGCCCGTGCCTACATCTAATAATGCTATTGAAACACCAAGTACAAACAGTTGTTCTCTCAGCCGGACACCACAGAACTGCAAGGAAGCACCCAGGGAAAACAGAAGCTGGCAAAACTGAAATGTACTTTCCAGCTGTTTCTCCCACCATACAAGAACCTTCATCTGTTGATGCACAAATTGCCTTGAATCATAGATTTTAATATAATTCAGTCTCTGTTGTTGCTCCCTGACCCTTTTATCATTTGTCTGCAGCTGTGGTTTTGAGGAACTGAACTTCTGAGCCAGGCACCCTTGGGGAGCATCTCTCCAAATAGTCCAGGTATGATGTATGCATACTTTTTTTTTATTGTAAACTGCTTAGACACAAAAGTATATTGCAGTGTATCAAATTAATAAATCCAGGCCAATCCATTCACATAGTTACTACTGTTTCCTCTTGGGAACACTTCTCTGAGGTACAGCACTTATGTCCCTGAATTCTAGCAGCCCTACAGGTTCTGGAGAGAACTGGAACCTTGGTAGGACACAATGATTCTTATAGGACCAAGAAAAACAGAAGACATATAGGAGGTTTAGACACCACAGAGATGCTCATTTCTGAGGAAGCTGATGCAATGGATGTGGTCAGTCCATGTCCATCCCAAGGGTATCAGATGCTCTAGGTGAACTTCCGTCATGTACCCTTGCTCCTTGGGGCAACTGAAGGCTGTACTCGTAGTTCAACATTTCTCCTTCCCCTTCCTATGTCCCACAGGTGGCCATCATCTCCCTTTCTCCCCTTTTACCCCCCCCCCCCCCCCCCCCCCATTGGACAGTATCTCATTTTCTCTTCCCTACTCCTGCCAAGCATCCAACATTTCCCTCCTTCTCTTCCCACTTCTGGGTTGCTACTGACACCACCCCCCTACCTCTTCCCAAGTCAACCCAAAGCTTAAGGAAGCCTGAGCATTTTGTGGGCCCTATAAACACAGGCCCATCACCTCCAACATGAAGTCTGTCTTGGAGGTGGATGGAACAAGACAATGCTTGAGTGTGGGCCTGCACTTACAAGGCCCAAACTGTGCTCAATGTTCTTTAAGCTTTGGGTTAGCACATGAGAAGTTAAGGAGATGGTGGTTGCAGGCCTGGCAGGGGGAAGATTCTTGTGTGCATCAGAGCACACTGCCAACCCCCCCCCCCCCCCCCAAATTCTAGTCCATCCAGTGGCAGGGCTGGCCCTGAGTCAGAGTGGTTAATGTAACCATATTTTTTTTTTAATTTACTTTATTTGTCCACATTTGATATACCATAAATTGAGCCTAACAAAGACAACTAAGTGGTTTACAAAAGTAAAAATCAAAGTTCCATGCTGAGGATGGGGGAAAGGAAAAGGGAGGACGGGCCGAACAAAGGGTTAGATGGAAGGGAAGGGAAAAGAGAAAGAGAAGAGAAAGGTTTTGAGAAGTACCTTGAAAGACTGAAGTGGCATGCTCACTCTAAGAGAAGAAGGGAGAGAATTCCAAAGCTTGGGACCTAAAAACTGAAAGCGGTATCACAAACGAGGGAAAAATGATGTGCAGAGGGTGAGGGAACACACAGCAGGTTGTCAGGGAAGGAGCACAGTAAGTGATAAAGTTTATATAAGTAAGCAGGGGCAGAGGGAGATTGGCATTTGAAGACAAGCATAAGTATCTTATAATGGATATGAGCAGAGATGGGGAGCCAATGTTCAAGACGGAGAAGAGGAGTGATGTGATCAAAGCAATGGGCCTGGTGTATAAGTTTAACGGCTGTGGATTGGATGAGTTGAAGTCATTTTAGAGAATATAGAGGGAGACCAGCAAAACGTGAATTGCAGTAATCTAGGCAGGTGATAACAAGAGTTAGGATCAGAGCACAGATGGAGGCGGGAGAAAGGAAAGGACGAAAAGAGCAAATGCGAAGTAAGGCAAAGAAAGAAGAACATGCAACATTGTCAATTTGTGCTTTATAAGACAATTTGGCATCAAAGATCACACCCAAGATTCTCACAGTCACTGAAAAAGAGCTGCTTATTATCTAGGTGGGGGCATGGACTGGTAAAAGCTATGGATTCACATCTCACAGAGTTGAGAAAATAGCCATTGTTTCTAAGCCAGGAGGACACAGCAGTGAGACAAGAGTCCAGAGAAGTAGGAGGAGAGGAGGAGGGATCAGAGTATGGAAACGAGTTTGAATGTCGTCTGCTTAGCTAGCTAATGGTAAACAGCCTTGTTCGTGAATGGTAGTTAAGTAGTGGAGCCCGGAAAATATCAAATAAGGCGGGGGAGAATGGAACCTATCAATGAGCAGAAACATAGCCCAGATACATGCTAAAGGAGTCCTACTGCATAACAGAAAGAAATTTCCCTTCTTAAAAAGTTGCCGTAAACCATAACTGTAGAAATTCTGACCAATTTTCCCAACACCACCCCTCCCCAAGTTTATCCCTGCAGGCTCACTAAAGTCTCTACAGCTCCAATTGGCTATCTGAAGTCTCATACATCTCACGGAAGGCGTATCTAGGATGAACATTTGATAAAGAAACATACTTGTTCTTAATCCCTCTTTCAGATCCTAATAATGGCTTTTCATTCTATTCTATTACCACATCCTGTACCTCTCATCACTCAGCACACTGCACATCAATCTATCTCTGCCTTGACAGCTGATTCCTCTAATGAAGAAGCATTGACCTGATTAACCTCTCATTGTACCAGAAGAAGTGAGAAGGCCTATTAATCTATAAGTGAATGGCATAGGACTGCTAAGTGAACACTACACAGCAATAAAGGAAAGTGCCTGAACTACTCAGACCTTATTTTTCACTTATCTTTTCTCTCTCTATTGAGTTACTATTTCTATTCTACATTTTACCAAGTTTAAGGCTGTGGAAGGGGTGAGATAAGTGAAAACAAAGTCCCCCCCACACTGGAAGAATTAGTAAGATCCCCTCCCCCCCCCCCCCCCCCCCACCACCACCAAAAAAACATAGATTACCCTCAAAGCCATACGAATTGTCATGCTTACGCAATCAACGGTCCATGAAGCCCAGTACCCGTTTCCAACAATGACCAATCAAGGTCACAAGTTCCTAGCAGGATCCAAAAGAAGACTCCATGCTGCACAATTCCGGAGATAGGCAGTGGAGTTTCTCCAAGTCTACATCAATAGACTTTTCTTCTATGAACTTGTCCAATTCTCAGTTAAAGCCAGTTGTATTAACTGCTTTTAACCACATCTTCCAACAACAAATTCCGAACGTAACTACACATTGAGGGAACATAATTTTGTCTATTTGTTTTAAATGTATTAATTGCTTTGCAACTTCATGAGGTGTCACTAGAGGCATAATTATCAATGTAGGCTACTGTTAATATGTGTTATTTTGGGGGCTCCTATGATGGCACAATCTGGTCAGATGCCTGGTTTCTCTTCTCCTCACCTGTCCTCCCATTAATTTTAATAATACTAAACTTTTCTTGTGACAGAAGACACAACTTTCCTTAAGAACAGCACTCTGTTCCAAGAAGATGGCAGTGTTCCTGTCATCTTTGAGAGTGACTTTTGGTGGTGGTTACACCAGCCAAACACACCACAGTCCTGCTAAAGACCAAAGCAGAACAACCCCAGTCAAGATTCAGCCAACTTTGCAACTTCCCCTGCAGAGACGAGCCCCCAATTGTCACCCTCACAGGAGGCAGCCATAAAAGAGATCACCAGGAACATGGAAGATATTTAGATGCAAACTCAACCAAAAGTGGATGGTTATATAAAATTGAATTTCTTAAATAAAAAAGTGCTAATGGAGGAAAAAGACCTCAGAATGTGTCTGTAGTCAGGGAAAATTCCACACTTTTGAGATCTTTTTTTCCCTTAGCACTTTTTTGTTTAGTAAATGCAATTTTGTCCCCATCCACTTTTTGGTTGAGTTTGCACTGTTGGTGGATGTGTACTCATTTTTGTGATGAGATATTTTAGATGACAAGCTCTTGAAACTCTACGTTGCCACTGATGAACTTAAAGAGAGCATGGCATTGCATGCTGTGCTCATCCATAACACAGAGGAGAAAGTCACCCAGGTAACCGAGGTAATCAGCTGGAAAATCAGTGCAAGCATCTCACAGAGAAAGGGAGGACCAGAAAAACAGGAGGAGACACAACAACATTCGTCTCATCAGGCTCCCCAAGACATAAGGTAAGGAATTCTGGGACCTCATGGAAACTTGGCTGCGAAGGAGCTGAGTTTGGAGCTGGAAGGCCAGCGTATGAAAGCAGAGTGGGTGCATCACATCAGAATCCTGAGAGAGGGGACGTGACCGTCCCAGGCCTATGATTACCCGTATCTTCAACTATGTGGAGAAGACCCAACTCCTGGCCTGCTAAAGCCAAAAAAGGCTGATTGAATACAACAGCAACATGATCCTTATTTTCCAGGATTTCTTGACTGCTCTCTCTCTAGTGCAGTGGTTCCCAAACCTGATCCTGGAGGCAATGCATGTAAATCTCTCTCATGAATATTCATTGTGGATAGTCTGAAAACCTGACTGGCTGGGGTGCCTCCAGGACCAGGTCTGGGAACCACTGCCCTAGTGCATGCAACGTTTTCAATGGGGAATCAAGTTCAAGATGCAATACCCAGCAAGGGTTGAAGGTAACAAACTTTAATGCTGGATTTGCCAGATGCACTGAAATTATTCTTGGAAAGCCATTACGTAATCCAGTGTTCATATACCAATGACACTAAGGGCCAAATGCACTAAATTTACCTAGCCATTAACGAGCAAGTAGTAAACCCTGTCATTGCACTAAAGACTTCTCCGAGCCATTTCCCGACGACGGTAGCAGCTAACGAAAATGGAATGCAGATGAGCAAATTGTGTAGAAAACCCTCTTGTAATGAGATGCACTAACCTTTTCTGATTGCCTTAACGCTGGAAAATCTAATGAGAGGTCTGTACCTGTCGTTGGGACTGCGCGGGATGAAAAACTTCTATAAAAGTAACAAAAAAACCAGGGGGAAAAAAAGTCCTTTATGGACATCCTTCACTCAAAAGGACAAAAAAAAGCGCTTTGCTTCAAAAAAGACTCCTTTTTGGCCATCAGCCACCCCCCCCCCCCCCCCCCCGCAATAATAACAACGTCCTCCTCCACAGCGTGCTGCAAGAAGGCTCCAATCCTAAGGAGAGTGCAGTTGAGGACACCCATCGAAAAAGACGTCTTTTTTGGCCATCATTCCCCCCCCCCCACCCCACCCCACCCCACCCCGCAATAATAAAAACTTCCTTTCTGGACATGCTTCACTCATCTGAGAGACCTGGAAGTCTCTGAGCCAATCACAATGCGTTTAGCTCAGAGACTTCCAGGTCTCTCAGCTGAGTGAAGCACGTCCAAAAAGGACGTTTTTATTATTGCGGGGGGAATGATGGCCAAAAAGGACGTCTTTTTCGATGGGCATCCTCAAGTGCACTCTCCTTAGGATCGGAGCCCTCTTGCAGCATGCCGTGGAGGTGAGCGGTGCGTCTTCCTTTCAGGCGGCACGGGGAGGCGTATTTGGCATGCGCAGAGCAGCCAGCATAACGCTTGGCTGCTCTGCGCATGCTCGACCGGCCAACTGGCCGAATGTTTACCGATGGAATAGAGAATGCAAGTGAGCTACAACGAGCAGCTATTTGCATTCCCTTCCTTGATGCATTCCCATTCCTTACCGATTCGCTAAGGGAATCGGGAAGGGAAGGGCTCTAACGATTTGTTAGTGCATCTAGCCCTAAACAGGAAAAGCAACTAGTGAGATAGACTCCTTACCTTTGTAGACCCTTCACCTGTGGTGTGATGCTTGATTTTGTACGTAGCTTGTGCTTCCCTACAGCCATGAGCCAGGTGGTTGTCATAGACAGGGTGCTCTGCTTTGGGCTAGCACAGGTGTCAGCAAAACAAGTACTTTACGCAAACTACAGCTTTCTGTACTTTTTGGCAGTGGTAGAATGCTACCTTCTATCTGAGATAATTGAGAATACGCTCTGCTTCACCACATTAACCTAAATTTTCTAAAGGTCAATAGAGTCAGGGAGCCATAATAGGATCTATCAGATCAGCGTACATGCCCCTATTTTGGCTAGATCATTCAACGTGCCAAGCATATTTTTTTCAGGAGTAGTATCGCAATCCTCATCAATCCTGAGATATTACTCTTTTTAATTATACTTTTTGTAGTGCTTTTTTTCATTCGCATTTGAATTTCAGTTGACTGGATGGACCATACAGGTCTTCATCTGCCGTCATCTACTATGTTACTAGCAGGGGCATTTTCGAAAGAGAAGGGCGCCCATCTTTCTACACAAATCAGGAGATGGGCATCCTTCTCTCAGGGTCACCCAAATTGACATAATCGAAAGCTGATTTTGGGTGCCCTCAACTGCATTCCATCTGCATTCCTCAACTGCATTCCATCTGCATTCCTGGAGCAGTTTTTAGTGGGTGCACTGCATTTCAGGCAGGCGGACCCAGGCCCATCCCCCTTACCTGTTACACTTGTGGTGGTAAATGGGAGCCCTCCAAAACCCACCTCAAACCCACTGTACCCACATGTAGGTGCCCCCCTTCATCCCTAAGGGCTATGCTAGTGGCGTACAGTTATGTGGAGTGGGTTTTGGGGGGGGGATTCAGGGGGGTTTCATGGGCTCAGCACCCAAGGTAAGGGAGCTATATACTTGGGATCAATTTGTGAAGTCCACTGCAGTGCCCCCTAGGGTGCCCGGTTGGTGTCCTGGCATGTGAGGGGGACCAGTGCACTATGAATGCTGGCTCCTCCCATGACCAAATGCCTTGGATTTGGTCGTTTTTGAGATGGGCGTCCTCAGTTTCCATTATCGGCGAAAACCAAGGTCGCCCATCTCTAAGGTCGACCATCTCAACATTTAGGTCGAAACATCTCTTAGGTCAGCCTAAATGTGGAGATTTGGGCGTCCCCGACCGTATTATCAAAACGGAAAGATGGACGCACATCTTGTTTCAATAATATGGGATGCCCCTCCCCTTCACCGGGATGTCCTTAGAGACGGGCGCCCTTAGAGATGGTCGTCCCCGTTTGATTATGCCCCTCCACATTAACTGCTGTTTGTCTTGGCCCCACTTCGGGAGTATCAGATGGCAGTGGGTGGGAAGTTTAACATAACTGCTGACCCCTTGATCAACTGTAACCCTCCTAAATTAAGGCCTAAGGGGGCAGATAGCAAAGGCGTTAACTTTGTTATTGCAGACGTGGGACATCTGGATATTTGGTGCACCCTATACCCAGAGGAGCATGACTTCACATTTAGTAACATAGTAACATAGTAGATGACGGCAGAAAAAGACCTGCATGGTCCATCCAGTCTGTCCAAGACAAACTCATATGTGTATACCTTACCTTGAATTTGTACCTGTCCTTTTCAGGGCACAGACCATATAAGTCTGCCCAGCAGTATTTCCCGCCTCCCAACCACCAGTCCCGCCTCCCATCACTGGCTCTGGTACAGACCGTATAAGTCTGCCCTCCCCTATCCTCGCCTCCCAACCACCAACCCCTCTTCCCCCCAACTGCTCCGCCACCCAATTTCAGCTAAGCTTCTGAGGATCCATTCCTTCTGCACAGGATTCCTCTATGCATGTCCCACGCATGTGCACAAAGTGCATACAAGATTAGATTATATACTACAAGCACAATTCATTTTTCCACGACAAGGGAGGCTGGCGTTGAAGGTGGGACAATGTCCTATCATTGTATGGTATGGGCTGATCTGGGGCTGAGATGAGAGACTAAGCCCCCCACCACCACCATTGAAGAATGAGCTCATCCCTGTATTTAGTGGTCAATCAAGGTCACAAGTACGTGGCCAGATCCCAAAGAGTAAAATAAATTTCATGCTGCTTATCTCAGCTCAATCTATCTTAGCTCAATTAGGACAAGCCAGCACACATTAAAGCCTGGGGCAGTAATCGGAACTGGTGTCACTCCCCCTTGACAAAGTTAACATGAAACGGGAACTTGTCGGGGTTTTAAGAGCGCACCAATCTGCCTAAGATAAGTGCAGTGTGCATTTCTTTGATAAGCATATATATATACAAAAAAGCAGTGCAAGTCTCTTTTTTTTGTTATCATAATTGGGGTGGTGGAGGTTGAGTCAATGATTATCACATCAATATATGTAATGTATTCACCTATTGAGTGAAAGCAATATTACCGAGCACCATATATGAGACTCTCCTTCACTTTAGTTTACAATTATTTGAGACTATCATATTTGCATTCATACACTGTGAATTTTTTTGATATTTCATCACATGGGACAGAGTGACGGTCTACAATTAGTTAACAGTTAATATCTCAGAAATAAGCACTGGATTTTCTCAAATCCACTTTAATAAAGGTTTATGGACTTTTTTTTTTTTAGGAATCTGTCCAACCTTTTAAACCCTGCAATGTGAACTGCTTGTGCCACATTCTCTAGCAACAAATTCCAGAGAGAAGAAATATTTTCTCCGACTTGTTTTAAATGTGCTACTTAGTGACTTCATTGCTTGCCCCTTAGTTCTTGTACTTCTGGCAGTGACGTAGGAAGTGGGGGGTGGGGCGGTCCGCCCTGGGTGCACGCGCTGGGGGGGGGTGTCGGCTCGCTGGTTCCCTGCTCTTTCTGCCCCGGAACCTGAAGCAGGGAAGCAGCAGAGCTGACGCAGCTCCCAGTGACGTGCACTGGGGGTGGATCGGCCCTCCCGCCTGCCTCCCCCCCCCCCCCCGCTGAAAGGTAGGGTGCGTTTTGGGGGGGAGCGCTCCGGAGGGTGGGGCGCCGTGCCCTGCACTCGGGGGGGGGGTGCGCAGCGGCCACCCGCCCCGGGTGTCAGGCACCCTCGCTACGGCACTGACTTCTGGAAAGAGTAAACAATGATTCACATCTACCCATTCCCTTCCACTCATTTTTAAAGACCTCTATCTTATCGCCCCTCATCTGTGTCTTCTCTAAGCTGAACAGAACCTCTTTAGCCTTTCTTCATAGGGGAGTCATTCCATCCCCTCTATTATTTTTGTCACATTTTCCTGTACTTTTTTTTAACACACCAATATCTTTTCAAGATGCATAAGTGGGAGCCCTGCCCATTGCCCACCCATGTTCCACCTATGAAAGCTTCATATAGTCCAGGACTTCCCTTCTGCCCTGCATGAGTGAAGTAAGGGAGAGGTGACAGGAAGTCAGTCTCCTAACAGCCATTTTGGAAGCCACATTGATGACAGAACAAAGAAATTTCCCTTGATGCAGCGAGATGCGAACAGGGATTCCCTGTCGGGATGTACACCAAAATTGTCATTCTGGTGCATTGAAGAATACTGATTGGAACAGTGCTGAGAACGTAAGTAATGGTTGTGTATTTATAAGATGACTTGGAAAGAAGTTAATATGAAGTGTTCTGCATGATACTGTCAAGGACAAAACAACAGCCATAGTGTATTGAACTTTATATTTTGCCTTTTTGGGGTAAAAAAAATGGAGTTTTTTTTTATCAGTGATGGTATTGTTCCCTCCTATTTCCATTTTTGTTGACAAGTTGAGTGAGTTTACCGAAGTGTTTTCTCCACATCATTTTACTTGAGTGTCTTTTTAACAGATTGTAATTGATTTTCAAAGAGGTTAACAGGACCCATTAATATAGAAGGATGGTAAGACTGTGCAAATCAGCTTTAAACAAGACAGTCGATAATTCTTACTTTTCACGTCTTTCTGATTTTCAAGAAGCCATGGGGAGGGAGGAAGTGAAGGAATTAGGGAAAGAAAGAAGCAAAAAAAGAAGTTTGAAAGAGACAAAGCCAACCTCTATGTAACAAACTTACCACACCAAAGCAACATTAACTCCAGACTCAAACAGCAAGTTCTACTTACGAAAAGGCAACTGTGCAAATGTGATTGCAAAAGCCAGTGCTAGAACAGCAATACATCTCCTACTGGGATGTTCAGTTGTAAAATACAGCAAGCTGGGCTGCTATTGATCCTAACACAGAAACCACAAGCAAGATGAATCCCTCAGCTCAGTCGCACATACAAAACAGACAGACCCTCACCAGCATAGAATAAGCGAACACGAATTATAAAAAAGGAAGGTGCGGAAAGCAATCGAAGTGGGAATTGCCAAGAAGCCAGAAGCTGCCTCCAGCATGAAGTTGGAGAAGTAGAAGCACAAATGCACTTTATCCTGTGTTATGCAAAACACAAAGGGTTCAATATTCAAAAGATGTTTAACCTTGCAGAAAGGCTGAGTGGGCTGGGATGGGGTATTCAGCGCATTTAATCAGGCAGTGTCACTGAATTTCTCCTCTGACTGCCACACAGTACTGTCTGGGTGGTGCTTGGGTGGTCTTCTTGAGGTGGAGTCGGGGTGGTCCCAAATGTTACGTAGGCAAAGGCAATATTCAGTCAGGGTGTCTGCATAGCTAACTGTGCAACTGTTTAAATATCAGTCATAACTTTGCCTGGTGAAGGCGGTTAGCTTGGCAGAGTTTAAAAAGGGGTTGGACAGTTTCCTAAAGGACAAGTCCATAAACCGCTACTAAATGGATTTGGAAAAAATCCACAATTCCAGGAATAACATGTATAGAATGTTTGTACGTTTGGGAAGCTCGCCAGGTGCCCTTGGCCTGGAGTGGCCGCTGTCGAGGACAGAATGCTGGGCTCGATGGACCTTTGGTCTTTTCCCAGTGTGGCATTACTTATGTACTTATGATTTAGCTAGACAGCTATGGCACTGTTGAATGGATGAGATATGAAGAGGACACTATTTCTTCTTATTGTGTATCATCACAGAATGATGGTAGGAATGGTTTTTGCAGCATCTGCTCTTAAAGCTGAGTTTAATTTGGCTAGCAGCAGTGAGCATCTTATTTTTAAAGAGACTCACTTTTCCTCCTTTGCACTATCCCAAAACAGAGTGACCACCTATGTGCATGAATACAGTATCTGAAAATATAGCTCATTAAAAGAGACAAGATGTAGCTACTTACCTGTTATTCAAACACAGCTTAGGCTTCAGTAGTTCAGTTCACCAGGTTGTAGTGCAAGGCTGTAGTTAGTTTCAGTTTTCCAATACAGCCTGAAATGCTTTGATGTTTCACTTATATATACTGTCATCTACCAACATTTGCTTATTTCCGATCTGACGAAGAAGGGCAACTTTCGAAAGCTAATCAAGAAATGTATTGTTATGTCCAATAAAAAAGGTATCATCTTATTTTCTTTTCCATGTTTTACTTTGTTTTATTTCTATTGATTAACAATACAGCCTAAGAAGAGGCAGCCTGATTAACTCTGCAGTATTCTGAACAAGTTCAAAGCAACTAGGCAGGACAAAGCCATCTCCTTCTATTTCTTCTTTATAGGAACCAAGACAAACCACTGATATAGTACTGGTATTAATTCCTCCTAATTGCTGCCTTGCAATGGATTAAAATAAAAGGTCTTCAATCTCATTTTGTTCTTTCACATTAACCATAAGTCTATAGGTGAAATTCAGTCTTTTATCCACTTTTCTCAGAGAATCAATCTGTCCGAAAGAACAGATATAGCCCCAGCTTCTCTTCACAGACTAAGGGCTGGGGGAACCATCACCCTTACAGTGTTTTCTTCACATACTGGCCCAAACACTCACCATCAAAAATATATTTTCAGGGCTTGTACATTACATGTTGTAAAAAAACAAATCAAATAACATCAAGAACTTATCTCCATTGGTGAGTCTTCTCCAACAGCAAAAGGGATGCTCCACTCGGTTCTCTCCTTTCTTTCACATCTATGACCTACTATAGCTCCTCTTTGTTGGGTCTAGAACATTCTGTCTCCATGGTCTGTGGGGCTTCCTTTATATCAGGCTTCAATAGCTCCACCCCTAACCTCCTATTGGTCTCCTGAGTTTCTAATCTCCACCCTCTGGATAACTCCTCCTTCTGGCTACGCCCCCTGGGCTGAGTTATTCTAGAAAGCCCTTCCCTTTCTGCTTTGCTTTGGACTGTTGTAAGTTAAAGGGGACATGGACTTCCTCTTTGCCTCTCCCCTTCCCCAATCTGGATGTCTCTCTTTAGGCATGGAGTCTATTAAGACTCTGAAATCCCTTCCATCTGCAAGATGCCAGCCCAGGTTTTTTTTCTCTCCCTGGCTCTAACTCCATCCTTAGGCTAATCCAGTAGGGAGAGGGCAGTGGGGACCTAGGGTTAGGTCCTAATCATCACAATATGGATGCATTGCTTATGCTAATAAAATGTACTGAATCCTGAAAAGACAGAGAGTGAGAAAGAGAGAAGAAGAAAGAAACAGAGAGGGCAGTAAATAAATGGACGCAGAAGACAAGAGAAATGGTGAGACATATAAGACCCTATTCACTAAACTGCAGTAAGATTTTGCAGTTACTTTAATTTCTTTTACTTTACATCTGATTTATATACTGCTCTTAAACCAGTTGGATTCTGAGTGGTTACAATAAGAAAGAACCAGGGCAGACCCTTGGGAAAATGACAAACCTAGCAAAAGTAAACTAAGGGGCCCTTTTACTAAGCCAAGTAAGCACCTGTGCGCACCCAACGTGCACTGATTCTGAGTTACCACCCGGCTACCGCCTGGCCCTTGTGGTAATTTCATTTTTGGTGCACGTCCGCTACGCACGTCCAAAAAAATATTTTTTATTTTTTGGTGCATGTCAGCTACGTCCGCCAAGTGGCATTTGATGTGCATAGATCATTACCACCTGGTTACCGTGTGGAAAGGCTAAGACGGTTAGGGTTCTTCAGCTGGGAGAAAAGGCGGCTGAGGGGTGATATGATAGAAGTCTACAAGATAATGAGCGGATTAGCGCGGACAGATGTGAAGCGTTTGTTTACACTTTCAAACAACAACAAAACCAGGGGACACAAGATGAAGATAGAATGTGGTAGATTTAAAACAAACAGGAGAAAGATTTTCTTTACTCAACATGTAGTTGGACTCTGGAACTCGTTTCCGGAGAATGTAGTGACAGCAGCTGGCCTTACAGAGTTTAAGGGGGGTTTGGACAGATTCCTGAGGGAAAAGTCCATTGAACATTATTAATTTAAATTTAAATTTTTGTTTTGTTTTTGGGGTTTTGCCGGGTTCTTGAGGCCTGGATTGGCCACTGTCTGAGACAGGATGCTGGGCTTGATGGACCCTTGGTCTTTTCCCAGTATGGCAGTGCTTATGCTTATGTGTGAGACTTTATCATGTCTATTTTCAGCAAAAATTTTAAAAAGGCCTTTTATACAGGTGCACTGAAAAATGATTCTGCGCATGCCCAAAACCCACACCTACACTACCGCAGGCCATTTTTCAGCACACCTTAGTAAAAGGACCCCTAAACAACGTACAAAAATGCTATGTGATATATAAGTTATAGCCAATTCCATTATACATGTTATCTAATTGATTTTACTAATTGATTTACCTTCACGTAATACAGTAAAAAAAACATCTAGAGAATACCTCACGCTCCATTATCCAAACTGCAAAGGTCTTTCTTACAAATCAATCCTTGTCGCAGGCTTCACGTATCAGAGTACCAAACTTTGGAATTCTCTGCCCAAGCAATTAAGGTACTTAAAAGATTATCTAAGATCCCGTAAATTACTAAAGGCTTTTCTATTAAGTACATATCTTATCAAAAGACAATAGACTAATGTTGCCGTCTCTCTCATATGTTTCAACATAGCCAATATAGCTCTATGACACACAATTATTCCTAATATGTTAATATGGTATAATTAATTATCTGACTGAATCATACTTATGACTAGTAAAAAAGGCCCGTTTCTGTTTGAAAGGAAACGGGCGCTAGCAAGGTTTTCCTCTGAGTGTGTATGTTTGAGAGAGTGTATGTGAGAGTAACTGTGTGAGAGAGGCTTCTGTTCCTGCTGCTGTGCATTCTCCGTGTTGTGCTGATTCGCTGCTCCCTGTATCGTGGCTCCGCCCCTCTCCCTTCTACTGGCCAATCTGGTGTGGGTTGTGTGACGTCACTATTATCTACTCCAACTCCAGACCACCTCCAAGGGATCCACGGTTCCAGGCAGCCTCAGAATGTTGGAGGTGAGAATTATTATATAAGATGTTTTCTTGAAAGTAATCCACTTTGAACCTGAGCTTGATCAGTATAATGTGGGATACAATGTAATAAATAAATAACTAATTAATTAACATTATAAAGGATCTATAAAATCTCTTTAAAAGTAATGTTTTCAGATTTTTCCTCAACAATGCATAGTTGGAGAACTGATTAACAAAATTAACATAAGATCATTCCAAAGCCTCTGTATTAATTGTTGGGGCATCCCCAGTATTTTGAAAGGACTGCTAATGCAGATAATGCAGAGAAATAATTACTGCAGCATGTTAACTGCACGGTGCTTAATTATGCCCTGCCAAAAGAAGGTGTAAATACTGCCGCCCAAAAGATGGCAGTTAGAAGTGCAAATGTAGGTGTTCTATAACTTTGCACCTAATTTCTGGGAGCATCTCACCCCGCCCATGCCACTCCCATGGCCACGCCTCCTTTTGAGGCATGCATCTTACAGAATAGAGCATAGGGCAGTGGTTCAGTGGCGTACCAAGGGCGGGGCTGTGGGGGCGGTCCGTCCCGGGTGCACGCTGCTGGAGGATGCAGAGAGCAGCTGCGTGCCTGTCGATTCCGCTGGTTCCCTGCTCCCTCTGCCCCAGAACAGGTTACTTCCTGTTCCGGGGCAGAGGGAGCAAGGAGCCAGCGGAGCCAACAGGTGCGCGGCTGCTCTCTGCACCCTCCAGCAGCCAAGAATGCACCCGGGGGGGGCTTGATGCACCGGGGAGGAGGGGTGTCATTGCACCGGGGCGGGGCTTGATGCGACGGGAAGGGGGGTGTCATTGCACTGGGGGTGGTGTCGTGCTGCACCCTGGGGGGACGGACGCCGCTGTACCCGGGGGGGGGATGTGCATAGGCGATCCTCCCCGGGTGGCAGCCGACCTAGGATTGCCACTGCAGTGGTTCCCAAACTTGGTCCTGGATGCACCCCAGCCAGTCAGGTTTTCGGGATAGCCACGATGAATATTCATGAGAACGATTTGCATGCACTGCCTCCAATGCATGCAGATCTCTCTCATGAATATTCATTGTGGATATCCCGAAAACCTGACTGGCTGGGGTGCCTCCTGGACCAGGTTTGGGAACAACTGGCATAGGGCATGACTCCTACAAATAACTCCTAATTACTACCAATGAAGTGCTTGTTAATGCCAGTAAATGATTGTTAACTCCTAATTGGCCAATTAGTTTGCGCACGGATCTGGGATCCATACCCAAATTTGGGTGACCTATAGAGAATCTGGGGGAATGAGTTTAGCCGTATCTCGTGAGGTGGTATTAAATGCTCTCTGATCTCTGCCTCATTAACAGTTAACATGCAGTAACAGCCTCCGTGTCAACTGTAATGCGCAGCCCCAGCTCCAAAATGGCATTTCCTATTATCCACTATTAAGATGGGAATTAATACATGCTAAGAGTTAATATGCTGCGCTAACTCTCAGCATGAGCCCACACTGTTCATATCTGGTATTTCCTACATTAAACAGTCAATACAGCCCAACAAATAGGCCCCAGAGAGCCCCATTCAGAAAAGGACCCCATCCTACTCTGTGCCTCTGGAAAAATATCCATTGAAGGCCCCACCCCAAAAAAAGGGAGGATGGGGCAATAAAAAAGGCCAAAACCCCATAATGCTGATACACATCAAGAAGCCACCATAAATGAGGTCCCTCCCTCAGAGGAGTACTAGCGCCCTTAGCGTGCACAAACTCCAGAGACACCCATATATTCCCTAAAATTGCTAATGTCCCCATCTTCAACCAGGTGCCCAGCTCCTTTCCTGTCTTCTACAATATTAAAGCAGACAGAACAGAGCAACCTCACCATCTCCCTAATTAGGGACAGGCTGTCATTTGCAGCCACATGGGAAATGTCAACAGAACATAAAACTAGCCATGCTGGGTCAGACCAATGGTCCATCTTGCCCAGTATCCTGCTTTCAACGGTAACCAATCCAGGTCACAAGTACCCAGTAAAAACCTAAATAGTAGCAACATTCCATTTTACCAATCCCAGAGCAAGCAGTGGCTCCTCCATGTCTGTCTCAATAGCAGACTATGAACTTTTCCTCCAGAAACTTGTCCAAATCTTTTTTAAACCCAGATACACTAACCACTGATACCATATCCTCCAGCAATGAATTCTAGAGCTTATCTATTCTTTGAGTGAAAAATATTTCCTCCTATTTGTTTTAAAAGTACTTCCGTGTAATTTCATTGAGTGTCCTCTGGTCTTTGTTGTTTCATATCGGATCTAGCCCAAAATGGACAGGAAAGAAAAACAATTTTTTTTTCCTGTATCCTAGGTATAAGCCAACCTTGACCCAATGACCTTTGGGCTAGAAACCACTTATCTTTTGAGATGAGCTATTCTGTCTTTTGAGAGTCTGATTGTACCCAACCCATTCCTGTGTCTTGCATTTTAGTCGTTCCTGTTTCCTGGGTATTTCTGGCCCACCTCTAGGGCTCTACCCTGTTGCATCCACTTGTTTTCTTGTCCAGCTATGCAATTAGTTGGCTTCAGTCACCTAAAGAAAAAAGAAAAGCTGATAGACGGACTCAGTTAAATTTGAGTACTCACAGCAGCTTAAAGCAGAGCTGCCAAGTGGGTTACCATATGGCTCCAGAAAAAGAAGGACAGATTGAGCCAGTCTGGGTTTTACTTCCATTGCTTTCAATGGAAGCAAAACCCGGACTGGATCAATGTGTCCTTTTTCTGGAGCCATATGGTAACCCTACAGGGGCCCTTTTACTAAGTGGCAGTAAGCCCACCGCAGGCTTCCCATGCACCAATCTGAAGCCAATGCCCGCCCAATTAAAGCATTGGAAGTAGTTCCACCCCAGCGTGTGGCATTTCCAGTGCTAGTGAAAATTGTGAAAAAATGTTTCCGCAGGGGATTACCTGGCAGCAGTTGCGTAGCCACAGCTGGGCCACCCACTTAGGGCTTAGGCCCACCAAACAGTAGCACACGTTTATTGGTAGCTGGTGGGGATCCCAAGCTCCGCCAGCTGAAGACTTCTGCCTAATTTATTTATTTATCACATTTGTACCCCACATTTTCCCACCTATTTGCAGGCTCAATGTGGCTTACATCAAACCGTAGAGGCAATCGCCAATTCGGTAAATATACAGATACAATACAATGTAGTGATCAGGGAGCATCAAAAGAACAGGGTATACAGGAGAAAAAGGAGGGAAGGTTAAGAGTGTCCAAAATGGTCCATTAATTTGCTGTGTTGCAGGATGTAGGGACGTATGTTGAAACCTTGGGATAGGCCTTTCCGAATAAGCTGGTCTTGAGTGATTTCCTGAAATTAAGATGATTGTGAATAGTTTTTACAGCTTTTGGCAGCGCATTCCATAGTTGAGTACTAATAAAGGAGAAGGTGGAAGCATAAGTGGATTTATATTTGAGGTCGTTGCAGCTAGGGTAATGAAGGTTTAAGTATGAACGGGATGATCTGGTAACAAAATGGTACAAAATGGTAACAAAAGCGCTACTCTCAACGATACCGGAACCTGCGCGTGCTCAGTTTTCAGCGCATGCCTTCTGCAGACTGCCAAGGTGGAAAGAAGCATTTTCCTGCCAGCTTAGATATTTTCTTGGTGGCGCTGGTGATAGTGGTGGTGGTAGTGGGAGGGAGAACACTTGGTGCCCACCCATTTCTTGCCTAGGCCCACCCACAATCTGTTGTCTGGCTATGCCCCTACCTGGCAGTAACAGACAGCACCACGTGCTACCTGGTTACCATCAGATTAGTGCAGGAGCCCTTACCACCACCTCAATGGGTGGAGGTAAGTGTCCCCCCCCCCCCTCTCCCACACACACACACACCCCACATGGCCACACATTAAGAGCAATCTCGGCCTTTTTTTCCCACTGTGGTAAAAAGGGCCTCAGCGCATGGCAAAAACATCTTTCAAAACCTAAATGGCACAATTCCAGACTATGTGGTACCATAAACACATAAGCACCACCATACTGGGAAAAGACCAAGGGTCCATCAAGCCCAGCATCCTGTCTCCAACAGCGGCCAATCCAAGCTTCAAGAACCCGGCAAAACTCAAAAAAAATATATATATATTTTTAATAATGTTCAATGGACTTTTCCTTCAGGAATCTGTCCAAACCCCCCTTAAACTCCGTAAAGCCAGCTGCTGTCACTACATTCTCCGGCAACAAGTTCCAGAGTCCAACTACACGCTAAGTAAAAAAACCTTTCCCCTATTTGTTTTAAATCTACCTTATTCTAGCTTCATCTTGTGTCCCCTGGTTCTATTATTGTTTGAAAGTGTAAATAAACACGTCACATCTGTCCGCTCTACTCCGCTCATTATCTTGTAGACTTCTATCATACCACCCCTCAGCTGCCTTTTCTCCAAGCTGAAGAGCCCTAACCGTCTTAGCCTTTCCTCATAGGGAAAACGTTCCATCCCTTTTATCATTTTCGTTGCCCTTCTCTGCACCTTCTCCAATTCCTCTATATCTTTTTTGAGATGCAGCAGCCAGAATTGAACACAATATTCGAGGTGCGGTCGCACCATGGAGCGATACAACGGCATTCTAACATCCTTGTGTTTGTTTTCCATCCCTTTCCTAATAACACTCAACATTCTGTGTGCTTTCTTAGCCGCCGCAGCACACTGAGCAAAAGTTTTCAACGTCTTATCAACGACTCCCAGATCACTTTCTAGGTCTGTGACTCCTAACGCGGAACCTTGCATGACACAGCTGTAATTCAGGTTCCTCTTACCCACATGCATCATTTTGCACTTGTCAACATTGAACTTCATCTGCCACTTGGACGCCCAATCCCCCAGTCTCGCGAGGTCCTCCTGTAATCTTTCATACTCCTCCTGCGACTTGACGACCCTGAATAACTTTGTGTCATCTGCGAATTTAATTACCTCACTAGTTACTCCCATCTCTCGGTCATTTATAAATATGTTAAAAAGCAGCGGTCCCAGCACAGACCCCTGAGGGACCCCACTAACTACCCTTCTCCATTGATAATACTGACCATTCAACCCTACTCTTTGCTTCCTATCTTTCAACCAGCTCTTAATCCATAGTAATACCCTACCTCCGATCCCATGACTCTCCAGTTTCCTCTGGAGTCTTTCATGAGGCACTTTATCAAACGCCTTCTGAAAATCCAGATACACAATATCCACCGGCTCCCCATTGTCCACATGTTTGTTCACCCCCTCAAAAAAATGCAGTAGATTGGTGAGGCAAGACTTCCCTTCACTAAATCCGTGATGACTTTGTCTCATCAGCCCATGTTTTTGTATGTGCTCTGTAATTTTATTCTTAATAATAGCCTCTACCATTTTGCCCGGTACCATTAATAAACTTACCTCAAAGAAATGCTAAATATGAGACAACAGACTATCTCAGACTACATCTCCCAAATTGCAAAAAAATGATCTACAAAACAGTCTATGCTGCAGACTTCATATATCTAGGAACCAAATGGTGGAACTCCTTACCACCCAAAATAAGAAGTATACAGGAATATACCAAATTCCGCAAAATCTTTATGGTTAAACGTTTTTTATTGATACTATAACAGATAAACAAAGATAATCTTGACAGTACAATTACTGGCAAATACAGAACAGTATCTGAAAACTTCCTCCCTCTCCCCTCCAATGCTGCAAAATTTATAACATAACTATCAGTAAGTCTGAAACTCCACTGAATTAAACTATCGTTTTGGGAAACAGAAGACCCATTAAACTACGAAGTAAAAATTTTTGATATGTTTCATAATCATTCTCTCCTCGCTCCCATGTAGTTCTTTCCCCTCATCTATGCCTCTGGAGGTTTGGTCTCTGATAACCCCCCGAGACGATGAACGGGATATTCCTAAATCTAATCCTCTATACCCTCCTCCCCTATCTGACTCTCCCTAAATAGAAAAAAACCCGCTAACCCTATTAAATACTGTAGACGTGTGCAGCGGATTCCGCAAAATCTTTAAATCATTCCTCTTCAAGCAAACCCTCACAAAGAACAACCATATCTCAAACAACTAATTCTTATCTGAATTGGTTATTACTTTATTTACCGTTAACCTTCTCAATGCCTCATGTACAAATTCTCATTCATAATAGATTTTCCAAATGTTAACTATCCATAGTTATCACAGTATATCTATGATATTGTATTGTATAATTGGGTTCTTACAAAAAAATGATTACTTTCTTATGCATTAGTCTCTGTTATGTATCCTATAATGTTTATTTTAATCTACATTGAACTCAAACTTCTTTGGGATAATGTGGGATATAAATGTCACAAATAAATAACTATCACTAATAGCCCCAGTAAGTGCCTTAGGAGTCTGCACTCAAGAAAAAGATCTAGGTGTCATTATAGACAATACGTTGAAATCTTCTGCCCAGTGTGTGGTGGGAGCCAAAAAAACAGGAAACAGGATGCTAGGAATTATTAGGAAAGGGATGCAAAATAAGACCAAGAATATGATAATGCCTCTGCATGGCTCCATGGTGCAACCTCAACTTGAGTATTGCATTCAATTCTGGTCACCGTATCTCAAAAAAATATATATAGCAGAATTAGAATAGGTTCAAAGAAGAGCGACCAAAATGATAAAGGGGATGGAACTTCTCCCACATGAGGAAAGGCTAAAGAGGTTAGGGCTCTTCAGCTTGGATAAGAGACGGTTGAGGGGGAATATGATTAAGGTCTATAAAATCCTGAGTGGTGTAGAACAGGTAGAAGTGAATCGATTTTTCATTCTTTCAAAAAGTACAAAGACCAGGGGACCCTCAACGAAATTACATGGAAATACTTTTAAAACAAATAGGAGGAAATATTTTTTCACTCAAAGAATAGTTAAGCTCTGGAACTCACTGCCAGAGGATATGATAGCAGCAGTTCGCATATCTGGGTTTTAAAAGGGTTCGGACACGTTCCTGGAGGAAACATCCATGGTCTGTTATTGAGATAGATATGGGGGAAGCCACTCCTCCTCTCGGGATTGGTAGCATGGAATGTTGCTACTAATTGGGTTTCTGCCAGTTAATTGTGTCCTGGATTGGCCACATGTTGGAAGCAGAATACTGGGTTAGATGGACCATTGTTCTGACCCAGTGTGGCTATTCTTATGTTCTAATGTTCTTATCAGCTGCCTCTTTACTGGTGGGGGGGATAATATATTTCCTACTGTTGGTGCTAGAGAGAGAGGTCAATGGGAGTCTGAGGTATGGGGTGTCATCAGCAGTTTGAGTTGTTATCAGGTGGTTTGTCACAAGCTGGGGTTGTTTGGGGGACACACAAAAGAGAGATCCAAATCTCCCGTGAAATCAGAACAAAACACAAAAAATGGCGGAAGATAAACCAAAACAGACCAAAAAAATCCAAAGAACAAGGGAGTAAGAGCGCCACAAAAGTTTAATAGGACCCTACACGGTCCGTGTTTCGGCCGACAGGCCTTCCTCAGGGTTCCTGAATCTGACGTTTACAGGTGCACCTCCAAGATATTCATGAAGCAAAAAACAAAATACTGGATGTGAACAAAGAGAGCCATGAAGCAGCAAGACACTGCACCTGAGCCCACATCTGAATTCAGACCAGTCCACTAGATATTCTATGTGACCACATGAAATCATAGAATCGAAGATGTGTTCATTATAATATGCAGCTGCAAGCAGAGGATGCTGAGTTCTAACCCTGTACCAGCGGGTAGTTAGCGACTGTGAGGAAGCAAGCGGAAGCCACAGTGTGCTGACGAGGTTCCACCGTCTGTGAACTGTTAAGATACTTTTGTATCTATCTGAATGGCTTTGGATTTTTTTTTGGTCTGTTTTGGTTTATCTTCCGCCATTTTTTGTGGGGGGGTTTTTTTGTGTTGTTTGGAGGACAGCAGCCATAACCACTTCTTGATTAACAAAATTGTGTTGAAACAAAAATGTATAAAAACAAAAGGGAACAAATCAGAAGAAGCAGCAAAAAAACATAGGAAATGCCTTCCCACCCCTCTTCCTAACTGCAGACAGTGAACCAGTCATGTATTGGAAGCTGTAACATTTGGAAGGTAACAAAAAAAAAAAAAAAAAAAATCAGGAGCAGGCCCCAGGCTGGTCTTCCACCGTGAATACCAAGTAGATCAGCTAGAATTTGAAAAGCACAGCCTGTGCTTGGCAGGCACGAGCAAAAAAATCTGACACGAAATGGGCTCTGGCCGTCAATCATACAACTGACAAGCATGGTCAGACCCTTTAAATGTCAGGGAGCTGGGAGCTTTTCTTTGTGGTTAAGGATTGAGCGCACTTTCAATCCAAGTTGATTTCAAACTAAGGTTAGACAATGCCACCAGGGTTTATTTTCAAAACGGTTACGTTTCGCCTTAGTAAAAGAGCACAGAGATTCGGTCGCCCCAAGATTGGTCCGACCGTGTACGTTCCTCACACAACTGGCAGACCCTGTGGCAAAGAAGCAACAATGGGCAGCTAAGAATGAACCTTCTCAATAAAGCTTTACCCTTTGCACATGGACTGAACGCCACAAGCTCCACTTTAACAAGCTTTCCGCCAGCGGGCAGAAAGCAAACGCCAAGTTAGGAAAGTTAGCTGTGAAAGTGTCTAAATATTGTGCTGTGTCATTACAAAAATGATTGTTCTGACAAGGTACAACCCAATTGAAAAACTAATCCAGTCATGCGTGACAGCAGAGGACTTCTGTATAAAGTTGTTATGGCAACTGGAAGAGCGCCTCGATAATTATGTCAAATTCTCAATAATACGAAGCATGTTTAAAATATAGACGCATATATATATTTTTTTTCTTTTAATTTGCTGCTCTCTTTTTAACAAGTGAAACTCAAAGCGTTGCTCTTATTCATTTCATTCCAGTTGGTCTCGTGGTATTTTTTTTTTTTTATTTGGATTTAGCTCATATCTTAGTGGGGTCTGACCCTCAGCTTGGCTGCTTTCCAAGTGACTGCCACAACCACCGGGATCCTCCTCAGATTGGGTTTCCCTCTTCCCGTGAGTGGTTTGAGGTTCCTGCCAATCTAAACGCCTTTTCGCCATTATTAACAACAACAAAAAACGTTTCTGTACTGCTCGCTAGTTTTCTCCATTAAAATAATAGGATCGTTGTCTGATGCTTAGCACGCCCCTGCTTCCCTTCTCAGCAACCTCCTCCCCCCCCCCCCAATCCCAAAATAGTGATCTATTAAACACAAATAGCTCATTCTTTACGTTATCACTGTCTCCAAGGTGGTGGTGTCAATCCCTGTGATGCTAAACCCATTTAGAACTTGTTTTCCAGATGCATTGCTATATAAAACCCAATTATTGCAATAGTAACACGCTCAAAGCCGTGGCATCAGCGTCCCCTTCTGCTAATAGTTTACCATATCCCTGTACTGACTTGCCATATGTAGAACGTGTAGAACACTACATTTCCTATTACATCTTAATTAGAACAAAGTGTTCAATTAGTGAAAAAAAGTGACTGTTCTGTAACCTCGAACAGAATGAAATTAATTTCTTTTTTTTTCTGACACTTCTCTAGACGTTTCATAAACCTTTTTTTTTTTTTTTAAAGCAAGTATTAAATAGAATTGCTCAGTTAGCATGAACAGGCGTCTCCTCCCCACCCCCCCCCCGAAAAGTTTTGTAAGTGATTGGCAGTTTTTTCAAGAAGAAATGAGATTTCACTCCACTTTTCATGCTGTAGATCCAACGTCTTTTACTAGCTCTCCCTAACGCATTCAAGGAGTTACAGAGCAAATGGATGCCCACTCTCTGAGAGCAGAACAACAAAGATAGGAAGAGAAAGAAATTAAGGGATCTACTGATTTTTAGGATAGCACTATAATTTAAGAAAAGGCTATGAGGGATCTCCACGCCACCTGTGAATTTTAAAATAGCTCTACAGAATCCTACAATAATGTTTACCACATTATTTCACTGGCCTACGTTTGACTCCGTCGGGCAAAACTTTCAGCACGACGGACAGCGGTTTTACTGTGGCGTTCTCCGTGGGCGTTTCCAATAACTTAGAGGTAGGTCATTTCTGCAAAGCCGTTTAAAGTTTATCACCCTTTCTAATGAGTTTGCACAATTGACTTGTCTCATAAAGGTTGTGTCTGCTTGAGAGAAATGAGTTTTCAAAAACTGTTACATTAAAATATATTCTGCTTTAAAAATGAAATGAGGCTGAGAAAGATAAGGGGAAATCCAAAATGCCCTTTTTATTTTTTTCTGTGCTAAGTAAATCATTTAAAACATTTTGCTGGCATCATTGCTGCTTTAGAAGTTGGCAAAAAAAAATGAAATTCACTTTCATGCATTTTTTGTAATTACTTTCCAGCTGTTTCTCCAAGAAATTACCATTGGAATTGCTTTGCATCATAGATTTTAATATGATTCAATGGCCTGAAATTCACTTCAATCTCCTGTTGCTGCATTTCTCTGTAGCCTTGGATTTAAGGGACTGCTTTTCAGAATTAACATCGATTCTTCTTCACTCAAACCCTGGTGAATGTCACATTTGATGCAATGCAGCATGTCCTGAAGGTAAGCAGCCTGAAGCCGATGAAAGAAAAATTAATAGCAGCTTCATAGAACTCAAGGGAAACCATACCTTCCATACCTCTCACCAACCTCTTAACCACAGTCCACTTCATGTCAGTGGAAACAAAGAGGGAAAGATCAATAACGGCGTCTGTCTCTCATCAGCCTGTAACCACAGAAACAAAAGGGACTGAAAACCGTGAAAGAAATACTTATTTACACCATAGGAAATGCATTATGCATTTAGTATGTTCATATTTTTGTAATGAATTATTTATTTTTGTATGCACAAAAGATGCAGTTGAGCAAGACTGGAAACACACAACCCATGTATATGCACAGAGCAAAATACAGAAGAGCAGCAGCAGATCAAGCTTCTGTCAACATCAGACACACGCATACAGTACAAACCGCAACGCATACTTCCCTCACATACACTGCCCCATATCAAAACAAGTCTGTTATAAAAAAGTAGACCGATACACATATATAAAAACAAAAAAATAATTTATTCAAACCAAGATAAAAGCAGTACCCGACGTGGCCACGTTTCGCCCTCAGGCTGCGTCAGGGGTAAAACTACAAATAAAAACATAAAAATAGTGATAACATCTCAAGTTATGTACACACATATATATATATATATATATATATATATATATATATATATATATATATATATAAAGTCATAACAGCAAATGATAAAATAAAGTATAATAAATGCATTACAAATTCAAAAGTACAATGGAGGCGGAGATAAGACAAGCCACTTTCCAAACATATAAAAGTGTATAAAACGTTGGATGGATTTAATCAAATCCAATAATGTATCAATACATACCTAAAAATCAGGGGTGATCAATTATTTCTTTGTTTTTATATATGTGTATCGGTCTACTTTTTATAACAGACTTTTATTTAGCAAGTAGACTATTGCCTTTTTTGTTTTTCTTTTTTTCTCCATATCAAAACAAGTACAGTACCGGTAGCAGCTGTGCAAACCACACACACACACTGCAGAAGAACAGAACAGCAGCAATGCAACAATGCCTCTTATAAATAATTCTCTATTCCACTCCCCCCCCCCCCCTAACAACAAGGCCAGTATTAGACATGTCAAGGCTCAGGGCAGAAATTTGGAAGAGAGCTCCAAAATTTCACCAGCAGGCTGTGCCTCCTTCAGCTTCTCACAGGTGCAGGGCCCCCTGTGGCATGGGGCTCAAGGCAGTGAACGGATACCACGTATGCAACCCTAGAGTAAACTTTTCCCAGACTGCACTGCTTGTTATAGATTTTTTTTTTCTTATTACTTGGTAAGGTCGAAGATTCCAAATGGGGTGTCAACTGTTCACTTTACAAACCTCAGCTAGTCCAGTGCATCAGTAGCAAGCTGGTTGAGCAAAGCCCATTTTCCTTGAAGACGTGAATGAGAAATTCTGGATCAGGTGATCAGCCCTTCTATTTCTTCATATCCACAGGCTGTAGAGGCACAATAGATTCCTGTATGTGCACAGATGCTAAAGTGCCCAATGCAAATGGGTTAATGATTTAAACAGCACCACTCCTTACTCCTTAGGCAGCAGCCCAGAGGGTAGGAGGGATTGACAGTAATTGCTGATCCTGCCCTAGGCAAAACTACAAAGAAACAGAGAAAATTAAAGGCAGATCAGGACCATATGGCCTATCCAGTTTGTCCAGTCATACCGTCTACCATAGGAGCCAACTTTTCAAAATTATTGGGGATGCTGAGTCCAATAGAAATAACCCCTCCCTGGACACATACAAGGAATTTCTCAATATTGGGGGTGCTCAAGCACCCAAAGCATCCACAGAGCCAGCTGCAATGCCATCTACTATCCCTTCCTCTCCCTTGAAGATCCTATGAACTTGTCCCAAATTTTCTAGAATTCAGATACAGTTATTGTCTCTACCACCTCCACCAAGAGGTCATTCCACACATTTACTGCTCTTTCCTAGAGCACGTAAGCAAGCAAGCTCCTTAAAAAAATAAACTAAGTCCTCTCTACTAAACCTAGAAAAAATAAAGCAACAGTTAACCCTGCAATATAAAATTACAAATTAAGAGAGACCACATGATGCTGGGAGCAGTGAAGGTCGTGCCTGCCTGAGTTGCTTGGAGACCTCCCTCTAAATCACCCCAAAATTCATGCAAAACAGATCTTGGTGTCCACCGACATTTTACATAAGTACATAAGCACCGCCATACTGGGAAAAGACCAAGGGTCCATCAAGCCCAGCATCCTGTCTCCAACAGCGGCCAATCCAGGCTTCAAGAACCTGGCAAAACCCCCCAAAAATGTTTAATAATGTTCAATGGATTTTTCCCTCAGGAATCTGTCCAAACCCCCTTTAAATTCCATAAGGCCAGCTGCTGTCACTACATTCTCCGGCAACGAGTTCCAGAGTCTAACTACACACTGAGTAAAGAAAAACTTTCTCCTATTTGTTTTAAATCTACTATATTCTAGCTTCATCTTGTGTCCCCTGGTTTTGTTGTTGTTTGAAAGTGTAAACAAATGCTTCACATCTGTCCGCTCTAATCCACTCATTATCTTGTAGACTTCTATCATATCACCCCTCAGCCGCCTTTTCTCCAAGCTGAAGAGCCCTAACCTTCTCAGCCTTTCCTCATAGGGAAGTCGTTCCACTCCCTTTATCATTTTCGTTGTCCTTCTCTGCACCTTCTCTAATTCCTTTACATCTTTTTTGAGATGCGGCGATCAGAATTGGACACAATACTCGAGGTGTGGTCGCACCATGGAGCGATACAACGGCATTATAACATCCTCGTGTCTGCTTTCCATCCCTTTCCTAATAATACTCAACATTCTGTGCGCTTTCTTAGCCGCCGCAGCACACTGAGCAGAAGTTTTTAACATCTTATCAACGATGACTCCCAGATCCCTTTCTAGGTCCATAACTCCTAACGCGGAACCTTGCATGACATAGCTGTAATTCGGGTTCCTCTTACCCACATGCATCACTTTGCACTTGTCAACATTGAACTTCATCTGCCACTTGCACGCCCAATCCCCCAGTCTCCCATTCAGCAGTGGTCACTATATGGACAAATATCTGGCAAAATCAAAAGGTCCAATGGCAGGTAAACCACAGTGAAAAACGTGTGAATGGGGAAAACTGGGAGAGGACAAGATTGGGAAAACGCCTCCGGCATTTCCCTGGCTTTCAGGAGAAGCACTGAGAGCCGAAATCACTGAGTCAGTAGCTCATGCGCTTGATCCCAAATTCTCTCTCTCAGAACAAATTACTAATATGCAGAAGTTGATTCAAGAAGTAGCAGCCTGGACAGGGGAACTTGAAGTGTGAGTATCAGAGATGGAATGGGAGCTGGAGTTCCTGGTGCACATGGTCCTACAACATACAGAAAAACTGGAAGATCTCAAAAATAGGTCAAGGCACGAGAACTAAGCTATATTGGATTTCCACAGTCTATTCCAGAACCTGCCATATCTGACACCCTTACAAAATGGCTGTCGGCCATGTTTCCACAGGCTGCCTCGGAAAACGCGATCCGCTTACACAGGGCACACCATGTGGGCCATAAGCGGGATGGCGACCAGAGACATAGGCCCATTACAGCATGTTTCCATTATTATTCACAAAAGATCGAAGTGCTGTGGTGCTATAGGCTGAAGTGAGAGGAAGTTGTTTATGAGACAGTACCTGTAAAAATCTTACAAGACTTCTCTGCAGCTTTAATGGATAACGCAAGGAATTTATACCCTGTCTGAAAGATATGGGGGGTTTCAGGGCCATTAGACCACCAGGTGGCAGGCGGTGCTAGACCACCATGTGGGGGCTTGAGGTCTGGTGACCTCCAGCCCTCTCTTCTGTTGGGGGGTGTTAGGGGGCTGGATCTCCACCAGACCTCCAGTCCCTACTGTCAGCATCCGGGGGGGTGTGGGGGCTTGAGGTGGGCACTAAGCCACCAGCACCTTGCCCTTGGGGGGGGTCCAAATGTTTGACGTCCGATCTTTTTTTTTTTTTTTTGAGTGCCCAGACTTGTCAACCAAGTGCAGGAGGATTGTGCCTGAGCACATACTACTACTACTACTACTACTACTCATTCATATAGCACTACTAGATGTATGCAGTGCTGTACACATTATATGCAGGTACTTTCTCTATCACTAGAGGGCTCACAGTTTAACTTTTTTGTACCTGGGGCAATGAAGGGTTAAGTGACTTGCCCAAGATCACAAGGAGCTGCAGTGGGAATCGAACACAGATTGCCAGGATCAAAGCCCACTGCACCTAAAATGCTAAACTAGAACCTAAAACAGCTTTTATATTTCCATTTCCATTTCCAATTATTTAGTCTTATATCTCACATTCTCCAAATCAAGTTTGATTCTATGTGGCTTACAGTGTAACAGGATCAGTTAGTGTGGTTTACATTTTAGTAAGGAACAACAATTAACAAGTTTACAGCATAAGCAGGATGCTGGGCTTGATGGACCTTTGGTCTTTCCCAGTATGGCAATACTTATGTACTTATATGAAGGGCTAACTATGATAACGATTCAAATATATAGCGACAATCGTCCCGTATAATCATCAGGTTTGCATTGTAACAGGGAACCTCTTATGTTAATGAGTCTATCATGAAACAATTACATTTGATTGAAGAGGCTGTAGTCTATAGGTGAGCAGCAAATTTAAAACTATTGTAACGAGAGATCCTCTGTGTGAGAAAATGACAAATAGCAGTGTTGTGTGTCATTGTGGGAGAGCAAGATTCGTGATCTGGCGAGCCAGGAAATGGGATTGTTGGTTCAGTCGATGCGTGACCAGGAAACGTAGTCAGGTTGTGTCCTCAGTCTTCGGAGGCTTGTCTTGTGACAGTAAGAATTTTGTAAGGAGGTAAGATTTCAGTATTTTGCGAAGTGTAAGGTAGTTGATTATCCTCCTTAAGTTTGAGGGTAGGTGTTCTATGATTAGATTGCAAGGTAGGAGAACCTTATGTCATGGAGAAATTTGTGTATTACTCCTTGACAGTTGAGGAAGTGGAGTAAAAGGTAGTTTTGAGCATTCATCAGGACATTTCTGAGAGGAAGGTCAATTAATGTGATTGTGTAGTTGGGAGATAGTCCCTGGAGGATTGTGAAGATGAGTGTGAGGATTTTGAAGCTTATTCTGGCTTTTATGGGAGCCAGTGGAGTGTTTGCAATAGAGGAGAGGCTCTTTCATAGTGAGGAGGCCTATAGATTGTAGTCCAGTAGGCAGAGGAGTATGTCATGGTCAACTAAGTCAAAAGCACTTGACATATCAAATATGAAACCCTAACAGAGACTTTAAAGTCTACACTATGCTCTAAACTAACTTCACTAATTAAGACAATGAAATTACCTACTCTATTTAACCCCAAGTTGTTATGATCCTGGGTGTTAAGCACTAGGACCGTAGCTGGATTCCCAACCATGGCAGACAGGTCACTTCTGGAGCCAAAGGAGAAGAGGCAAGATAAGAACATGGCACAGCAGGAAGCTAGGAGACAAGGCTAAAGCTTGGCAAGGCAGGAACCAGGAAATAAGCAGGACTTAACAAGGCAGAAACCAGGAGACAAACCCCGATAATCAAGTCCCCCATGCTATTCCAAAAGAACGCCGTAAATATAGCGCCGAAACAGAGCATGGAATTAACTTTCCAATGATCAACGCTAATAACATGCAAATTTAGGCTTGTTATTAGCATTGATCATTGAAGGAAAGTGCAGAAGGATTGTGCCTGGGCCTCTCCTGCTGTGTGCCGCCCAGGACCCGGATGATTGCATTTACGCAATATCATGTTAATGCAATCATCTGGGTCCAGACGCCTGGCACACAGGAGTAGGAGAGGACAGCAGCAGTCAGAGATAGGAAGGCAAGAGCAATGGGCGGGGACAGGAAGCAGCAGTCCAAGTGTGGGTGGGCAGCCCAGTGCGGTGGTGGCAGCGGCGGCCCAGGTGACGGGGTGCAGTGGTCCGGTCCTGTCTCGGGCCCGGCTGGGTCTCTCGGCGACCCTGATCAGGAGACAAGCAGGACTTGGCAATGCAGGAATCAGGAGAAAAGCAGGATGTCACAAGGCAGGAACCAGTTGCGAAGGCACTCAAGGTGGGGTTGGGCTTGCCTAAAAGCACCCAGGACCATGATGTCATTCTACCGCGACCCTCCATCATCCCACTGCTAGACTTATAACAATTGAGCTGCGGCACATGCATGCCCTCTAGGCAGGTGTGTGCGAAAGCGGGCACAGAAGAACACCATCTCACAAACCACTCCAAGGGATAAGTGTGGTGGGGTTAGGGCTGGGATCATGGCAGCACTATGACACAAGTCTGTTACCCAAGTGCAATTTCCCAGCAAATAAGTTGCTGAACAGTGAAGTTATTTTCCTCTCAGCATGTCCTCTCTCAGCACGTCTTCGGCACTGGTTGATACAGACACAGATTAAGCAAATCTTTACCTCACTATGGTAGCATGACTTCGCGGATAGGCCTGGGCCCTTGTAAACACAACCACACAGGGGATAAAGGTGAAAGAAAAGTATTTATTTACATCCAGAGAAATTTGTAATCTGTCCTCTCCATAGGTCAGGGATAAATAAACATTCAGTCATTTCTTGTAGTCACAAGCGCTCTCTCTCCTGTGTCCTGCTTCTGTAGGCCCACAACACGTGCTTGGTCACCCCTCCACTAGGCAATTCTTCCTGGAATCCTCAGCATTCCAGTTACTATATTTCACACTGAGCAGCACTTTGCCCTGACTCCCCAAGTCACAGTGAGGGACATTCTCGAAAGAAACATCCAAGTTGCGATTTGGACATCCTTGCAAAACGGCGAAATCTAGGGGTGAGGAAACCTGTATTTTCGGAAAAAAGATGGACGTCCATCTTTTGTTTCGAAAATACCGTCAGAGTCGTCCAAATCCTTAAATTTGGACGTCCCTAGATTTGGACATCCCTAAACATGGACGTTTCTGACTTTCGGTGATTTTCGAAACCAAAGACATCCATGTCAAAAACAGCCAAATGCAAGTCATTTGGTCGTGGGAGGAGCCAGCATTTGTAGTGCATTGGTCCCCCTGAAATGCCAGGACACCAACCGGGCACCCAAAGGGACAGTGCAGTGGATTTCATAAAATGCTCCCAGGAACATAGCTCCCTAACCTTGTGTGCGAAGCCCCCCCCCCCCAAAACCCACTACCCACAACTGTACACCACTATCATAGCCCTTAAGGGTGAAGGGGGGCACCTAGATGTGGGTACAGTGGGTTTGTGGTGGGTTTTGGAGAGCTTACTGTTTCCTCCACAAATGTAACAGGTAGGGGGGGTATGGGCCTGGGTCCACCTGTCTGAAGTGCACTGCAGTACCCACTAAAACTGCTCCTGGGAACTGCATGCGCTGTCATGGACCTGAGTATGACATCTGAGGCTAGCATAGAGGCTGGCACGACATATTTTTAAAGATGTTTTTTGACGGTGGGAGGGGGTTAGTGACCACTGGGGGAGTAACGGGAGGTCATCCCCGATTCTCTACGGTGGTCATCTGGTCATTTCAGGTACCTTTTTGTGCCTTATTTGTAAGAAAAACATGTCCGGGTCAAAACGTCCAAGTGTTCGTTAGGGACGTCCTTGTTTTTTCGATTATGGGTCAAAGACGTCCAAGTGTTAGGCACGCCCAAGTCCTACCTTCGCTACGCCTCCGACATGCCCCCTTGAAATTTGGACGTTCTTGCGATGGACTGCAGTTGGAGACGTCTAAAATCGGGTTTCAATTATACCGATTTGGATGTCTCGGGGAGAAGGACGTCCATCTTCTGTTTTATGTCGAAAGTTGGATGTCCTTCTCTTTCGAAGATGAGCCCAATTGTCTACCAGGTTGCAAGATAACTTGTCCTACCTCATCTGCTTCTGTCACTTACAGGTAGCACTCTCTGCTAAGGCTAAGGCCACTCTTCTTCCCCAGAGTCTTCTTAGGTACTGCAGCCCTACTTGCCACACCCTTGCAGTCCTCTCCAATGTATTCATCCTCAGGGCATTTAACTCCAGCTTGGTCTCAACCCCACCCCTCTGACTCAGCCTCAGCCTCATCAGACTATGTGCTGTAAGGTGGCTGAACTGCACCATCAGAGACAGAGTGCTCTTCACTAAATCATCCACTCCCTCACACTCCCCATCAATTTTCTGTTTGTATTGTTCCATAAATAATTTTGTTTACCTGGGTAAGTAAGCGCCATCAGTTTCTAATTGCTGAGTGCATGCAATTATTTAGCATGATCTACTTATTAGGAATTCATGCAACCTCTTTTATAAAGGGTTCCCAACTTTAGTAGGGAGGACAGCTCACAGTACAACCCAGTAAGGAAGTACTGAGATACCAATAGAAATGGGGATGTCATGATGTGTATAGATCATTGCTCAGTGAGAAATAGACTGGAAGCACAAATCAGGGGCAATAATTTACAGACCTATTAAGCACAGACATTTTCATCCATATCAGGAAATGAGAAATTGCTACAGAGATGTTTTCCACACTGGCTGTAAGTTGATGTTGAGTATCTCATTAACACTATTTCATGTCTTAGCATTTTGCTTTACGAAAACATAAACCTTTGCCATCTTCTGGCAAATCTAGAAATACTTTACAAAAATGCCTTTCAAATTCTTGCTGATAGCAAAGTCCTTGGATCCCAAGAAATGTGAACTCAGAACTCTCTGACATTCTCTGCTTATCTTGTTACATCAGGATATTAACTTGTCGGATTGATTTTATAAAACAAAATCCTGAAACGCTCATACTGGGAAGGCCTGTACTGTCTACAGAACACAATGTTCTGTAAGTGGAGTTAAGAGCCGAGACAAGAAGACTTCGCCATGATCCACACGCAATCCCATTCATTCTTCCATTCATCATCCTGGCGTGCCTGAAAGTTGCTACATGGTAAAACGTGACAGGTAGTTTGTCAGGAGAAAGAGAGAGAGAGAGAGAGGACTAAAGGAAAAGAGAGGGACCCGAGGAGGCATTGCCCATTATTTCGGCATTCAATAAATCCGACAAAATCCCGAATGAAGGATGAAAGAGAGCCATTTTTCAGTGTTTCCTAACCATTCACTTACGATTGCTATACGCTTGACATTTTATATTAGAAAGAATAACATACACAGCCTTTGCATTAAGGGAAGGGATAATGTGAATTTCTGAGCACAACGACTTTCTCATGCAACGAGCTTGGTACCGTGCACTCCACAAGATTTTCAGTCATTATCATTCCCTTTGCTTATTTATTTATTCTCTCCTGTTGACAGTTAAACTGCACTGGATTTTTTTTTACGTAGGTTTGTACCTGATGGCACCTTGTTTTAGAGAATAGATGAAGAAAGGCAACCACAGAGGGGCAAGAGAAGGAAATGGTAGGGGTGTAAAGAGAAGAAAACTGTGGGTACTTTTATTTATTCAGATTTTGCTCACAACATTTTCAGTAGTAGCTCAAGGTGAGTTATATGCAGGTATTTCTCTGTCCCTGAAGAGTTCACAGTCTAATTTTGTACCTGAGGTAATGGAGGATTAAGTGATTTGCCCAAGATCACAAAGAGCAGCAGCGGGAGTTGAACTGGCCACCTCTGAATGTCAAGCTTGGTGCTCTAACCACTAGGCTAATCCTCCACTCCTTGAGACAGAGCAGACCTGCTGCCCCTGTTATTCAGAAGGCTGTAAAGGAAACACAACAAAGAGAATCCCCCAAATTCTATAAATGATGCCTTAAGCTGTGGGCGCAAATTTGGCCAAATTGCACATACAATTTAATTGATTAGCATGCCAATCAACACTGATAATTGGTACTTAACGATCAATTAACACTAATTGGCTTTAATTAGAATTTATGCACACAACTTTCTAGGCATATTCTTTAATGTGTAAATTGTATTGCCTGCAGCTGAAAAGGGGGCCTGGCCATGGGCGTGGAATGGGAAGGTCGTGAGCATTTCAAAAATGTATGCGCAATAATATAGAATGCATCTGATCTGCGCCTAAGTTAGGTGCAGGTATTTAGGTCCGATTTTAGGTGGCCTACATGGGTGCACCTAAACTTTAGTCGCAAGAACAGCCGCTAAGCATATTTATTTATTTATTATATTTGTACCCTGCGCTTTCCCACACATGGCAGGCCCAATGCGGCTTACATAGTAACAGTATAAAGAATTACAAAGTCGTAAGAAGAATATACAGTTTGTGGTAAACACAAAATTAATGGGGTTAACGGATAAGTAAGTTAAACACAGGAGGAATTGGGTTCAGAAGGAAATGATCGTTGGGAGGTAGGCGTAGAAAGATGGAGGGGAATGGATATGGGGTAGCAAAAAGGATAATGGGAAACACGGTCAATGTATAACTATTTTCTATAAAAATCAAGTGGGCGAGTTTTATATTCTATAAACTGTGCCTTATTTTAGGCTTAGTTTATAGAGTTACACTAAGCACATGGTTTTTCAGCGCCATTTATAGAATTTGGCCCAATATGTGTAATGTAATATAAATGCATCGTCTCTTGTTTCTGAAGGCATTTTATGGAGAATTTTAGCTTTCTAGGGACATATTTGCTCTGTAGAGGGAATTCAAGTAAAGGAGGAATATAACTGAGGGCAACAGTTTTAATGGTGAATGTGATTGTATATTGTCAACTTACTGTCAAATAATATCATAATTTAATATACATGTCTTGATTTCTACTACTACTATTACTACTATTTAGCATTTCTATAGCGCTACAAGGCGTACGCAGCGCTGCACAAACATAGAAGAAAGACAGTCCCTGCTCAAAGAGCTTACAATCTAATAGACAAAAAATAAAGTAAGCAAATCAAATCAATTAATGTGTATGGGAGGGAAGAGAGGAGGGTAGGTCGAGGCGAGTGGTTACGAGTCAAAAGCAATGTTAAAGAGTTGGGCTTTCAGTCTAGATTTAAAGGTGGCCAAGGACGGGGCAAGACGTAGGGGCTCAGGAAGTTTATTCCAGCCGTAGGGTGCAGCGAGACAGAAGGCGCGAAGTCTGGAGTTGGCAGTAGTGGAGAAGGGAACAGATAAGAAGGATTTATCCGTGGAGCGGAGTGCACGGGAAGGGGTGTAGGGAAGGACGAGTGTGGAGAGATACTGGGGAGCAGCAGAGTGAGTACATTTATAGGTTAGTAGAAGAAGTTTGAACAGGATGCGAAGACTCCTGATGTAGGCCTGACCGGTCGAAACACAGCTGTGTCGAGTCTCGATCACCCCCTGTTTTGTATTTTTATAATAAATATATTTTTTAAGTATTTATATTACTAGTGTTGTCTAGTTTTATTTTTTTTTTCTACAATTTTCTCTTTTTTCCTTTTTTCTTTTCTTTACTTTTTTACCTTTTAGTCATCTTCGCTGTTTTCTCCATTATCTGATTGTACATTTGCATTTTATTGTGCATGTTTGTTTGTTTGTTTGCCTAGAAGTGTTTTGATAAGTGAGGAATAAATGATTTAGTAACACTAATAATAATAATGTAGCAGCATAAGCACATAGTAAAATAGTAGATGAAGGCAGATAACGACCTGTATGGCCCATCCAGTCTACCCAAGATAAACTCATTGTATGAGCTACTATTTATACCTGACCTTGATTTGTCCTTGCCATGTTCAGGGCACATATAGAAGTCTGCCTAGCACTAGCTTTGCTTCTAAATTACTGGTGTTGCTACCCAATCTCCATTAAGCTTCTGTGGATCTATTCCTACTGAGCAGGATTCCTTTGTGCTTATCCCACACATTAAATAGAAAGTAAATGTCTTCTTCTACATGATAGTGCTAATAATCTCAGCTGTGGTCATCCTGAAATGTCTTATTCTGCTGGATTTGCCAACAGACAGAGTAGGCAAGGGTCTATAGGCAGTCGCCTTGCCTGTGTGAGTCGTTTGTTTACATCATTCACTGTAGTGCTGTACCCCCAGGAGAAGACAAGGGAGTGCAGCAGCTGGAACTCTATGCTCCTAATTCTATAAATTTGGGTGCACAATTTTGCTGTTTGTGCACAAAATTGCATGTAGACTAGCACCTAACTTTTTCTTTTTGAGTGGGCTCTAATTGGCTTTAGCTGCCAATAATGACCCTAAGTGGCATTAATTGGAACTAACTTGTAGTTAGGTGCATAACTGCACCTGGAGTGTAGCCAGACCTGATATTTCAGGTGGGCCCGAGTTAACCCGGGTGGGCCATTCCCATCCCCACCTCCACCCCCTACATACATACAGTTTTTTTTTACTTTCTCTCTGCCCTTGCTATCATCATCTTTCTCCCCCTCTGCCTAACATCTACTCTTTTCTCCCTCTCCCCAACACACACAGCATCTGTGCTTCTCTCCCTCCCCCTCTCCCATCAGGCATCTGCTCCTCTCTTCCTCCACGGTCTACCTCCAAGCTGTCACCAGCAGCAGTTCCAGGAAGCAACCTGCACCAGCCTTGCAGGCTTCCCTCTACCACATCCCCGCCAGTGAAGAAACAGGAAGTGATGTCATCGAGGGAGGGACGCGGTAGAGGGAGGCCTGCAGGGCTGGCACAGGTTGCTTACAGGAATCACTGTCGGCAATGGCTCAAGGGTAGACAGGGTGGGGTGGTTCAGAATGAGATGGGCAGCTGCCATGAGAGAGAGGGAGAGAGGCACCGCCAGTGAGGTGCATTGGGGGTCACTAGACTGGGTGGGCCTGAGGCAAGAATGGGTGGGCCTGTGCCCACCCAGGCCCACCCATAGCTATGTCACTGAAGTGCACTTGGGTACTACTCTATAAATTGCAGCTAAGTTCTACAGTTCGTAACTGCAAAGGGGGTGCCAACATGGGAGGGACAAGGGTGGGTAAGAGGCTATCAGGCACTTACATGCTGACAGGTGTGAGGATTTATGCCACCCTTTGACATGGTGTAAATGCTCACGTCTAAAGTTAGGTGCTCAAATACCAACTTCTGCCAGTATTCTATAATGACTTCAGTGCCCACCCTTGCCGTTATAGAATACTTGTTTAGCACTCAATTTTCTGGCAGCTAAATGTTGACGCACTTTCTTGATCTACCCATGGATGCCTAAGGACCGCTTGGTGGTATGAATCCTCCACAGTGATTTATCATCCCTACCAAGGGTATGGCCACAGATGAACCTGGGTAGGTTGTGATTCCCCTCCCCTACTTTGGAGTCAGCCCCACCCAGTCTGTAGCAGCCGTATAGGCCAATGACATGAAAATTGGAGGTGATATTTTTATTTATTTATTTATTTGCAGAGGCTTGACATACTGCCAATCATTCATATGGCATGGCCTTTTCCCCACACAAGTTAAGATCAGACCCTACCAAAACCAGTTTTGGCTATGCTACTTCTCACTGCTTGGAAATGTTCATGTTCATATGGAATCTACAAAGTCTGGCAATTCCTACATCACTTTTGACCTCTATTTGGCAGCATTCAAAAGTATCCAAAAAAAAACCTAGCACAGAACAAAGCCAAACACATCCCCTTTCCCTTGAACTGTCCAAATCTTCTTTTGCAACATAGCATTGAAATGCTGTTTCTAGAAGATCTCCAGGATATTTTTTTCCGAGATAAGACCCTATACAATTTGGCTCATTCTGCCACGCCAAGCATGGCTCTCAATTTAAATTCAGCTCCATGAAACTAGATCCTTTTCTCAATCTCCCTACTACCATCCAGGCCACAGCACATGCTGTTAAAATGCATCAGTCAGTGTTCAGAGATAAAATGCAGTTTCCCGTGCAGAAGTGTGATGGCTCAGCCGTAGCTTGTGTGATCAAAATGTGGACATGGAGCTTTACTGACAACCTGGAGGCCGTATAGAACTGGTATTATGGCTGCCTGGGACCTCAGCTTTTCCTTCTTCCTCTGTTGTCTCTGACTAGTATTGCAGGATTGTCACTCATCACTGATGGAAGTGGTGCCAGTGTTTTGGAGTTGGGGAAGAAAAAAAGCAGATCCTCCTACTGGTTGCAGCTTCATTACTGTTCCAGTGACTGAAGCCCGGCATGGACTCAATAACTGAGCTGTCAGCTCTCCTTAAGTCAGAGATGAAGTGATGCCTGGTGCAAGGAGGAGGAGTAGAGGGGGGGGGGGGGAGATGCAGGGAACGATAACACTGACAAATAGCCTTATTCTTAGCTATCAACGCTTAAAGGTACAGAATAACAGAAATGTGCAATAACATTTTGCCAGGGTGACAACAAAGAGATTAAAATCAGCAATGAACAATCCTTATAATGAAGTCAAAAAGAGTCGAAAATGATTTCTGTCCAAACTCACAAAAGAGACGTAAACATGATTCTTGCTCTGATAAACATGATCGCCTGCCCCTATGCTTTACACCATTAATAGCCCTGTCAAGCAATGTTCCATACATTATTGCATACTCTCAGCTGGAGAGCAGGGGCTGGGGATATAGCCATGAGCATAGGAAAGCTTGGTGGCAAAAGCATGTCGCTCGCAGGTCAGGGGGTGGCTGCACTGCTACTGTAAGAAAGCAAAAATAGATTTTTAGTGCTCCTCAGGCTGCAGGTGGCTCCCTGCTCATTTTATTGCATCTCTTCTACACATAACTGAATGAAGCCCGTGGTTCCATTTAGAACGGTTCAGTCAATAATCCATTACATTCTTGTCCTGGATTAATCAAGGACTGACAGCTCTGTCCATCATACAAAACTTATAGGTCATGGAGCAGCAGTATCAGCTCCACAACCAGACTTTATTTATTGATTGATTGATTTACTCATTTCTAGTCCACCTAAAACCTAGGCAGATTGCAATAAAACCATACACAATCTAAAAACAACATTAAGCAACAACAACCTCTCCTGTGAGAGTATTGCAGTGCAGTGTGAAAAGATAAGAAGAAGAAGAAATCCTTTCTGGGGGGGGGGGGGGATTGTACACCCCAAAAAGAGGTCCCAGAATTACAAACCCCTTATCTGCTGATAATGAAGCTGTCAGACTAGGAGAGGACTGGGGTTGATGGTTTATTTACGAAGCAATATAGACTAGCATACACCAGGAAAGATTCTTACAATTAATGTATTTATTTATTATCTGCTTACATCTTAAGCAGGGTACAATAAAACATTCATATTCATAGGAACAGTCACAGCACAAATAAAATGGAAATGCTTTCTAGACATGCCACTGGAACAGCTGCCATCAAGATAATATCAACTCTTCATTTGCACATTAAGAAATACGACTTCAACTATTTCCAGAAAGCTGTAATCTCATGTAAATGCCTCAACGCAGAGGGCAATTTATTCCAAAAGCAGAGGATCTGCAACCGAAAAGGGCGCTTCCCTGGTGTCAGCATAATGTATTCTACGCAAAGGTGGCGTACAAAGCAGTGTCCCCATCAGATCTCAGCGACCTTGCAGACTGATACAGCTGTAAAGACAGAGACAAATAAGGCAACTCACAGAAAATAAAAACAAACATGAATGAACATTAAAACTTTAAACAAAATTCAAAATTGTACCGGTAGCCAATGCAACCTTTGTAAAACAGGAGTAATATGTTGCTGCCAAAGTACCCTCCCCCCCCCCCCCCCCCCACCTCACCCCTGATATTCAGAGGGATTTAAGTGGGCAGGAGAGGCTCCTCCCACTTATATTGCTCAGGACCGCCTAAACACCGATATTCAGCGGCACTTAACTGGGCAGTAATATCAGCTCTGGCCAGACCCCCAAAAAGTGGGCAAGTCAGGAGCAGTACTGGGGGCTGCCAGCAGGTATGTGGGTGCTAGCAATATTCAGTGCCGGCACCCACATAGCTATGCGGGTGAATTTAGGACAGCTCAAAAACTAACAGGTTGCACCATCCATTTTAAGGTAACTGCCACTAGGGGCAGCAGTGAGTGGACTTTGCATACCCCTAGCTGGAGAGAAGGGGCTGGAGGTATAGCCAAGAGCATATGAAGGCTTATGTCTTATGCGGGCCCCAGGACCCGCATAAGCTCCGACGGCTCAGGCAACCCAAGTTAGCCGCCAGCTGCATATTTACGCCATAATTCATAGCACTGATACCTACAACCAATGTAAGCAAGCATGGTGCCCTCGATTTAAACACACACGCCAATATCAACTACCCAGTCTGATCACACCTCTTAATATATATTTGACCTGCAAAGGTTGTTCAGTCCTTAATTCTCCAGCAGTAACTGGAAGAGGTCTGGTAGCAGGTGATGGATCTCAGAGATTGATCGCCCTTCCACAGCCTTACATGCAAGTTCATATCAGTCATGTCCTTCAAGGCCCAATAGCTTCCTGGATAAGCGTAAATAAGGGACCCTGGATTATGCTAGCCTCAGATATCCTAATATAGGTCAGAATTCCTCCTTTCCCGGTTTGTATTGAAGCATTTGGATGACATTTAAATTGAGTCACTGCATACTTTGAATACTCTGTTTCAGGTTCAGGGTCACAGTCATTATTCATGGACGATGAATGTCTCCGACACTGAGGTTCAGGTTGAACGCTTCAGCCTGTGATTCAGGCTTGATCAGATTAAGTTCTGTGATACACACATCAAATCCTGGCAGGGGCTTTACCCACTATGGCCCCATACTTCAGTACATGGCTATGTCTAAAAAAAAAAAAAATCTCAAAACAGTTTACATAATCGCAAATTAGTGCATACATGAGAAATCATCACAGCTCAACCATCACAGTTACACAAGTCACCATCTATCCTTCCCCATGTGCTGCTACAATTATTGGGTCGATATTCTGCCGGTGGCACTTAGTGTTTTGCTGAAATTCAGTGCCGGGCCATGTATGGGCTCCAACACTGAAGCCAACCACGCCATAGCCAGTTAAATGCAATATTCAGTACATAAAGATAGGGTTTCACTTTTATGCGATCTTATTTATGCAGTGACCTTGGCTGGTTAAGTGCTGAATATCGGCATTAACCAGCCAAGTGCTGACTCCACCTCCAAAATGCCCCAAAAATAGCCAGTTTTGCTTTAAGTACTAACTAGTCATTTTCCACAGGAATAGCCTAGTGGTTAGTGCACTGGACTTTGATCCTCGGGAACTGGGTTCTATTCCCACTGCAGCTCCCTTTGCCCCTGAGCAAGTCACTTAACCCTCCATTGCCCCAAGTACAAAAAAAAAAATTTTAATTGTGGGCTCGTTCAGGATAGAATACCTGTATATACTATGTAAACCGCTTTGAATGTAGTTGCAAAAACCATAGAAAGTTGGTTTATCAAGTCCCATTTCCCTTTCCCTATTTGAGATTCACATGGACTATCGCTAGTAGAAACGTAGCCTACTGGTTAGTGCAGTAGACTTTGATCCTGGGGAACTGGGTTCAATTCCCACTGCAACTCCTCATGATCTGCCAAGTCACTGAACCCTCTCCATTGCCCCAGGTACAAATAAGTACCTGTATATACTCTCTAAACCAGTTAGAATGTAGTTGCAAAACCCACAGAAAGGCTGTATATCAAGTCCCATTCCCTTTAAGTGCCCCTGAAAATTACATTCAAAGTTTGCACCCTGGTCCACAAAATTATACACAGGGAAGCCCCGACCTATATGTCAGATCTTATAGACCTACCTACCAGGAACGCAAAAAGATCAGCACACACATTCCTCAATCTCCACTACCCCAACTGTAAAGGACTAAAATACAAGTCCACATAAGCAACCAGTTTCTCCTACATCTGCACGCAACTATGGAATGCACAACCGAAGGCCATAAAAACAACACAAGACCTAACTACCTTCTGAAGGCTACTGAAAACTGACCTGTACAAGAAGGCATACCATAAACAACCATCCTAATTTCTAAATAACAAGACTGATGACAAACTAGACAGAACAGAACTCTTATCACTTGACTGACTAACCTCACTGCTATTAATGAACAAGCACAACTACTTTAATCCTTATGTCGAAAACGATCTTTCTATAATTGATGACCTAACATATGTTACAATCCAATCTAACACTCAGGAACCTATATGCAATACCATAATGTATTATTCTTTACCTTGTATGTATGCACCTTAATGCAATACCATTTGTAATTCTGTTAACCGGAAATAGCAATCGCCATTACGGCAAATGTAAGCCACATTGAGCCTGCAAATTGGTGGGAAAATGTGGGATACAAATGCTATAAATAAATAAATAAATAGATAGATAAATAAATAAATAAAATAACCGGTTAGCTCCAAAGAAGTAATTGAACTGGCCATGAGTCCTTTTCTGGCCAGTTAAATCACTTTGAAAATCGACCACTATGTTTTTATATACCATTATATCAAAAAAATCTCAAAACAGTTTCCATAAATCACAAATCAAGAATGTGTAGCTTTTGGCATATTACTTGTGTTCAGGATCCATTTTCTTGAGGAAAAGAAAGAGAGACAGATAATTATCTAGAATGAAAGAATCTTGAATCCAGTCCCAAAGCATTTGTTTTCCTGTTTTCTCCACTAGCTCTGTAATTTTAAATGATAAAGTGCCATCCAGATGGGAAGGAGGCCTTGAACAATGGCAGCCTTTATGAGCTTTGTCTGAACTCTTTGCAAATGATAGTTAACGGAGAATCCAGCCAGAGGGCGCCCAACCAACTTTTGCATAGACAATAAAGTTAATGAGCCCTGCTTTGCCAGGGAGGCATTGAAGAGATGGTGAAAGGGCAGGTGGCGGATGCTATGATTTATTATTGGACTATTGTCAGAAATCTCCTTTCCTGTCACAGCCCAAGCCGAAGGGTCTTTGGAGAAGAGAAAGGGGGGACTGGGAAGCAGCTGTGCAAGTAATAAATGGTGGGCAAACAATGAAAGAAAGATGCAAGAGGTAATCTGAAAGGTCATTGGGAGAAACTTGTCTGCAAAAGAGGACTGACAGCCAGATGCACTAACTCCACGGAAAGAACCCTTCTCTTATCAATCCCTTAGCGAATCGGTAAAAAGCGGGCATGCATGAAGGAAATCGCATGCAAATGAGCTGCTCGCTGTTAGCTCATTTGCACGCGATTTTCTTCCTAAGGAGGGGAAGCCAGTCGGCATAGGCGCCTGGTATAAGAGGCTTGGAGAGGCTAAGCCTCCCCCCTGCTGCAGCAGAATGGATCAGCTGTGGAGTCCAGCTGCTCTGAGGGGATTAAATTGTTGATTTACCTCCATCCTCACAGCAGGAGCTGCAGTGAAAGCCCTCTAGCAGTTGTAGAAATTGGTTTATGGTTTGTTTACCTTACTGCTGGGAAAGCAGGGGGGGTTGGCTGGAGGTGTCCTGGGTTGCCAGGGAGATATTTAAGGAGGATGACTTCCTGACCTGCACTGAGGACAGATAGCAGCAGAACGGATACTGGGCCAGCATGATCAGAAAAAGTCACCAGACAACAAAGGTAGAAAAGATCATTTTATTTTCATTATAGTGTTTGGAATATGTCCACTTTGAGAATCAGGTGCTCAACATTAAAAGTTTATATTTATTTACTTATTTATGGCATTTTATCCCACATTAAACATGAATTAGGGTGTTTTGTGGCTCTGCATGAGAATTGTGATGATATGATCCCTTGCTTCATATTGTTGACGGTCTGCATTTTCCGTATGGGTGGTATATTGGTGTATTAGGTTCTGCCCAGTGTAATATTTATGGTACAGTAAGGTTCTGAGTATGTTTTTGCACAAAGTTGTGCATAGTGTTTTGCAGTTGAGCGATTGTGCTTAGAATATGCTTTGAACAACCACTTTATTCTTTGACATATGATACATATCTAATATCTAAATTTAATAGAAGGTATTAATTGTGACTTTTATTTTTATTTATTTATTTTTTCTGCATGTTATCAGACAATTATGGATTTAAGCTCCACCCCTGGCCCCACCACTAAACCTGCCCCCTTTAGCCTCTCCAAACAGTTGGGCCACCAACCGCCTATGCCATTCGGCCAGCCGAGCATGCGCAGAGCGGTCAATCGTTGTGCTGGCTGCTCTGCGCATGCCAAAGACGGCTTCAAACATGTCACTCTCAAAAAAAAAAGGATGTCCCTGATGAGCACTTGGATGTTTTTTTCTTCAGATTTTGTGATGGGCGTCCTTTTTGGACGTGTTTTTTTACATGCCCGAAATGACCACCACCAGAGTGAATCAGTGATTGGGACGTGCGAGGACATCCAAATCAAAACTATTTGGATGTCCCTTTCGATTATGCCCCTCCAGGTCTCTCTCAGCCAATCACAGCACGTTTAGCTGTCACTGGTGTCAGCTAAACACACTGTGATTGGCTGAGATAGACCTGGCGGGGCATAATCGAAAGGGACGTCCAAATAGTTTTGATTTGGGCGTCCTCGCACGTCCCGATCCCCGATTCTCTCCGGCAGTTTTCAGGCATGTAAGAAAAACACATCCAAAAGAAGGACGCCCATCACAAAATCTGAAGAAAAAAAACGTCCAAGTGTTCGTCAGGGATGTCCTTTGAGTGAAGGACTTCCAAGTGTTCCGGTTTTTGCGATGGGCGTCCTCCTCTGCATGGGTCCTGCTCACAGCAGCCCCAACGAGAGGTGCAGACCTCCCATTAGGTTTTCCACGGTGCATGGGGTCGGAAACGATAGTGCATCGCATTGCATCGCATTCACATTATAATAGTAATTAGCTCATTTGCATTCCGTTTTCGTTAGCTACTACCGTGACTGGAAAATGGCTCGGAGAACCCTTTTGTGCATGTCCCGGTTTACTACTTGCGCGCTAAACTGGCTAGAACCAGTTTAAAAACCACATTGCTGGCTTGTTTAGTGCATCTGGCCCTCAATCCCCATAGGGTGTTCATCACAACTGTTGACCCAGTTTTGCTGTTTGTACTGTGCAATTCTTTCAGCAGGCAGAGATTGTAAAAGACACAAAAGATTTGTCCTTCCCCTGTACTTAGAATAGAGTGAAGATCCAGGAGAAACTAGGCCACATGTTAATGTAAAGCATTAGTTGGGCATACAGGCAAACTGGCAAATACTTTCCTCGTCTATCAGACGGTAGATTCTAAACAGGAATCCTGTTTAGAAGGAATGGGTCCACGGAATCTTAGCAGAAATTGGGTGGCAACACCGGTAATTGGGAAGCAAAACTAGTGCTGGGCAGACTTCTACGGTCTATGCCCTGATTGTGACTGAATAAATATGGATGGGCTTGAGTGTAAATTTTAAGGGGCTTCGACATTTGCTTCAGAACTTTTAGTACAAGAAGATTACTGGGCAGACTTCTATGGTCTGTGCCCTGAGAAAGACAAGGACAAATGAAACTCAGGTATACATATAAAGTATCACATACCATGTAAAATGAGTTTATCTTGGGCAGACTGGATGGACCGTACAGGTCTTTATCTGCCATCATTTACTATGTTACTGTCCAGCTTATTTTCGAAGGAGAAGGGCGCCCATCTTCCGACACAATTCGGGAGATGGGTGTCCTTCTCCTAAGGGCGGCCAAATCAGCATAATCGAAAGCCGATTTTGGCCATCCTCAGCTGCTTTCCATCGCAGGGATGACCAAAGTTCAAGGGGGCGTGTCGGCAGCGTACTGAAGGCGGGATGGGGGCTGGTTAAGAGATAGGCGTCCTTGGCCGATAATGGAAAAAAGAAGGGCGTCCCTGACGAGCATTTGGACAACTTTACTTGGTCTCTTTTTGTTCACGACCAAACTTCGAAAAGGTGCCCGAATTGACCAGAGGACCACTGGAGGCAATCAGGGATGACCTCCCCTTACTCCCCCAGTGGTCACCAACCCCCTCCCATCCAAAACAAAACTCATTAAAAACATTTTTTCCAGCCTCTATGCCAGCCTCAAATGTCATACCCAGCTCCATCACAGCAGTATGCAGGTCCCTGGAGCAGTTTTTAGTGGGTACTGCTGTGCACTTCAGGCAGGCGGGCCCAGGCCCATCCCCCCCTACCTGTTACACTTGTGGTGGTAAATGGGAGCCCTCCAAAACCCACCCGAAACCCACTGTACCCACATTTAGGTGCCCCCCGTTACCCTTTAAGGGCTATGGTAGTGTTGTACAGTTGTGGGTAGTGGGTTTTGAGGGGGTTTTGGGGGTCTCAGCAGCCAAGGTAAGGGAGCTATGCACCTGGGATCAATTTGTGAAGTCCACTGCAGTGCCCCCTAGGGTGCCCGGTTGGTGTCCTGGCATGTGAGAGGGGACCAGTGCACTACGAATGCTGGCTCCTCCCAAGACCAAATAGCTTGGATTTGTTCGTTTTTGAGATGGCCGTCCTCGGTTTCCATTATCGGCGAAAACCGAGGTTGGCCATCTCTAAGGTCGACCTAAATGTTGAGATTTGGGCGTCCCCGACCGTATTATCGAAACAAAAGATGGACGTCCATCTTGTTTCAATAATACGGGATGCCCCGCCCCTTCGCCGGGGCGCCCTTAAAGATGGGCGCCCAGTTTGATTATGCCCCTCCACGTTACTCTTTGGGGTTCTACATGGAATGTTGCTACTAATTGGGATTCCAGAATCTTCAGATTTTTTAGTACAAGAACAGTGCTGGGCTGACTTCTACGGTCTGTGCCCTGAAAATGGCAAGGACAAATCAAACTCGGGTATACATATAAAGTATCACAAACCATGTAAAATGAATTTATCTTGTTGGGCAGACTGGATGGACTGTACAGGTCTTTATCTGCTGTCATTTACTATGTTACCATATGTTACTCTTTGCGGTTCTACATGGAATGTTGCTACTAATTGGGATTCCGGAATCTTGTAATTCTTTAGGATTCCAGAATCTTCAGAACTTTTAGTACAAGAACAGAGCTGGGTAGACTTCTACGGTCTGTGCCCTGAGAAAGGAAAGGACAAATCAAACTCAGGTATACATATAAAGTATTGCATACCATGTAAAATGAGTTTATCTTGTTGGGCAGACTGGATGGACCATTCAGGCCTTTATCTGCCATCATTTACTATGTAACTATGTAGTGCGGGTGGAGAGTAGGGTTGCAGTCTTAGGATGAATTCCCAACAACCTGCCTCAGAGTCCTGAATAGGCAATCTTCTACAAATATTGTTTTTAAAACATCATCCCCCCTGCCAGTTATTTTTGATTCTGTATTTTTCACTTGGAATGTTCTTACATTCTACCAGATTAATGTTCCTTACAATAACAATTACTTTGATATTGATTTATCCTGGATGTAACATTATAAAATAAAACAAGTTGAAAACTGCACAGTTGTGTGACAAAAAGGTGTGTTTCCCCTGTCCTCCATTTGCAAACTGATACACATTTGTGGGGGAACTAGGTGTGAAGACACATGGTAAAGCAGAGCTTCCCAAACTCTGGGTTAGTAAATGACGGCAGATAAAGACCTGAACGGTCCACCTAGTCTGCCCAACAAGATAAACTCATTTTACATGGTATGTGATACTTTATATGAATACCTGAGTTTGATATGTCCCTGCCTTTCTCAGGGCACAGACCGTAAAAGTCTGCCCAGCACTGTTGTAACTCCAAATGGGTTCATGAAACCTGCATTTGGGGTCAGGACTTCGACAGGCCCTCCGTAGAGACATCATCAGCTCACGTCTCTGGGGGGTCGTAGGCTTTCTGGGGTGGGGTCACAGAATGTTTGATAAGTGCTATGGTAATCTCGTTAGGATACCAGGAGCTGTGGAGCCACTTTGTGAATTGTTTCAGGTGTATAGTTCTCTCTGCTTTCAGTGTTGTCAGGGGAATGTGAAGGGGGTAGAAGGTGAGGGGACAATGCATGTCAGGATATGCTTGTGGCAAGGAATGTGTGTAGGCATGTGGGAAGATGGAGGATGTGTATATGAGGGGGGTGGGTGTGTATGGCATATGAGGGGGATGTGTTAGGACGGGTGTGGAGTAAGGGGATGATACGTCTGTGTTTGTATGGAGGCAGTGTAGTGGAGAGGCTGTATGTAGGGGAGGGGTGTGGGTGAGAGGGAAAAGGGGAAAGGGTAAGAGTGATGTGTGGGTGAGTGAGTGGAAAGGCGGAGTTAAGTGGGGGTATGGAAGAGGGGTATAGAATGTGTATCTCGGCATTCAGGTTTTCTAGCCCCCTACCCCCCCCCCCCCCACACACACACACACACACGCGCACTCAAATCCTCAACATCCCACCTTCTTATTTACTACCCAGCTTCCTTACTCTCTTTTGCCCTTCCCCTCTCACTCCTGTGCTCCATTTTCCTTTTCCTCCCCTTCCCTCCCCTCCATTGCATTCCCCATCCCATGCCTTCCCATGCACAACCCCTGCCCTCCATTTCCTGTACATAGCTCTCACACTTTCCTCACTTTTCTCTTCCCTTTCCCCCTCAGACTTTCCTCTTTCTCCACCCCGTCTACTCTCCCTTTTCCCACCCTCTGTGCTCTTCCTTTTTCAATCCCCTCTACTCTCCCTTTTCCCTTCCCCCTAAGACCTTTCCCTATCCCTACCCCCTCAGCCTTTTCCCACCCCCTCTACTCTCCCTTTTCCCTTCCCCCTCACACTTTTTCCTTTCCCCATCCCCTCTTCTCTCCCTTTTCTGTTTACACTCTCTGCTTTCTTCCTTTCACCCCTTCCCCCTTCTAGCCTTTATTTACACTTTCTGCAAAGGGTCTCTGCCAGCAGAATTAAGCAAGGTCATGGTCACAATGAAAATCTACAAAGCCTGGCGATTGGACCCCATCCCCTGCCAGCAGGCACTGTGGACTTGTTCAATTTTGCTAAATGTTTCCCCCCCGGATGGGAATTGGGTTCACAATGGCAGCCACTGCTCTGCTTCACTGCCCCCTCAGCTTCAATAGGCAGAATCAGGGACTAGAAATCCCACTCTGCTTTCGGATGCAAATTCAAAACCAAGACTGGCCAAAAAGTCTTTCTCCTGGAACTAGATAGCTTGGCAGCTCTGTGTGTCAAATGGTACCATTTTATTTATTTGTTACATTTGTATCCCACATTTTCCCACCTATTTGCAGGCTTACATAGTACCAGAGAGGCGATCACCAACTCTGGTATGAACAAATACAAAGTGATGTTGTGGTAGGATAAGGTTCATGTAGAACAGACACATTGGAGTGGAGGAGTGGCCTAGTGGTTAGGGTGGTGGACTTTGGTCCTGAGGAACTGAGTTTGATTCCCACTTCAGCCACAGGCAGCAAATTGTGACTCTGGGCAAGTCACTTATCCCTCCATTGCCCCATGTAAGCCGCATTGAGCCTGCCATGAGTGGGAGAGCGCAGGGTACAAATGTAACAAAAATAAAATAGATACTATTGGAGATTCTACATGGAATGTTGCTACTATTGGAGATTCTACATGGAATGTTGCTATTCCACTAGCAACATTCCATGTAGAAGGCTGTGCAGGCTTCTGTTTCTGTGAGTCTGACGTCCTGCACGTACGTGCAGGACGTCAGACTCACAGAAGCAGAAGCCTGCGCGGCCACATTAGTGATCTGCAAGGGCCGACTTCTACATGGAATGTTGCGCTAGTGGAATGGCAACATTCCATGTACAATCTCAAATAGTAACAACAGTGGAGGAGTGGCCTAGTGGTTAGGGTGGTGGACTTTGATCCTGAGGAACTGAGTTTGATTCCCACCTCAGGCAGCTCCTTGTGACTCTGGGCAAGTCACTTAACCCTCCATTGCCCCATGTAAGCCACATTGAGCCTGCCATGAGTGAGAAAACACAGGGTACAAATGTAACAAAAAAAAATTATGGCATTGTACAGCGGAAGAGTTATACTGTATTATGTCCATTACGTGCTTTGGTTTCATTGTGTTGCAGAGTTCAGGCATTTAAGGTGGATCGGTAGGGTATGCCTTTTTGAACAGGATAGTTTTTAGTGATTTCCGGAAGTTTATGTGGTCATACGTTGTTTTCATGGCTTTTGGTAATGCGTTCCACAGTTGTGTACTTAGGTAGGAAAAACTGGATGCATAAGTTGATTTGTATTTGAGTCTTTTGCAGCTTGGGTAGTGGAGATTTACCGTATTTTTCGGACTATAAGACGCACTTTTTTCCCCCAAAATTTGGGAGGAAAATGGGGGGTGCGTCTTATAGTCCGAAGGTAGCGTTTTTTTTACCTCCGTTCCGTACTTACAGGATTCCGTGTTCCCTGGTGGTCTAGTGACTTCGGGGCAGGAAAGAGCCCCCTCTTTCCTGCCCATCGCGCTGCTCTCCGTGCTTCTCAATGCTTTCCGACGGTCTCGGCGATATTCAAAATGGCCGCCGAGATTCTCGGCGGCCATTTTGAATCTCGCCGAGACCGTCGGAAAGCATTGAGAAGCACGGAGAGCAGCGCGATGGGCAGGAAAGAGGGGGCTCTTTCCTGCCCCGACGTCACTAGACCACCAGGGAACACGGAATCCTGTAAGTACGGGACGGAGGTCCAAAACCCGGACAAGACGCACCGGAGCACCTAGGTTTTAGAGGAGGGAAAGAGGAAAATTTTTTTTTTCCTATTTCCCTCCTCTAAAACCTAGGTGCGTCTTATGGTCCGGTGCGTCTTATAGTCCGAAAAATACGAGATATATTCGTGATGATCTGGATGAGTTCCTGATCAGTAGGTCTATGAGGTCTGTCATGTATCCCGGGGCTTCACCGTAGATTATTTTATGAACCAGGGTGTAGATTTTGAAAGCAATACGTTCTTTGATTGGGAGCCAATGCAGTTTTTCAGGGAGGGGTTTTGCGCTTTCAAATTGCGTTTTTCCAAATATAAGCCTGGCTGCCGTGTTTGGGTTAATCTGAAGTCTCTTTATGATTTGTTCTTTGCATCCCGCATAAATTCCGTTGCAGAAGTCTACATGGCTTAGTACCATTGATTGTATCAGGTTGCGAAATGTTTCCCTCGGGAAGAATGGTTTCACGCGTTTGAGATTACAGCACCAGTGAGGCAGAAGTAACGGGGTCACTCCTGCCCCTTTAGGATGCAGGGGCCATGAAAAGATGTTGATATGTAGGAGGGTGAGGGGTTGGAGGTATAGATTGTGGCTGAGAACCTGCATGAGGGGGACAGAAACTGTTATCACTGGGGAGGGGGGGGGGAGAGGGCAGGGCATCCTCAGGGCAGCAGGGGATCGCTGCCAGAGCTGGAACAGAAAAACAAGAGAAAAACTCAAATATATTTTGCCAGGTTTTGAATTGGATAAAAACACAAAATGAATGCAAGACATTCTGTGGAGTTTTCACTGTCCTCTTACAATGAAAGCACACCCCTAAAAAAAAAAACTTCCATTAAAAGACGGAATAGCTCTAGCTGGACTCTCGTTCACTACATGTTCCTTGTTAACAAAACTGACCCTGTCTGTGAACCTGCTTTTGTTTGCAAGGAAGAACAAGGAGAAATGTTGTAACAGCTACAGAGAGAGGAAATCAAAGTAACATGAAGTGACATCTGAGGGCTACAAAGTAATTATTTACATAGCCACTTTAATAGCAAAGTAATCATCCACACTAATTAGGCAGTATGGTATGGCCGTGCCTGTCTATGCAGCCACTACCAGAGATGAGTCGTTATCCCTGAGAGTCTGGCTATTGATTTTACCCATCTAGATTCCACTTTCTCTCAACCTCGCTCGTTTGGAATGAGATATAAATAATTTGGTGAGAGCAAACTGCATTCCCTCAATGAATATGCATGAGCTATTGTTTACATACATTTGAACCAAGAGCCACACTAGCCTGCAAAATCCAGCCACGTTGAAAACCAGGCCTATTAGGAGCATTGAAGAACCAGCGTTCGCCACGCTGGCAAGAACTGCTGCCGAAGCTCACCCTTGATGTGACTGCAAAGGGCCGGTAATCAGCCCGCAGTGGTCATCATTTTTTTAAAACGCCAGCTGCTGTGGTTAAAAAGCAGCAGATATTCAATGCCGGTATTTGGATGCCAGCTGGCACAGGATATCCGCAATGAATATTCATGAGTTGATTTGCATGCACTGCCTCCGCTGTATGCAAATCTCTCTCTCTCTCTCTCTCTCTCTCTCTCTCTCTCTCTCTCTCTCTCTCTCTCTCTCTTGAATATTCATTGTGGGTATCCTGAAAACCTGACTGGCTGGGGTGCAGATATTCAATGCCGGTATTTGGATGCCAGCTGGCACAGGATATCCGCAATGAATATTCATGAGTTGATTTGCATGCACTGCCTCCGCTGTATGCAAATCTCTCTCTCTCTCTCTCTCTCTCTCTCTCTCTCTCTCTCTCTCTCTCTCTCTTGAATATTCATTGTGGGTATCCTGAAAACCTGACTGGCTGGGGTGCCTCCAGGACCAGGTTTGAGAGCCACTGTGATGTTTTCCCTGTTTACGTGCTCTAAACCATATATATTATTCCATTTTTAACCATTTTTCTATCTGCGGGCTTCGTATGGGCAGAGTGGGTGTGGAAGCATTAGCTGGCTAGCACATTATCATATGCTAACTGGCTAACACAGGGTTAACGTGGGAGCACTTTCTGCCAGTGTCGTTATGCTCATATTAGCCCTCTCCTCAAGTCACTTTACTGGCTCCCTATCCGTTTCCGCATACAGTTCAAACTCCTCTTATTGACCTATAAGTGCATTCACTCTGCAGCTCCTCAGTACCTCTCCACTCTCATCTCTCCCTACACTCCTCCCCAGGAACTCCGTTCACTGGGTAAATCTCTCTTATCTGCACCCTTCTCCTCCACTGCTAACTCCAGACTCCGTTCCTTTTATCTTGCTGCACCATATGCCTGGAATAGACTTCCTGAGCCAGTACGTCAAGCTCCATCTCTGGCCGTCTTCAAATCTAAGCTAAAAGCCCACCTTTTTGATGCTGCTTTTCACTCCTAACCCTTATTCACTTGTTCAGAACCCTTATTTTATCATCCCCACCTTAGTAATTCCCTTATCTCTTGTTTGTCCTGTTTGTCTGTCCTAATTAGATTGTAAGCTCTGTCGAGCAGGGACTGTATCTTCATGTTCAAGTGTACAGCGCTGCGTACGTCTAATAGCGCTATAGAAATGATAAGTAGTAGTAGTATTTAGTAATTCTAGAGGTCATTTTCTAGCAGGTCACCTAGGTTGAGGGGTAAGAAGGTGCTTATTTCTAACCTATTTTAAAAAGATACATGGAGGGGCATAATCGAATGTCGCCGGCGAAATAGATCGCCGGCGATCTATTTTGGCGGCGGCGCAACAGCTGGCTGGAACCGTATTATCGAAAAAGATGGCCGGCCATCTTTTTTTTCAATAATACGGTTTAGCCTGGCCAAATGCCAGAGTTCGCCGGGTTTGAGATGGCCGGTTTTGTTTTTCAGCGATAATGGAAAAAAATGCTGGCCATCTCAAACCCGGCGAAATCCAAGGCATTTGGTCATGGGAGGAGCCAGCATTTGTAATGCACTGGTCCCCCTCACATGCCAGGGCACCCTAGGGGGCACTTCTAAAAATGTTTAAAAAATACAAAAAAAGCTCCCAGGCGCATAGCTCCCTTACCTTGGGTGCTGAGCCCCCCAAATCTCCCCCAAACCCACTCCCCACACCTCTACTCCATTACCATAGACCTTATGGGTGAAGGGGGGCACTTACATGTGGGTACAGTGGTTGTTGGGGGGTTTGGAGGGCTCAACACTTAGCACCACAAGTGTAACAGGTAGGGGGGGAGATGGTCCTGGGTCTGCCTGCCTGAAGTGCACTGCACCCATTAAAAACTGCTCCAAGGACTTGCATACTGCTGTCAGGGACCTGGGTATGACATTTGAGGCTGGCATACAGGCTGGCAAAAAAGTGCTTTATTTTTATTTTTTTCGTGTGGGAGGGGGTTGGTGACCACTGGGGGACTACGGGGAAATCATTCCCCATTCCTCCGGTGCTCATCTGGTCAGTTGGGGCACCTTTTTGAGGCTTGGTCGTGAAAATAAAAGGACCAAGTAAAGCTGGCGAAATACTGCTTAACACCGCTTTTTTTTTCCATTATCCGCGAAAGCCGGCCATCTGGTAGCCACGCCCATGCCCGCCCATGTCCTGCCTTCAGTTTGTCAGCGACACGCCCGTTTGCACTTTCGCCGGCGAGGTGATGGGAAAACGGCGATACTGTCAAAAAAGCAGCTTTCGATTATACCAATTTCGCCGCTTTTCCGAGATCGCCGGCCATCTCCCGATTTATGTCGGAAGATGGCCGGTGATCACTTTCGAAAATAAGGCAGATAGGTACCTATGGAGCTCATTTTCAAAGCAGAAAAACATCTGAAAGAGGACAGATAGACGTTTTCTGGGGGAAATGTACAAAGCGCCATAATCAAAGTGAAGATTGGAAAATGTCTAAGTGGTCTGTGCATGCACAAGAAGACGTTTCGAGAAGGGGAGTTTCAGGGGCATGTCATGAGCGGTGTTACTAGATGGTCATTTGTCAGCGATAACACATAGCGGGGAAGATATTGTGTGGCAGAAATGAAAATGTCTCAATTTAGACCTGCCAAAAAAGCAAATAACTCAAGCCACAACCTGTCTTTGGACCCATTTGTGCTTTTGCTGAGTTGGAGAGTGGAGAGGTGGATTTGGTGGTGTTCTGAAGGAGAATGGAGAGTTGCTGACTTGTCAGCTTTGTTTGTCTGCCCTAGTCTCAAACCTTTGTCCCTCACACTTCCTGCTGTGCCTCCTCCCTATCTCATCTCCTGCACTCCTTGCCAATTCCTGCTAGCCCCCTCAGCCACTCCCATCCTTTGTGCTCTATCAGGCCCCCTTCCGCCTCTACTGTTTCCTTTCCCCATCAACCCCTCAATATCCCCAAACATGCATCCCTCCCTTTGTACCTGCTTACCTGCTTGTACTGTGTCTCTCCTTGTGCCTCTGTGCTGTGCCTCTGGGTCTGTCCAATCCCAGTCTCCCAGTGTGCTGTGTGCTGCTGCTGCTGCAGTCTTTGTGGGTGCTGTGTGCTAGTGGGAGGAGAGAGAGTGCTGTTTGCTGGTGATGGTGATGGTTCAGTGTCTCATTAGGTGGAGTAAGTGGAAGTGTGCATAGTGGTGTCACTGAGGTTTGTGAGTTGCACCTGTGGTGGTGGGACACCTGCACATTAACCATGAATGTGCTGAATGCTATTGTGGGTGATGCTTTGTTGGATGTGGCTGACAGTCTGGCGGGTAGGGCTAGGAGGAGATACCCCTATCAGAGAGTATTTAGGCCCAGGACCCAGTTCCTAGACCTCACTGAGCAGGAGTGCCTTACTAGGTACTGCTTTGATAGGGCTGCTATACAGAACCTCTGTGGCCAGCTACAACCTCTCTTCCATGCCAGAACACGCAGGAATAATCCAGTGCCAGTTCATCTTACGGTCACAGCCTCCCTCACTTTTCTTGCACTGAAACATTTTGGTCAGTGCTAGCAGTCAATACAGGCCTCACCCAGCCCACCATTTCCAATTGTCTTTCCCAGTTCCTCTACGCCTTCCTCATTCACGTCTCACAGTATATCACCTTCCCCACTACCACCCAGGTCCTCTAGAACAACATGACTCAGTTCTATTCCACAGACCACTTCCCCTCGGTCACAGGCATAATTGACTGCACACATGGCACACTCAGACCTCCCCCCCCCCCCCCCCCGCGGGCACACGAGGACACCTATAGAAATAGAAAATCCTATCACTCTATGAATATGAAGGTGGTATGTGATGCCCAGGGGGAGATTGTGGATATGTGTACCCAGTTTCTGGGGTCCTGCCATGATGCATATATATTTCAACACTCAGGAATCTACCGGAGGTTTGATCGAGGAGAGATCACTGGTGGCGGGCTCCTAGGTAAGCAGGTAAGGATTCTCCACTCCCATACCCACTTCCCCCTTCCCCATCCCCCAAGGTCACCACACCCTCCCCCAAGCTGCCCCAGAACCCACGCTCATTACTCACACTTCATAAGGTGTCCATACCAGCCAATACACACCCATGTCCGTGATCTTTGCTCCCTCCTCACAGGTGACAGAGGTTACCCCCTGTGATCCTGGCTCGTGGCTCCCTATAGCGCAACCCCAAAATAAGTTGGAGGAGCAATACAATAAGATCCATCAGACCACCTAGGCCATCATCCCATGGACATTTGGGTAGCTCAAAAATAGATTTTGATGCTTTGACCATTCTGCGGGGGGAGCTCCTTTACTCCCCAGAGAAGGTAACCAAAATCTTCATGGCTTGCTGTATGCTGCACAACTCAACACTGCAAAGACAGACCCTGTCAGAGGACAGACAGCAGCAGCAGCAGGCAGACCAGGAAGATGATGACATCCCCCACCACCACCACAGAGCTGACCAGGCACCACACCACCTAAGCGTCCACGCCAGACAAACACTCAGAGAAACATTTCCAATAAAGATAAGTGCACAATTTATTAGCGAACACATAACCTAAACCCACCAACCCACTGGTACATTAGACCAGCTGGCAACTCTTGCATTGAAACAATTATATAATTCTAAAATCTCTCCTTGCTTTGATTCTCACTTGCTTTCTTTAAAGTAGGAATGCCATCATTTGGAGAAGCACTAGCGAAAATCAGGAGATAACAATGATAAGAGGGATTGGAAAATAAAAGTTTATTCTTATAAGAAAGAAATGAATGATAAACGAAAAGGTTATTGCTCTCATTGATAGGAAAAGAGCAGTTAAACCTTCAACAATTTTTTAAAATTTCTATGTAATCAATAGAAATAAAACAAAATAAAACATGAAAAAGAAAATAAATGATACCTTTTTTATTGGACATAACTTAGTACATTTCTTGATTAGCTTTCGAAGGTTGCCCTTCCTCGTCAGATCGGAAATAAGCAAATCTTGGTAGATGACAGTATATATAAGTGAGGCATCAAAGCATTTCAGTGACAATCTAACAGGGTGGGGATGGAGGTGGATGGGTGAGACAGGGGGATATGCATGGAGACAGGAGAGTGACAAACAAAGCAGTACAATTTACAATTTTATGGCTTATAATGGGCTAGAAAGCCCATATCTCTGTTAAGTCCTGTCTGGTGAGTGTCAAAATATTTAATCATTCTGACTTCAAAGTTCTTATGTTCCTGTATTGTTTTAAAGTTACCTTTCAGGATTCTTACTATGAAATCACTAGTACAGTGTTCTGTTTTTGTAAAGTGTTGCCCCACAAGCTTGGCATCCTGGCTCGCAATGGCGTTTTTCATGTGGTGTCCACGTAAGTTAAATCTTGTTTTTAACATCTGGCTTGTTTCTCCAATATAGCATCCTTGGTCACATTTTTTACACTGGATGATGTATACCACATTGGAAGATGAGCATGTGAAGAATTCCTTTATGTTGAATGTTTTTCCTTTATGAATGACTGTGGGGTCCTGTGAGATGTTTTTGGCATAGTTTGCAGCTGGATATATTGCAAGGATGTGTGCCATTCTCTTCTTTTTGAGTCTGTGTTGGGAGCTTACTTCTAAGAATACGACGAAAAAAAAATGTTCCAATCGATGTGGAAACAAAAGAATAAAACCTTTTTTCCCAAGAAACATCTTCCGCACCCTAGTACAGTCACTGGTAATAAGCCACCTGGACTACTGTAACGCTCTGTACGCAGGCTGCAAAGAACAGACCATCAAAAAACTCCAGACAGCTCAGAACACTGCAGCCAGACTTATCTTTGGAACACCTAAATACGAAAGTGCGAAACCCCTCAGAGAGAAACTGCACTGGCTCCCGCTCAAGGAACGAATTGAGTTCAAGATCTGCACGACTGTACACAAAATCATTCATGCAGATGCCCCACTCTATATGGTAAACCTAGTGGACTTACCGCCCAGGAATGCCAAAAGATCGGCCCGCAAATTCCTAAACCTGAACTTCCCCAGTTGTAAAGGAATGAAATACAAACAGGCTTATGCTACTACCTTTGCGTACAAAAGCACACAGTCTTGGAACGCACTACCCATGGCCCTGAAATCCATGACCAATCTAACAAGCTTTCGCAAAGCTTTGAAAACACATCTCTTCAACAGAGCCTACAAAAGTCACCCTCAATGAAACAAATCATTCCTTAAACTACCCAAGTACACCAAAAACACCTCTCACATGACCTACCTAACACCTTTCCATCTGAATTCCTCTTTCACCTCAGCTTATGATCGACTGTTTTCTTTAATCATGTAACGACGTTCTCATTTCCATACTCTGTAAGCCACATTGAGCCTGCAAAAAGGTGGGAAAATGTGGGGTACAAATACAATAAATAAATAAATAAAATTAGCTTGTGTTTTAAGTTGGGTGGCTGTCTGAAAGCTAGCACTGGTGGGGATGGGAATATCTCTTTCAGTAATTCATCCTCCTGGAGTAGAGGTTGTAGATCTCTTATGATTTTCCTCAGTTTTTCCAGCTCTGGATTGTATGTCACTACAAGGGGGATTCTGTCTGTGGCTTTTTTCTCCTTGTACTGTAGTAGATTTTCCCTGGGTGTTTTGAGGGAGGAGGCAATATTCTTGGAGATTATTTTGGGGTTGTAGCCTTTATGTTTGAAGGATGCAGCCAGGATTTCTAGGTGTCTGTCTCTGTCCCCTGGGTCAGAGCAGATACGGTGGTATCTTGTGGTTTGGCTGTAAATAATGGATCTTTTTGTATGTGAAGGATGGAAGCTGGAGTTGTGGAGGTAGCTGCATCTGTCTGTGGGTTTCTTGTATATAGATGTTTGTATATTGCCATTGCTGATTGAGACTGTGGTGTCCAAAAAATTGACTTTTTCTGGGGAGTAGTCAATTTTGAATCAGAAACAGAAACAGAACTAAGCCTTCACGGGAAGAAGAGGACCTCGGCTGGCGGGGATTGGGATCCCCCGCCAGCAAAGATAGCCCACAGTGGGGGAGGGTTGGCGGCGGGAGGGGGGTCGAGAGGGTCGTCGGCAGGGGTGGTCAAAGTTAGTGGTGGTGGCAACAGCGGGGCGGGGCAGGGGGTCAGCAATGGCGGAGAGGGTAAAATGTGCCCCCTCACCTCATGCTCTGTACCCCCCTCCCGCCGTCTGGCTACGTCCATGGTCACAACCAAGTAACTTCAGGCCTATAGCAAATATCCCGCTAGTTTCGGCACGTGAAATTGGCATGCGCCGGGCCATTTTTTACTGCAGCAGAAAAAAAGGCCTTTTTTAAATGAGGCAGTAAATGGCCATGCGCTAATATTAAAGTTAGTGCGTGGCTATTTACTGCCTGGGCCCTTACCGTCACCCATTTAGAACATGGTGCAGCGAAGTGCGACGAAAATGAAATATTGAGTGGAGTGGAACAGGTGGATGTGAAGCGTCTGTTCACGCATTCCAAAAATACTAGGACTAGGGGACATGCGATGAAACTACAGTGTAGTAAATTTAAAACAAATCGGAGAAAATGTTTCTTCACCCATCGTATAATTAAACGCTGGAATTCGTTGCCAGAGAACGTGGTGAAGGTGGTTAGCTTGGCAGACTTTAAAAAGGGGTTAGACGGTTTCCTAAAGGACAAGTCCATAAACCGCTACTAAATGGACTTGGGAAAAATTCACAATTCCAGGAATAACATGTATAGAATGTTTGTATGTTTGGGAAGCTTGCCAGGTGCCCTTGACCTGGATTGGCCGCTGTCGTGGACAGGATGCTGGGCTCGATGGACCCTTGGTCTTTTCCCAGTGTGGCATTACTTATGTACTTATGGTAAAGGCTCATGTGCTACTCATTCGGTAATCAGGATCGCCCCCTGTGGTAGAAAATAGGAAATTATTTTCTACCTCAGGAAACTGCGCACACCAACTTAAATACATAAGTGTTGCCATACTGGGACAGAACGAAGGTCCATCAAACCCAGTGTCCTGCTTCCAACAGTGGCCAATCCCGGTCACAAGTACCTGGCAAGATCCAAAAACAGTACAATACATTTTATGCTGTTTATCCTAGAAAGAAGCAGTGGATTTTCCCAAGTCCATTTTAATAATGACTTAAGGACTTTTCTTTTAGGAAGCTATCCAAACCTGTTTTAAACCCCGCTAAGCTAACTGCTTTTATCACATTCTCTGGCAACAAATTCCAGAGTTTAATTACATGTTGAGTGAAGAAATATTTTCTGAACTACGGCCGGATGCCCACGCTACCCTGACAGAAGGGTCGATTTGGTGCATAGTATCTCTACCGCAGCTTAGTAAAAGGTTGAAGCTGTTATAAGTAAACAACTATCCTCTTTTCTAGATGAATTTCGAACATTGTATCAGTTTCGGTTTGGATTTAGAAACTTGCATAGTACTGAAACTTTGTTGCTGGCAATGGTTTCTAGAATTAAAGAATCCCTGGCAAAAGGCCAACGGTTTGACATTTCCACTACCTTTGATACAGTAAACCGTGACATTCTGTTATTCCAACTAAGTGCTATTGGCCTATCAGGCTTATTATTTGACTGGTTTAAGAAATTCTTATCAGAGCAATTTTATGTAGTTAAGAAATCAGGTCAACTTTCTTGTTCTAGTAGGCCACGTTCAGGGTTCTCCGCTATCTCCTTTGTTTTATAATGTTTTCATGATCTTTTGGGGCCCTCTTTTGCTAAATTTAGATACTTCATTACTTTTTTATTTGGAATTTGCTCATACCTTTTTAAGGTAGTCGCTCCAGTGGCGTACCAAGGGGGAAGCGGTGGGGGTGGTCCGCCCCAGGTGCACGCCGCTGGGGAGGGGGTGCCGCGCGCCTGTCTGCTCCGCTCGTTCTGTGCTCCCTCTGCCCCGGAACAGGTTACTTCCTGTTCCGGGGCAGAGGGAGCATGGAATGAGCGAAGCCGACAGGCGCGCGGCACCCCCCCAGCAGGTAAAAATGCACCTGGGGGGGTGTCCTTTCGCCGGGAGGAGGTGTGTCCTTTCGCTGGGGGTGGGGGAGGTCAGGCTGCACCCGGGGGGGGGGCGCATCAGGAATCCGCCCTGGGTGTCAGCCACCCTAGGAACGCCACTGAGTAGCTCAAGGTAAGTTACACTGGATATTTCCCTGTCCCTGGAGGGCTCACAATCTAAGTTTTTTACCTGAAGTAATGGAGGGTTAAGTGACTTGCCCAAGATCACAAGGAGCAGCAGTGCGATTTGAACCAGGAGCTTCTGGATGTCAAGACTGGTGCTCTAACCACTAGGCCACACCTGCAGATGATAGCTTCCTGCTTATTACCACCACTCTTGTACCTGGTCAAAAAAAATTGGCATGCTTTTGGGCACAGTGTTAGATTCTTATGGAAGCGGTGCAAAGAAAAGCTACGAGAATGGTATGGGATTTGCGTTCCAAGACGTATGAGCAAAGACTTGCTGACCTGAACATGTATACCCTGGAGGAAAGGAGGAACAGGGGTGATATGATACAGACGTTCAAATACTTGAAAGGTATTAATCCGCAAAAAAATCTTTTCCGGAGATGGGAAGGCGGTAGAACGAGAGGACATGAAATGAGATTGAAGGGGGGCAGACTCAAAAAAGATGTCAGGAAGTATTTTTTCACGGAGAGGGTGGTGGATGCTTGGAATGCCCTCCCGCGGGAGGTGGTGGAGATGAAAACGGTAACGGAATTCAAAAATGCGTGGGATATGCATAAAGGAATCCTGTGCAGTAGGACTGGATCCTCAGAAGCTTAGCCAAAATTGGGTGGCGGAGCAGGTGGGGGAAGAGAGGTTGGTGGTTGGGAGGCAAGGATAGTGGAGGGTAGACTTGTATGGTCTGTGCCCTGAAAAAGGCAGGTACAAATCAAGGTAAGGTATACACATATGAGTTTATCTTGTTTGGCAGACTGGATGGACCATGCAGGTCTTTTTCTGCCGTCATCTACTATGTTACTATGACTTAATCAGATTCAGAACTTATCAAAAAAAAAGTATTTTTTACACTGCATAAGTTGAGATCAATATGGGCTCTGTTTGATGAGGAAAGCTTTGCTAGGTTAACACAACAATAAATTCTATCCCAATTAGATTACTGTAATGCCATCTATACTGGTCTGACAAATTATAAAAGGTTACAGCTACTGCAAAATACAGCAGTTAGAATGATCTTTAAGCATTCAGATTTGCGCATGTGACTCCCTTATTGATAGCTCTTCACTGGTTGTCAATACGTGCACTAATAGAATTTATATTAGCTTATCATGTATTCAAAATTTTCTATAGTTTGAGTTCTATTTATTAAATGATCTAATCCTTATAAAACTAATAGAAGTGTATTAAATATATCCTTATATATCATTTTACTCTCAATTTTCTATCATTAAAAATGTGTCATTTAAGAGAGTTCTTGAATCTTCTTTTCTTTATTAGGCAGTGCTATTTTGGACTATGTTTCCAAAATCAGATAAGATCTCAATCCTCCCATTTTTCATTTTGGCGCTCTTTTTACTAAATGAGTGGGAATCCAGTAGGGGATGGAGCTTCAATATTGTGTTTTCAATTGCTAGAGACAGGCAGGTTCCCTGGAATCCTACAGAGCTTGCCTGTCCCTCACTATTGAAACTATGATAGTGAAACAGCACCCCCTACTGGCAGCCCTGTAGGTGGAGGACTTCCACTCAGCTTAGAGAGAACAGTGCCTGCTGCTATTCAGTTCGACCTCAAAGACCTGCTTAAAAAAACAAGCCCCCCCGATATTCGGCACTATTTAACCAGTCAGAACAGCTGCTGACTGGTTAAATAGCGTTTAACTGGCTATCTGCTGATATTCAGCGAGGGATAACCAGCTAGCGGATAGCCGGTTATATTGCACAATATAATCGGCTATCCACTGATTTTCAGATCAGGTTTAGCGGCCATATTTGGCTGCATCAAATAGTGGAATATCTTTGACCAGTCTGAAGATAACCAGCTAAGTATGAATATTGACTTAGCCAGTTATCTTCAAACCGGCCAAAAATAAACCGGATATTCAATGCTGGTCACCGAAAATTTGTATTTATTTATTTATAGCATTTATACCCCGCTCTTTCCCACTCGATAGCAGGTTCAGTGCGGCTTGCAGGTATGGTACAAAGTCTCACAGAGATAATACAAAGTATGGTACAAAGTATCACGGAGATAACCCAGTTATAGAGAATAGGACAATAGGAAGAGATGTGGGGGAGAGGATAGGAGTATGGGTAGTGTTAGTGGTGTGGATCAGGTTTGAGAATTAAGTTGGCTTGTTTGGGTATGCTTGTTTGAAGAGGTAAGTTTTCAGCAGCTTTCAAAAGGGTAGATGCTCATTGGTTGCCTGCCACTGAATATCTGGGCTTAGCGCCAACCACGGGAATTAGCCAGTCTATCTCCCGCAGTGTCTGAATACTGGCCTCAAGGTTTCTAACAGGACCTAAAGCCTATTGAAATTTATTTCTGCATGAATAGGCCTAAAATTTACGTACAGAGCCCCCGTATTCTATAATTGCATGCGTAACTCAAAACCATGCCCCTGATGCTCCTTGAAACGCCCATCACCTTCCCATTTCCACGCCCCCTTTTTTGGGCACTGCATAAAATATAGGTGCGGATCCCACACCTAAATTAATGCACATACGTTCTAATTGAATCTAATTAGTGCCAGTAATTGTTAGAAAGTCAATTATTGGCACTAATTGGCTCATTATGTAATTACATTACATGCCCAAATTGAACGCGCATCCAAATTTGCACACACATTTATTATAGAATTTGGAGGAATATGCTTAATTTGAATTAACACCTAATAATGCACATTAACTCATGTTAAACAGAGCCGCCGAGAGGGGGGGACAGGGGGGACAAAATTCCCAGGGCCCGGGCCTCCAAGGGGACCCGGCGCCGCAGTCCCACCCGCCACCGGCACCGGGCCCCTTCCACCCGATCCCCCGCCAGCAGAAGTGCTGTCTTCTGTTCTGACTCCGGCGTGTGCGGCCCACACAGACACGCTCCTCTCAGCTGATCTTCGCTGTACTCTGCAGGGCTTGCTTGCGTCTGTACGTCTGACATGCAGGACATCAGACGCACAGAAGCTTTCCAGAGTACAGCGAAGATCAGCTGAGAGGAGTGCGTCTGTGTGGGCCGCGCACGCCGGAGTCAGAAGACAGCACTTCTGCTGGCGGGGGTTTGGATGGAAGGGGCCCGGCCCGGTGGCGGAGGCGGGTGGGACTTTGGCGCCGGGCCCCCCTCAGGGGGGGGCCATGACAACCTTGGGGGGTGGCAGTGGGGGCGGGGCCCATGGGGCGGGGCCAGGGGCCCGGGGGCAGCCTTGTCCCAGGCCCGGCCCAGTCTCTCGGCGGCCCTGATGTTAAATTATTAACACAAGTTGTAAGGCACTGATGACAGGGAAACATCTACTGTAGCTTCCATGAGATAAAGCCACATAAACAATACAGAAAAGATTCTTATATAAATGTAAAACATCATCCTTCACAAGGAGTTAATGAGGCAGAGAAAAATGAGTCTCATTTATGCCTACACAAAGCCCAATTTACTTACATATTGCCTGGGAAGACCCAGCTTTTCCTTACTCCCTCACCCACTTCTTTTCCTCCATCTGTGTTTTTCTTAAAGTCGCGGATATGCAGACTCTCCCCTCCCTTGAAATGGATTTTGAAGCTATAGATTTCCTGCAGTCTTGGTCTGTGAGTTCCTCAGTGTATCAGTGCAGACAAACAACTTGAATAATGAATCATTCTTCTAGTAAATACATAATTTGTCTGCCGTAATTCACAGAGTGAATTGGTATTTGAAAGCGGAGATTAATTTGTGTTACTAATACCGAGTCTATTTATGCTCCACACCTCCACTCTCTCTCTCCAAGGCACTGTCACACGCAATCATTTGTTACACTCTGCCTGTCTCTTTTGCAATCCCTCTCACTTTCTCTGCCTGACTCCTTAACCCATGTCTTTCCCTTTTTTTTTTTTTAACAATATCTTCTGCCTCCCTTTTTTCTTTAGCTGAAGATGCAGTCAAGGCAGTTTAGCAAAGCTGGTTTTTAAAAAGGGTTTTGATGAGTCCCTGGAGAATAAATTCATGAACTTTTATTAGCCATGTGGACTTAGGAAAGCAACTGTGTATCCTGGATGTGAGCAAGGAGTGGATGTTACTGTTGGAGACCAGATGCCTGTATAATAATAATTATTAATATTATTATTACTATTAGGGTCAATATTCAAAGCATTTTAACTGGGCAAGAGAGGCTCCTGCCCAGTTAAATCACCTTTAAAGGGCTAACCAGGGATATTCAGTGCATTTAACCAGATGGTGCTGCTGAATATTCCTAACTAGAGAAAAAATATCCACCAGAAGGCGGAGAACTCTAGACGCCCCACGGACAACAACAAGAAATGAAATAAAATAAAAGTGAAATAAAAGTGGGAGGACGACCAAGGATTCCAAAGACTGAAAGGATATATAATAATAAAGATGTTTATTGAGGTAGAAAGACTCGACACAACGTCGTGTTTCGGCCGTTAGGCCTGCATCAGGAGTCTTAATGCCGAATGCTTTTGAGAACTATTTGATGAAGGCAAATCCTCAACAAAGGGAGGTCTTTAGAAAGACCGTTGTGAAGGTGAGCGTGCTTCGTTGTCTCCTCTGACACAACGCTTGTATAGAATGTTGCAATAGGCTTATTGCAGCATTCTATACAAGCGTTGTGTCAGAGGAGACAACGAAGCACGCTCACCTTCACAACGGTCTTTCTAAAGACCTCCCTTTGTTGAGGATTTGCCTTCATCAAATAGTTCTCAAAAGCATTCAGCATAAAGCATTCTATATAAGCGTTGTGTCAGAGGAGACAACGAAGCACACTCACTTTCACAACGGTCTTTCTAAAGACCTCCCTTTGTTGAGGATTTGCCTTCATCAAATAGTTCTCAAAAGCATTCAGCATTAAGCATTCTATACAAGCGTTGTGTCAGAGGAGACAACGAAGCACGCTCACCTTCACAACGGTCTTTCTAAAGACCTCCCTTTGTTGAGGATTTGCCTTCATCAAATAGTTCTCAAAAGCATTCAGCATAAAGCATTCTATATAAGCGTTGTGTCAGAGGAGACAACGAAGCACACTCACTTTCACAACGGTCTTTCTAAAGACCTCCCTTTGTTGAGGATTTGCCTTCATCAAATAGTTCTCAAAAGCATTCAGCATTAAGCATTCTATACAAGCGTTGTGTCAGAGGAGACAACGAAGCACGCTCACCTTCACAACGGTCTTTCTAAAGACCTCCCTTTGTTGAGGATTTGCCTTCATCAAATAGTTCTCAAAAGCATTCGGCATTAAGACTCCTGATGCAGGCCTAACGGCCGAAACACGACGTTGTGTCGAGTCTTTATACCTCAATAAACATCTTTATTATTATATATCCTTTCAGTCTTTGGAATCCTTGGTCGTCCTCCCACGAATATTTCTAACTGCCACCTAAGCTGAAACCAACTGTGTTGTGGGCGGAGTGGGTACTTATCCGTTATCACCCTGATTCTATAAAAGCCACCAAAAATTGTATGTCCAATTTAATTGAATAACAAGTCAATTAGAGTCAAGTGGCTTCTTAACAAGCAATTGTTGGCACTAATTAAATTTAATTGGACTTTACGCACTAAGGGGTCTGTTTATGAAGCAGCGCTAGCGGCTGTCCATGCGCTAGTGTCGACACGGCCCATTCAAAGTGAATGGGCCATGTCGGCACTAGCACATGGACAGCCGCTAGGGCTGCTTAGTAAACCGGAGCGTAAATATAGGCACGGGATCTGCGGCAACGTGCAGCCTGGAAAAGAGGTCACGGAAATGGCAGGATCTTGGGCAGTTCGGGGAAGATGGTGGATGTGGTTTTGGTTATGTGTGCATTTATAGAATGACGGGGCTATCTTTCAGATTCTACATAGCGCGCCTAGGGTTATGTGACAAAATCTAGGCGCATTCCATAACAATTTGCAGAACTTAATTGGCTTAACAAGTTATTGATAACAGCACTTAACAAGGAATAATGAGCACTAATTGGCAATAATTGGAATTTACACGCACAGCTCACTAAGCGTATTCTGTAATGAACTGCACCTAAATTCTAATGCATATAGTTCAAAAGGGGTGTGGTTAGGGGCAGGGAAATGGGCATTTTGGGGGTCTCTCTCTCTCTCTCTCTCTCTCTCTCTCTCTCTCTCTCTCGTGTGCAGGCTCCAAGTTCATGGACAGAAATATGAAGGCTTGGGACAGCGCCTGTACAAACTTGGACTGCAAGTGCTACCAGCAGTGAAAACGCAGCACTTAAATCTTGTAGAACAGGAAGCCCAGCTGTGACATTTTAATATGAAAGTACATTGTGATTTTTTTTTTGTCTGGTTATTATGAAGTGTTTTTTGCCCATGTGTATTTGATAAACCTTTTCTCGACAGATCTAAAAAAAAGTCTTAAAATGTAACGTGGTAACATAGTAAGTGACAGCAGATAAAGACCTGAACGGTCCATCCAGTCTCCCAACAGTCACATTCATTCTCCATTCAAGATTAAATCAACAGTGAATGTAATATTATATACTTGATCATGGGCTTTCTGTGGTGTCTCTGGGACATAGACTGTAGAAATCCGCCCGGCTCTGTCCTTGTGTTCCAACTACTGGAGTTGCCGTCAAAGCCCACTCCAGCCTATCCGAATCCGTCTTGTCATTTGCTGGACAAGGACTGTAAAATCCTGCCAGGCAACTGTCCTCAGATTCTAACTTACTGGGGTTTCCGTCAAAGCTCTCTACAGCCCATCCTAAACCAGATTGTTCTATGTGGGATTCAGACCGTACAAGCCAGCCCAGCGCTGGCCTTAGTTGATATATCCATTTGCCATCTAAGCACCACTTGACATGCAAACACATATGCAACCCTTTAAGTTTTGTTTTTTATACAATTCATTTTCTAATTAGACATTCTCATTTTATCCCGTGCCATTTTGAATTCGGCCACAGTTTTTTTCTCCACCTCCTCCTTCGGGAGGGCATTCCAGGCATCCACCACCCTCTCCATGAAAAAGAATTTTCTGACATTACTCCTAAGTCTACCATAGTAACATAGTAACATAGTAGATGACGGCAGAAAAAGACCTGCACGGTCCATCTAGTCTGCCCACGATAAACTCATATGTGTATACCTTACCTTGATTTGTACCTGTCTTTTTCAGGGCACAGACCGTATAAGTCTGTGCAGCAGTATTTCCCGCCTCCCAACCACCAGTCCCGCCTCCCATCACCGGCTCCGGCACAGACCCCGTATAAGTCTGCCCTCCCCCATCCTAGCCTCTCAACCACCAACCCCTCTTCCCCCCCCCCCCCCCAACCCATTCCTTCTGCACAGGATTCCTTTATGCCTGTCCCACGCATGCTTGAATTCCGTTACTGTTTTTATCTCCACCACCTCCCGCGGGAGGGCATTCCAAGCATTCACCACCCTCTCTGTGAAGAAATACTTCCTGACATCTTTCCTGAGTCTGCCCCCCTTCAATCTCATTTCATGTCCTCTCGTTCTACCACCTTCCCATCTCCGGAAAAGATTCGTTTGCGGATTAATACTTTTCAAATATTTGAACGTCTGTATCATATCATGAACGTCTGTATCATATCATCATGCAACTTCAATTCCTGTCTTCTAGTTTTACCATTTTCCCTTCTCTGGGAAAATAATATGTGTTTCTATATTAATACCTTTCAAGTATTTAAACGTCTGTATCGTATCTCCCCTGTCCCTCACCACCTCTAGGGTATACATATTCAGGTCTTCCAGTCTCTTCTCAATGCAATTTATCCCTAAAAACAGGTGTGGTACCGGAAGATTGGAGGGTGGCCAATGTAACGTCGATTTTTTTAAAGGGTTCCAGAGGAGATCCGGGAAATTATAGACCAGTGAGTCTGACGTCGGTGCCGGGAGAAATGGTGGAGGCTATTATTAAGAATAAAATTACAGAGCACATACAAAAGCATGGGCTACTGAGACAAAGTTAGCGGATTTAGTGAAGGGAAGTCTTGCCTCACAAATCTACTGCATTTTTTCGAGGGGGTGAACAAACATGTGGACAAAGGGGAGCCGGTGGATATTGTATATCTAGATTTTCAGAAGGCGTTTGACAAAGTGCCGCATGAAAGACTCCAAAGGAAACTGGAGAGTCATGGGATCGGAGGCAGTGTATTATTATGGATTAAGAGCTGGTTAAAAGATAGGAAGCAGAGAGTGGGGTTGAATGGTCATTATTCTCAATGGAGACGGGTAGTTAGTGGGGTCCTTCAGGGGTCTGTGCTGGGACCGTTGCTTTTTAACATATTTATAAATGACCTAGAGATGGGAGTAACTAGTGAGGTAATTAAATTCGCAGATGACACAAAGTTATCCAGGGTCGTCTCGTCGCAGGAGGAGTGTGAAAGATTACACGAAGACCTCATGAGACTGGGGGATTGGGCGTCCAAATGGCAGATGAAGTTCAACGTTGACAAGTGCAAAGTGATGCATGTGGGAAGGAGGAACCCGAATTAGAGCTATGTTATGCAAGGTTCCGTTTTAGGAGTTACGGACCAAGAAAGGGATCTGGGTGTAATTGTGGATAGGACGTTGAAATCTTCAGCTCAATGTGCTGCGGCGGCTAAGAAGGCGAACAGAATGTTGAGTATTATTAGAAAAGGGATGGAAAACAAACATGAGGATGTTATAATGCCGTTATATCACTCCATGGTGCGACCGCACCTGGAGTATTGTGTTCAGTTCTGGTCGCCTCATCTCAAAAAAAGATATAAAGGAATTGGAGAAGGTGCAGAGAAGGGCTACAAAAATGATAAAAAGGATGGGACAACTATCCTATGAGGAGAGGTTAAGACGGCTAGGACTCTTTAGCCTGGAGAAGAGGCGACTGAGGGGTGATATGATAGAGGTTTACAAGGTAATGAGTGGGGTAGAGCGGACAGATGTGAAGCGTTTGTTTACACTTTCTAACAATAATAGAACCAGGGGACACAAGATGAAATTAGAATGTGGTAGGCTTAAACCAAATCGGAGAAAGGTTTTCTTTACTCAGCGCATAGTTAGACTGTGGAACTCATTGCCGGAGAAGGTAGTGATGGCAGCTGGCCTTGCTGAGTTTAAAGGGGGACTGGATAGATTCCTGAAGGAAAAGTCCATTGATCGTTATTAAATTTGGGGGTTTTTGCCAGGTTCTTGGGGCCTGGATTGGCCGCTGTCGGAGACGGAGTGCTGGGCTTGATGGACCTTTGGTCTTTTCCCAACATGGCGGTGCTTATGTGCTTATATGCCATTTGCATTGCACTACATCTTAGCTGCAAAATTGAATGGAACAATAAGAGAGGCTACCTTGACCACTTCCTCGGAAGATTGCTGAAATACAGGGCTGAGGAAGCCACAGGGACTTGTCCTAAGAGTTCCACGGGGTCTTATTTCAAAACTGGGCCTCATCAGCAGCAAAGCACATGGCAACTGTGTGTAGTTGCATTTCTAGACACTGAAGTCAACACTGGCCCCAATCACAGGCCAGTCGCCAGGCAGTAAATATCCGCAGAGTTATAGACACCAGTTACAAGAGGCCAGGTCTGAGGTTGACACGTTATAATGCCAGTTGTAATCTAATCCCTACAAATTAGGATTTAAGGGTGAATTACTTCAAGGTATACAAATTCCCTTTACCAGACCATGATCTCAGACCAATGTGCAGCAAGTATCTCTAATACCAGCCTTTCATAGCCCTTGAAACCACTATTTATTTATGGCATATATACCCCGCTCTTTCCCGCTCGATAGCAGGCTCAGTGTGGCTTACAGGATGTGGTACAGAGTATCATAGAGATAACAGCAGCGAAGGGCGACTAAAATGATAGCGGGGATGGGACAACTTCCCTATGAAGAAAGACTAAGGAGGCTAGGGCTATTCAGCTTGGAGAAGAGACGGCTGAGGGGAGACATGATAGAGGTTTATAAAATAATGAGTGGAGTGGAACAGGTGGATGTGAAGCATCTGTTCAAGCTTTCCAAAAATACTAGGACTAGGGGGCATGCGATTAAACTACAGTGTAGTAAATCTAAACAAATCTGAGAAAATTTTTCTTCACCCAACATGTAATTAAACTCTGGAATTCATTGCCGGAAAATGTGGTGAAGGCGGTTAGCTTAGCAGAGTTTTAAAACGGGTTGGACGGTTTCCTAAAGGACAAGTCCATAAACCGCTACTAAACGGACTTGGAAAAATCCAAAATCCCAGGAATAACATGTATAGAATGTTTGTACGTTTGGGAAGCTTGCCAGGTGCCCTTGGCCTGGATTGGCCGCTGTCGTGGACAAGATGCTGGGCTCGATGGACCCTTGGTCTTTTCCCAGTATGGCATTACTTATGTACTTATGTAACACAAAGTAAGGTACAAGGTGTGGTACAAAGTACCACAGAGATAACACAGAGTCCTAATTAGATTGTAAGCTCTGTTGAGCAGGGACTGTCTCATACATGTTCAGTGTACAGTGCTGCGTACGTCTAGTAGCGCTATAGAAATGATAAGTAGTAGTATGGTATGAAGTATCACAGAGATGATCCAGTTGGAAAGAGTAGGACAATAGGGAGGGATATGTGGGAGAGGATTGGAGTATGGGTAGTGTGGTTTGAGTTTGAGTCGGGTGATCTGCAGATGAAGGATAGTTTCGTGTAAATGAACCCTTTCTCTCCTCTTTAGCAGCTATCCCAGCTCAGATTGCATGCGATTGCAGACTAGTGTCTTGAAACTAGCCCTTCCTTTTTCAAGAAGCTATTGTTCCTGTGGCTGAATTTCCTGCGACTGAGGCTCTTTGAACGCAATCTCTGTGGCAAAGCTCTAACTTTTGCTCCTATCCAAGTCTGTCAGCTTCCAGATGTTTCGCATCTTTTAGAATACACACTCATCTCAAGCAATTGTTCCTGACGAAAATGCATTCATCTTCACTGATAGCTAAACCTATTCAGGTATTATTTTACACTGCGGCAAATATAATTCCAATAGCACTGGAATATTTTTAGCTACTTACATGCAAAACCCAAGCTTGCTCTTTGAGTGTTGAATGTTTTACCATTCAAAAGACTGCAAGCAAAAGCAGAAGGAATTATGTCACTCCAAATGAGTGACCTTCTTCAACACCCTTGGAGCACTCATACAGTTGAATGAATTGATACACACTAATCGAAGTTTAAATGGGTCAGCCTCTTGCTGAACCTTTGCAACCCGAATCACTTTCTGTTGGTCACAGTTCATGCTCTGCCTCAAGCCAAAATTGTAGGTGCTTTGCTTAAATTTGACATTAATTCTGAATAGAATGGCACTTTGAGCCTGCATAGACTCTGGGAAAAATCCATAGTGTAATTTGGAGATGGTTTTGTGAGTAGAGCGTGTACAATAGTGTTATACATGCTCATAAGGCACTTACAGATTTCCCTGGGGGTATACACACGTAAAAGCAGGCATCTGGAAAATGTAATGCCTACTTCTGAATATTCATTCTATTAGGAGACATTCCAGCTTATAATCGAACGAGAAAAACGCCCAAATTCCGACCTAAATCGGGAGATGGGCGTTTTTCTCACAAAAACAAATAAAGCGGTATAATCGAAAGCCGAACTTTGGACGCTTTCAACTGCACTTCGTCGCGGATGCGGACAAAGTGGACGGGGGCGTGTCGGAGGCGTGGTGAAGGCGGAACTGGGGCGTGGTTATCACCCGAACAGAGATGGGCGCCTTTCGCCGATAATGGATGCGTTTGTAGCTAGAATTTAGGGCACTTTTCCTGGACCCTGTTTTTTCACGAATAAGGCCCCAAAAAGTGCCCTAAATGACCAGATGACCCCCAGAGGGAGTCGGGGATGACCTCCCCTGACTCCCCCAGTGGTCACTAACCCCCTCCCACCACAAAAAAATGATGTTTCACAACTTTTTACTTTCACCCTCAAATGTCATACCCTCCTCCCAAGCAGCAGTATGCAGGTCCCTGGAGCAGTTGTTAGGGGGTGCAGTGGACGTCAGGCAGGTGGACCCAGGCCCATCCCCCCCCTACCTGTTACAATTGTGCTGCTTAATGCTTAGTCGTCCAACCCCCCCAAACCCACTGTACCCACATGTAGGTGCCCCCCTTCACCTCTTAGGGCCATAGTAATGGTGTAGACTTGTGGGCAGTGGGTTTTGAGGGGGATTTGGGGGGCTCAACACCCAAGGGAAGGGTGCTGTGCACCTGGGAGCTCTTTTACCTTTTTTTTTGTTTTTGTAAAAGTGCCCCCTAGGGTGCCCGGTTGGTGTCCTGGCATGTGAGGGGGACCAGTGCACTATAAATCCTGGCCCCTCCCACGAACAAATGCCTTGGATTTATTCGTTTTTGAGCTGGGCGATTTCATTTTCCATTATCGCTGAAAAGCAAAAACGCCCAGCTCACACCTTGGCGAATAAAACATGGGCGTCTATTTTTTTTGGAAAATACGGTTCACTCCGCCCCTTCACGGACCCGTTCTCGGAGATAAATGCCCATGGAGATAGGCGTTTCTGTTCGATTATGCCCCTCATTGACACGTAGGGAATGGCCATATAGGCAACCTATTTGGAGACATTCCCACATAAAGAAGACGGCTGAGGGGAGATATGATAGAGGTCTATAAAATAATGAGTGGAGTAGAACAGGTAGAGGTGAATCGTTTGTTTACTCTTTCCAAAAATACTAGGACTAGGGGGCATGCGATTAAGCTACAAAGTAGTAAATTTAATACGAATTGGAGGACATCTTTCTTCACTCAACGTGTAATTAAACTCTGGAATTCATTGCCAGAGAACGTGGTAAAGGCAGTTAGCTTAGCAGGGTTTTAAAAAGGAGTGGACGGCTTCCTAAAGGAAAAGTCCATAGACCATTATTAAATTGACTTGGGGGAAATCCACTGCTTATTTCTGGGATAAGCAGCCTAAAATGTATTGAACTTTTTCGGGATCTTGCCAGGTATTTGCGACCTGGATTGGCCACTGTTGGAAGCAGGATGCTGGGCTTGAAGGACCTTTGGTCTGTCCCAGTATGGCAATACTTATATACTTAAGTACTTATAAGAATGGGTGTATAGGCAACCCATTTGGAGGCATTGCTTTAAATATGTAGCAATCATAGTTTCTTATGATCCTCCTTCTGTGTTTTCCTCCCTTTACCATGTAACTCGCTCTCTCTTCATCCTGTCTTTTCCTCCATCTTTATGAATTTCTTCCCCCCCCCCCCCCTTGTCTATCTCCTTCACTTACATTCTTTCTCTATGCAAGTGATTCCCAAATTGGAACCCCTAGAGTTCCTCAAACTCCCTTTATAAGTTCCTCAACAAATGAGATTTTATAATCTGTTAAAAATATATATATTTTAGGGATTTCACCATAGTAAAAAAAGTTTGGGAATCACCACTCTATCCTGTACTTTCAACTGGCCAAAGAAATGAAACCTGCTAACTTTTCTATCTTTATTTTATGCAAATGCAATCGAAGAATGGAGGCTGCCGGTGACTGGCATTGAATATTCTGTTTATTTTTGGCCGGTTTGAACTAACCGACCAAGCCGATCGGCCAATTAAGTTCAAACAGGCCAAAGATATACCAGCTCTACAGGTGGCCAAAGATGGCCACCAAACCCACACTAAAAATCGGTGGATAGCTGGTTATATCGTATGATATAGCCATAGCTGGCTGTCTCACGCTATCGCCAGATAGCCGGCTAAATGGTTTTGAATATCGGGGGAGGGGGGTCTATGTTTATGGACGTGCAATCCAGGACATGGAAGCTGCTAACTTTTCTATCTTTATGGAGGTGCAATCCATGTTTTAATATATTGCTTGGATGCATAACTTGTAAACCTACATTAAAAATTTAAACAGGCAGAGCCTGACTTTATTGCATGCTAAAGGCTCTCCCTGCCTAGAGGGCAATTAGGTTTTTCACAGCTCCAACTTGTGTCTGTTCTCTCATTATCCCTTCCACAGGCAGAGCTCTGTCTCATGCAGTGAGGATTTTAAATTACCAGGCTGCTGTGTTTCTACTTAATACTATCTCCTCTCCATCCCAGTCTGATGGAAATAACCCTGGAATGAAGTCAAGCTGTAGATGGAATAGACAAGGGAAAATCAGAGACCAGGTCATCTCCTATTTCACTCATCTCTGTCTGCAGGGAAGATTTGTCAGGCCTGCATCTCTGTGCTCTCTCTTTTGTTCATTGAGACTGGAATCAGTCGTATGTCCAGCTAAAGAGCCAGATTGGAAGGTTACACAGTGTGGCTGCAATGCCATCCTGACAACTACAGCAATACTTCCTGGTCTTAACAATCTATTTATTTGGAGTTTGCTCACACCTTTTTCAGTGGTAGCTCAAAGTGAGGGTTTTTTTTTGTTACATTTGTACCCCGCACTTTCCCACTCATGGCAGGCTCGATGCGGCAGGCAATGGAGGGTTAAGTGACTTGCCCAGAGTCACAAGGAGCTGCCTGTGCCTGAAGTGAGAATCAAACTCAGTTCCCCAGGACCAAAGTCCACCACCCTAAGCACTAGGCCACTCCTCCACTGTTGCTACTATTTGAGATTCTACATGGAATGTTGCTATTCCACTAGCAACATTCCATGTAGAAGTCGGCCCTTGCAGATCACCAATGTGGTCGCGCAGGCTTCTGCTTCTGTGAGTCTGATGTCCTGCACGTACGTGCAGGACGTCAGACTCACAGAAACAGAAGCCTGCGCAGCCTTCTACATGGAATGTTGCTAGTGGAATAGCAACATTCCATGTAGAATCTCAAATAGTAGCAACATTCCATGTAAAATCTCCAATAGTATCTATTTTATTTTTGTTACATTTGTACCCTGCGCTTTCCCACTCATGGCAGGCTCAATGCGGCTTACATGGGGCAATGGAGGGTTAAGTGACTTGCCCAGAGTCACAAGGAGCTGCCTGTGCCTGAAGTGAGAATCGAACTCAGTTCCTCAGTTCCCCAGGACCAAAGTCCACCACCCTAACCACTAGGCCACTCCTTCACATTCAGGTACTCTGGATAGTTCTCTGTCCAAGGAGGGCTCAGAATCTAAGTCTGTACCTGAGGCAATGGAGGGTTAAGTGACTCGCCCAAGATCACAAGGAGCAGCAGTGGGATTTCAACCAGGCACCACTGGATGTCAAGCCTGGTGCTCTAACCACCACTAGGCTACTCCTCCACTTCCACCTATGGTGCAGGGCACCAGCCCAGAGCAGACATGCCATTGTCCCAACCCACCATTTAAAGAAAGGAGGCAAACCTGTCCCAAGCATAGAAATGGCCCTGTTGCTGAAAGATGACATGTCTGAGAGATGTCTACCTTGGATGGGATTTTGCTTTGATACATGTCTCTGGCAAATGCCTACATCCAGGAGCGCAACAACCTGGAAACGTGACCTGTGTGACACAACCCAAGTGCTCTTGCCCTGCCCAGCATGTTGCAGCTGAGCAAGGTAGGCCAATGGTCGGGATGCAATTTTGGTAGCCCCCACCCCATCGTCCTTGCCGCACCAGCCGCACATAGCTACAGCCCCGCCTACATTGATGCTTCCCAACCATTTTTCCAGTGTGACCCCATTTCAGCACTTACAATTCACATGATCCCTCTGCTCCACCCCCCTGATTCACCTCTTGCACCCCTCTCCCTTTATTAAAAGCATGAAGAGGGTGACAACAGTAGCATCAGTCACTAAGGGTGTGCAGCCCGAAATTTGTTGCGTTGTTTCTTGTATCATGTACGAGAATGTTCTTTTTCTTTTTGGGGGGTGGGGGTTAGCATTTTTTCATTATAGGAGCAAGAGAGTACACTATTTTGGAACGAGCCTACACTCTTTCAGAATAAAGTGTGCACTCTTCCGAACGAGCGTGCAGTATTCAAGAAGAGTTCACCTGCTTTCAGAGCATATGTGCAGAGGTACATGCATGTATGCACCATCAGGAAGGAATATGCACTATTAACAACACATGAAAAAAAAACATAAAATTTCACATTCTTTCCAATTTTCACTAGACAAATGTCATGAAATGACATGGGAAATAAATGTATATCCTTATCAGTCATGCAGGGTCCTGGGTGTCAGTGTGCGCTCACAGACCCCAATACTCATGGATTCCCAGTCTAACAGGAGAAGATGGCAGGACACATGAATGCCCGCTGACTCACAGGCCCCATATTGACTGACACTACTGGGCAAAGGTAACAGCAGCTCCCTGCCCACTGGTCCACGCTACAGTCTACCAGCAGGAATAAAAAGCAGCATAAAGGCGCAGAGCCAGTGTAGGTCCATGCAGCTGTTGGCTCTGCCAGTCCTGCCCCTCTGAAACAGGAAGTGACAGCAGAAGGGGTGGGACCAGCAGAACCATGAGTGTTGTGAACTGACGGTGGCTCCACAGTCCACACATTTGTGCCACGTTTTATCCCTGGGAAGCAGCTGTACCAGGGGACGAGAAAGGAGGGAAGGAAGTGGGAGTGGGCCCTGTGCTCAAGCTGTCCCCTTTGTCCATTAGTAAAAGCTAGGGTTACCATATGTCCGGATTTACCCGGACATGTCCTCTTTTTGAGGATATGTCCGGGCAACCGGGTGGGTTTTGCCAATCTGCCCGTTTGTCTGGACAAACAGGCAGATTGCTAGCCTCCCCTTCCCTTAGTTACTACTGCCCTGGTGGTCTAGAGACCTCTTCCGCACCCTCTTTCCTGCTCGGAGCGCTGCCCTGCATGCATCCTTCTTGTTGGTGATCTCGGCGCCGATTCAAAATGGCCGCCGAGAATTGACGTGACCTCGTGAGACTTCAACTCTCGGCGGCCATTTTGAATCAGCGCCGAGATCACCAACAGGAAGAATGCATGCAGGGCAGCACTCCGGGCAGGAAAGAGGGGGCTCTTTCCTGCCCCGAAGAGGTCACTAGACCACCAGGGCAGTAGTAATGTAAGGGGAGGGGGATAACGGGGAGGGGGGGTGATGGGGTGTGTGACAGGGGGGAGGGGAAAATGTGACAGGGGTTGGAGCGAGGGTATGAAAGGGGGCGGGGCGGGCGGGGGGTGTGGTGGGGGCGGGGCATGTGTCCTCCTTTTGGGGGGACAAAATATGGTAACCCTAGTAAAAGCAGCCTTGCTCTATACACTGATGATGTGACACCATTTGAGGTCCTGATTCACTGCTTGGGATCCACTGACTTACATGGTGTTTGAATGGCACAACACACTGCATCTGTTTTGTTTTGTTTTGTTTTGTTGCCAGAAAATATGATAAAAGCATTTCATATAGCTCTATTTAAGAAAGGTTTGGCCAATTCTTTTAGTGGTGAAGTCCATAAACCTCCATTAAGGTAAACCTGGGGAAAGCTACTGCTTATCCTTGGAGGGAGGTCGCATGGAATCTTGTTGCTCTTGGGGATTCTGCCAGATTCTTGTCACCTGGATTGGCCACTATTAGAAACAGGAAACTGGGCTGGATGGATCTTTGGTCCGACCCAGTGTGGCAACTCTTACTTCCTTAGGTTTGTAAGTTAATCGATAAAGCTGTGAAGGCACCAAAATTCAGGATAAATATCTTTTCTTGGGGGGAGAAAGGTAATGTCTCCATTTTTCATTGTTGAGCATCTTTCATTTATAGCCCTTGTGGAGGGTGCATTGTCCATTCACTTATCACTGATCTTAAAAGAAGTACAATTGAGCAACTGGCCAAGGAGTAGTGAACTCTTTCTCATGTTTGTGAAAGGAAGAAGAGCCAATGCCCTTGGCCCCAAAGGGCTTACAGCTCACAAATCTGGAAAACCCTTACATCATTTTAGAAGTTTGGTTGCTATAGCAACACAGCACCGGTTTTAAAATCTATTCAGTTCACACTTTGATCTGATGGTGCCTGAACTGTTTCATTCTGCTCTCTGGCTCTCTCTGTAAACAAAAGCTCAAAACACAATTGGCAAAGGAGTACAAGCAGCGTAGTGAAAACCAGGAGAATAAAATCCCACTCTGAGTTTTCTTTATAGATTCTTGCCACCCCTTTCTCAAAAGGAAACCATTTCACACTACATTTTCTGAGAGCAAATACCATCTATTTCCCTATGGGAAGACCACCAACAGAAGGAATAGTAACCATTGGGAAATGGGAAATGAGACTTGATATGCTGCCTTTCTGAGGTTTTTTTGCAACTACATTCAAAGCGGTTTACATATATTCAGATACTTATTTTTGTACCAGGGGCAATGGAGGGTTAAGTGACTTGCCCAGAGTCACAAGGAGCTGTAGTGGGAATTGAACTCAGTTCCCCAGGATCAAAGTCCGCTGCACTAACCACTAGGCTACTCCTCCACTCATTCCACCAATAAGAACCAACCTCATCAGTGATGTCACAATGGCTTGGTTGCCCGATACTTGGTTCACTTCTGATATTGTGATGTCATAAGGAACAGGGGGAAAGGGAAATGGGACTTGATATACTGCCTTTCTGAGGTTTTTGCAACTACATTCAAAGCAGTTTATGGGGTTTTTTTATACATTTGTACCCTGTGCTTTCCCACTCATGGCAGGCTCAATGTGGCTTACATGGGGTAATGGAGGGTTAAGTGACTTGCCCAGAGTCACAAGGAGCTGCCTGTGCCTGAAGTGGGAATCAAACTCAGTTCCTCAGGACCAAAGTCCACCACCCTAACCACTAGGCCACTCCTCCACTCATATATTCAGGTGCTTTTTTTTGTACCAGGGGCAATGGAGGGTTAAGTGACTTGCCCAGAGTCACAAGGAGCTGCAAGTAGACCCACTTAAAAAGTAGATTAACAACCCAATTTTAGACAGCATGTAGAAATCAGAACTGACACAGGTTGGGGGGGGGAGGGTGTACAGTTCCAGTGATCCTTTAGAAAGGGATCTGCTATTTAAATTGTAAATTGTTTTCAATTTGTTGGTACTTTACTGCACATGCTTTATGAATGAATTTACGCTTAATTTTTTGAAGGAAATTTGGTGTATAATTCAATGGATTCTTTATATTGACGTGGAATTAATATTGCCTTTAGTAATTTTTAAATCTTGTTCTTCCCAACTCAACTAGGAGGAGTGGCCTAGTGGTTAAGGTGGTGGACTTTGGTCCTGGGGAACTGAAGAACTGAGTTCATTTCCCTCTTCAGGCACAGGCAGCTCCTTGTGACTCTGGGCAAGTCACTTAATCCTCCATTGCCCCATGTAAGCCGCATTGAGCCTGCCATGAGTGGGAAAGCGCGGGGTACAAATGTAACAAAAATAAAATAGATACTATTGGAGATTCTACATGGAATGTTGCTACTATTGGAGATTCTACATGGAATGTTGCTATTCCACTAGCAACATTCCATGTAGAAGGCTGCGCAGGCTTCTGTTTCTGTGAGTCTGACGTCCTGCACGTACCTGCAGGACGTCAGACTCACAGAAACAGAAGCCTGCGCGGCCACGATGGTGATCTGCAAGGGCCGACTTCTACATGGAATGTTGCTTCAGGCACAGGCAGCGCCTTGTGACTCTGGGCAAGTCACTTAACCCTCCATTGCCCCATGTAAGCCACATTGAGCCTGCCATGAGTGGGAAAGCGCAGGGTACAAATGTAACAAACAAAACATATCGGACTCTCGTTAAACTTCAGGATGTTCCACTCACATTTGCTCTAAAACATGTTCTATCTAATTTGAAACCAGACCATTTATTAAATATCCATTTTTGGTGGAACTCTGTTCTACAACATCAAAAATTTGAGCTTGCTTTGGCAGAGAAATGCAGACCAATACTCAGTGGGAAGAAAGTCTGGGCTCTTCTAGAAGCATAGCTACAAAATTTGAAAACTTCTTCGTTGTCCCGAACTGACTGATGCTTATTGATTGTTATACTCTTTTTAACTTAGCATGTGCGGTGTTTTCTGACAGTGAATTATTTCTTTATCTCTTATTGTTCTCACTGTTTCTTGCATTTTCATAAAGTTCAATAAAATATATTGGAAAAAAAAGAAAGGGATTTGCTGACACAGCCTTTTCTAAACTACATGCTGGAGTGTATTTATAGTTTATAGTTTATTCACATTTGCTATAGCACCTGGCTAACAAAGATCATGGCAGTTTACATAAATATAGAATATTAAAGAGCACGGAAAAAGAATATCACTTAAAATAGAACAGTCTCTTATACTCACACAAGAATTACATATCAAACAAAGAACAATAACTCATACTGATTCCCCACAGGACCCCACGGTTATTCACAAAGGAAAAATATTCAACATTAAGGAATCTTTCACGTGCTCGTCTTCCAATGTGGTATATATCATTCAGTGTAAAAAAATGCAACGAAGGCTGCTGCATTGGAGAAACAAGTCAGATGCTAAAGAAGAGATTTAATTTACATAGACACCATATGAAAAATGCCAGTACCAATAAAGATGTCACGCCTGTGGGGCAGCACGTTACAAAACCAGAACACTGTACCAGTGATTTCATGGTAAGAATCCTTAAAGGGAACTTTAAAACAATACAGGAACATAAGACCTTTGAAGTCAGAATGATTAAATATTTTGACACCCACCAGACAGGACTTAACAAAGATCTGGGTTTTCTAGCCCATTATAAACCATAAAATTGTACTGCTTTGTCACCCTCCTGTCTCCATGCATTTCTCCCTGTCCCTCATCCACCTGACTCTTCCTGTCTCTCACCTATCCACCCCATCCTATTAGACTGTCACTGGAATGCTTTGATGTTTCACTTATATATACTGTCATCTACCAACATTTGCTTATTTCCGATCTGTTGAAGAAGGGCAACCTTCGAAAGCTAATCAAGAAATGTATTATGTCCAATAAAAAAGGTATCATCTTATTTTCTTTTCCATGTTTTATTTTGTTTTATTTCTATTGATTACCCATCTTTACAGAAACTGTCTTGTCCCAGTACCCACCCTCATCCTGAACCTACATGCCCAAAAGCCATAATAATAGTGACATAGTAAATGACGGCAGATAAACACCTGAACGGTCCATCCAGTCTGCCCAACAAGATAAACTCATTTTACATGGTATGTGATACTTTATATGTATACCTGAGTTTGATTTGTCCTTGCCATTCTCAGGGCACAGACCGTAGAAGTCTACCCAGCTCTGTTCTTGTACTAAAAGTTTGTAACTAATGTCAATAATTTTAAAAAAAAGTATTCAATAATACCTTAAAACGCTTCATAGACCTCCTTCCCTCGAAGATCAGTAGGGAGCTGGTTCCCAAGAAACAGCATCAACCAGAAGGTAAAGGGTCATGGATCTGGGTACAACCAAAGTGGGTTACATACATTATGTGAAGGTACTTTCTCTTTCCCTAGTGGGCTCATAATCTAAGCTTTTTGTACCTGGGGCAACGCAGCTCAGGGTCACAAGGAGCTGCAGTGTGAATTGAACCCAGTTCCCCAGCTCACTGAACTAACCACTGGGCTACTAGGCGGACACCCAATGGACAGTAGATGGAGAAGGAATCATCGTTCTCTACTGAGAACCAACTGCTCGTGTAGCATGTGGACATGGTGATGATTAGCAACAAAGGCCACAATTCTTATTTATAGACAATTTGGAGGGGGAAATAAGTATTGGGGAATAAGGGAAGAGCTCCCTTAATTTCTTCTGTAAGGGACTAACCCAAATGACTGGGTTTTTTTTTAAACATGTGTGAAGGAGCAGCTGTAAGTCTCATGTGGAAACAGTGGAACATACATGAGCCTTCCTTTTGGAGTACCCAGGTAGGTTTTAGCTCAGTCCAAGCCCTGCCCACCATCACACCCAAACCACACCCCGTTGCAATCTACATGTAGTGGAGATTTACATGTATAAATACCAGCTTTCTAAAATCGATTTTCATATATAGGAAATAACCAGCTATATCATGCAACATAGCCGGCTATCCCCAAATATTCAATCCATATCTAGCTATTGTAAGCAGCCACATCAAGCTACTTAAATGGCTGGAATAACTTTAGCTGGTTTAAATTTAACTAGCTATATACAAATATCCACTTAGACACTTGTTTAAACTGGCCAGAAATATACTGGATATTCAAAGCTGGTCACCAGAAACTGCCTAGTATTGAATATCTGGGCTGACCACCAACCGCAGGAGTTAGCCGGTCTCTCTCCCGCAATTTGAATATCAGCCCCAAAGCAGGGGTGTAGCCAGACCTCGGCGGGAGGGGGGCCAGAGCCCGAGGTGGGGGGGCACTGTTTAGCCACCTCCCCCCACCGCCAACCCCCCCCCCCGCCACTTTGGACCCCCCCCCCCCCCCCCCGCCGCAACTGCAAAAAAAAAACCTGCCGCCCCGCCGCCTCATCAGATACCTTATTTGCTGGCAGGGGTCCCCAATCCCCACCAGCCGAAGAGTCTTCTTCAGCGCCGGTCGACTCCAGCGCCTTCGTTGTGGGATCATCTGTTTCTGACGCCTTATGTCCTACACGGAGCTACATGCACAGTGCAGGACGTAAGGCATCAGAAACAGATGATCCCACAACGAAGGCACCAGAGTCGACCGGCGCTGAAGAAAACTCTTCGGCTGGCGGGGATTGGGGACCCCTGCCAGCAAACAAGGTACCTGATTCGGCAGCGGGGTGGGCGGCGACAGTGGGGGGTCAAATGTAGAGGGGGTCAGGGTGTAATCTGTGGGGGCCCATGCCCCCGTGGCCCCATGTAGCTACGCCCCTGCCTCAAAGTATTTAATGATTTTATCACTAATGATACCTACATGTATTTTATATTTTGTAACACACTCTGGCTACAAGTTCTCCCATAGAAAGGTGTGATGAAACTAAAATTCGATTCAATTCAATCCTAAAACCATTTTGGAGAAAAGAGTTCTCAATAACGTTGAAAGGTCAGCAAATGGCATCTGATGGTGTCACAGTAAAGTGACTGCACCGAAAACAAGATGGGCCAGCAGAAAGAATATTAATGGTGTTTTCACACTGTTCCAATCAGCATCGTAACATCTTTCTCAACATGATTGACTCTTCTTCCCAAATCCACACTGCCTAATTGAACGTTAATTCCGATGGCAGACAGCTCCTGGTGTGACAGGTAATATGTTATCGTTGGCAAAGGAAGGCTTTTAAAATTCAGCTCACCAGCACTCAGGAAGAGCAGGTCGCTTTAGTAACATTTTTACGTCCTTTTTCCTACTTTTTAAAATTTTGCTGCTTGTTTAATCCTGCCATGATCTGGTCAACACTAACCCCGCAGGGTTAGGACTGGTGCTGATGCAGTGAAATAACCTTCCAGAGGTTAGCTCATTTAGATTAAGAGGCACAAGGAGTGACACGGGCTGCACATACTGCAGCAGGATATGTTTATCCACTCCTTATTTTATTTATTTATTACATTTGTACCCCGCGCTTTCCTGCTCATGGCAGGTTCAATGCGGCTTACATAGTAATTAGGATTTCAGTGACTTACAGAGAGAAGTACAATCTGTAGCAGCGTTGTATTAGCGTAGCAGTATAAAAGTAGTTATTTGTTATCGCAAGAGAAGAGGTAGTATAGGTGGGAGAGTTAGGGAGGGGGTGGGTGAGTTGTTTTAGTCAGGAGATTTGGTGTGAGAGAATAGGGGGGGAGGAGAAGTAGGAGGATTGGTGAGAGGGTGTGGGAGGGGGTCTAGTTCCTTGTCATTATCGCTTGGCTGGTTGTTATGTGGATGGGTACTTAGTTTAGGTTGGATCATTTGGGTAAGCCTGTTTGAAAAGGTGGGTTTTCAGCAGTTTCCGAAAGGTAAGGTGATTGTTGATTGCTCGAATAGATCTTGGTAGGGCGTTCCAGAGTTGGCTGCCTATGACAGAGAAGTTGGATGCATAGTAGGTTTTATACCTGAGTCCTTTGCAGTTGGGAAGGTGTAGGTTAAGATAGGTTCGCGAAGATTTTGATCCGTTCCTGGGTGGAAGGTCGATTAGTTTATCCATGTAGCTTGGGGATCCTCCGTGGATAATCTTGTGGGTCAGTGTGTGTAATTTGAAGTTTATTCGTTCTTTGATAGGGAGCACAACCAATGAAAATACTATTGCAGTACCCTAGCTAATATAAAATTTTAACCATCTTTCTAACCTCATATGCACGTTTCCTTAAATTAGTCATCTTATTTTCTGACTCCTTTTACTCTCTTACCTATCTATATGTTCCATCTTTGCTTATACCCTTCACTGTCAATTAAAATATTCTATTACACATTGAGGGGCATAATTGAACGAAAACGTCTATCTCCATGGGCGTTTATCTCCGAGAACGGGTCCGTGAAGGGGCGGACCGAACCGTATTTTCGAAAAAAATAGACGTCCATGTTTTATTCGACAATTTGTGAGCTGGGCGTTTTTGTTTTTCAGTGATAATGGAAAATGAAAGCGCCCAGCTCAAAAACGAATAGATCCAAGGCATTTGTTTGTGGGAGGGGCCAGGATTCGTAGTGCACTGGTCCCCCTCACATGCCAGGACACCAACCGGGCACCCTAGGGGGCACTTTTACAAAAACAAAAAAAAAGGTAAAAGAGCTCCCAGGTGCATAGCACCCTTCCCTTGTGTGTTGAGCCCCCCAAATCCCCCTCAAAACCCACTGCCCACAAGTCTACACCATTACTATAGCCCTAAGGGATGAAGGGGGGCACCTACATATGGGTACTGTGGGTTTGGGGGGGTTGGACGACTAAGCATTAAGCAGCACAATTGTAACAGGTAGGGGGGGATGGGCCTGGGTCCACCTGCCTGAAGTCCACTGCACCCCCTAACAACTGCTCCAGGGACCTGCATACTGCTGCCAGGGAGGTGGGTATGACATTTGAGGGTGAAAGTAAAAAGTTGTGAAACATCATTTTTTGTGGTGGGAGGGGGTTAGTGACCACTGGGGGAGTCAGGGGAGGTCATCCCCGATTCCCTCTGGGAGTAATCTGGTCATTTAGGGCACTTTTTGGGGCCTTATTCGTGAAAAAACAGGGTCCAGGAAAAGTGCCCTAAATTCTAGCTACAAACGCATACTTTTTTTCCATTATCGGCGAAAGGCGCCCATCTCTCCTCGGCCGATAACCACGCCCCAGTTCCACCTTCGCCACGCCTCCAACATGCCCCCGTCAACTTTGTACGCTTCCGCGATGGAGTGCAGTTGAAAACGTCCAAAATCGGCTTTCCATTATACCGATTTATTCGTTTTTGTGAGATAAACGTCTATCTCCTGATTTGGGTCGAAATCTAGGCGTTTTTCTCTTTCAATTATAAGCTGGATTGTGTTGACATTGTAAGTAGTCACAGGAAATGCAATAAGTGTATTATGTGTGACATTATGGAAGAAAATGATAAAATCTGGGATCTGGTTAATAACAAATGGATTCAGTTAAAGGGGCATAGAGATTGTACTTCAAAAGCAGTAGTTTATATGATTACATGTCCTTGTGGACTTAGACATATAGGACAAACTAAACGGATGTTGAAAGTACGTCTGAGTGAACATAAACATGGGATACAAGCTGAAAAATCGCATATGCCGCTGGCTAAACATTGTGTTAATAAACAGCATGGCTTCAATCAGTTGAGATGTATAGTAATTGAACAGTTGATCAGCAATGGAAGACGGGGGGATGTGTCTAGGGTTCTCCATCAGAAAGAACAACGTTGGATTTATCGTTTACAAACAGTTTGTCTTACTGGTTTGAATGGACCAATGGAATGGGAAGCTTTTTACTGATTGACTAATAGTGCTGTTCCGTTGGAGGTGACGTCAATACAAGGAGGTGGAGTTACCTCTGAGGGCGTCGTAAATAACCATTTTGTTGCCATTGTTCGCATTGATAAGAAGGATGAATTTTTGTTATTCTTGCTCTTTTTCCTGATGAAGTGGCGAAACAGTATGAGCTCTATTTCTGTCGAGGAATGAGAAAAATGAAGAACTAGGAATATTGAGTTCATGAAGTTGGAATGATTTATTATGTCCGACTTTAACAGATTGCAATAGCGTTACCGGAGGAAGTGAATAAAGGACACTTGATATGATATGAAGAGGTTCAGTCAAGCTAAGTACTTTTTTATTCCCGGAACTTTCGCACTGTTATAATTTTTGACTTCTTATCATTCTTTTTCAACTGAAGAATTTTAAATAGTTTTTTGTTAGATTTTGTTTTTCGCACTAAAATTAAAAATATTTTTGTAATCCCTACTGACCTGTCACGACAGACTTTTCTCTCATTATGTTATGAGAGTTTTTCTCTGTGGTTTGTTTGGCTGGTGGTGGGGCCAATGATGATAGCACTATAAGGGGTGTCCTACTGTATATTGGTACCCTTGGTTTATGAGGCAAGTTGTTAAAAATTGTTAAAAAAAAATTTTGTGCTGAGCAAAATATTTCTTTTTTTTTATAATCTTTATTTATTAAATTTTACATTTATATCAATATAACATAAATGTAGGAAATACAGAAATACTTATTACAAAGCAAGAGAATTACCTGCAAGTCTGAATCAAAAATATTTCTAATTTTTACTTTGTCCACAACATAATGAATCAAGAGCTAGGAAATTCTAACATTAAAGTATTTAAATAAGGGGAAACAGAAAAAGAAAAAAAAAAGAAAGAAAGAAAGAAAGAAAAGAAAAAAAAATTTTCTTTTCGAGCAAAATATTTCTAACAAATTGAGCAAATATTATATGTTGAGTTTCTATTTTTTATATTTGCTGATGCAGCTTTGAATTTTTGAAGTAGTATGTACTATGCCATAACTTTGTATTGTTATTTGAATATTTTTACTGCTGTAATTGTCTATTGCTCATGTTTGATTTATTCTCACTGTACACCGCCTTGAGTGAATTCCTTCAAAAAGGCGGTAAATAAATCCTAATAAATAAATACGAGAAGAGTCAGATATCAAAACTCCCTCAATTCACAAATATAGCAAGGAAAAGGGGAAACTCATGCTGGGGAATCAGAGCAAATCCTTTAGCTGGGAGAACAGATCAAGTGCCAAGATCCCAACATGAAAAAAGTCAATGAAGACTGTTCCTACACAACACAGGGTTTGCAGAAACTAAAAACATACCTGCTGATATTCAGCAGGAAGTGGTGATCACTTTTTTATTTATTTATTTTTTTACTATTCACCACTGCCTGTCAAATTAGACTCTAATATTCAATGCCAGACCATGTCACGGGTCAGCAGCGATGCCAGGAAGTGCTTTTAATGATCAAGCACTACCACTTTAAACCTTATGTCGAGTAGGGTCTCTCTATAGCCGATGACCTAATGTATGTTACAACCCAATTTATTACTTAGGAACCTTCTTGCAATACCATAATTTATTCTTCTTTACCATGTATGAAGGCACATGGTATATATATATATATATATATAGCACCACGGGCCTTTAAAAATGGAACACAGTTCTTTAAAGAATGAGCCTTGACAAAATGACCCGACACGGGCCGTGTTTCAGTGACTAACACCTGCATCAGGGGTCACAGTGATGACGTGGAAAACTTGGGGAATAACTTGAATATATTCCTCTACAATATCCATTTGGATACAGAAAGTGAAAGTGCCTTGGTGCTTTGTAGCTTTTACTATATGAGACGTGGGGTAAGGAATAATATATTGTAGAGGAATATATTCGAGTTATTCTCCAAGTTTTCCACGTCATCACTGTGACCCCTGACGCAGGTGCTAGTCACCGAAACACGGCCCGTGTCGGGTCTTTTTGTCAAGGCTCATTCATTAAAGAACTGTGTTCCATTTTTAAAGGCCCGTGGTGCTGTTTTTTTTGTTTGGACTTTAGTTTGTACTTCATTCCCTCTCTTTTGTTATATATATATATATATATATATATACCATGATCTGTTCCATATATATTATGTTCCATGTATGTTACCATGAATGTATGCACATTAACACAATACCATCTGTAATCATGTTAACCGGAAATGGCAACCGCCATTACGGCAAATGTAAGCCACATTGAGCCTGCAAATTGGTTGGAAAATGTGGGATACAAATGCTACAAATAAATAAATAAAATAAATAAATGTGAGTATGGCCATACTTGCACAGTGGAACCAGGCAAAGATAGGACTACTATTTAAGTGGTCCTACATGCCCGGTTAACTATGCAGGCATCGGCACTGAATATTGCCAGTGCCTGCACAATTTACAGAACCATCCCTGCACTGCCTGGACAGTGTGCAGTGCTTATAATAGATATTCAGCATCACTGCCCAGTTAAGTGTCCCTAAACATACACTCTCAGTGCAAAATCTGGTAAATAGGGCCTGAGGTAGTGGTGGGGGCCATTTTTGTCATGCACCAGGGCTCTTTTTGCTTCAGAGTGTAAAAAGACCCTAAAATAGACATGGCCATGCAGTAAGATTATTCTTACCGCGTGACCAGGTGGGGGGAAACACTCATCACCACCCATTTAAGTGGTGGTAAGGGCTCCCGTGGTAACCTAGAATATTTTTTGTGGTGCCAGAAATGGTGCACACTCAAGGCAGAACTACTGCCAGTGGCCAGTGGTAGTTCCGGATTGCCGCATAGCAACCCTTTAGTAAAAAGGTCCCTCAGTGAGGGTTTACTGGTCAGAAGCCTGTCCTGCTCCGTTAAACCCTTTTGACTTTTACTTATATAAGCGGTATAGCAAATAAATTGAACCTTGAATATTAGGCCCATCAACGCTACATCACAAAGGACTGTATTCAGTAAATGGCAGCAAAAATTAGACACAGGGAAAATCAGTGCTCCAGGATGAATGCTCTTTATTGAACAGGGCATAGAGCTGATTCCTGCAGCCAGCTTTGGAGGCGAGGACTTACACCAACTGAAACCTGATCTAAATCCTGGTATGCACATTGAATGCACATCCCCAGAATTCTACAACACTGCAAGCAACTTTTCGGGATGCACCTGACCTGCCTATGCTCCTCCCATTGCCACGCCCCTTTGGGGTTGCATGCTCTGGGATTTGGGCACACAGTGTTATAAAATAGTGCACAGCCAGATGCATGTGCAAATCCTAGTTGGTGTCAATTAACATCAATTGTTAGTGTCCAGTTATTGAATGTTAATGACTCATTAACCTACTAAGTTTTCTTTTTTGTTGTTACATTTGTACCCCGCGCTTTCCCACTCATGGCAGGCTCAATGCAGCAATGGAGGGTTAAGTGACTTGCCCAGAGTCACAAGGAGCTGCCTGTGCCTGAAGTGGGAATTGAACTCAGTTCCTCAGGACCCAAGTCCACCACCCTAACCATTAGGCCACTCCTCCATCCTAGGATCACCCTCAAATGTTGGCACAAAACAAAAAAGGTGAAAGCGACCAAGAAACCACAAGTTCAAGGACAACAAATTCCAAGGACATTCATAAGTACATAAGTACATAAGTATTGCCATACTGGGAAAGACCAAAGGTCCATCAAGCCCAGCATCCTGTTTCCAACAGTGGCCAATTCAGGTCACAAATACCTGGCAAGATCCCAAAAAAGTGCAAAACATTTTATGCAGTTTATCTCAGAAATAGTGGACTTTCCCCAAGTCCATTTAATAATAGTCTATGGACTTTTCCTTTAGGAAGCCTTCCAAACCTTTTTTAAACTCCACTAAGCTAACCGCCTTTATCACATTCTCTGGCAACAAATTCCAGAGTTTAATTACACGTTGAGTGAAGAAACATTTTCTCCAATTCATTTTAAATTTACTACATTGTAGCTTCATCGCATGCCCTCTAGTCCTAGTATTTTTGGAAAGCGTAAACAGACGCTTCACATCTACCCGTTCCACTCCACTCATTATTTTAGTTGTAATGTTCCAAAATGCTTATTCAGCAATAGTACATACAGGCACAACCCAACACGGGCTATGTTGCGGCTCAACACTGTATGGAGCCAATGAATAAAGGACAATATATATATATATGAACAAAGCATCTCTGTTAAGAAACAGATAAGATCAGCACACGATGTACCAAGCGAGCAGGCTGGGCTTCTGCTCTGATCCATGCCTCACGCCCCTTCTTTCTAGGTCCACAGTTGAAAACAGCGAAAAGAAACTTGTATCAGAAGACTGCCTGCAGTTTACCATTTTTATGCACGAAGGGCAGATTCTATATTTGGTGCCTAAAAAAATCAGAGCCAAAAACACCAAGCGGTATTCTATAAACCAAGCCTAAAGTTCAGTGCGATTTCTAGAATTAACACTTAAGTGGAGAGGTCACATGTAAATTTAGGTGTCCACCATTTGCACCAACGAAAATGTGGTGCAAATGCCCGCACCTAAATTTACACACAGAGCACCATTATGCTACAATTACACACACAACTCAAAACCACGCCCCTGATCTATCCAGAAACGCCCATGACCCTCCCATTTCCACACCCACTTTTTCAGGCCGTGCGTAAATTCTAGGTGCGGGTCCCATGTCTAACTTTACACACATTAGTCCCAATTAAATCTAATTTGTGCCAATAATTGCTTGTTCAAAAGCCAATTATTGGCACTAATTGGCTCAATATTCTATTAAATTGCTCGCTCAAATCGTGATCATGAATAAATTTGTGGAATCTTTATAGAATTATGGGGGAAATGCTGATTTATGCTCAAAAAAGGTCTAAAATAAACTGTCCCACAAGTAAAAATTTGCATGGTATAATTAGGTAAACTACATTTTGAGCTGGCATGGGTAGGAGAGGAGTCTGGGTGGAGCATGGACAGAGCTGGGGTTTAAATGTGTGTCTTATACAATACACACGTGTTCATGTATGTGCTAGCATTTACACCTCCCCTCTGCTCCCTCTAAGCTGAATGAGAGTCCTCCAATCCTGCCAGTGGGAGGTGCTGTTTCACTATCACATTTTCAATAGTGAGGGACAGGCACAGGGGTGTGCTGGTAAATTTTTAACAACGGGCTGTCTCCCCGGGTGTAGCCAACCCTGCAATCTGGGGGGGGGGCAGGGATGGACTGGCAGGGGCAATGCATGCCTCTGCCCCCTCCCTGTGAAGGCACGTTAGGCATACCTTTGCTGGGAATCAAGGGGGGACTCTCTGGTTGCTTATGGTAGGGCCATGGCCATGCTGCCAGATTGCCTATAACACAATTTAAGGCCAGGACTAGCTTAACCCATGGACCAGGTAAGGCACTGGCCCACGGCACCTGTCATAAAGGTCGCCACAATACCCAGTCCGGTCCACCTTCAAACTTCTAGAGAGATGGATGCTGGACTGGGATTTTGGCGCCCTTTATCATCAATGCCCTGAACCAGCACCTCATCTGGTCCAACAGAAGGGAGAAACTTGACAGGGGGGGAGATACTGGATCACAAGTGAAAAAGGGGGGGGGCAAATGCAAGATTTGTCTCAGGGTGCCACAGTCCCTTGAGCTGGCCTTGCTTAAGGCTGATTTCCATGTGCTCTGGTGCTTTTTAGAAAACTCAGAAGGAAAATGTCCCTCTTCCCAGGCAAGATTTACTGCTTAGACAAATTTCAGCACTTAAATACAAGTTGCACCAACCCATCCAGAGGATTAAGCAAACCTCCACAAACAAGCCAGGAAAGCGGCTTGACTGAAACACAGCATTTGTTGACTCAGCTGGTGACATGTTGCTCCTTACCATCATTATACAAACAATAGCAACATGCTCTTTGCCAAAATATCAGTTCTTTCAAAAAAAAAAGGTCTCACTGACCTTCTCTTGCCAAACAATCTACACCTGAAGGACTAGCATGCTCTTGAATCACCCTTCTAACTTCTGCATTTCTTTTCCTGAAACAAAATGTCACTGCCATCTCATTCTTTTGCTGACCTACCCATAGAATAACAATTGCCACCTTGCTCCTTGAAGAATCCTTACTCTTGTCCAGTGGTGTTCCTGGGGGGGGGGGGGCGGTGGGTGCGGTCCGCTCATTCCGTGCTCCCTATGCCCCGGAACAGGTTACTTCCTGTTCCGGGGCAGAGAGAGCATGGAACGAGCGAAACCGACAGGCGCACAGCACCCCCCTAGCAGGTAAAAATGCACCCGGGGGGTGTCGTTTCGCTGGGGGGGGGGCGCATCAGCGATCTGCCCCGGGTGTCAGCCACCCTAGGAACACCACTGCTCTTGTCTCCTATCCCTTACCACCTTACCCATTTCTCAACTATTAGATTAGCACCAGTGACTCCTGCTGGTCTTCAGGGATAACAAAACAGGTCAGGTATCCTGGGTAAATTAGCCTTGCTGGCAATTGTACAAAAGCAGTATGGGCTGTTAATCCTACTTATGTAATCTAATACTGCAAAAGACTGAAAAACAGCCAAACACATTCTCAAAGGGTCGTGTAAAGTGAACAATCAGCAATAACAAACTAGGGAGAGGTACCCTCAGAAACCAAGGTTTCCACCTAGGTCTGGTCCCTGGAGCACAGATATCTATATAAGATTTTTGTGCCCATGATCTAGTCTCTTTCATAGGGTAACCTTTCCCACCTACTCTCAATCAAACCTGTTCTTAGTGGAATCAATGCTTCAAAAAACAATGCTGAGTGTAAAAATCCTTCCAAGCTACAGCATGGCATAAATTAACTTAGCTTGCTCATGGCTGGCTTGGTAACCCCACTCTCCGACTGTTGATTAATATTCATTCAACGGGGCCCAGATCGTTTCGCCCACTTTCAGGGCTTCGTCAGGGACCACTCAATTTTAACATGACAGCAGGGGTATAGATTCACAGCCGACCAAACCTCTCTGGGGGCCAGCAATATTAATCAACAGTTTGGAGAGTGGGGTTACCAAGCCAGCCATGAGGAAGCTAAGTTAATTTATGCCATGCTGTGGCTTGGAAGGATTTTTACACTCAGCATTGTTTTTTTGAAACATTGATTCCATTAAGAACAGGTTTGATTGAGAGTAGGTGGGAAAGGTTACCCTATGAAAGAGACTAGATCACGGGCACAAAAATCTTATATAGATATCTGTGCTCCAGGGACCAGACCTAGGTGGAAACCTTGGTTTCTGAGGGCACCTCTCACTAGTTTGTTATTGCTGATTGTTCGTTTTACACGACCCTTTGAGATTGTGTTTGTAAATTAGCCTTACTCTCAGATATCCTTAAAAGCCACTTACATTTGTGGTTCTCTAGTACTGGGGTTATCTTCCAAACGCACCTAGCCAGTCAGTTTATCAAGATACCAGAATAAATATGCATACAATGGAAGGTATCCCATGCAAATTTATCGTGCATATTCGTTGGGGGTATCCTGAAAACCTGACTAAGTGGGTCCCGAGGACTGGATTGAGAATCTCTGCTCTAGTAGGACTGGAGTTATTTATTTATTTGAGCTTGGTATCTGCATCCTATCATAATAGCCCAGGGCAGGCTACAAATAATAAGAAATATGAATAAAACATGGCAATGAAACAAATTAAACAACAATAAACAATCCACAGAAATTAAAATCAATCAACAAAAAAACATACAGAAAACGTTCACTTCCCATACATCAAAGAATATCTGAAAAACAGATGGGAAAGGACGGGCAGACTTGATGGGCCATATGGTTTTTATCTGTTGTCTTTTTCTCTTTATTTTTGTGAAAAGAATTGCCCTAACCATAATCTATTCAAACGCTTGAGTTAATAACCATGCCTTGTTTTTTTTTTCCCTGGAAGAATAAATAATTCAATTCAAAAGACAGAATTCCAATAACCAGGGACGAAATAGCTGTTGTATTAAAAGGCATTTTCGCTGACAAAACAATGTTTTACATGCAGAAATGGCCTTTCTCTAAAATTATTCAGAGTCTCTGTGTGCTCACACGTGTTCACACACAAAACCTAAGAGACACTTCAGATCTGCAACAGTAGTCAATCAGAAATGAGCAGATCCAGATAGAGGGTCCAACACACTTTATTGACACACTTATTCACTTACACCCTGTATCCATATAAGCCAATGAGCCTTCAGGCTCTGGAATGCACTCTCACAAAGGTTTCACGTAACTCCAGGCTACCTCTTCTTTAGAAAGCAGGCACAGTAAAAGCCTGGCTCTTCTCCCAAGCCTGGTCTCACACACACAAGGACTTAACACTAGCTGCACATACTGCTGCAGGACAGAGATGTAGCCAGACTCGGTAATTTGGACGGGCCCAGAGGTAAGTCGGATGGGCCTTTCCAGGCGCACGTGCCCCCTCCCCCCAACCACACACCACAAATATCTTCCCAGAGATATTTTTAAGAACATAAGAGGGTTTTTTTCACCAACCTCACATCTGCTCCCTCTCCTCTATTCCGGGACAGAGCGAGCAGGGAGCCAGTGGAGCCTGCAGGCACGCGGCTGCTCTCTGCACCCTCCAACAGCCAAGAATGCACCCGGGGAGGGGGTGTCATTGCACCGGGAGGGGCTTGATACGCCGGGGGGGGGTGTCATGCTGCACCCTGGGGGGACGGACACCGCTGCACCCGGGGGGGGTGCAGCGGCGATCCACCACTTGCTACGCCACTGCTAAAAGACACATCTTTACAGAATAGCGCCTAGCAAGATGTGCTCATAAATCCTTGCCAATTAGCACCAAAAATTGACCGTTAGCATGCAATTATTGGTGCTAATTAGCTCAGTACTCCATTAAATTGTGCGCAGAACTTTGAGCACCATATATAAAATCTCCTTGAATGTGTGCTGTAATGTGAATATTTTTACTGCTGCAATTGTTTGGATTGGCTTGATTAATTTTATATGCTGCATTTGTACTGCAGTGTTAAAGCAGTTTACATAACACCGATACTATTAAATACAAATGCAATAAACATTTCCTCCAGAGAAAAAATTGTCTATTGCCTATTACATGTCTGGTTTATTCTTGCTGTAGACCACCTTGGGTGGATTTCTTCAAAAAGGCAATAAAAATATCCACATTTTTAAAAAAAAATGCAAAATAAAAGTCTTGCTATGGAAGATCGAGTCTACCTTAGATGGTCAGGCATATGTAACAGTGCTTCCTGTGATGAACAGAGAGCTGTACAAAAGATAAATGCAACCAAACAAACTACAAAGTACTTGGGAATCCCACAGCTGGAAACCTCTGGGTTACAGTGTAGCACAAAAAGAAGCTGCACTAATAAATTACCAATCTCAGTGCAATAAAGCATGAACAAAACTCATGCAAGCTTTCCATCACTTCACTCCCCCATGGAGAAAGCAATATATCTCCAGATAAGCCCAGCTCTGTGATATTCACAAACTGCCTCAGCCTGACTCACAGGGTCTGGCAGATAGCAGGTATGGAGCACACAGTCACTTTTTGGTCCTACTGAGAGAAATGTGCCTACACCAGTGTGTGCATTGAACTAGAAGCATAAAACCAGCTCGTCATTCTCCCTAGGGAAGCTCTTCATTTAGATGAGCAGACATCAGTTGGTTGCTGCCCTCCATTCAGAAGCAAGTTATTCTTGGGAAACTGTACGTTCTATATGCAGGATGTTCTCTCATTCTGATGCCATGGGAACAAAAACCATGATAAATCAAGTCCATGGGTGCAGAAAGAAATTACTGTTCTGTGTATCAGAAGAATACAATAATTAAAGGTATTGCAAAATGCAATAGAAAAACTGATTCCTTAAGGCAAGGCCAGATACTTTCTGATTAAAATAAATTAATTTGAGATCCAGACTAGATTTTCATAATAACATAATTAAGTTCCTTATCTCTTTGAGAAAACCCCTCAGAGATACTTGACTGTTGCCCAAGATAACGTCATTGGTATATCAGACACCATACGCAGTGTGTAGTGAAACTCTTCTGCACTGTCTCATCAGAAAATAGCAGTATGGGTCCATCACTATTTGGGAGATGCATCTTCTGGTGAACAAGATTGGCAGAACCAGGATTCCACAGCAGTCCTCTGATTTGGGTCACACAAGGTTTCCGTTTGCTGGACATATTCTAGTGTGTCTGTAAGCATACCAGTGGATGCCAATCCCAACATTTTGTAGAAACTATGGGGTTTTCTACCTCTTTATTAAAGAGGCATTTGAACGTGAAGAACATGAGCCTACATTTCATTTCTGCATAGAGCAAGAAATGAAATATTCTTGAATGTACAAGCCAATGTTTGCCATGGATGGACCATGCAGGTCTTTTTCTGCCGTCATCTACTATGTTACTATCCACCTTATAATTGAAAGAGAAAAACGCCTAGATTTCGACCCAAATCGGGAGATAGACGTTTATCTCACAAAAACGAATAAATTGGTATAATGGAAAGCCGATTTTGGACGTTTTCAACTGCACTCCATCGCGGAAGCGTACAAAGTTGACGGGGGCGTGTCAGAGGCGTGGCGAAGGTGGAACTGGGGCATGGTTATCGGCCGAGGAGAGATGGGCGCCTTTCGCCGATAATGGAAAAAAAGTATGCGTTTGTAGCTAGAATTTAGGGCACTTTTCCTGGACCCTGTTTTTTCACGAATAAGGCCCCAAAAAGTGCCCTAAATGACCAGATTACCCCCAGAGGGAATCGGGGATGACCTCCCCTGACTCCCCCAGTGGTCACTAACCCCCTCCCACCACAAAACATGATGTTTCACAACTTTTTATTTTCACCCTCAAATGTCATACCCACCTCCCTGGCAGCAGTATGCAGGTCCCTGGAGCAGTTGTTAGGGGGTGCAGTGGACTTCAGGCAGGTGGACCCAGGCCCATCCCCCCCCCCCCACCTGTTACAATTGTGCTGCTTAATGCTTATTAGTCGTCCAACCCCCCCAAACCCACTGTACCCACATGTATGTGCCCCCCTTCACCCCTTAGGGCTATAGTAATGGTGTAGACTTGTGGGCAGTGGGTTTTGAGGGGGATTTGGGGGGCTCAACACACAAGGGAAGGGTGCTATGCACCTGGGAGCTCTTTTACCTTTTTTTTTTGTTTTTGTAAAAGTGCCCCCTAGGGTGCCCGGTTGGTGTCCTGGCATGTGAGGGGGACCAGTGCACTACGAATCCTGGCCCCTCCCACGAACAAATGCCTTGGATTTATTCGTTTTTGAGCTGGGTGCTTTCATTTTCCAATATCACTGAAAAACAAAAACGCCCAGCTCACAAATTGTCGAATAAAACATGGACGTCTATTTTTTGAGAAAATACGGTTCGGTCCGCCCCTTCACGGACCCGTTCTCGGAGATAAACGCCCATGGAGATAGATGTTTTCATTCAATTATGCCCCTCCACGTTTGCCATAAAGAGCAAGGGATGAGGCCAGACAGTAGGTGACAGAATGTGACCTAGTGAAGCTGAAAAAGACATTAGAATAGTGTAGCAAATCCATGCACCCCTCCAGCTCAGTGTTTCTACAAGCCTTTATTCAGTATGACCCCATTTGACAGTTCACATAACACCAGATGATAATAAAAACAAGATAGCAGCTCTCTGCTCCTCTCTCGTATCCCCTTCTTCTTCCTCCCATTTAGCCAAACCATGAAGACAACAGTGGCAGCAGTCAATATAGAGCCCTGGGTAAGGGTGTGAACTCACAAACTCCAGTACTGTGCAGGAGTTTCCAACCTTACAGGAGTCCACACAGGAGAAGGGGGCAGGGTCTGTAAACATTCTCTAAGCCATAGCCCGATGCTGACTGCCACAACTGGGTATAAGTCACAGTAGAGTAGCCTAGGCAGGGGAAGTGTCACTGTTTCTGTGACCTGACTTCTCACTCCCATTTTGGGAACTACTGCTCCAGCAGCTTTCTGAGTAAAGTTTCGGTAAACCCAACCACACTGCAGCAATCTCCAAGTGCAGACTGTGAGATCTATTTACAAAGTCAAGTTATAGCAACAACATGTATTAAATAGCAATTAATGAATATTCAAACCCTACCGCATGCATTAATTGCACCTAACAAAACTGTGATCTGATAAGCATTAAAGCAAAATGAGATAGGTTTACCACCTTCCTGTGGTACAACCAAAGCAGTTTACATTTTCATTATATGCAGGTACCTTTTATATCCCTAGTGGGCTCACAATCTGTTTTTATATCTAGGGCAATGGAGAACTGAGTGATTTGCCCAGGGTCACAAGGAGCTCCAGTGGGAAGTGAAATCAGTTCCCCAGGTTCTTAAGCTACTGCTCTAACCATTAGGCTATTCTTCAACAGATGTCCCGCTATCGTATTTCTTCATTCTAAATATCAGTTCCTCAGCAGTGTTTTGCAATAATTGAAGTTTATTCTGTAATTTAATGGAAATCCCACAATAAATTGAATTACAATAATCTAATCTAAGAATGTATCAGCAACGAAACTACTTTCCAATATTATTTCTTTATTCTTTATTAAATCTTAAATGGTCTTTAAACATGCTAACATACAAATGCTAAATACCCTTGTGGGAAGTGGCATGTTGGGCAAACAGACCAATCAAACTCAGAATAGCTCAACATTTCAGCAATCTGCATTTGAAGCAGGTCGAAGCCCCATTGGTGTCAAATTGGGGTCAGTATGACCATCAATCTACAGATTTACGTTTCATAGTGTTGCTTCAAATGGAATTGCATAAAGGTGGTAATGTTGCCCGGCATTTATTATATAAAGAACAGAAATTTATTTATACTTGAAGGACAGCTGAACCAATGGGTTTAAATAAAGAGGTTGATTGGTCGCAGTTGTGGAATTAAGATTACGTATAAATGTTGTCATTTCCTGTGACAGTTCAGACATCTGGCAAGTGGGAAGATTTCATAGTGCTTCATTACCGCGAGTTGAATCGACTTTTTTGTGAAATGTGAGCAGGTAAGAAAAGTTGTGAATTTGTAATAATCTATTTTGGAAATGCTATTTTAGACTGCAGAGAGTTGTTTGTGAACTTAAATCTTCAACATAACTGTGCAATGACAAATAGAAAATTATAGCACAGTGTGACAAGATGGATTGGAGAGCTGACAGTATCGAACATTCGGCACTTATTAACATCATGACGGATGGAGATCAGCAATGCTTGAGATATCAGGAACAGGAGGACAATATCGATATCTGAATGAGATATTTGAATAAATCAAGTAAGCTTCGCACAGGTAGATTCACATGTTTAAGAAGCCAGTTTGAATTGCATGGTTTAAGAGATAAGTTGCAACACTCAACATTCAGCATTTGTATGTTAGTACATTTAAAGATCATTTAAGATTTAAAAAAGAATAAAGGAATAATATTGGAAAGTGGTTTATAATTTGGAGTAGAACTGTACATTGCCACTTTACTCATTTTAGTATAGCAACTAGGACCAGTAAGGCAAAGCGATCCTCATAAAAGTTGATGTCACCAACCCAAGTTGATGTCACCAACCCAAATTACCAATGGAGGAGTGGCCTAGTGGTTAGGGTGGTGGACTTTGGTCCTGTGGAACTGAGTTCAATTCCCACTTCAGGCACAGGCAGCTCCTTGTGACTCTGGGCAAGTCATTTAACCCTCCATTGCCCCATGTAAGCCACATTGAGCCTGCCATGAGTGGGAAAGTGCAGGGTACAAATGTAACAAAAATAAATTTGAAATGAATGTTTCTAAACAGGTTAATAATCTGAGGCTTCATTGTTAGTGAAGAATCTAGACTCACCCCTATAAGTTTTGCTGTTTTCTCAACTGGTAATATCTCACCATATCCCAAGGGAACATTAGCTGGTAGAGAGACTGAACCAGAAAACTTTAGTCTTATTAGACTTCATCAAATGAGAAGTGGCCCAACTTTTTACCCTTTCTATACAGTCATAGTAACGTGGTAACCTAGTAAATGACGGCAGATAAAGACCTGTATGGTCCATCCAGTCTGCCCAACAAGATAAACTCATTTTACATGGTATGTGATACTTTATATGTATACCCGAGTTTGATTTGTCCCTGCCTTTCTCAGGGCACAGACCATAGAAGTCTGCCCAGTACTGTTCTTGTACTAAGTTCTGAAGCTAACATCGAAGCCTCTTAAAATTTACACTCCAGCCCATTCCTATCTATTCAGTCACGATTAGGGCGTAGACTGTAGAAGTCTGCCCAGCTCCCATTTTGTTTCCAATTACCGGCCTCGCCACCAAATCTCCACTAAGATTCCACGGAACCATTCCTTCTAAACAGGATTCCTTTGTGTTTATCCCACGCATGTTTGAATTCCATTACCATTTTCATCTCCACCACCTCCCGCAGGAGGGCATTCCACATATCCACCATTCTCTCCGTGAAAAAATACTTCCTGACATTAGTCCTAAGTCTGCCCCCCTTCAACCTCAATTCATGTCCTCTAGTTCTACCGCCTTCCCATCTCTGGAAAAGGTTTGTTTGCAGATTAATACCTTTCAAATATTTGAACGTCTGTATCATATCACCCCTGTTTCTCCTTTTCTCCAAGGTATACATGTTCAGGTCAGCAAGTCTCTCCTCGTACGGTTTGCAACGCAAATCTCATACCATTTTCGTAGCTTTTCTTTGCACCGCTTCCAGTCTTTTTACATCTTTAGCCAGATACGGCCTCCAAAACTGAACACAATACTCCAAGTGGGGCTTCACCAACGACTTGTAGAGGGGCATCGACACCTCCTTTCTTCTGCTGGTTATGCCCCTCTCTACGCAGCCTAGCATCCTTCTGGCCATGGCCGTCGCCTTGTCACATTGTTTCTTCACCTTCTGATCCTCCGACACCAACACCCCAAGGTCTCTCTCCTGAGTCGAGCTTACTAATCTCTCCCCTCCTATCCGGTATCTCTCTTTCCGCACCCCAAGTGCATCACTCTACACTTCTTGGCATTAAATTTTAACATGAATATTCCAGAAACTAAATTATGGAATTATTAAATCAAGTCTATGATGTGTTAATTTATTTTTGTTACATTTGTACCCTGCGCTTTCCCACTCATGGCAGGCTCAATGTGGCAATGGAGGGTTAAGTGACTTGCCCAGAGTCACAAGGAGCTGCCTGTGCCAGAAGTGGGAATTGAACTCAGTTCCTCAGGACCAAAGTCCACCACCCTAACCACTAGGCCACTCCTCCACAAATAAAAGAAGAAATATCTTTTATATAGTGAATTGTGCTTAGTTTTTTTTGTGCTTTACAATGACCCAAAGGCTGCAGATATGTAAAGACACCATTCCAGCATCATTGCACACCCTACCTCCAAACCTATAAATTAGCTCTCACAAAATAAGCAGTCATAAAGAATGTAGTCATGAAAAACGGCTACTTAGCTGTATTCTCACAACATAGACTTGATTTAATAATTCCATAATTTGGTTTCTGGAATATTCATAAGTTTACTTACTAAGAAACCGGCATTTATTTAAAAAAAAAAACCAATATATTTACTTGCTTTTTCAAGATTAAATTTTAACTGCCAGACCCTTGACCATTCTTCTAACTTTTGGAGATCCCTTCTCATCGTTTTTACTCCCTCCAGGGTATCCACGCTATTGGCTATTTTCGTGTCATCCACAAAAAGGCACACCTTAACCTTCCAACCCTTCAGCAATATCTCCCACAAATGTATTAAACAGAATAGGCCCCAGTATCGACCCCTGAGGAACTCCACTGCTCACCTTCCTTTCCTCCGAGCGGATTCCATTTACCACCACTCTCTGCCACCTGTCGGTCAACCATATTTTAATCCAGTTCGCCACTTTCGGTCCTAAGTTCAAGCCTTTCAGCTTATTCACGAGTCTTCTGTGGGGGACCGTATCAAAGGCTTTGCTGAAGTCCAAGTAGATTACATCTAGCGCACGTCCCTCATCCAGTTCTTTGGTCACCCAGTCAAAAAAGTCAATAAGATTCGTTTGGCAGGATTTTCCTTTGGTAAAGCCATGTTGCCTCGGGTCCTGTAACCTGTCGGTTTCTAGAAAGTTAACTATCCTTTCTTTCAGCAGCGACTCCATTATTTTTCCTACCACCGATGTGAGACTTACTGGTCTGCAGTTTCCCACTTCTTCCCTGTCTCCACTTGTATGAAAAGGGACCACATCCGCTCATCTCCAATCTCGTGGAACCTCTCCCGTCTCTAAAGATCTATTAAATAAATCTTTAAGAGGTCCCGCCAGGACCTCTCTGAGCTCCTTCAGTATCCTAGGATGTATCCCATCCGGCCCCATAGCTTTGTTCACCTTCAGATTCTCCAGCTGTTTATAAACAGTCAGTAATCTTCACGTAGGTAGAGACTGGAACAAACATGAAAATATCATCTGCACATGAATATAAGCATTCGCTTTGATCTTTAAAAAAAAACAGCCCTTAGGAAACTTATGAAGACATTAAAACTGGTGATTTTGGAGAATTCTGAGACAAGAACACACAATGATCGCCAAGCAGGTGATTTTTTTTCCCCCACTTTTCAATACACTGAAATTACTATAACTACTCTGGTGAACATTGGGTATCTCTGCTAGTGTTTTCAAGAAATCAGTTTTTACAAATAAATTGGATTAATTCTAACTTAATTGTTAGAGATTCCATAATCTGATCAGAAGGGGCCAACAAGGAATTCTAGTACATGAGTACTCAATTGCTTACACACACATGAAAACCTTTTGATTACTGCACCTCCCCATACAACACTGCTCCTTCCTCTTTCTTTCTGGAAAAAATTGTATGCTGGTATTTTCACCCCATTCTTGATTATCCCTGAGCCAAGGCTGAGTTACCTGCAACCACACTAATGCCCCTTTCCACCAGACTGGCTTCTAGGTCAATGCATCTGTTGAATAGAATATGAGCATTTATGCACATGAATGTCAAGCTCTGTTTCTATCCCCTTCTCTATTTTCTATGTTCTCCTTCCAAGGAATTGCATCAGCCCTCCCACTGCTATCTAACCAGCCCTCTCTCCCCCGCTTTCCTCAATTCACAGTCTTCTGATTTCTATCTGATATCTTAAATGCTGTGAGCAGAAGCATAAGGCACATGAATTTTAAGCATTTCATAGGCTGACAGTGCTGCACATACATTGAAGGGCTTTATATTATAGAACATTCTAGAATTTACTATTATTTGTGAGAAAGAAAATGTTTTTTAATATTTTGCTTTTGTTAACATTTGAAGAACGGTTGAAAGGTTTGTGACTGCCATACCCATACTTACTGTTCCTTCTAAGCTGAGTGGGAGTCCTCCAGTTACAGTCCTGCCAGTGGGGGGCGCTGTTTCACTAGTACATTTTCAATAGTGAGGGGCAGGCAAGCTCGGCAGGATTCCAGGGAACCTGCTTGTCCCTAGTGATTGAAAACACAATATTGAAGCACCGCCCCCCCTCCTGGCAGCAATGCAGATAGAGGCCTCCTGCTCAGCTTAGAGCAGCGTTTCCCAAACTATGCGTCACAGCACCTTGGAGCACAACAGCAACCTCTCTGGGATGAGCAGTGGCGTTCCTAGGGGGGGGCGGTGGGTGCGGTCCGCCCCGGGTGCACGTCGCTGGGGGGGGTGCCATGCGCCTCTCTGCTCCGCTCATTCTGTGCTCCCTCTGCCCCGGAACAGGTAACTTCCTGTTCCGGGGCAGAGGGAGGCGAAGCAGACAGGCGCGCGGCACACCCCCCCCCCCCCAGCAGGTAAAAATGCACCCAGGGGGAGGTGTGTCCTTTCGCGGGGGAGGAGGTGGCCTTTCGCCGGGGGTGGGGGGTGGCACTGCACCGGGGGGGTGGCACTGCACCCGGGGGGGGGCACATCGGCGATCCACCCCGGATGTCAGCCACCCTAGGAGCGCCACTGGGGGTGACGCGGACAAATCCCGACCTCCCTCCCGCCCGAACCGCTACTGCAAACAGCAGCGCAGCAGCGGCGGGAAAAAAAAAAGCAAGCGCAGGACTGCAGCAGCCTTCAAGCATGTGCTGTCAGTTCTGCCGGTCCTCTGCCCCTGGAACTGGAAATTGACGTCAGCGGGGGGAGAAGAACCAGCAGAGTCGACAGCACATGCCTGAAGGCTAATGCGGCCCCGCACTTGTGGGTTTTTTTTGTTTTTTGATGCGGCCAATGGGGGCAGGGAGTAGATGGCGTTCGGGATTCAGAGGCGACTGCTAAGGAGGTTGGATGAAAACAGGAGACGGGATGAAGTCAAAAAATTGAAGCCAATAGGTCTGTAGTCTCTGTTTCCATTCCCATTCAAAAAAAAAAAAAAAAGCAAGCAAACCTATGAGCTGCTGCATCCGAGTTGTCATTCTTTATTGTTGGTAGCATTTTTTAATTTAATCTCACTTATATTTTTAAACATGCTGGCTTGTGCAGCATACAGATGTACAAAGAGGAAGTATAATAATGGAATAACTTTTCATAGGTAGATTAGTAATTTGTTATAAATCGTAATCAGTGTGTTATTTGGAGGGGCTGGTTATAGGGGCATCCTAGCACTGATATATTTATGCAGATAAAAAGATGGAGACCTGTATGGCCGGGGGGGGGGGGGCGGAGACCTATGTGGCCAGGGGGGTGGAGGTTGGGGGGTGCCGTGAAAAATTGCTCGGACACGAAGGGTGCTGTGAACTGAAAAAGTTTGAGAACCACTGGCTTTGAGAGAACAGTGCCCATACATAGGGTAGTTCTATAAAATTGAGTCTACATTTACTTGCCTAGAGGATGCCTATTTCGAGTCTGTTCTATAAAAGAAAATAGATGCCTATTTTCCTTTATGGAATAGTAGTGTAACTGAATATATATGCACTTATGTATTTAGGTGCCGGACAGACTTTTCTATGGTCTGTGCCCCGAAAATGGCACGGACAGATCAAAATCAAGTATGCATATGTTATATTACATCATATCACATGCTATTGCTTTATGTTGCTGGGCAGACTGGATTGACTGTGCAGGTGTGTTTTTTTAAGAGGAAGCAGCGTTTCTTCATGGATCCTTCATGGCTCGTGTTTCGGCTATCGCCTGTTTCAGGGGTCAATGGTATAATGATACAAGATGTAATCTTCTCACTGCATAAAAACAGCAAATACTAGCAATATCTTCAAAATTCAAAGAACAACGTGGGAACAACAGCTTTCTCTCTCTATGTCAAATATATTTTATTAGGAAAATGAACAACATATGGCAAGGATACAAATAACAAGATAGACAAACAGGAAGCACGAAAATATTACACAGTAAAAAAAAATCCCATCAATCGATTTTTAAAAAACCCACAATGAGTAAATAGAAGCATCTTTGAGTGCTAACATCAATTTTCTCTGCAGGTCTTTATCTGTCATCATCTACTATGTTAGTATGGTACATTATTTAGAAGCTCAATTTGTGTTTTGGACATCTGAAAATCAGCATTTAGACAACCATATTGCATAGATGTCCAAAAACCAATTTTATAAAGTCATGATATGCAGTGCCGTAGCGAGGGCTAATGGCACCCGGGGCGGGTCGCTGCTGCGCACCCCCCCCCCCCCCCCGGGTGCAGCACGGCGCGGCCCCCCCCCCCCCCCCCTCTGCGGTGCACCCCCCCCCCCCCCCGGAGTGCACCCCCCCCCCCCGAACAACATTTTTACCTGCGGGAGGGCTGATCTGCCCCGAGTGCACGTCACTCGGAGCTGCGTCAGCCCCGCTGGTTCCCTGCTCTCTCTCTGCCCCGGAACACAAAGTAACCTGTTCCAGGGCAGAGAGAGCAGGGAACCAGCGGGGCTGGCACTCCCCGAGCGCGTGCACCCAGGGCGGACCGCCCCTCCCGCTCCCCCCCCCTCCTAAGCCACTGATGATATAGACATCTAAAACTGCTGTGTGTCCCTATGGCAATGGGGAGTGGTGTGGGCATGTTTTGGGCAGGATAAGGGAGAGACCAAAAGATGGACATCCATCTCAGATTGCAGAAAGGGAAAGGACGTCCATATTTAAAGCTGGCACTTGGCACGTCTAGGTTACAGAAAGGTGCTCCACTGAATGGAGACCTGCCTTTGTCCACCTTTAAAGTACATGCTAACAATGATATGCACATATCAGGGACATAGGTACATGAGGCCACGGGGGCATGGGCCCCCACAGATTACGCCCTGGCCCCCTCTACATCTGACCCCCCCCCCCCCCCCCCCCCCCCCGCTGCTGTCCGCCCGCCCCCCGCCCTGCCACCGCATCAGATACCTTGTTTGCTGGCGGGGGTCCCCAAACCCCACCAGCAGAAGAGTCTTCTTCAGCGCCGGTCGACTCCAGTGCCTTCGTTGTGTGAACATCTGTTTCTGACACCTTACGTCCTGCACCGTGCATGTAGCCCCGTGCAGGACATAAGGCGTCAGAAACAGAAGATCACGCAACGAAGGCACTGGAGTCGACCGGCGCTGAAGAAGACTCTTCAGCTGGCGGTGATTGGGGACCCCCGCCAGCAAACAAGGTACATAATGCGGGGGTGGAGCACGGCGGGGAGGCTTCATGGTTGCGGCGGCAGGGGGGTCCAAAGTGGCGGGGGAGGCAGCTAAACAGTGCCCCCCCCCCCTCAGGCGCTGGCTCCCCCCTCCTGTCAAAGTCTGGCTACGCCCCTGGCACATATTTACAGAATAGTACATAGCCAGATTATTGCCCATTACCACTGTTCCGCCTAAGCTGTGCAGGAGTCCTCCAACTGCATTGCTGCCAGTAGGGGGTGGTGCTTCAATATTGTGCTTTCAATTGCTAGAGACAGGCAGATTTCCTGGAGAGCTTGCCTGTTCCTCACAATTGAAAATGTGATAGTGAAACAGCGCCCCCCACTGGGAGGACTGCAGCTGGAGGACTCCCACTCAGCTTAGAGGGAACAGTACCCATTACCCATGTATATGTGCACATATGCACATAAATGACTAGAACACCAGTATTTATGCACATATATATGCTGCTTATCTTTAAGTGGCTTCTTATAGAATTACTCCACAGTGAAGAATCAAAACTGTCCTTAAAAAGATATATCCTACTATATGATTAAAAAGTCCGGTTATGGAAAGAAAAGCTTACAATACTTTAGGTGCCGGATACTGGATAAAGCCATTGCTCTAGAGGATTTCTGTGCCAGAAGCATCTCTCTCCCTTGGAAAGGAAGCCCAACTTGCTTGATTTTCCATCTCCCCTTTCCGCTTCCTTTTTCTCTATACCTGTTTTCTCTGGCTCTCCGCTTCTTTATTTATTGATTGATTGATGTTATTAGGGTTTATCTACCGCCTTTTTGAAGGAATTCACTCAAGGTGGTGTACAGCAAGAATAAGTCAAACATAAGCAATACACAATTACAGCAGTAAAAATATTCAAAAAACAATATAAAGTATGTTGTGGAGGGGCATTTTCGATATGTCTAAGTCTGACTTTGGACATTTTGCAAATAGGATAGCACAAAAGATAGACGTCTTTCTTTTTTGAAAATGACCTTCTTTGAAAAATGTTTATCTTTTTTTTTCAAAAATAGAAAGTTTTATGATTTGGAGGTTTTATTTTTTGGTCCATTTTCGAAAAAAAAAAAACATCCAAGTGCAAAACAAAATCAAGCCGTTACACCAGAGGCTGAATTCCATATATGGTGCTGAAAAAAGTCCTAGCCTATAAGCCACACCTAAAGTTAGACGCGGCATATAGAATAGCATTTATGCCCGGGAAGCCATTTGCACCAACTGAAACGTGGAGAAAATGTGCGCACCTAAATGGGTGCATCAGGGGCGTAGCCAGATTTCGGTGGGAGGGGGGTCCAGAGCCTGAGGTGAGGGGGCACATTTTAACCCCAGCCCCCCACTGGTGCCGACAAACCCCCCCCCCCCCCCCCCCCCCCCCCGCACCATTGCCGACCCCCACAACTGCCGCCACCACCACCAACAACAACAACTTTGGCCCCCCCCCTGCCGACGACCCTGCTGAGAGTCTCAACCCCCCCTCCTGCCGTCGCCTACCTTTGCTGGCGGGGGATCCCAACCCCCACCAGCTGAGGGCCTCTTCTTCCAGCGCAAGGCTTCGTTCTGTTTCTGTGAGTCTGACGTCCTGCACGTACAACGTGCACAGTGGTGTGCTGGAGCAGGCTCTCGAGAGCCATTTGTTAAGTTTTTAAGAATTTTGGGAGCCGGTTCTCCATGGCTACTTTAACAAATGGATCCCAAAATGTGGGCTTGGGCCCCTCCTGAATTCTCTTTTACTTTGCTGGCGAGAGATAGCCCCCTGTTAACAATTTACCAGCACACCCCTGAACGTGCAGGACATCAGACTCAAAGAAACAGAACGAAGCCTTGCGCCAGAAGAAGAGGACCTCAGCTGGCGGGGGTTGGGGTCCCCCGCCAGCAAAGGTAGCCGACGGCGGCGGCGACGGGGGAGGGTTGGCGGCGGGAGGGGGGTTGAGAGGGTCGTATGCAGGGGGATCCAGGGACAAATCTGTGGGGGCCCAGGCCCCCATGGCCCCACGTAGCTACGCCACTGGGGTGCATATCACCCCTTATTCTATATAAATGCCAGGAACACCCCTGTCCATCCATGACCTTTCCATTTCCTTGCCCTTTTTTTTTTTACTTCCGCATAAAATTTAGCCGCAGATCCGATGCCTAAATTTACACACATAAATTCCAATTAAATCTAATTAACACCAATAATTGCTTGTTAAAAAGTCAATTACTGGCAATAATTAGCTCGCTATTCAATTAAATTGCACATGTAAATTAGGCGTGGCCCCAAATTTGCGTGTGCAATTTTTGGCAACTTTTATAAAATTAGGGGGTAGATGTAATCATGTTCAAAGGACAGCTATTTAGCAGTCAGTCAGACTGCATGATTTCAGAATTTCATTTTATAATTGCTGGCTGACTTCTGGCGCTTCGTGTGTCTGTCTGGCTCATTCAATGGCCCAGTCGTAGACAATGTTCCCAGGTTGAAAGCATTAAGCATTTGAGTCATTACAAAAATGTACAGGAGCGGCATCCAGGCAGCATTGTCTAAAACACCCCAGTTCTCTAGCACGAGCATTTCTCATTAGCTGCTGTCGTGTTTTACAACTGACCACATAAAGAACAGAAAACCAGCAAGCATAGCACTACCCAGACTGTGTTAAATTACTCATGCCTTTTAATTAGAAAGTTACTTCTGATTCTTAACTACAGACTTGTTTTATAGTGTGCTGTCATAAGCTAACTTTTGCACAGCAATTTCTAGGCATTTTGTTTCCCTTTGTACATTACATTATATAGCTGGTGTTTTGTTTTGTTACATTTGTACCCCGCACTTTCCCACTCATGGCAGGCTCGATGTGGCAGGCAATGGAGGGTTAAGTGACTTGTCCAGAGTCACAAGGAGCTGCCTGTGCCGGGAATCAAACTCAGTTCCTCATGACCAAAGTCCACCACCCTAACCACTAGGCCACTCCTCCACTGTTGCTACTATTTGAGATTCTACATGGAATGTTGCTATTCCACTAGCAACATTCCATGTAGAAATCTGCCCTTGCAGATCACCAATGTGGCCGCGCAGGCTTCTACATGGAATGTTGCTAGTGGAATAGCAACATTCCATGTAGCATCTCCAATAGTAGCAACATTCCATGTAGAATCTCCAATAGTATCTATTTTATTTTTGTTACATTTGTACCCTGCGCTTTCCCACTCATGACAGGCTCAATGCAGCTTACATGGGGCAATGGAGGGTTAAGTGACTTGCCCAGAGTCACAAGGAGCTGCCTGTGCCGGGAATCGAACTCAGTTCCTCGGTTCCCCAGGACCAAAGTCCACCAGCCTAACCACTAGGCCACTCCTCCCAGTCTTGCTCATGTTTTCTTCCCTCCCTCCCCCACCCCCACACTTTTGGCTTCCTCTTCTTCCTGTCTTTCTTGAGCTTCATTCTTGTTTGCTCTGTTTGTCAGGTTTCAAAGCTTGAAATGCACTTTACAATTAAAGGGCAGTGGCGTAGCTATGGGTGGGCCTGGGTGGGCACAGGCCCACCCATTCTCGGCTCAGGACCCCACATCAACATCTCTCCTCCTCCGTGGCATCATGGCACCTGCCCATCCATCGCTGGACCCCATTCCTCCCTGGTATACCTTACAGGCGTCTCCGGTGCCTGCAGTGATTTAATTATTGCTGCCTGCGCCGGCTCTGCAGGCTTCCATTGGCCAGGTCCCGACAGAGAGGAAATGATGAAAGCGAGGGCGGAGTCTGGCCGATGAAAGCTTTCAGAGCCGGCGCAGGCAGCAATAATTAAATCACTGCAGGTGCCGGGGACGCCTGTAAAGTACACTAGGGAGGGATGGGGCTCAGCAACAGGCGGGCAGATGCTGGGACGCCGCGGAGAGATATTGATGTGGGGTAGCTGAAAAAAATCTATAATTTAAGTATCTCCTGGTGGGGAGGGGGCTGTGGAGTGCCGTATCGTGCGTGCCGTGGAAGGACCCATCTAAGTTACCTCTGGGCCCATCCAAAATACTGGATCTGGTTACATCACTGGTACAGGGGTAATTTTATACAGCTTTCCTGGGTGTAAAGCCTGTTTTACAGACATATCAAGTCACACACATTTGAAGTGTGACACACACATTGGGCTCCTGACTCCAGTTCACACGCTAAAGCCCCCTCTTCTCACACATTGAGAGAAAGTGACTTTGGCGCAGCAGCAATCCCCCAATCGCTGCTTCATGTGCCGGTTCCATGATTTAAAATGGTGGCCATGAACTCTCATGAGGCTACCACGAGAGGTCACAGCCACCATTTCAAACTGTGGAGCCCGCAGTGAAAGCAGCAGGTGGGGATCACTGCTGCTCAACAGTACACACAGATAGACGGAGGGAGGCAGAGGCTGCGAGCAAGCGCTGGTCCCAGGCTAGATCCCACCTTCCAGTCTGGACTTCCTGCACCGGGAGAGGGGGAGGGGCAGCGACAATCAAGATAAATGTGGGAGCCAATGTTCAGGCTCCATTTGAGCTGATCCTGCATGGGCTGCAGTTTGAGCCTGGTCTGCTGCGAGCAGAACCCCCTGCACATGGCCCTGAGCTACCGAGAGCATGAGGAGAAGGCGACAGAGGAGAGAGAACTGCTGGCTAGGTAGGGTAGGAGAAGTGCTTCCAAGGGATATTCACACCCCCTTCCCCATACATCCCAGTCTCTGCAGCCTATGGGGATACTACTATTACTACTACTACTATTTAGCATTTCTATAGCGCTACAAAGTGTACGCAGCGCTGCACAAACATAGAAGAAAGACAGTCCCTGCTCAAAGAGCTTACAATCTAGTAGACAAAAAATAAAGCAAACAAATCAATTAATGTGTAGAGGAAAGAGGAGAGGCGGGTAGGTGGAGGCGAGTGGCTACAAGTGGTTAAGAGTCAAAAGCAATGTTAAAGAGGTGGGCTTTCAATCTAGATTTAAAGATGGTCAAGGATGGGGCAAAACGTAGGGGCTCAGGAAGTCTATTCCAGGCATAGGGTGCAGCAAGACAGAAGGAGCGAAGTCTGGAGTTGGCAGTAGCGGAGAAGGGAACAGATAAGAAGGATTTATCCATGGAGCGGAGTGCACGGGAAGGGGTGTAGGGAAGGACGAGTGTGGAGAGATGCTGGGGAGCAGCAGAGTGAGTACATTTATAGGTTAATAGAAGACGTTTGAACAGGATGTGAAAATGGATAGGGAGCCAGTGAAGCGACTTGAGGAGAGGGGTAGTATGAGTAAAGCGACCCTGGTGGAAGACGAGACGGGCAGCAGAGTTTTGAACCGAATGGAGAGGGGAGAGGTGACTAAAAAGTGGGAGGCCAGCAAGAAGCAGATTGCAGTAGTCCAAACGAGAGGTGACAAGGGTGTGGATGAGGGCTTTGGTAGAGTGCTCAGAAAGAAAGGGGCGGATTTTACGGATGTTGTAAAGAAAGAAACAACAGGTCTTGGCAATCTGCTGGATATGAGCAGAGAAGGAGAGAGAAGAGTCAAAGATAGCCCCAAGGTTTCGAGCTGAGGAGACAGGAAGAATGAGAGAGCCATCAACAGAAATAGAAATTCGGGGGGGGGGGGGGGGGGGGGGGGGAGGTGGGTTTGGGGGGGAAAATGAGAAGCTCGGTTGTGGTCATATTTAATTTCAGGTGGCGTTCAGACATCCAGACAGCAATGTCAGACAAGCACGCTGAAACTTTGGTTTGGATGCAAGGTGAGATATCAGGGGTAGAAAGGTAGATTTGGGAGTCATCAGCATAGAGATGGTAGGAAAAGCTACCATCTCTATGCCCGTCCCGTGCAGGTGACCTGTGATCTGCTCCTCCCATTGGAAGCAGTGAATGCAAATAGATCTCATACATATTCATTGTGCAAATTCTGAAAACCCGGCTGGGTTATGGATCTTGAGGACCGGATTTGAGGACCCTTAATATTCCTTTTTATTCAGCATGCTTTGTGTCAGACGTATCTTTAGCCTGAAGCATCCTTCCTATAGACTCCGAGATTTAGCAAAACAAGGAATGGACACTCAACAACCTACTGGAATAAAAGCCATCACCTATTTATTCACTGAAATACAAGGGCACAGCCTCAGGAGGAGGAGACTCTTCCAGTGAATTTAACACTCTGCCACCTTCCAAGCAGTGGCTTAGAATTTCTGCTTCTCTCTTTTATGGTAGAGGAGTGTGGTAGCCGTGTTAGTCCACTCTTAAGATCACCCCACCCCTCACCTATCCACACCCATCCTGTTAGAATATCAATGATATGCTTTGATGTCCCCATGCATACCTCCTACTCACCCCCATCCTCCCACCCTGTCAGACTGTCATAGTAATGCTTGAATGTTTTCACTTATATACACTGTCAGCTAGCACATTTGCTTATTTCCGATCTGACGAAGAAGGGCAACCTTCGAAAGCTAATCAAGAAATGTATTAAGTTATGTCCAATAAAAAAGGTATCATCTTATTTTCTTTTCCATGTTTTATTTTGTTTGATTTCTATAGATTCTACATGGAATGTTGCTATTCCACTAGCAACATTCCATGTAGAAGTCAGCCCTTGTAGATCACCAATGTGGCCGCGCAGGCTTCTACATGGAATGTTGCTAGTGGAATAGCAACATTCCATGTAGAATCTCCAATAGTAGCAACATTCCATGTAGAATCTCCAATGGTATCTATTTTATTGTCATAGTAATGCTTGAATGTTTTCACTTATATACACTGTCAGCTAGCACATTTGCTTATTTCCGATCTGAGGAAGAAGGGCAACCTTCGAAAGCTAATCAAGAAATGTATTAAGTTATGTCCAATAAAAAAGGTATCATCTTATTTTCTTTTCCATGTTTTATTTTGTTTGATTTCTATAGATTCTACATGGAATGTTGCTATTCCACTAGCAACATTCCATGTAGAAGTCAGCCCTTGTAGATCACCAATGTGGCCGCGCAGGCTTCTGCTTCTGTGAGTCTGACGTCCTGCACGTACGTGCAGGACGTCAGACTCACAGAAACAGAAGCCTGCGCAGCCTTCTACATGGAATGTTGCTAGTGGAATAGCAACATTCCATGTAGAATCTCCAATAGTAGCAACATTCCATGTAGAATCTCCAATGGTATCTATTTTACTGTCATAGTAATGCTTGAATGTTTTCACTTATATACACTGTCAGCTAGCACATTTGCTTATTTCCGATCTGAGGAAGAAGGGCAACCTTCGAAAGCTAATCAAGAAATGTATTAAGTTATGTCCAATAAAAAAGGTATCATCTTATTTTCTTTTCCATGTTTTATTTTGTTTGATTTCTATTGATAACCTCTTTTATGGTACAAATTTAGAAGGAACCTCCTACTTTTCCCCCTTCGCTCACAGTACAATTCCTGCAGCATTTGAGCCCCATGTGGTGATTTCCTTGGTTTCTGAGACATGGTTGAGTCTCTTTCACTCAGATATCCCAGTAATGCTGAAGAATTCAAAACAGCTCCCCTCTTTTGCTCCCTGTATTTCCAGGCCTTACCTAGAAGCCTGAACGGAATTGTTAAATTTGGGGGAGGAGGAAGAGCCATTCTTCTTTGTAGCTGGACTGACATGTTTCCTCCAGAGTGTAATGAAAATCTGTGATGGTATTTCACCCCTTCAGCAAACAGACACAAGCAGCTGTATCAAACAGACCTATCGCTTCAATTTTCAAAGCCCTCATTTTTCTATAAAGAAGCTGCAGTCTGGGTCTTATTGTGCTCTGAACAAAAAGCTTGTAGGCTCTGAGGTATTATTTATCCGTTTTTAAAAAGATACTGGATAAAGCCATTGCTCTAGAGGATTTCTGTGCCAGAAGCATGTCTCTCCCTTGGAAAGGAAGAACTTGCTCCATCTTCCATCTCCCCTTTCCGCTTCCTTTTTCTCTATACCTGTTTTCTCTGGCTCTCTGCTTCTTTATTTATTTATTAGGATTTATCTACCGCCTTTTTGAAGGAATTCACTCAAGGCAGTGTACGGCAAGAATAAGTCAAACATAAGCACTAGACAATTACAGCAGTAAAAATATTGAAATAACAATATAATGTATGGTATAGTAAGAACGTAAGAATAGCCATACTGGATCAGACCAATGGTCCATCTAGCGCAGTATTGTTTCCAACAGGGGCCAAGCCAGGTCACAATACCTGGGAGAAACCCAAATAGGAGGAACATTCCACGCCAGCAATCCCAGGGCAACCAGTGGCTTCCCCATGTCTGTCTCAATATCAGACTATGGACTTTTCCTCCAGGAACCTGTCTAAACCTTTTTCAAACCCAGATATCTAACCTCTGTTACTACATTCTCCGGGAAAGAGTTCCAGAGCTTAACTATGCATTGAGTGAAAAATATATCCTCCTATTTGTTTTAAAAGTATTTCCATGTAACTTCGAGTGTACCCTAGTCTTTGCACTTTTTGAAAGAGTAAAAACTTGATTCACTTCTACTTGTTCTACACCACTCAGGAATTTGTAGACCTCAATTATATCACTATACATAGGTAGGGTCAGAGGTCCTTTTGCTCTTGCAATACATTATTGATTTTTCATAAGAAAGAATAACAAAACATTGGTGAAATCAGAATTCCAGATTATCCAATGACAAGTAATAATGCGGCCCCTTCCACCAACCATTTAATGCTACATTGCATCTGTTTGTATACTTTATATTGCTTCCTGATATTCAGTGAGGTCTTTAATAATGAACATAAGAATATCCATACTGGCTCAGACCAATGATCCATCTAGCCCAATATCCTGTTTCCAACAGTGGCCAATCCAGGTCACAGGTACCTGGCAGAAACCCAAATACTAGCAACATTCTGGAACCCCAAAGAGTAGCAACACTCCAGAACTCCAGAGTAGCAACGTTCTGGAACCCCCAACAAGTAGCAAGATTCTGGAACCCTAGAGAGTAGCAACATTCCATGCTACCAATCCCAGATGAAATAGTGGCTTCCCCCATGTCTATCTCAATAAGAGGCTATGGACTTTTCCTCCAGGAACTTGTCCAAACCTTTTTTAAACCCAGATACGCTAACTGCTGTTACCACAACCTCCAGCAACGAGTTCCAGAGCTTAACTACTCTTTGAGTGAAAAAATATTTCCTTCTATTCGTTTTAAAAGTATTTCCATGTAATTTAATTGAGTGTCCCCTGGTCTTTGTACTTTTTGAAGGTATGGCATGACAATGTACTACAGGGATGCAACTGGTCTGCATAAATCTTTTTTTTTTTTTTTTAATAAGGTTCATCTTTAAAATCTTTTTCATGGATGAAGGGTGCCCTGGACCAGCCCAGTGACTCAGTGACAGTGCTGGGCACTGCTATAAGATAGGTCACCAGTTCAATTTCTGGGGATGCTGCAGTAGAGGAGTGTGAGCTGGAAAAACTGAGGAAAATCATAAGAGATCTACAACCTATACTCCAGGAGGATGAATTACTGAAAGAGATATTCCCATCCCCACCAGTACTGGCCTTCCGACAGCCACCCATCTTCCAATGTGGTATATATCATTCAGTGTAAAAAATGTAACAAAGGATGCTATATTGGAGAAACAGGCCACATGCTTAAGACAAGATTCAATTTACATAGATTTCACATGAACAATACTGGTGCCAGTAGGGCTCCCACCCCTGTTGGTCAGCATTTTACAGGACCAGGACACTGTACCAGTGACTTCACAGTGAGAATCCTGAAAGGTAACTTTAAAACCATACAAGAACGTAAGACCTTTGAAGTCAGAATGATTGAATATTTTAACACCCAACAGAAAGGACTTTTCAAGGATCTGGGGTTCCTAGCCCATTATAAACCATAAAGCTGTATTTCTCTGTTGATCACCCCACCCCTCACCTAGCCGCACCCATCCTATTAGAATATCAATGATATGTTTTGATGTCCCCATGCATACCTCCTACCCACCCCCATCCCCCACCCTGTCAGACTGTCATAGTAATGCTTGAATGTTTTCACTTATATACACTGTCAGCTAGCACATTTGCTTATTTCCGATCTGACGAAGAAGGGCAACCTTCGAAAGCTAATCAAGAAATGTATTAAGTTATGTCCAATAAAAAAGGTATCATCTTATTTTCTTTTCCATTTTTTATTTTGTTTGATTTCTATTGATAACCTGGGGATGCTGCAGACAGCCTGGGGATGAAGGGAGTCATGGCTGGATTTACAGCCCAGGAGGTAGATCTCTGAAAGAACTTCCCGCCTCAGCACTCTTGCAGCAATGACCTGACTAGGAAGGGTGGGAGGAATACTCTATCAATACTAGGGAAGAGAGATGTGGTGGCCATGTTAGTCCACTTTTAAAGGTAATCAATAGAAACAGAATAAAAGAAAACAAAGAAAAGAAAATAAGATGATACCTTTTTTATTGGACTAACAATACATTTTTTTTATTTGTTTTCAAAGGTAGCTCTTCTTCGTCAGATCAGAAATAAGCAAATGTTGATAGATGACAGTATATATAAGTGACAGTCTGACAGGGTGATGGTGGGGTGGATTAAGTGAGAGACAGGGAGAGTCGGGTGGGTGAGGGACAGGGAGATATGCATGGTGATAAGAGGGTGACAAAGCAGTGGAATTTTATGGTTTATAATGGACTAGAAAACCACGATCTTTGTTAAGTCCTGTCTGGTGGGTGTCAAAATATGTAATCATTCTGACTTCAAATGTGTTACGTTCCTGTATTGTCTTAAAATTGCCTTTTAGTATTCTCACCATAGAAGCATTGGTACAGTGTTGTGGTTTTGTAAAGTGCTGCCCCACAGAGGTGACATCCTGGTTGGCACTGGCATTTTTTATATGATGTCTATGGAAATACTGGGGAAGAATCCTGTGTAGCATAATGAAGGTCCAGGATCCTAACCCTGTGTTCCAGCCAGTGGCGTACCAAGGGGTGGGGGGGGGTGGGGGCGGTCCGCCCCGGGTGCACGCCGCTGGGGGGGTGCCGCGCGCCTGTCAGCTCTTCGTTTTCATGCTCCCTCTGCCCCGGAACAGGAAGTAACCTGTTCTGGGGCAGAGGGAGCATGGAAATGAAGAGCCGACAGGAGCGCGGCACCTCCCCCCAGTGGCGTGCACCCGGGGGGGTTCTTTCGCCGGGGGGTCGCACTGCACCCGGGGGGTTATTTCACCGGGGGGGTCGCGCTGTTCTAGGGGGGGCGCTGCACCCGGGGGTGGGGCGCATCGGCGATCTGCCCCGGGTGTCAGCGCCCCTAGGAACGCCACTGGTTCCAGCTGAGCTGAAAGGAATAGGAGAAAGGAGGAAGTCAGGTAAATGAACAAAAGCTGACCTGGTCTTCGCTCTCTGGGATATGGGCTTTCTCCCTTTGGCATTTCCATGCCATTCTCTTTCTTAATATCTCTTCCCTTTCCTAATACTTCTGACGTCCTTTTTTCTCTTTCACTGCCTCCTTGATTTTCGACACCATCCAGCACTCACTCTAGCAGTACAAGGGTGACACTTCATTCTGCCCATGAGAGAGAAAAACGTCTTTGTTTGCATTTCCAATGCGATAAAGCCTCGGAAGTCACAGACGTGTCTGAAAATGAAAACAGTCCAATTAGGAGAGACAGTGTGAGTTGCCTGCGATGGGACATCACATGGGGATTTTTCTAGTCCTTATACACAGACATCAACCTGGGAAACCTCTTCATTTTCCACCTGTATAACTCTTCCTTGATTTGATAATAACAAACAAATCTAAAACACACCTTGGACTGAAAGGACCAGAGCTGTCATATGACCAGGGTTTAAATGGGATATTTTTAGTTTTAACTTCTGGTTTAATTTGTGTTGGGGGGGGGGGTTGGGGGGGAGGGGGGCTCAGTTCTCTAATTTTAAAAGCTATTTCTGGGCATAAAGCAGCACTCTTGTGCATGGAAATAGGTCCTCAAGTATACACTTATGAGGAGGTGGTCTGTGCATGTGTAACTTTACCTAAACTCAATCCCCCCCCCCCCCCCCCCGATATAGAAAAGCATTTAACTGGCCAGGATCGGCACCTGACCGGTTAAATACCCCATTACTGGCTATCTGGTGATATTCAGCGGGGGATAGCTGGCTATCTCCCGCTAATATCACTTGTTAGTGGCTAGCAGATAGCTGTTTATATCGGCCGGCGTACCCGGCTATCTGCCGATTTTCAGTCCCACTTTAGCGGCTATATTTGACCGATTGAATGTGTGGGATATCTTTGATAGGTTAGAAGATAACCGACTAAGCCTGAATAGCAACATAGCTGGTTATCTTCTAACCGCCCAAAAATAACCGGATATTCAATGCTGGTCGTCAAAAATGGTCCGGCGTTGAATATCCGAGTTTAGCAGTGACTGCAGGAGTTAGCCGGGCTAACTCCTGCGGTCTAAATATTGGCCACAATGGAAATATTCCTGGGAATGCAAGAGGGGAGGTCATTTCTACACTTAGGAGGTCATTCTCTAACGGTCACCTACACTTCAAAAAGAAAGGCTGGAAACTTCTGGCTGAATATTTTCCCCATTAACTTTTATCTACCATTTAAATGCCCAGTCCCCTAGTCCAGTGTTTCCCCAAGTCAGTCCTGGAGTATCCCCTTGCCAGTCAGGTTTTCAGAATATCCACAATGAATATGCATGAAAGAAATTTGCAAACAATGGAGAACGTGTATACAAATCAATCTCATGCATAGTCATTATGGATATCCTGAAAACCTGATTGGTAAGGGGGTACTCCAGGACTGCCTTGGGAAAACATTGTCCTAGTCTGACAAGATCCCTCTACAAATCTTTGCAGTCCTCTGCCAGTTTGATGACTTTGAATAATTCTGTATCATATGCAAATGTGTTCACCACACTCATTACTCCTTTTGCCAGATCATTTATGAAAAGTTAAACAGCACAGGTCCCAGTTCATATTGGAAGCAGCAGCTTCTCTTTGCAAGGCATGGAGCATACCTTGTTTTCTTTTTTGTTTGAAGCAGGGGGTCCAGAGCCCGAGGTGAGGGGGCACATTTTAGCCCACCCCCGGTGCCGCGGACACTCCCCCCCCCCCCCCCCCCCCCCCCGCCATCGCCGAGCCCCCCCCACCCACCACCATCACCACCACCTTTGACCCCCCCCCACCGCCGATGACCCTCTCGAACCCTCCCTCCCGCCGCCAACCTGCCGTCGCCGTTGCCTACCTTTGCTGGCAGGGGACCCCAACCCCCGCCAGCTGAGGTCCTCTTCTTCCTTCATTCTGTTTCTGAGTCTGACGTCCTGCACGTTGTACGTGCAGGACATCAGACTCCTGTTTCATGGTAGTAAAACCAGAGAATAGGTTGGTTCCACGGTCCTGCAGTAGATAGAGAGAAAAGGCAGAAACTGGGTGGACCTTGTGGACTTTGTCTTACCTCATATCCCTTCCTTCATTTCTCTCTCATAAAAGTGGTCCTAAGGAACTGAGATCTCTGTCAAGCAGAAATTGATCATTTTCTACACGTCTCTAGGAGGCTATAGTCTTTTAAAACAGATCGATACCATGGAAAAATAAATCACCGTTGACCAAATCTCATCTGTGCTTCTGAGCTATTTTTTTTAAGCTCCTACTTTTATGATTTTGCACATGTCAGAGAGGCAGCTTGAGGATTCCTCAAATTCTCATTGATGCATCTCTTAGAGATGGGGGCCAAAGACTTTATTTCCATGAATATTTATTTATTTTATTGCATTTGTATCCCACATTTTCCCACCTATTTGCGGGCTCAGTGTGGCTTACAATACATTGTAAATAATGGAAATACGATTTGTTACAAATCAGTTATGGATTACATTGTGAGAAGTTAAGCGAGACAAAATCAAGGTATCGGGAATAGGTATAGGGAATAGGACAAGGTATAGGGAATAGGACAAGGAAAAGAACAATGGAACAATGGAAAGAGACAACGGGAAATTAATAGGGTGATAGAACCTTAGCAAAAGAACATTCGGTATAACATTTTCTGTGAGTGAAGGTTTAAGTGTGATAAAATTACGGGGGATGAGATGAGTAGGCATGTCTAGCCCCTGGAGACACCAATGTGCTTAGGTTTTCATAAATGTGCATGAAATAGATTTGCACACATTCTGCTTTGATTGTATGCAAATTTATTTCATTCATATTCATAAGGAATATCCTGAGAACCCAATCAAATTGAAGTCCATGGGGGATTGGATTCACCTACCTCTGTTTGCTTCCTAGTTCATCCTTCCAAGCATCCTAATGGACAGTGATGCATAATCACAAATTGAAAACTCCCATCTGTTTATCTGCACATGGCCATCTTTCTCAGACTGTTACACTTTAGTGGAACTGGAATCACTCTGTGATTGCATTGTATTGGACATGTTTCCTTTAATATCTCCCTCCCACATCTTGCTGTGGGTGCTCTTTTATCTTCTTTATATTTGGAGTGGAGGAGTGACCTAGTGGTTAGGGTGGTGGACTTTGGTCCTGAGGAACTGAGTTTGATTCCCACTTCAGGCACAGGCAGCTCCTTGTGACTCTGGGCAAGTCACTTAACCCTCCATTGCCCCATGTAAGCCGCATTGAGCCTGCGTGAGTGGGAAAGCGCAGGGTACAAATGTAACAAAAATAAAATAGATACTATTGGAGATTCTACATGGAATGTTGCTATTCCACTAGTAACATTCCATGTAGAAGGCTGCGCAGGCTTCTGTTTCTGTGAGTCTGACGTCCTGCACATACGTGCAGGACGTCAGACTCGCTGCGCAGCCAAATTGGTGATCTGCAAGGGCCGACTTCTACATGGAATGTTGCTAGTGGAATAGCAACATTCCATGTAGAATCTCAAATAGTAGCAACAGTGGAGGAGTGGCCTAGTGGTTAGGGTGGTGGACTTTGGTCCTGAGGAACTGAGTTCAATTCCCACTTCAGACACAGGCAGCTCCTTGTGACTCTGGGCAAGTCACTTAACCCTCCATTGCCCCATGTAAGCCCCATTGAGCCTGCCATGAGTGGGAAAAGCGTGGGGTACAAATGTAACAAAAATAAAATTGTCATAAAGAATATTTGGAAATAGCCTTTCAGGCTTAATGCAGAGGAGGCAGGCCCAGAGCCAGAAGCCAGTAGCTGAAGGAATCTGGCCTTTGTTTCACAGGCTACTTCAAGTCACAGATTCTCAGTCTTTGTTGTCGTTGTCTAAGCCACAGCTTCCAAACTGGGGGTCACAACCTGGATGGGTGTTTCATAAGACGTCATTAGACTGCACTGCTGAGAGGTTGCATGCTTTCTGTGGCTATATGAATGGGGTTATAGCCAAAGATAGCTTGATACACAGAATGGAGAGGAGGGTATATGTGAAGTGGTAGAAGATGAACCAGGATGAGAACAGAAGTCATTGAACCTTCATGAGATGCACTTCCTGTTTCAACCCTGCCAGAATCAAAGGACAGGATCAACAAAGGAGCCCAGTTTAAACTGTGACCACATTATTGCAAAATCCCTAATCCAAGTTAATGAGAGGAAAAGGTCAGGATCATTATTCAGAGAACTAAGGGGGATGAGATTTGATATACCGCCTTTCTATAGTTACAATCAAAGTGGTTTACATATTATATACAGGTACTTATTTTGTACCTGGGGCAATGGAGGGTTAAGTGACTTGCCCAGAGTCACAAGTAGGGCCACTGAGAGGGAAAGCAGAGGAGGCAAGATTCCCCCAGGCCTGGTCTTCAAGGGGACCCAGCACCGGCAAGGCTTCCAGTGGCAGACAGGCAGGCACACAGGCAGAAGAAGGCTGGATTGGCATTAACCCAAGTCCCAGGCTCCTGCTCCTGTGTGTCGGGCGTAGGTCCCAGGCTAACACATTCGTCCTGCTTCCTCCTTTTTGATGTACTTCCTGTTTCTGCCCACCTATGCAAGGGGATGTGGCAGGGTGAAGGACCTGTGGCGGCCAAGCAGAGTACGTATTAATACAATAACCCGGGTCCCGGCTCCACAGTAAGTGATGATCAAACTGCGGTGTGGCGGGGGGGGGGGGGGGGGGTAGGAGCATTGAGGGGGCCTGGGGAAGCATAGGGGACCCTTAAGGTTGTTTGTCCCTGGCCCTGCCCCATCTCTCAGTGGCCCTGGTCACAAGGAGCTGCAGTGGGAATCAAACCCAGTTCCCCTGGGTCTCAGACCACTGCATTATCCATTTGGTTGCTCTTTCACTAATTAACAGATTTCCACTAAACATTAAGAGCATGGAATGTAGGGTGTGAAGGAATAGCCTAATGATTAGAGCACCAGACTGGCAGCCAAATCCAGCTGCTGTTCCATGTGACCTTAGGCAAGTCACTTAACCCTCCATTGCCTCAAATACAAATTTAGGCTGTAAGCCTTCTGGAGACAGATCAATGGCTGGTGTAAATGGGAGTGTCTAGATGCACCAATCAATGTGCACAACTGATAGTCTTCTATAGGTTGTGTGTGTTGTTTGGTAGCACGCCCATGCTCCGCCCATGTATACACCCCTTTACCATTACACGCTATAGCACTTAAGTGCTACATTACAATAGCACCTATCACATACACACGGGGGTGTAGCCAGACTTCGGCGGGAGGGGGGTCCAGAGCCCGAGGTGAGGGGTCACATTTTAGCCCCCCCTGGCGCCGCCAACCCCCCCCCCCCCCCATTTTTGACCTCCCCGCCACCACCATCTTTGACCCCCCCAGCGCCAACCCTTTCAACCCCCTCTTCCCGCCGCCGCCAACCCGCCGCCAGGTACCTTTGCAGGACGTCAGACTCACAGAAACAGAAGCCTACCCTTGCAGATCAACAACACGGCTGCACCAGAGAAGAGGACTTCGACTAGCGGAGGTTGGGGACCCCCGCCAGTAAAGGTACCCGACGGCAGCAGGAAAGGGTTGGCGGCGGGAGGGGGGGGTCAGGGCCAAATCTATGGGGGCCCATGCCCCCGTGGCCCCACGTAGCTACGCCCCTGCATACACATGTGTCACTGCCAATGGTGGCACCAATGATGTCCACATAGTGATGGCAGATAAAGACCCAAGTGATCCATCCAGTCTGCCCAACAGCCACATTCATTCTCAATTCAAGAATAAATCAACAATGAACGTGATATTATCTACTTGATCTTGGTTCTGGGACAGAGACCGTAGAAGTCAGCCCAGCTCTGTCCTTATGAACCAACTACTGGAATTGCCGTCAAAGGCCACTCCAGCCTATCTGAATCTGTCTTGTTATTTGCAGGACAAAGACCATAAACGTCTGCCCGGCACTGTCCTTGCAGTCCAAATTAATGGAGTTTCTGTCGAGCTCTCTCCAGCCCATCCTAAACTGGATTGCTATATGCCAGTCTCAGATCATACAAGCCATCGAAGCACCACTTGACATCAGTGGCATAGCTACATGGGGCCAGGAGGCCTGGGCCCCCATAGATTTGGCCCTGGACCTCACTGCTGATGACCCTCTCGACCCCCCTCCCACCACCAACCCGCCGTCACCGTCGCCTGCCTTTGCTGGCGGGGGACCCCAACCCCGCCAGCCAAGGTCCTCTTCTTCCCGCAAAAGGCTTCCTTCTGTTTCTGACGTCCTGCACGTACAAAGTGCAGGACGTCAGACTCACAGAACGAAGCCTTGCAGATCAGCTGATCTGCAAGACTTCGTTCTGTGAGTCTGACGTCCTGCACGTACAATGTGCAGGACGTCAGAAACAGAAGGAAGCCTTGCGCGGAAAGAAGAGGACCTCAGCTGGTAGGGGTTGGAGTCCCTCGCCAGCAAAGGTAGGCGATGGCGGGTTGGCGGCAGGAAGAGGGTAGAGAGGGTCGTCGGCAGGGGGGGGCAAAGTTGGTGGTAGCGGCAGGGTCAGCAATGGCGGGGGGTCGGTGGTGGCACCGGGGGGGGGGGCTAAAATGTGCCCCCTCACCTCGGGCTCTGGACCACCCTCCCGCTGAAGTCTGGCTACGCCCCTGCTTGACATGCAAACACATATGCAACCCTTTAAGTTTTGTTTTTTATCCCATTCCTTTTCTAATTAGAGATCCTCTGTGTTCATCACGTACTTTCAGGCACCCATTTATAGAATTGCCCCAAAAGTGATAACCCTAGGCACGTTAGTAACATGGGATTCTAAGGCATCAGAAACAAAAATTAGCACAAATACAGGAACAAAAACACCTGCCCTATAGATTTTTTCAACTGTATATCATGTGTCACAGAACCAAATTCCATCTAGCCATTTCATTCCTCGCTATACTACTTACAACATTCAAAAAAAAATACAGGAACAAAAAAATGTATGTACAAAAACTTGCTTCACCACATTGCATTTCAAGAGCAATTATAAAGCCTTTGCTGTATTCAAGGCTATTGTGAAGGAGGAGTGATTTTAGCTCCAACCCATCAGTATGTGGAAAATAGTCCAAGCTGATTAGAATGCCACGAGAGGCACTGGACTGTTTCAAACACTGAATATTGAATCTGCACTAAAGGTTAAATGCAATCATCTTCCCTTGCTAAGGGCACATGAGGGTCAAATACCTTTCACATCTCATCCTGAACGGATGGCTCTGAAACGTAGGAGTAATGTCTGGAAATCAGTTTGAGAAAAGGAAGAAACAGACGATGATAACCCCAGCAGCTGTAGCACATCTTCCAGCCCCCCTCCCCCCTTTGCATCTCATTCCCATAAAACCATCAGAGACTTATATGGGTAAAAAAGAGCCACAGTTTCATTAAGTTAAAGTATTAACAGTCACAGGAAAAACCCGATGGTGACCAGTGCCACTCACTGGAAGTCCACAAGTAGGTTGATATGTAGCCCAACAAGGTCCACCACTTGAAACCCATTGGTCCTCTTCAGCCAGGGCAAAAATCCAGTAAGTGCATTCAGGTGTTACATCCTCCTCCCCCCCCCCCCTTTACATTCTCCCTCCCCCCCCCAACCACCACCACCACCTGAGCTCAACCCCTGTTATTAAGTGCTAGAGTCTGGTGTGAACCCCCTTGCTATCCATCCCATGTTTGGACCCAAACCATGGTACCAACATCCAAGATTCACACCATTACTGAGCCCACTATGAACCACCAGTTAATGGTTTATACTCCCAGTTACCTTAGCTATGTGCACAATTCAAAATCCCTTCCCTTCTTCTACCCCCTCTTCCCCCTCCCCCCTCCAACATATTTCATACGTGATCTTTCATATGACTAGGAAGAAGAGCAACCAAAGATGCCACATGACCACTTGTTGAAATGAGGCAGCTGATGAGGTTAAAGAATTTATTTACCCAGGCAGGGCAGCTGCCCCACTGGAGGGGGCTGCAAATAGGTATTTGCCTACTCTGGCCTTTTGTAAATCCGCCCTGCCCACGAGATAAAATAAAGCTTCGACTCCGAGATTTGAACAATTTCTGTAGTTGGTTCAGCAGCCCTTTGCAGCATCATCCTGAGCAAATTACTCTTTAAGTCTAAGAAGGCCACCCCCAGCTGGCTCATAGAGATCTATACAATCAGTCAATAGAAGGTCATGCTGAACTGACAGGCTGCCACGGTAGCCCTATGGTGTCGATTATCCTGTTATTCATTTTTGTTCTGTTCCTGTACAAAGGTTTCTCCCATATCCTCCGAGGAATGATTTTGGAACAGATCATTTTCGTGTCAGAGAAAATCAAGTCCCTTTTTGCATCAGCTGAATGGACATGGGTTTGCCTTTGTTGTCACCCCGTACATATATGACCAGCATATCAGGAAGAACCTAAGACCCAACTTGATGCAGTAAGGTATTCCAATGGCAATTCTATAAACTGGGTGCCCCATTTACCTGCATGTTGCGTATAATTAAGTGATAGCAGGGCCTCTAAACACTGTTCTGCAGATGCCCACTTAACATACACACAATATCAGACAATAAATTATATATCCTAAGTTGTCTTCACATATAAGTTAAAGATAACACCATCCACTCAGGATTTTATTTTTGTTACATTTGTACCCCGCGCTTTTTCACTCATAGCAGACTCAATGCAGCTTACATGGGGCAATGGAGGGTTAAGTGACTTGCCTAGAGTCACAAGGAGCTGCCTGTGCCTGAAGTGGGAACCGAACTCAGTTCCTCAGGACCAAAGTCCACCACCCTAACCACTAGGCCACTCCTCCACTGTTGCTACTATTTGAGATTCTACATGGAATGTTGCAAGTCAGCCCTTGCAGATCAGCAATGTGACCGTGCAGGCTTCTACATGGAATGTTGCTAGTGGATTCCATGTAGAATCTCCAATAGTAGCAACATTCCATGTAGAATCTCCAATAGTATCTATTTTATTTTTGTTACATTTGTACCCTGCGCTTTCCCACTCATGGCAGGCTCAATGCGGCTTACATGGGGCAATGGAGGGTTAAGTGACTTGCCCAGAGTCACAAGGAGCTGCCTGTGCCTGAAGTGGGAATCAAACTCAGTTCCTCAGTTCCCCAGGACCAAAGTCCACCACCCTAACCACTAGGCCACTCCTCCGCTCATGTTCTTGGTCGTGGAAAAGCTGTGGCTGTAGATGTGTGTGGCATAAGGGGCAGATCCTTGATAAAGCCATGGAGCGAAACACGATGCGTGTTGGATGATACAGCCCCCTTGCCGATTTACTACTAAAGATAAGCATACAATTTTGAGAATTGACAAGTAAATGAGATATTGCTTTTATAAATGGTTTGATATAAAAAGACCGATGAGAAGAGAGCACGTAAAGCTTAGACCAATGAAGTTGTGGAGCTCAACACACTGTGAATGTGAAAGGGGGAGGCATATGCACGGGTGAAAGATGGGTGGGCTCCCATTTGCACACACAGGGGTAAATTCTATGTAGGTCACTAAAAGTTAGGCACCAGAAATCGGAGCACTAAGCTAGCATTCTCTAACAGCAGAGCTGGACACCAAATCCGTTCTGTGTGACCTTTCATGCCATGTCTATGATTGGGCATAAATGGTGGCGCCTAAGTACAACAGTTAGGTGAGTAATTGCAACCATTCTGTAAAGTGTGCACAAGACTAGTTGGAATGCCCCTGACATACCCATAGCTCTTCTCCCCCTTTGCATTTGCACTAGAGAATGACACGGAGACGGGGACCCATGGTAACCGCAAGGATGGGGATGGGGACAGAGCCCATGGGGATGGGGTGGGGACAGAGCCTGAGGAGATGGGGCGGGGATGGGGAGAGATCCCGTGGGGATGGGAACAGAGCCCATGGGGATGGGGTAGGGACAGAGCCTGAGGAGACGGGGCAGGGATGGAGAGAGATCCCGTGGGGATGGGGTGGGGATGGGGACAGAGCCCATGGGGATGGAGACAAATTTTATCCCAGTGTCATTTTCTACTTTGAAGGTTGTTAATGAACTGGACTGTTATTATGTTTGAGTGATGCAGACCACGATATTTTGATTTTTTGGAAAAACAAGCAAACATGCTGGCCACAGCTAGCAAACTTTGCATGGGGGATCCTGTACATTCTGCTACCAGCACACCTTCTAAGAAGGCATCTTCTATTGCAGGAAGGACTGTGGAAGACAGGAGAGCTAGATTGAATCCTGAGATTGTTGATGACTTATTCATCCACAGATTAAAACAGTGCTTCATAGGGCATATTTCTCCCCCACTAGAGCATACAGAACTGGTTGTATTTTGTACCCCTGGACATTTTAACAGGGTAGATTAGGATTCCTTGGGGTAGTAGAAGTCAGCCCATTCAGCTGATGCAAAAAGGGACTTGATTTTCTCTGGCATGAAAATGAGGTGGGAGGGTTATTATAGCTGCTCATTGTTGTTATTATTGTTTTCTATTTGTGATTTATAAACAACAGTTGCACAGCATATTGTTCCTTTTTGTTCTTTAATAAAAAGATTTAAATATAAAAGCATAAGGTGTTCGAGGCTTCTGCAGATGAGACAGAGCCCACGGGGATGGGGTGGGGATGGGAACAGGTCCCACGGGGATGGTGCAGGGCTGGAGACAGTGCCCGCGGGGATGGGGTGGGGATGGGGACACGTCCCACGGGGATGGTGCAGGGCTGGAGACAGTGCCCGCGGGGATGGGGTGGGGACGGAGACAGAACCCACGTGGACAGGACGGGGTCCAGGGACAAACTCTGTCCCTGTCTCGTTCTCTAATTTGCACACAAGAGAACAAGGGCATAAGTGCAGGCTCAGGTTCAGTTTATTTGATATACTTTTCAAAGAGAAATCTAAGTGGTATATAAGGTTAAAAAAACAACAACTTAGAAGGGGAGGGGGAGCAAGACAACATATGGAACACAGGCTGACAGGGGTAGGGGAAAATTACAGTTTGGTCAAAGGTTCGTATCTGGAAGGGAAAGTCCGGGTGGGTAGCATGGTTGACTGACTCCAAGCCACCATGAGCGAAGCACAAACTGCAAATGTGCAGATTAATTAACTCCAAGGCTGGTAGGAAATGCCAGGGAGAAATAGCAGGTTTGAAGCTGAGACTTGAACTTAGTAAAAGGTCCTGAAATAAAGAGAGAGGGTGTTCCAGAGTTTCTATAGTGTCCAGAAAGACTCCGCAGAAGAATGGAATTTTCAAAAGGCCTTGGGTAGCAGATGGTGGGGCCCTTTCAGAAGGATAAGCAATCAGGATCCAGGAAGCTAGCCAGGAAAGAGGGTAGATCTGAGGATTGTATCTGACGACAGAGAGTATTGATTTTAGAAGAAATCCTGTAAGCTCCTGAAACTTCATATGCAAACTGAAAATTAACACCAGTTAGTGCTTAATAAACGTCAAGTCTTGATATTTATCATCGATCATTTTCCAATATAGTGCCAGTTCATTAATTATCCTGCTTATTTTCGAAAGAGAAGGGCGCCCATCTTTCGACACAAATCGGGAGATGGGTGGCCTTCTCTCAAGTTCGGCCAAATCGGCATAATCGAAAGCCGACTTGGCCGTTTCTCAACTGCTTTCCGTCGCAGGGACGACCAAAGTTCACGGGGGCGTGTCGGCAGTGTACCGAAGGTGGGACGGGGGCGTGGTTAAGAGATGGCCGTCCTCGGCCGATAATGGAAAAAAGAAGGGCGGCCCTGACGAGCATTTGGCCGACTTTACTTGGTCCCTATTTTTCAAGATCAAGCCTCGAAAAGGTGCCCGAACTGACCAGATGACCACTGGAGGGAATCGGGGATCACCTCCCCTTACTCCCCCAGTGGTCACCAACCCCCTCCCACCCAAAAAAAAATATTTTAACATTTTTTGCCAGCCACTAAAAACTGCTCCAGGGACCTGCATACTGCTGTAATGGAGCTGGGTATGACATTTGAGGCTGGCATAGAGGCTGGCAAAAAAATGATTTTTAATTTTTTTTTTGGGGGGGGTGAAAGGGGGTTAGTGACCACTGGGGGAGTAAGGGGAGGTGATCCCCGATTCCCTCCGGTGGTCATCTGGTCAATTGGGGCACTTTTTTGAGGCTTGGTCCTAAAAATATATGGACCAAGTGAAGCTGGCCAAATGCTCATCAGAGCTGGCCTTCTTTTTTCCATTATCAGCCGAAGCCGGCCATCATGTAACCATGCCCCGTCCCTCCTTCCGTACCCTGCCGACATGCCCCCTTTAACTTTGGCCGGCTTTGCGACGGAAAGCAGTTGGAGCTGGCCAAGGCTGCCGAGAGCCGGAGCCGGGCCCGGGACAAGGCCGCCCCCGGGCCCCCCCCCCCCCCCCCCACCCGAGGTCACCGCTCACCCGAGATCGCCGGGCCCTCCATTGCCGCCCACCCGAGATCGCTGGGCCCCCCCGCCGCCCACCCACCCGAGATCGCTGGGCCCCCCGCCACCCACCCACCCAAGGTCGCCGGGCCCCCCTCCACCCGCTGCCGGGCCGGGCCCTCGGAACTAACCTTAAGCCTCCTTTCACTTTGCAGCAAGCAGTGGCAGGGCAGACCTCTCCTCCTTCCTTCCGAGCCCCGCCCTCGCGGATGTTACGTCAAGCGAGGGCGGGACACGGAAGGAAGAAGTGGCCTGCCCTGCTGCTGCTAGATGCTGCGAAGTGAAAGGAGGCTTAAGGTTAGTTCCGGGAGCGACGGAGGGCGGACCAGGCCCCTGTCCCCCCCTGTCCCCCCCTCTCGGCGGCCCTGGAGCCGGCCAAAATCGGCTTTCGATTATACCGATTTGGCTGGGTTTAGGAGATGGCCGGCCATCTCCCGATTTGTGTCAGAAGATGGCCGGCCATCTCCTTCGAAAATAAGCAGGATAACCACATCATATGCAGCTGAAACCTAGTAATTCAAAGGGCACAGATGCAGAGCTCATGCTAATATTTTTCCCTGACAAACTGTCCAGAGAATAAACGGTTAAACCTGTAACCAAAATGATAAACCCAGCCAGACCCCAGTCTGGATGTTATTTTGTCGCCCTCTGTTCCTGTGTTGTTTCTCTTTGACGTGAGGGTGTATCCCGTCTCTGTTTTCTTTTTCTTTTTTTTTTTAATTTCAAGACTGGCAGAAGTTTTAAAGATTCACCATTTTTCAATTAACTGGAATATTGTGGCAGAGAGAGAAAAAAAAAGTGCAGAAAAAAAATGCATGTGTGAAAACTCAGTGGGAACAAAAGCACAAAGAAGCTTCACCACAGAGACAAGTGTTTTAGAAACAGAATTTAAGAATACTGCAGAAATTACTTGGCACATTGCACCAAGCTGATTTGCAGTTAACATATTGAAATGGCAATTAAAACACGATGTGGCCAGTGTCTGCTAAAAGACTTTCACTTCTCTTGTGGACAGCAGGCGCACATAAAAAGCGACCTTTCAGTGCCCGGAGTGTCCAGTCAGACACGTAATGACATTCTTGCCTGTCCATTCCCTGGTCAGCTCCCTGAATGACAGCTGCAGAGATACAGACCCAGTTCAATCTGCCTTGCTGAGCATTTAACAAACAGCTCCTCAGGAATGAGCCATCCTAGACTTCTCTCGGTAATGTCTTCCATCCATTGCAGAGAGAAGCTCATGCATACAGTCTGGACACTTGTCTAGTGCACAAAATCAGTCGATAAGGCATCCATTTATCAAAAGATGTTTTCCACAGGCAAAGAACGGTTTGGTTATTCAGTTCCTTCTGTGCCACTTGGCTGTATTTGAAGTCCTGGCCATGAAACAAGAGAAAGTCCTTTAAATCAAGAAGCAGCTCTAAAATCTCAATTTTTACATTTTGGCATTAGAAACTGGCTTTTCTATGATAAGAGAATAGCCACAGACTGGGGGCTGAGACATCTTTGGAATACTAGGAGCAGGGTGACTGACAGAAATAACCTTGCTGTAGACTAGAGAATTGCAGGGGAACAAAAAATAATCACCCATCCCTGCCTATTCCTAATGAAATCTAACCCATTCCCACCCTTACCCGCTAAGATCCACTCCGTCCCCACCCATCCCCACAATTAATCTCCTCCATCCTCGCCCATACCTGCAGGAGCCAACGCTATTATTTACTTGCTCACAGCCCTCTGTTTCCTTCCAACCCAGGGGCGTAGCCAGACTTCGCAGTGGGAGGGGGCCAGAGCCCAAGGTGGGGGGCACATTTTGTTCTTCCACCCCACCACCACCACCCCCGCCGCCTCGCCCCCCTCGCTGCCTCGCCGGTCCCCACCCACTGCTGCAGCAAATACCTTGGTTGGCGGGGTCCCCAACCCCCACCAGCTGAAGTGTTGTCCAGCACCGGTCTCCGGTGCCGCCACGTTGCCTGCCCTGCTCTGTCTTCCCCTCTCGTCCTGCATGCTCCTTTTAGTGAAATTGAGCATGCTTAGTTTCACTAAAACGAGTGTGCCGGACGTGAAGGGAAGACAGAGCAGGGCAGGCAACATGGCGACACCAGAGACCAATGCTGGACAACGCTTCAGCTGGTGGGGGTTGGGGACCCCCCGCCAGCAAAACAAGGGGCCCAGAGGAAATTTGGGGGGCCAAGCCCCCGTGGCCCCACATAGCTACGCCTCTGTTCCAACCCCAACAGCCTCCTGTGTTTTTTGGGATGTATTCACTATTCAACCAATGAGTGTTCCAAGCCTCATTCTGACACTCCAATTGCCTAGTAGACTAATGGTTAGTGCAATGGACTTTGATCCTGGGGAACTGAGTTCAATTCCCACTGCAGCTCCTTGTGACTCTGGGCAAGTCACTTAACTCTCCATTGCCCCTGGTACAAAATAAGTACCTGAATATATGTAAACCGCTTTGAATGTAGTTGCAAAAACCTCAGAAAGGCGGTATATCAAGACCCATTCCCCTTCCCCTATTTGAGATTCTGCACGGAATGTTGCTACTCTTGGAGATTCTAGATGGAATGTTGCTACTATTGAGATTCTGTTGCTACTATTTGAGATTCTACATGGAATGTTTCTATTCTACTAGCAACATTCCATGTAGAAACCTGCCCTTGCAGATCAGCAACGTGGCTGCGCAGGCTTCTGTTTCTGTGAGTCTGACGTCCTGCACATATGTGCAGGATTTCAGACTCACAGAAACAGAAGCCAATGCGGCTGCATTGCTGATCTGCAAGGGCAGGCTTCTACGTGGAATGTTGCTAGTGGAGGAGTAGCCTAGTGGTTAGTGCAGTGGACTTTGATCCTGGGGAACTGAGTTCAATTCCCACTACAGCTCCTTGTGACTCTGGGCAAGTCACTTAACCCATTGCCCCAGGTACAAAATAAATACCTGTATATACTATGTACACTGCTTTGAATGTGATTGCAAAACCCACAGAAAGGCAGTATATCTAGTCCCTTTCCCATTCTCCCCTCCTCATTCTGGAGTCACTAGAGATTTTGACTACATGGCAACTTCTTCCTTCCCCACAGAAATCCTGTGGCAACTTCTTCCATATCCATGGGAATCCCGTGGGTTCCGCGGCATTTCCAAAATCCCCATTCCCACGCAGCTCTCTAGTGTAGATTCTGCAGCAACATTAATGGTTATGGAATCCCAACTTAATATTCAATACATGTAGGAGGAAATGGGGTACCTATGTTAAGGCTATTTGATTGGCACCTATTGGTCTTTATAAAACACTAGCTCAAGTGACAGCCCTGGAGCTGGATAAACGTGCCAGTATTTGCCAGGTATACATATATCCCATAAGTCTATACATTTGCAAGCACAACTTTGTGCTTACCCCCTAATTCTATAAAAGTCACCAGAAATAAATTTAATTGAATAATGAGCCAATTAGTGCCAATAATTGGCTTTTAACAAACAATTACTGGCACTAATTGGAATTAATTAAGATGTACACATGTAAATTTAGGCTTGTGATCAGTGGTGTGCTGATAAATGTTTAACAACAGGCTCTCTTCCCGGTCCACCTCTGCACCCCCCCCATCCACCTCTGCGCCCCTCGTCCACCTCTGCACCGCCCCCGTCCATCTCTGTGCCACCCCCCCCCCCCTCAAAAAAAATTGCAGAGCTGGCTATAGCCGGGGAGAGAGCCTGGGGGGGGGCAATGCATTACTCTCTCCAGGAAAAAAAAATTAAATGCTAATTCATGTTTAATGTGGGATAAAATGCCTTAAATAAGTAAATAAATATATTGAGCACCTGATTCTCAAAGTGGACATATTCCAAACACTATAATGAAAATAAAATGATTTCTTTCTACCTTTGTTGTCTGGTGACTTTGTTTTTCTGATCATGCTGGCCCAGTATCTGATTCTGCTGCTATCTGTCCTCTTAACTCCGTTTCCAGGGCTTCCTTTCCATTTACTTCCTTTCTTCTTCATTTCTTGCCCTACATCTGTAAGTAAAAGCTGGGCCCTCCGCAGACTTGACTGTCCAGTGGATCAAGCTTCTGCCTATCTTCTCCATCCATGTGCAGTTTTTCTTCTCTCTTCCTTTTCCCTCATCTCATCTCCTTCCTCTCTCTTCCCTTCCCTCCATCCATGTCCAGCATTTCTTCTCTCTCCCTTCCCTCTCCTCCATCCATGTCTAGCATTTTTCCTCTCCCCCCTCCATCCATATCCAATATCCAGCATTTCTCCTCTCTCCCCTCCATTCATGTTCATCTCACTTCCTCTCTTACCGTGTAGCCATGCGGCGAGGATCACTTACCGCCACCCGTTGAGGTGGCAGTAAGGGCTCCTGCGGTAACCCAGTGGTAACCGGCCAGCATGCGGCAATGCCCAATTACTGCCGGGTTAGTACCATGCTATAAAAAGAAATTCCAGCCTGCCGGAAATGGCACGCGCTCAAGCCGGAAGTACCGCCAGCAGCAGTAACTCCGAGTCAGCGTTGGGCTTACCGACGCTTCGTAAAAGGACCCCTAAGGGTCTCTTTTATCAAGCCCCGCCAGCATTTCCCACGTGTCAATATCAACAAAACCCATTCGAAGTGAATGGGCTTTGCCAGCATTGCTGCACAGGGGACCACTAGCGCAGTTTGATAAAAGAGTCCCTTAGTAAACGGGGCTCTGAATTATCCGGACAAACCTGAAGGAATTTTGAACATCTGGTCCTTACATTTCAGTTCTTTTTTTTCCCCCTTTATTTTTATTAAAGATTTTTTTAGAAAAACAACAACAAAGCATAGAAACAGAAAAAAAAACCCAGCACAAAAAAGTACATGTCAATCTGATTAGCGATCAACAGGGTGACCCATTTATTCTTTCAACACCTTCCATTTCTTTGACCAGCTATGAAGATAGGCATCTTTTAGTTCAGCAGCATCTCTTTCATAGCTGTATGTTATACGTTCATAATTCCACCACTCGTGAAAAATGAACCATTGAATTATCCTTCCAATGAAGGAAAAGTATTTCCAATGCTAATACCAAAAGAAAATTCAACAGAATAACTTATTCTTTGCTAGTGAACAAGTGATTCCAACAGACCATAATATGATTTTATAAGTCAACGAATCATGAATATTTTAAAATACCTGAAATACGTCTCCAGATATCTTCCCGATATTGCTCTAAATTAGAGCAATAAAACAACAGATGGGAAAGAGTGTCTATTTCAATTTTACATGACCAACAAATCTTATTACATCTTTAGTCAACTTAGCCATTTTAACTGGGGTCCCTACAGCCTTATAGGTCAAAAAGAACACGGGGCCTTTTTACTAACGTGCAGTGAAATGTGGGATTTTCCCATGCACGAATCCCCAGATTCTATATAATGGCCTAGCATACAGTGCTGAAATCCAAGCGGATTCTATAACAGCACACATAACGTAATTGGCTTTAAAAGCCCATCAGCGTTGTTAACAGCACTTAACAAGTAATAATGAGCACTAACTGACAACAATTAGAATTTACATGCACAAATCTCGAAGCACATTCTGTAATGCACGGCGCCTACATTTTAATGCATGCAGGCAAAAAGGGTTTGTGGTTATGACTGGGGAAATGGACATTCTATAATTTACGTTCATCCTATATAATAATTCTCACCTCCAACGGTCTGACTTGCCTGGGACCGTGGCTCATTCCAAGTTGGTCTGCTAGGCTCCGTAGATCAGGCTGACATCACCGTAGCCATTATGATGTCAACTTCAGAACCCGGGGGGGGGGGGAACATGCCTCACAGCTGATCCATGCATGTCCAGAGGAGGGTCGCTGAACATGGATGGCAGGAGGGCTGGCAGGGGAGAGAGGAGGTTCGCTGGACATGGGTGGCTGCAGTGGGCGCAGGGGAGAGGAAGGTCGCTGGACATGGGTGGCTGCAGGGGGAGAGGAGGGTCGCTGGACATGGGTGGCTGCAGGGGAGCCGAGGAAAACCTTGCTAGCGCCTGTTTCATTTGTGTCAGAAACGGGCCTTTTTTACTAGTAGTTATAGAATATGGCCCAGTGTGCATAAATCTACATGCCAGGATTTACACCATGTTTTCATTGGTGTATATGGACATACGTAGTTTTAGGCGCTGAGATGTCAACTATGCGAATTCTATTTACTGCGCCTAAATCTAGGTGCCACTTATAGAATACTAGTGGAACCATGCCCGTTTCCTCAACAATGAAACGGGCCCTAGGAAGGCTGTCAAGTAAGCTTTTTGTTCTCTCTCCCCCCTGCCCTCCCATCCGTGTCCCGCGATTCTCTCCTCTACTGTCCTCCCATCCCATCCATGTCCATCAATTCTCCTCTGCCCTGCCCTCCCCTCCCCTTCCATTTCCTTCCTCCCTCCCCTCGATTTGTACCTGAACGTTCTCTGGCTGGCTAGTGCTGGCTTCCGTTCCGTTCGTAACATCCCTCCTGACGTCAGCTCGCCCCCAGCATTCCCTTCCCTCTCACTGTTCCACCCACTGACGTCATTGCATCTTGACGTGAGGGTGGGACAGTGAGGGGGAATGGAACGCTGGAGGCTGGCTGACGTGAAGAGATGTTACGATCCCAGGCAGCCAGGAGATGTTACGAACCCAGGCAGCCAGGAGATGTTACGAACCCAGGCTGCCGGAACGTTGGCGGTGTAAATTATTATACAGGATTTTTTAGGTGTCATATATAGAATCTCCCCCTATTCCCAGATTTACCATGCTGTTAAAGTTGGGTATCTTTTTATTTATTTTTGCAGGTCATTCACTAATGTTTCCATCTGCAAAAAAATAACATGGACGGGAAAACTTACCCTCACATTCTGTATATGGCAACTAAAGTCGAACACACAAATTTGGCAGTGCGGCCAAACTGTATCCGCCACTTAATTGTTTAACAAGCCAATGGGCGCTGATAATTGGCCGATAACGAGCAATTATCAGCACTAATTGGCACTAATTAGAATTTACATGCACAACTTTCTAAGCATATTGTGTAAAGTGGTTCACGTAAATTCAAATGCGCTGATCTCAAAAGGGGGCGTGGCCATGGGAGGGGCATTGGCAGCTTATGGGTATTCCTAGAAACTACGTGCACCGTTATAGAATACGCACAATCCATGACAAAATTTAGTTACAGGTTTGGGTGCTATGTGTATTCGATATACTGCACCTAATGTTTACAATAGCATTAACCCCCGGATTCTATATATCACGCATAGAGTTTTGCGCTGAAATCCAAGTGCATTCTATAACAATTTGCATAACTTAATTGACTTAACAAACTAATCAGCATTGATAACAGCACTTAACAAGCAATAAAGAGCACTAATTGGCAATAAGTAGAATTTACATGTACAACTTGCTAAGCGTATTCTCTAATGAACTGCACCTAAATTTTGATACCTAATTCAATCAATGGTCCTAAGCCATGCAGATTATTGCAACGGAATCTACGCGGGCTGCAAAGAACGAGAGAAGCTACACTGGCTCCCACTCAAGGAACGCATCACTTTTAAAGTATGCACACTAGTCCACAAAATTATTCATGGTGAAGCCCCAGCTTACATGTCTGACTTAATAGACCTACCACCTAGAAACGCTAAAAGATCATCCCAAACTTTCCTGAACCTCCACTTCCCAAATTACAAAGGCATAAAATACAAAGTGATGCACGCATCAACCTTTTCTTATATGAGCACGCAATTTTGGAACAATCTTCCACGCAACCTGAAGACGACCAATGAGCTGACCGACTTCCGCAAACTATTGAAGACTCATCTCTTCGAAAATATCTATCGAAAGGATCAAAACACATGAACTCTACACACACTGTTAGTAATACATCAACCCATTCTCATCTGTACTCTCATTTTAACATACTTAAACCTTAAACTACAGGTAAAATGCTATACCCGAAAATTTTTCGCGCTATTGTTCTATAGTCCTATCAGTATCCGTTGTTCTTCCTTTGTTCCATTGTTTTGTTCCATTGTACTATTCTCTTAACGATACGTAGACTCTGTCTTAAACTCAATGCATAACAATGTAACCACAATCGAGTTGTAACAAATTGTACTTCCATTAATACAATGTATTGTAAGCCACACTGAGCCCACAAATAGGTGGGAAAATGCGGGATACAAATGCAATAAATATTAATAATAAAATAATAACTCATAAAAAAAACTCCAGACCGCCCAAAATACAGCAGCCAGGCTGATATTCAGCAAAACACGCTTCGAAAGTGCCAAACCCCTCCGAGAAAAGTTGCATTGGCTCCCAATCAAAGAACGGATCATCTTCAAAATCTGCACCTTAGTCCACAAAATAATGTACGGCGCAAACTCATGTACGGCGTAGTCCCAGAATACATGACAAAACCAACCTCTTCAAAAAGGCCTACCCCAATGACCCCACGTAACCCTCTTCACCTACCAACACAGCATGACTATGATCACACTGGACATCACACAATCTTCATCCATTCCGACCCTCCACTTATACCTCATGTGATCACTATTCAATTTTGTATTTGTTATCCATCGACTGGGCAAATGCCTTTGATGGTACTATGTAAGCCACATTAAGCCTGCAAATAGGTGGGAAAATGTGGGGTACAAATGCAACAAATAAATAAATAAATTCTAATGCATGCAGTTGAAAAGGGGTGTGGCTGTAGGCAGGGAAATGGGCATTGCAAAATTTACACGCATAGTTATAGAATATGGCCCAGTGCACGTAAATCTACATGCATGGATTTACGCCACATTTTCTTTGGTGTAAATGGAGGCGCGACATTTTAGACGCTGAGATATGAACTAAGTGTATTCTATATACTGCGCCTAAATCTAGGCACCGCACATAGAATACGCTTAGTCGTAAACGTTTACCATGCGGATTTTTGAGGCGCCATATTTAGAATCTAGCCCTAAGTGTGTAGGGGGTTTTCTGCATTATTTTTTGGCGCAATATATATCCTTACCACCTCCTATTTAGTTCAAGATTTGGCAGTTCGATTTGCTTTGGAACTGGAATCTAAGATTTTCTGTAGAAGTCAAAAATGTAAAGGGAAATGGGACTTGATTTACTGCCTTTTTGCAACTACATTCAAAGCGGTTTACATATATTCAGGTACTTATTTTGTACCAGGGGCAATGGAGGGTTAAGTGACTTGCCCAAAGTCACAAGGAGCTGCAGTGGGAATTGAACTCAGTTCCCCAAGATCTAAATCCACTGCACTAACCACTAGGCTACTCCTCCACTCATTCCACCAATAAGAGCCAACCTCATCAGTGATGTCACAATGGCTTGATTGCCCGATACTTGGCTCACTTCTGATATTGTGATGTCATAAGGGAAAGGGGGAAAGGGAAATGGGACTTGATATACTGCCTTTCTGAGGTTTTTGCAACTACATTCAAAGCGGTTTACATATATTCAGGTACTTATTTTGTACCAGGGGCAATGGAGGGTTAAGTGACTTGCCCAGAGTCACAAGGAGCTGCAGTGGGAATTGAACTCAGTTCTCCAGGATCAAAGTCCACTGCACTAACCACTAGGCAGGACTTCAGACTCACAGAAACAGAAGCCTGCGCAGCCGCGTTGCTGATCTGCAAGGGCAGGCTTCTACATTGAATGTTGCTAGTGGAATAGCAACATTCCATGTAGAATCTCAAATAGTAGCAACAGAATCTCAATAGTAGCAGCATTCCATCTAGAATCTCCAATAGTAGCAACATTCCGTGCAGAATCTCAAATAGGGAAAGGGAAATGAGACTTGATATACTGCCTCTCTGAGGTTTTTGCAACTACATTCAAAGCGGTTTACATATATTCAGGTACTTATTTTGTACCAGGGGCAATGGAGGGTTAAGTGACTTGCCCAGAGTCACAAGGAGCTGTGGTGGAAATTGAACTCAGTTCCCCAGGATCAAAGTCCACTGCACTAACCACTAGGCTACTCCTCTACAAATTTAGGTGACATGATGAATCGTAAGTGTAATTAGAATGTCACCATCTGCCTTGATTACACAAACTATGGGACCCTCTTACTAAAGGCTGTTAAGGCCTAACACACAGCGTGTGAGAAAAAACTTAGTGGTCCTTTTCCTAAGCTGCGGAAAGCACGAACGTGTGCGTTCTACAGTCTAAAATGCCTTACCGTGAAGTGCACTCAGGCATCTTGTGGTCATTTTTTGCAATCTGCTCTTGCTTCCCACTCATTAAAAAATAGATTTTATTGTTTAGTACTTGGAGCAGGTCAAGGAACAGAAAGTAGGTGTGTTCTATGCTAATCGCCACATGCTAACCAAATAGCCCGTCAGCCCTTACCACCTACAAAATAGGTGGCAGTAGGGGCTCATGGGAAAATTAGCGGGTGGCCATTAATTCAAAAAATAGAAAAAATCAGCCATTTTACCCGTGCAGTAAAAATGGCCTCAGCAAGCGAGAACAATCCATGTAAGCACGCACTAATTCCACTTTTTTTTACCACAGTTTGGAAAAAGGGCCTCTTGCTTTAAAATAGGTTGGCGTTTTGTGGTAATGTCTATGTTATCCTGTTAGTGTGTAGTAATCCTAATGTGCTGCCCGGATTGTTCTGTCCTCTGACAGCTTTTCACTAGTTTATAACGTGATCCTAAAATGTGTGTAATGCTTTTATTCTCATTTCTAAGGACTATCATTGCTGCAGTTCTCACTTTGCAAAGATATGTGAGCAAGGCATTGTGTGTAATGTAGTTCACAAGCAATGCAACCACACTTGCTTGACTGTATGAAAACTGGTTGTGAGGCTGCCCAGACCTCCTCTCTCTCTCTCTGCCAAGCTTGGCTCTTTTGTCTTCCTGCTATCATTTCCTGGTCATTCTCACTATCTCTGTCCTGGGAGGTCAGCAAGCATGACCTTTTCCTCCAATCGAGGGCTGTCCTCTAGCACCTCCCTTGCCACCCAGTGGCAGGCTCTGTCCCCATTGATCTCTATCTGCTCCTCCCTGAGCCTGTGTGAAGCCTCAACACCCCTTTGTCCCTTCAGCTATGAGGAATTCACCATCTTGGCCCAGACAGCTTTGTCCTGCTGGAACTCCCTGCAGCGAACTTGGGTTTTTACCTTGAAAATATCTCCTCCCTAATGAGATATCGCACATTCCAGTCACCCAGCTTTGAACCATTTCTACCTGTCAACTATCTTTCTCCCCTGCAATAAAGCTACCTCTCCTCAGATCTCCACCTCCAACAGCTCTCAGATGAAGGAGTCTCTGTGCCCTGGAGCTGCACTTCTGAACATCTGTCTGTGAGTAAATTATCTGTGATTTATTCAATAAAAGAGACTTCATAAAAATAATAGAGACTTCAGGTGATTGGTGTGCCAAGGTTATACTCCAAGATATCAGAGACTTTACGGTAACAAGTCTATGAGAGTCTTGAACACGGATAACATGGGAATGCCCAATCTCCATCCATGATATACCTCTTGAAAAATTATTTTTTAAAATAGTTAACACATGGTTAGCATGCAAAAACATGGAAATTACTACAAAACACTTTAACGCATTTTACAGGAAATCTTTTCTCATGCGCTAACCACACTTTAGGCTTATCAGCCACAAGGCGTTGAAGAACGCTCTATCCCTATAACCGAAGTACACAGGGACCAAAGAGTAGGGTGGATAGGCTCTTGCAAAAGACACAAGGGAGACGCATTGATCCTTGTATATGATATTTAATTAAAATACACCAAATGACCCGACACAGCGGCCGTGTTTCAGCACTTAGGAGCCTGCCTCAGGAGTCTGCAAATATAATGTATGGCATTGTCCGATGGTTATGCTTTGAATTTTCTCCAAAATTAGAAGCAGTTCCTTCTCCGAACATATTGATGTTTCAGACCACCATCTGTTTTCTCTAGTGCAGGATCGGATGAAGAGTACATATTACCATACACCATATTTGTAGACTCCTGAGGCAGGAGCCTAAGTGCCGAAACACAGCCCTTATGTCGGGTCTTTTAAGATTTTATATCTTACTTATAAGGTTCTCGCGACTGGTGGTCTGCAATATCTTTTGGACCTCTCGGTCTCTTATGTTCCTACTCAGACCCTTAGGTCTTCCTCTTAGCAGTTTCTGATAGTTCCCTCTCCCCTGGAGATACCTCCCCAAACTATTAATTTACCGGACCTATGCTTTGGAACACCTTACCTCTGAATATCCGCCAGGAAGAGTCCCTTTCTAAGAAACAGCTGAACGCATTTTTAGTTCATGATCTCCCTTTTGCTTCCCTCGTTTCACTGTACTCAGGAGTGATTTCCTTGGAGCCCCTGAGAATTTGATATTCATTCATTTTAGTATTTACATACTGCTTAAACCTAAACGATTTACAGTTTCATTTTACAGGTACTGGGTCTGTCCCTAGTGGGCTCACAGTCTAAGCAGTACATTGTACTGTTGTACCTGGGGCAATGGAGGGTTAAGTGATTTGCCCAGGGTCACATTGAGCTACAGAGGGAATTGAACCGGGTTCCCCAGGATCAAAACCCACAGTGGGAATCGAACCCAGTTCCTCAGGAACACAACCCGCTACACTAACCATTAGGCCACTCCTCCCTGAAGACTGGTGTGTTGTCTTTCCTTCTTTCTTTGTTTTCCTACTGCTTTCTTGTCAACGATGGCATTCTTTTCTAATTATCAGAGGCTTTTATTGTTGTAAATCACCTAGATTTTTGTTTGAGCGGTTTATCAAATTTTAATAAACTTGGAAACTTAGAAGTTCTAATTACGTGGGTTCAAAAAAGGTTTCAACTCATACGATTCATCATGTCACCTAAATGTGTTCCCTTTACACTTTCAGCTTCTACAGAAAATCTTAAATTTCAGTTCCAAAACAAGGCAAACTCCCAAATCTTGAATGAAAGACCTCGCTGAGATCTGGGAGGTAACCAGAATTGATAACCATGAGAGTCATTCACTAAAGTATGCTTTGTTTTTGCACCTTTACAGCACTAATTAAAATCTGATCCTATTGAGGTCACTTCACGGGCTTGTTCTCCCTGTTAGCTGTTTTTCCCCCTGCCTACTCCTTGTATACTTTTCTAAGTCTCCTATTTTTGTAATTTTATTTAACGTTTTGTAAGCCACCTTGTGCCTGCATGAGTGGGAAAATATGGGATATAAGCGAACAATAAATAAATAAATAAAATAAATACGCAAATTAATACGCACTTAACCACAGTGGCACCATGATAACAGTTCCAAGCAGCTAACATGTACAATTCATGCATTATCCCCTAATTCTACAAAAGTTGCCAAAAATTGTATATGCAAATTTGGGCATGCATCCAATTTGCGTGTGCAATTTAATTGAAAACAAGCAATTATTGGCACTAATTAGATTTAATTGGAACATGTGTGCATAAATTTAGGTGCGGGATCTGCGCCTAAATTTTAAACATGAGTAAAAAAAAAAAAGGGGCGAGGACAGGACCACCGAGAGGGGGTGGGGGGGGATCAAAATTCCCCGGGTTCAGCCTCCAAGAGGGGGTCTGGCCATGGTGCCAGAAAGCTTCTTCCTGCCTGCTTCCGGGTCTGTCCTCTCCTGCTTCTGCATGCCGCCCAGGACCCGGAAGATTGCATTAGCGCGATATCGCGTCAGTGCAATCATCCAGGTCCCGACTCCCAGCACAGACAGGAGCAGCACAGTAGAGGACAGAGTGAGAGAGCAGACAGAAAGGTGGGGGTAGCGTCCTGAGTGGGGGGGGGGGGCGGGGCGGTGTGGTGACAGCAGTGGCCAAGGTGAGGGCTGTTGCACATGGCGGTCTTGTCCTGCCCGGCTGTGTCTCTCAGCAGTCCTGGTTGAGGAAATGGTAGATTCACGGGCAGAACAGGGGCGTTCCTAACATTTATGTCTTTTGTTATAGAATATGTAGGATACATTCCCAGTTTAGGTGTGTACATTTGCACCATGTTTCATTTGGTGCAAATGGTCACTTCTAAAGTTAGGTGTGACTCTCGGGCATAAGCTGTATTCTATAAACCGAGCCTAACTTTAAGTGCAGCTTATAGAATAGCGCTTTTTTTGGCGCCTTATATAGAATTTTTTGGCTCCTAGCTACTACTCAATTGCATCCCCTTGTTCCTTCTCACCCAGTACTCCCTCTCCCTTAATTGTCTTGTCTGTCTGTATTATTTTTAGATTGTAAGCTCTATTGAGCAGGGACTGTCTCTCTATGTCAGGTGTTCAGCGCTGTGTGCGTCTGGTAGCGCTATACAAATGTTAATAATAATTCGCCCCAACTGCTTGGCTCGCTTTATTAAAAGGGCCCTTACATCTACTCACCATGAATCTACAGCTTTTTTCACTGCTGTGCAAATGATTTAAGAATGTTTGGCATTTGCTTCTTTTTTTTTTTTTTACATTTTCACAGGCAATTTTGTGGCCCTTTTAAAAAGCCCCAGGAGGGTGTCAGGCTTGGTCGTACAGCAGTAATATACATATTTTTGTTTTAAATCTGTTTTCAGATTAGCCTCGAATTTGTGTTAATGCAAAAGAAATACATTACATTAAATGTAGCTTGGGAGTGAGGAAAGATCATTAAACATGGCTTTCTAAAGCATCAATCACTACTCCTGCTGGATGACAGCTGCTCTCCTCAGGGAAAATCGTGTTCTAAGGACAACCTGGGCCACGAGCACATTTCAGCAGTGGCCTGAGGTTACCTGTTTCAATGGCGCAGTGGCTCACAGAAGTGTTCATTTTCCACTGAAAAACAATTCTGCACTTGGACGTGAGAAATCCCCCGCCAAGCATTCAAGGAGCAAGAATGTGCTAGCATTAACACACTGGTTTCAGGTGCAAATGGTCCGAATCCTACTGTGTAAGTTGGCTCCTTGTGAGTAGCCGAATGGATAGCACCATGATTGGGGAACTGGGTTCAATTCCTACTTCAGCTTCTTATGACTCTGGGCATGTCACTTAACCCTCCATTGCCCCAGGTACAAAATAAAGAGTCCATTTACAAAGGTGTGCTGAAAAATGGCTTGCGATAGTGTAGGTGCGGGTTTTGGGCGTGCGCTGATCCATTTTTTTTTAGCACACCTGTAAAAAAAGGCCTCTTTTTTTGCCGAAAATAGACATGCAGCAAAATCAAAATTGCTGTATGTCTATTTTGGGTCTGAGACCTTACCGCCAGCCATAGACCTAGCGGTAAAGAATCTGAGTGGTAATGACCTACATGTGTCAAATGCCACTTGGCGCACGTCCATTACGCGTGCCAGAAAATAAAAAAAATACTTTTCAGACGCGCTTAGCGGATGCACCCCAAAATTGAAATTACCGCAAGGGCCACATGGTAACTGGGCAGTAACTCCAATTTGGTGTGCGTTCGCCATGCATAGGCATTTATGTGGCTTAGTTAAATGGGCCCTTAGTGCCTTCTACAGGGGCCCTTTTACAGATTGGGCTTACCGCTCGCTCTTCGAGGACTACCACCGGTCCAACACGGCTGCCGGGGGGGGGGGGGGGGGAAGAAAACCTTCAAAGTACTCCTTACACAGATATACCTTTTACATATCGTATTTTATTATATACTATTTATGTATACTCTATGTGAAACAGTTCCATATAATCCCAAACAGTTTATCGCAGCACTCCTTACATCCACCGCACACGCGCTGACAATCAATCCATACTTCACTATAATTCATTCAATCCCTCATCAACTTAACATTGTTAACACCAGTCCGATCAGCTATTTAAGATCCAGAATATTCACAGGTGTGGCAACTCCATGCCACTACGTGCAGGCCACAATTGTGACGCAACAATGTCCAAAACGTCAATATGGAGCAAATGGCTGATCCCCCCTATCGCTACCCCCCCCCCCCCCCCCCGGTCGCAGTCCGCGGTCTCACCTGCCTTTCTCCACGGCTCCGGGCCCCCTGCATTCAAGGCAGCAGTCGCAGATCGCCTCTCTTCTGGCCTTCCCTCCCTGTGTCCCACCCTCGTCTGATGTAACTTCCGGGACACAGGGAGGGAAGGCCAGAAGGGAGGTGATCTGTGACTGCCTCTTCGAATGCAGGGGGCCCAGAGCCGAGGAGGCAGGCAGGTGAGGCCGGAAATTGCAGCGCCGGCAGTCTGACCCCAGCGCCGGGCCCCCAAGGGAATTTTGTCCCCCTGCCCCCCCTCTCAGCGACCCTGCTATATAGAATAAGTTTAGTTGGTATCTCAGCCCCTAAAACTATGCACGTCCATTTACACCAGCGAAAACATGACGTAAATCCCAGCGTGTAACTTTAGGTGCACTGGGCCATATTCTGTAAATATGAGTGTAAATTTCAGAACGCCCATGAAATGCCCATTTTCCCGCCTATAACCACTCCCCTTTTTGTCTGCTCGCATTAGAAGTTAAGCGCACTGCATTACAGAATGCGCATAGAGGCATATTTTCAAAGCTCTTTGGGAGGCTAAGTTCCATAGGTTTCTATGGAACTTTGGGAGGCTAAGTGCTTTGAAAATGAGCTTGTTAGCGAGTTGTGCATGAAAATTCTACTCATTGCCAATTAGTGCTCATTATTTGCTTGTTAAGAGCTGATATCAATGCTGATTAGCTTGTTAAGCCAATTAAGTTATGCGCAATAGGCTTGGATTTCAGCGCGGATCTCTAGGCACACTATATAGAATCTGGGGGATAATGGGCATCTCAGCAGATACCGGCAGCTGATTTCTACCTTGAGATAATAATACTACCACAGCTTAGTCAAAGACCCCCTTAGGGATCCTTTTGCTAAGCTGCAGTAAAGAGTGGCCTTAGCGTGTCTTTACGTGGGTTTATAAAAGCATGACAGGAAAGAGATTAATACTCAGATTCTCCCAATCAATATTAACATAAGCAGAAATGAAACAAAGAAAAACAAATCCATTAAAATAAACCTAAAATGATGATAAACAAAAGTTCAATTAAACAAAAAAATCAAATTAATAATCCACAAAAACTACACACTAAAACATAAAATAAACAGGCGCCTTCACTGGACCAATCACTAATGAACAGACCAGGAACATTGAGAGGGCAGGTCTATTGAAGCATCACTGAGGGGGCCCTTTTACAAAAGCATGTTAGGCTCTATGTGCATGCAGAATGCGCCAAAATGAGACTACCGCCGGGCTACTGCGCCCCCTGCTGGTAATTTCAGATTTGCTGCATGCCCATAACACCTGGATGATTTATTTTTTATGTCCTCTCACAGGTGGCCTTTCTGGCTGTAATCGGCAGTTGGCACGTGCCGACCTGTCAATGAGCATGTAGCACATGACCCTTACCGCTAGATCAATGGGTGGCATTAAGGGCTCAGGCCGGTTTTAGGCACACTGGTTTCAGTTTTACCACGTTCCCATTTCCCATCTCATTTTAAAAAAGCCCTTTTTTGCAGCCGCGGTAAAAACTGGCCCAGCGCAAGCTCAAAACACATGCCTACACTGCCGCAGGTGGGGGGGGGGAAGAAGGTAAAATGCGGGACCATGTGTGGGGGTGTGCCTTGACAATTTTAGCATCGTGTAAGTGTTCTGGGAGATGAAAAAGGTTGAAAATCTCTGGTTTAGAAGATATATAATTTGGGTGGGATCCTTTCCCCGGGGAGGGGCTAATTGTCCTGATTAAGAAATCACATTTATGGCTACTGTACCAATTCTTGCCACAATAAAAAGTTATAAAAGCTTTTGAAAAGTAGTGAGAGCCAATTTTGGAAATTTCCTTAAATGGAATCGTCTCGTTTTAGTGTGTGTGTGTGTGATTTGTTTCCAGATGAAATGGAATTGGTCCACCAAGGTTGTCAAACATCAGTTCATTTGCTGACAGTAGAACAAGAAACAAAAACACAACATGTCTGTAAGAATAATTTCATGTCAGTAAAAACGTCATGAACAATGAGACCTGTGTTTCCAGTGCCATGGCCTCGGGCTCTGCGAGGCTGTAGCACTCGGGAGTCCATGGTTACATCTCACTGCATGGAGGAGTAACTCTCGACACAGCAAGTCCAACTGTGCACAAAATGACAAGGGCAAAACACAAGTCCTTGAAAAGGTTAGATTCTCCATAAAACTGTGACAGATTGTCAGTACAGAAAAAAAAAAGTGCGAAAGAACCCATTTTCATCAGTTGCCTGAGCCTTAATGCACAAATAACTGGAGGTTTTCTCAATTTTAACCCTCTTCTTCTATCTGCCCAGTCTTTGCAGAAAAACTGCCCTTTGGCACCAGGTACAGGTGTAACCTGAGTTTGGCCACTAGATGTCAGCACTGTGCAATAGCAGAGATTTCCTCCCTTCAGGTACTATGGGAACCGCCTGTGCTGTGTCTCCATCATCAGGAATCCAAGTCAGGTCTCCTGCATAGCAATGAACAGCACTGCCACTGAATCATCAATTTTAACTTTCTTATGCTCTGTTTGGAGATACAGCTGTCATGACACCGAAAAGTGTTGTTGTAGAGTTAATTCCTGATTAATATATGTATCACACTGTTTCCTATGGGAAGCAGTTTTGAACTGTCTGCTAAATCTTCATTTATAAATATATGAAGAGAAACAGCAAATGATACTGTATTCCTACGTTAAATAAAAAATGGCTTCTCAATCTAAAATATATTGGAGTAGATATTCAAAGTGATTTAAAAGGAAGGGAAGGCTCCTGGTCGTTTACATCACTGGCCGGGGCTATCTGGGAACCTTCAGTTAATGCCGCTGAATATCTCTGCTAACCGGACTCCCCGTTGTCCCCTACGCTATTTAATATCTTGATGCAACCATTAGCAAAAAGTCTGGAGAACTGGAAGACCCGATCCTTTATATATGTAGATGATATTACTATGGTATTTCCTTTTACAATTGGCAACATAGGACATGACTCTGCTCTTTGTGGTTGCTTAGATTTAGTCAATTCATGGGTTTCTGCATATAAACTGAAGCTTAATGAAGGGGTCCTTTTACTAAGGTGCGCTGAAAAATGGTCTGCGCTAATGTAGGCGCGGGTTTTGAGCGTGCGCTGATCCATTTTTCAGCGCACCTGTAAAAAAGGCCTTTTTTAAATTTTAGCCGAAAATGGACGTGCGGCAAAATCAAAATTGCCGCGCGTCCAACCGGACGGTAATGACCTATGCTTGCCAAATGCCACTTGGTGCGCATCCAATACGCGCATCCAAAAATAAAAATTATTTTTCAGTTGCGCGTATTGGACGCGCACCAAAAATGAAATTACCAAAAAGAGCCACACGGTAGCCGGGCAGTAACTCCATTTTGGCGTGCGTCGGGCGCGCGTACAGTCTTACGCAGCTTTGTAAAAGGACCTCAAAGTTTTTATGGGTAACTCCACCACTACCTCTGAGTGATATGGTTCTACAAGTTAATAAGTTTCAGGTAAAACTTGATGTTTCTTCCAGAATTGAGGTGGATAGCCAATTATCTTTAGGAACCCAGGTTCATGGTGGTAAGAGATTCTTTTTTGTTGGTAAAGAAATTAAGAACTGTTCGGAAATGTTTTAATTTGGCTGTTTTTAGATTGTTGGTTCAGGTTTTGATACTTTCAAAACTGGACTATTGTAATTCTATTTATATTGGTTGCACAAAGCTGTTAAGGTCTAAATTACGAGTACAGAATGCAACAGCAAGAGTTATTTTTTGCAGCAGACAACTATAATCATATTACTCCTTTGTTATTTCGTTTGCATTGGCTACCGTTAGAAGCAAGATTTCAATTTAAGGTATCAGCTTTGACCTATCAAGCATTGTATGGATCTACCTCTGCTTATTTAGGTGTTCATCTTGTTTTTTGAAATGATTTTATTTCTAGATCTACTAGAAATCAATTTTTATTCAAGTTTCCCTCATTTTGCAATGTAAAGGTAAAGAGAATTTTTCAATCTACCTTTTCTTATCAGGCTGCACAGTTCTGGAATTCTCTTCCTTCTTTTCTTTTAAGAATTAGTGGTTATTTTCAGTTTAGGAAAACTCTTAAGGCATTTCTTTTTAAGAAAGTTTATTAATTAACTAGTAAAAAAAAGGCCCGTTTTGGTATGAAAGGAAACGGGCGCTAGCAAGGTTTTCCTCCCCCCCCCCCCACCCTCCCTCCCTCCCCCCCAAGTCCCACGGCCACCTTTCCTCCCCTCCGTTTTCCATGGCTTCCTCCCTCCGTCACTCTCCTTCACTCTGTTCTCCCTCCGAGTTGCAGGCCCCCCCTTCCTCCCTCTGTCATTCTCCTTCGCTCTGACCTCCCTCCGAGTGCCAGTCCCCCCCCCTCTAAAATCGCCAACCCCCCTCGCCCCCTCTCTTACCGGCAGCATCGGCAGCATTGAAGAGCAAACAGACTCAGCGCGAGTCTGCCTTTCCTTCTCTTCGCTCTGAGCTCTGACTCTGGTCCCGCCCTCATTTCCTGTTTGCGCAAGGGCGGGACCAGAGTCAGAGCAAAGAGAAAGGAAAGCAGCATACTCGAAGGCATGTATGACGTCAGTGTTATCTACTGCACATAGCAGACCACATCCGAGGGAGCCACGGTCCCAGGCAGCGTCAGAATGTTGGAGGTGAGAATTATTATATAGGACTAGTTGAATCATGCCCATTTCCTCAACAATGAAACGGGCCCTAGGTAGGCTGTCCTGTAAGTTTTTTTTCTCTCTCCCCTGCCCTCCCCTCCATGTCCAGTGATTCTTCCCTCTCCTCTCCTCCCCTCCCCTCCATGTCCAGCGATTTTCCTCTTCCCTGCCCTCCCATCCGTGTCCCGCGATTCTCCCCTCTACTGTCCTCCCATCCCATCCATGTCCATCAATTCTCCTCTGCCCTGCCCTCCCCTCCCCTCCCCTCCCCTTCCCTTCCTTCCTTCTTCCCTCCCTCCCTCCCTCCCTCCCCTCGATGTCCCGCAATTCTCTCCTCCCCTCGATTTGTACCTGAACGTTCTCTGGATGGCTGGTGCTGGCTTCCGATCCATTCATAACATCCCTCCTGATGTCAGCTCACCTCCAGTGTTCCCTTCCCTTTCATTGTTCCGCCCTCTGAAGTCATTACATTTTGACGCAAAGCGGGGTAATGAGTGGGAATAGATGTTACGAACCCAGGCATCCAGACATAGGACGTTGGAGGTGCAAGTTATTATATAGGATAGTAATTGAGGGGTCCTTTTATTAAGGTGCGCCAAAAAATGGCCTGCACTGGTGTAGGCGCGTGTTTTAGACACGCACAGATCCATTTTTCAGCACACCTGTAAAAAAATGCCTTTTTTAAATTTTTTGCAGAAAATGGACATGCAGCAAAATGAAAATTGGCACACATCCATTTTGGGTCTGAGACCTTACCGCCACCTATTGACTTAGCGGTAAGATCTCATGAGTTAACCAGGTGGTAATGGTCTATGCACATAGAATTCCTTTTATTGCCTGGTTAGCGCTTTACGCTGGAAAAGAAAAATTATTTTCCGGCATGTGTAGTGAATGTGTGTAAAAAATGAAATTACCGCCCAGGCCATGCAGTAGCCGGGCGGTAATTTATTTATTTTAGTTATTTATTTGTGGCATTTTTACCCCGCTCTTTCCCGCTCAATAGCAGGTTCAGTGCGGCTTACAGAGTATGGTACATAGTATCGTAGAGATAATACAAAAAGTTACAAGGAGATAATACAAAGTATGGTACAAAGTATCATGAAGATAACACATTTATAAAGAGTGGGACAGTAGTGTGCGATGTGGGGAAGGATTGGAGTGTGGGCATTGTCTGTGGTGTGGGTTAGGTCCGAGACTTTGTAGGGTCGTCTGGGTAGGCTTGTTTGAATAGGTGAGTCTTCAGCAGCTTTCGGAAGGGTAGGTGTTCGCTGGTTTTTCGGATATGTCGAGGTAAGGCATTCCAGAGTTGGCTGCCTATAACAGAGAAGTTGGATGCGTAGTAGGTTTTGTATTTGAGGCCTTTACAGTTGGGAAGATGGAGATTGAGATATGTTCGAGAAGAGTTGGACCAGTTCCTGGCTGGAAGATCGATCAGGTTGGACATGTAGCTTGGGGCCTCGCCATTGAGAATCCTGTGAATCATTTGAAGTTTATTCGTTCTTTGATAGGGAGCCAATGTAGCTTTTCTTGAAGTGGTATTGCGCTTTCGAATCGTGATTTGCCAAAAATGAGTCTTGCTGCTGTGTTTTGGACAGTTTGGAGTTTTTTCATGATTTGGGCTTTGCAACCGATGAAGATGTTGTTGCAGTAGTCGGCATGGGTAAGTACTGTGGATTGTACTAATTGACGCATGTTGGGTATGCATAGAGGGGTATAATCGAACGGGGGTGCCCATCTATAAGGGCGGACATCTATAATGATGGCCCTGTAAAGCGGCGTACCCGAATGTATTATCGAAACAAGATGGGCGGCCATCTTTCGTTTCGATAATACTGTCGGCGCCGGCTAAATCTCAACATTTGGGTCACCCTTAGAGATGGCCGACATTGGTTTTCGCCGATAATGGAAACTAATGGCGGCCATCTCAAACCCGGCCAAATCCAAGCTATTTGGTCATGGGAGGAGCCAGCATTTGTAGTGCACTAGTCCCCCTCACATGCCAGGACACCAACCGGGCACCCTAGGGGGCACTGCAGTGGACTTCAGAAATTGCTCCCAGGTGCATAGCTCCCTTACCTTGTGTGCTGAGCCCCCAAAACCCACTCCCCACAACTGTATAACACTACCATAGCCCTTAAAGGGTAACGGGAGGCACCTAGATGTGGGTACAGTGGGTTTCGGGTGGGTTTTGGAGGGCTCCCATTTACCACCACAAGTGTAACAGGTAGGGGAAGGGGAAGGGGATGGGTCTGGGTCCGCCTGCCTGAAGTGCACTACAGTACCTACTAAAAACTGCTCCAGGGACCTGCATACTGCTGTCAGGGAGCTGGATATGACATTTGAGGCTGGCATAGAGGCTGGCAAAAAAATGTTAAATGCAGGTCTAGGACGTATTAACTGCAAGGTTTTAAAGCAGGAGCAGTGAGTGACTTATGTAGGAAGCATCAAGTGATCCAGCATTAACTGAGCTGTTTTCCCATTAGCGTGCGTTAATGTAGGAAGCATCAAGTGATCCAGCGTTAACTGAGCTGTTTTCCCATTAGCGTGCGTTAATGAGGACACGCTAACAGGATTATGGGGCCCTTTTACTAAGCCGCGTAGGAGCCTACATGCTCTCAACACGCGTCAGTTTGGAACTAGCACCCAGCTACAGCATGGCCCGGGCAGTAATTTCATTTTTTACGCACATCCACTACACGCGCCACAAAATAATTTTTATTTTCTGGTGAGCGGTGCTACCGGGCGGTAAAAGCATTCCACAGGCGTGAGACCTTTCCGCTAAGTCAATGGGTGGCTGTAAGGTCTCAGACCCAAAATGGACACGCGCCCAATTTTCATTTTGCCCTATGTCCATTATCGGTCAAAATTTTTAAAAAGGCGTTTTTACAGGTGCGCTGAAAAATGGATCTGCGCATGTCCAAAACACACGCTTATATTAGCGCAGGCCATTTTTCAGCACACCTTAGTAAAAGAAGCCCTATGTTTCCATGCCCACATCTTGCTTTCTCCCAGAAAAAGTCCCTAACATGTGCACTAACAGGTATATTACTACAGAACCAGTGCTTTTTTGTGCCAGTACACGCCGGTACGGCATACCGGCACCTTTTTTTGAGGTCCGGCTCACCTGCCCGCTCCTTTCCATTCGTGCACCCGTGCTCCCTGCTCTGAAATTGTTTGTTTACCTGAAGTCGCGGTGAACCGGCAGTAAAAGCAGCAGGCTTGCCTCCTCGTTGCTTCCCTTCCCTCTCAGCGCGTCCCGCCTTCCTCTGATGTAATTTCCTTTCTATGAGGGTGGGACGCGCTGAGAGGGAAGGGAAGCGACGAGGAGGCAAGCCTGCCTGCCTGCCAGTACCTGCCTGTCTGCTGCTTTTTCTGCCGGTTCGCAGCGACTTCAGGTACACAAATGATTTCAAAGCAGGGAGCACAGGTGCACGAATGGAAAGTCAGGGAGGGCTGGAGTTTGAACGAATTGCTGGTCGTGGATTTGAGGGGAAGGCAGGGAAGAGAGAATTGCTGGGCATGGATAGGAGGGGAGGACAGGGGAGAGAGGAGAATCGCTGGACATGGATGGGAGGGGAGGGCAGAGGAGAGAGGAGACATGCTGGACATGGATGGCAGGGGAGGGGAGGGCAGGGAAGAGAGAATTGCTGGACATGGATGGGAGGAGAGGGCAGGGGAGAGAGGAGAATTGCTGGACATGGATGGGAGGGGAGGGCAGAGGAGAATCACTGGACATGGATGAGAGGGGAGGGCAGGGGGCAGAGGAGAGTCACTGGACATGGATGAGAGGGGAGGACAGGGGACATGCTGGACATGGATGGGAGGGGAGGGCAGGGAAGAGAGAATTGCTGGACATAGGAGGGGAGGGCAGGGGAGAGAGGAAAATTGCTGGTAATGGATGGGAGGGGAGGGCAGGGGAGAGAGGAGAATCACTGAACATGGATGGGAGGGGAGGGCAGATGAGAGAGGAGACATACTAGGCATGGTTGGGAGGGGAGGTCAGCAAAGAGAGACAGCAAAAAGGCTGTCCTAACTTTATGTGCTGAAGTTAACCGGGCACTGGTCTGAATACTGGCCGGTGCCCGGTTAACTTCCGAGTCAGCGGTCATACCCAGAAATTCAGTTCAGGAAGTTGAGCATGCCTCGACGTTGAATATCCAGAGTTGCTAGCCACTTATCGTTGCAGACTATCAACCTCATTTATTAAGCAAGTATAGGCTTATTGATCACTAACATTTATTTGCAGCAGACTGACAATATTTAGTACTGAAATGTTTACTTTAATAACTAGACAGACATACATAACAATATCCTAAACTAAGGCAAGATTATTAAAATTAATGTGGGGGGCTGTGGGCGAAGTCTCTGGAATTGAGATATATTTAATATCGTTTTTGCCAGCTGCTCCTTTCATGGTGATTTACATTAAAAAGAAATTAGTTGGGAGGAGAATGTGATGTCACCATCCTAGATGGATGCTTAGGAGCACTGTTCCTTCCTTGTAAGCTGAGCGGGAGTCCTCCAAGTCTAGTCCAGCTAGAGAGGGACAGGCAAGCTCTGCAGGTGTTAAACATTCAGGGGCCCAGGGCAGAAGCTGGGGAGGAGGCCCAAAAGCAGGCCTTCAGCCTATGATTCCTTCAACTTAAGCATGGGCGTAGTTTGACAGTTTCAATTGGGGGGGGGGCAAAAGGTGAGGCGTGTCTTTCTCGATCTACTTCAAAACCAGCACCACCACCACCACCCCCCCCCCCCCCCCCCGTCGCTGTCATCACCACAGCACTGGAGTCTTTCAGGGGCGTAGCCAGACTTCAGCAGGAGGGGGGTCCAGAGCCTGAGGTGAGGGGGCACATTTTAGCCCCCCCAGCACCACCGCTGACACCCCCCATACCATTGCCAACTTTGCCCCCCGCCATTGCCGACCCCGCCGCCACCGCCACCACCAACTTTGCCCCCCCTGCCAACGACCCACTTGACCCCCCTCCCGCCGCCAACCCGCCGTCGCCTACCTTTGCTAGCGGGGGACCCCAACCCCCGCCAGCCAAGGTCCTCTTCTTCCCGCACAAGGCTTCCTTCTGTTTCTGATGTCCAGAAGGAAGCCTTTTGCGGGAAGAAGAGGACCTCGGCTGGCGGGGTTTGGGGTCCCCAGCCAGCAAAGGCAGGCGACGGCGGGTTGGTGGCGGGAGGGGGGGTCGAGAGGGTCGTCGGCAGGGGGGTCCAGGGCCAAATCTATGGGGGCCCAGGCCCCCTGGCCCCACGTAGCTACGCCACTGCTTCCAGTGGCGCTGGGTATCACCCTCCCTCGTCTTCCAATCCCACGAGCCGCCGGCAGCCTCAGCGAAAGCAGCACGCACGCTGCTTTAGACCTGCCCCAGAGGCCCTTCTCTCTCCTACAGCTTCCTGCCTGCACAGGAACAGGAAGTTGAAGGAGAAAGAAAAGCTTCGGGAGCAGGTCTAAAGAAGCGTGCTTGCTGCTTTCTCGCAAAGGCTGCCAGCGGCTCGGGGAATTAGAGGATGGGGTAGCAGCTCGTTTGGGGGGGCACTGCCCCCCCTCGCCCCCCCACACTATGCCCATGAACTTAAGGAAGACTTGGGGCTCCCTATGGTATAGGGGCCCAGGACAATTGCCCTGTTTGTCAACCCCTAATGTCAGCCTTGGAGTCCAAGGAACCTGCCTGTGCCTAGTGATTGAAAGTACAAAATTGAAACATCACCCCCCCACTGGCAGCAATGTAGTTGGAGGACTCCTGCTCAGCTTAGAGGTAACAGTGCTTAGAAGTTGTGCTCCTATTCCTCCTTGATGGTTTGAGCTATTTGCTGGCATTCTCAAAGTCTTTTTTTAGCGCACTCTACTGTTGGAAGATCTGCTGACCATCATTAGCTTCCAAAACTAAATAGGTAGACATCTGCAGCATGACTAAAGCCACCCTTCATTGTGGTGGCTAAACCATGGCCTGCCACAATTCCCCGCAGTATGGGGTCCTTTTACTAAGCTGTGGCAAAAGTGTCCTGCGGTAGTGTGGGCATGTGTTTTTGGCACTTGCCGGACCAGGTTTTACCATGTCTGGGGGAAAGGGCTTTTTATCAATGGGCCAGGAAAAGGGCCTGCAGTAAAACTGAAACCAGTGCGTGCTTATTTATGGCCTGAGCCCTTAACACCACCCCATTGATCTAGTGGTAAGGACTCGCGTGCTGCACACGTGGTGACCAGTTGGCGCATGCTAACTGCCGATTAATGCCGGAAATGCCGCATGCGGTAGGAAATTAAAAAATAATTTGTCCCAGTGGTATGGGCATGCGCCAAATCCAACACCACCACCAGGGGGCGTGCTAGCCTGGTGGTAGTCTCATTTTGGCATGTGCTGCATGTTGCGTAGAGACTGGTGAGTCTGACGGTGGTGCCGGACAAAATGGTAGAGACTATAATCAAGAACAAAATTACAGAACACATTCAAAAGCATGGACTAATGAGACAAAGTCAACATGGATTTAGTGAAGGGAAGTCTTGCCTCACCAATCTGCTGCATTTCTTTGAAGGGGTGAACAAACATGTGGACAAAGGTGAGCCGGTTGATATTGTGTATCTGGATTTTCAGAAGGCGTTTGACAAAGTACCTCATGAAAGACTCCAAAGGAAATTGGAGAGTCATGGGATAGGAGGTAGTGTTCTATTGTAGATTAAGAACTGGTTAAAAGATAGAAAACAGAGAGTAGGGTTAAATGGTCAGCATTCTCAATGGAAAAGGGTAGTTAGTGGGGTTCCCCAGGGGTCTGTCCTGGGTCCGCTGCTTTTTAACATATTCATAAATGACCTAGAGATGGGGGTAACTAGTGAGGTAATCAAATTTGCTGATGACACAAAGTTATTCAAAGTAGTCAAATCGCAGGAAGATTGTGAAAAACTACAAGAGGACCTTATGAGACTAGGAGACTGGGCGTCTAAATGGCAGGTGACGTTTAATGTGAACAAGTGCAAAGTGATGCATGTGGGAAAGAGGAACCCAAAATATAACTACGTCATGCAAGGTTCAGCGTTGGGAGTCACGGACCGAGAAAGGGATCTAGGTGTCATCGTTGATGATACATTGAAACCTTCTGCTCAATGTGCTGCTTCGGCTAGGAAAGCAAATAGAATGTTGGGTATCATTAGAGTATTGTGTTCAATTCTGGTCGCCGCACCTCAAAAAAGACATAGTGGAATTGGAAAAGGTGCAGAGAAGGGCGACAAAGATGATACAGGGGATGGGACGACTTCACTATCAGGATAGGCTGAAGAGGCTTTTTACTTCCCTGAAGCCTTCTACCTCCTGCACAGCACCAGCAATTCACAGTCAGCCTTCTGCCAGCATTGGGGCCTCTCATCAGGCGCATCCCACCTATTCTATTGCAACTTCCTGTTGTCCACAGAGGTGGGATGCGCCAGAGATACTGGGAAGACATGTGTTACTACTTTTAATAAGCCCCTTTGTACAAAACTGCATTTTTTGGTAGCCTTTATAGAATCACGGGGTTGCTGCCTCCTATTGGAGGTGCCAGGCACTCCCATGTTATGGACGCACTAAGAGGCCTTTTTACAAAAGGGTTTCCACATGGCAACCCGGAACTACTGCCGGCCCAACGCGGCCGCTGGCAGTAGTTCTGCCTCAAGCGTGTGCAGTTTCCGGTGCTACGGAAAATAATTCTAAAATTTCCAGCTCAGCACTAACCCAGCAGTAAGTGGGCAGAGTTACCACCAAGTTACCTCAGGAGCCCTTACAGCCACCTCAATGGGTGGCGGTAAGTGCTTCCCCCTCCCCCACATTGTCACGCAGTAAGAATAATCTTACCACATGGCTATGTCTTTTTTGGGGCTTTTTACCTGCTGTGGTAAAAAGGGCCCCGATGTGCAATAAAAACAGCCTCCACTGCTATGGCAGGGCCCTTTTTATCACAGCTTGGTATAAGGACCCCTAAGTGATTAGGAAAGGGAAATGGGACTTGATATACTGCCTTTCTGAGGTTTTTGCAACTACATTCAAAGTGGTTTACATATATTTAGATACTTATTTTGTACCAGGGGCAATGGAGGGTTAAGTGACTTGCCCAGAGTCACAAGGAGCTGCAGTGGGAATTGAACCCAGTTCCCCAGGATCAAAGTCCACTGCACTAACCACTAGGCTACTCCTCCACTAGCAACATTCTATGTAGAAGCCTGCCCTTGCAGATCAGCAGTGCGGCCGAGCAGACTTCTGTTTCTGTGAGTCTAACGTCCTGCACGTACGACTCACAGAAACAGAAGCCTGCGCAGCTGATCTGCAAGGGCAGGCTTCTACATGGAATGTTGCTAGTGGAATAGCAACATTCCATGTAGAATCTCAAATAGTAGCAACAGAATCTCCAATAGTAGCAACATTCCATCTAGAATCTACAAATAGTTTCAACATTCCATGTAGAATCTCAAATACGGAAAGGGAAATGGGACTTAATATACCACCTTTCTGAGGTTTTTTGCAACTACATTCAAAGCGGTTTACATATATTCAGGTACTTATTTTGAACCAGGGGCAATGGAGGGTTAAGTGACTTGCCCAGCGTCACAAGGAGCTGCAGTGGGAATTGAACTCAGTTTCCCAGGATCAAAGTCCATTGCACTAACCACTAGGCTACTCCTCCACTAGCAACATTCTATGTAGAAGCCTGCCCTTGCAGATCAGCAGTGCGGCCGAGCAGACTTCTGTTTCTGTGAGTCTAACGTCCTGCACGTACGACTCACAGAAACAGAAGCCTGCGCAGCTGATCTGCAAGGGCAGGCTTCTACATGGAATGTTGCTAGTGGAATAGCAACATTCCATGTAGAATCTCAAATAGTAGCAACAGAATCTCCAATAGTAGCAACATTCCATCTAGAATCTACAAATAGTTTCAACATTCCATGTAGAATCTCAAATACGGAAAGGGAAATGGGACTTAATATACCACCTTTCTGAGGTTTTTTGCAACTACATTCAAAGCGGTTTACATATATTCAGGTACTTATTTTGAACCAGGGGCAATGGAGGGTTAAGTGACTTGCCCAGCGTCACAAGGAGCTGCAGTGGGAATTGAACTCAGTTTCCCAGGATCAAAGTCCATTGCACTAACTACTAGGCTACTCCATGCCCATCCTTTGTCCCTGTCATACCCCCTCCCCCCCAAAAATAAATACCACATGCTCAGCACACAAAGATGGCAAACTAACGTAGAACGTTTTAGTGCATCCTGTGTTAGGTGGATGTGAGCGTCTAATGCAGCTTAGTGAAAGAGTCCCCTAAATTTCCTGGGGTAACTTTTAAAACACAAGTACTCTTGTACTTTCCTTTCCTATATCTGGCGGTACCTGCACATGGAGAAATATGTGCCTGGTATTTTACATGTGCTCTCAGTGATCAAATTACTCCTTCAATCTTCTTTTTTTTTTCCTTTCAAATTGCTCTTAGAGAGATTATCTCTCTGGTGGCAACATCTCATTGCTATCTGTAAACAAACCTTAAAGTATAATTACTATAAACTGCGAGCATATTCTACATAATGATTTTAGGTACATGATACCGTTCCAGCGGAAATATAAATTATATTATTGCGCCTGAAGCCTGAATTGTTTTTCTGATTTATGTATCCTAAGGTAACAGCTTGATTTCTTTTTTTTAATCCCAGTTTGGTCCATTCTTAATTCACGAGACAAGCATCAGTCCCTTGAAATAATCAATAAATACTTCCCTGATTATTTACCACAGGCAATACCAGAGATACTGGGAAGATATATGTTACTACTTTTAATAAGCCCCTTTGTACAAAACTGCATTGGCTACTGGTACATAATCCCCCAGATTCCACAAAGTTGGGTACCCACAAGCTATAGATTATTGCGAGCCTAACTGATCCCCCTGTTTACAGAACCGTGCAGCAATGCCGACACAGCCCATTGAAAGTGAATGGGTTGTGTCAGCATTACTGCACCGACAGCTACTAGCACGGCTTTGTAAACAGGGGGTTAATTGTTAATTGTCAGTTGGCCCTTAAGTACCAATCATAACCCACAAGCAGGGGCGTAGCTACGTGGGGCCACAGGGGCATGGGCCCCCACAGATTAAGCCCTGTCCCCCTCTACATTTGACCCCCCCCAGCCACTGCCCCCCCCCCCCGCCCCTCCGCTGCGTCAGGTACCTTGTTTGCTGGCGGGGGTCCCCAACTCCCGCCAGCCAAAGAGTCTTCTTCAGCGCCGGTTGACCCCGGCGCCTTCGTTGTGTGATAATCTGTTTCTGACGCCTTACGTCCTGCACGGGGCTACATACAGGACGTGCATGGTGCAGGATGTCAGGAGTTCGAAACAGATCATCACACAGCGAAGGCACCAGAGTGGACCGGCGCTGAAGAAGATTCTTCGGCTGGCGGGGGTTGGGGACCCCTGCCAGCAAACAAGGTACGTGGCGGCAATGGGGGAGGGTTTTTGCACTTGTGGCGGCAGCGGCGGCAGCGGCGGCGGGGGGGTCCAAAGTGGCGGAGGGGTTGGCGGCGGGGGGAGGTGGCTAAACAGTGCCTCCCCACCTCGGGCTCTGGCCCCCCCTCCCGCCGAGGTCTGGCTACGCCCCAGCCCACAAGTGGCATTAGCTAGTGCTAATTGACACTAATTTGTAGTTATGGCACAAAAGGACCTTCAAGAGTGGAACAATTGAGAGTCCTTTAATAAATTGGTGTACATATGCCCAGGGGCGTAGCCAAACCTTGAAGTGGGGGGGATCCATAGCTCAAAGTGAGGGGGCACATTTTGGCACCCCCCCCCCCACCACAACACCACATAACGCTGCTCTCCTTACATTGCCTGCCCTGATTTCCCTCACGTTGTGCATGCAGCATGCTCAATTTTGATGAAATTGAGCATGAGCGAAGCGTCATGCATGCTGAGTTTCACCAAAACCGAACTTGCATGCAACGAGAGGGAAGCAGGGCAGGCAATGTAAAGAGAACAGCACTGGAGATACGCTTCAGCTGGCGGGGGTTGGGAACCCCTGACAGCCAAACCAGGGGTCCTGGAAGCATTTGGGGGGGGCCAGGCCGCCATGGCCTCAGGTAGCTACACCACTGCCAACACCTGCATCAGGGGTCAAAAGGAGTGGAATCTCTCAAGAAAAACTCAAAGGTGTCACTCTCTTTCACAGTTTTGCTGAAAACCACGGTGATTTTAGATGCGGTTTTGATCCCTGAAGCATGTGTGTGTATGCTGAAACACGGTCTGTGTCGGGTCTATTTATTAAAGGACTCTTGATTGTTCCATTCCTGAAGGCCCTTTTGTGCTTCTTTTTGAGCTGTTCTTGCTGACTAATGTGTAGTTACACATGGTGTTATTTATAAACTTACCCCTGGATTCTCTATATAAGGCGCAGCGAGTAGCACACATTAAATTGGACATGTGCCCAATTTTCGCATGCACAGTAATTGAGTAACGAGCCAATCAGTTTGGGGGTTTTTGCCAGGTTCTTGGGGCCTGGATTGGCCACTGTCGGAGACAGAGTGCTGGGCTTGATGGACCTTTGGTCTTTTCCCAGCGTGTCGGTGCTTATGTGCTATAAAAGACCGATAACAACCAATTCTCATCAGTAATTGGCAATAATTGGAATTCGCACGCACTTCTTTTTAGGCATATTCTAAAAAATCCCAACGTGCATAGCTGAAAAGGGGGTGCAGCCATGGGAGGAGAACGGATGTGTCAGGGGCATTACTCAAATTTACCCGCATTGTTATAGAATTTGGGGAACGTGCCTACATTTAGGCACAGGTATTTACACAAGGTTTTCAGTGGTGTAGAGGGCCCTATGCGCGTTCCCCGGCCCTATGCGCTATTCTGTAAACTGTGGAACTTTAGGCACAGTTTGTAGAATAGCACTAAGCACTTTTCTGGATGTGTCTAGATTTTAGACATCATTTACAGAATCTGGCCTTTAGCACCTAAATGTTGCAGCGTTGCAACATGAAAGGGGGAACGCCCATGGGTGGGTCAGGGGCGGCATTCCCCCTTTCATGTAGTGTTGTAACATGAAAGGGGGAATGCCCATGGGTGGGTCAGGGGAGTGTCTTGTGCATCCAACTGCCAATGTTAGGCACCAGCAGGGGTGGCACAAGGCAATCTGCCACCTAAGGCGGCGGCTGAGGTGGCACCCCTTCCCCCCCCCCCGGTCATGGTCTGGCATCTCCCTCCTTCCTTCTTCCATCCCCTTCCCCGAGCCTATGTTTGTTTTCCAAAAGACAATGGCAGCAGTGATTCCCATTGGCTGCCCTTCCACCGGCACTGGCCTCTTCTTTCTGCAGCCCACCTCTGAGGAAACAGGAAGTTATGTCAGAGGCAGGCAGGGGCGGCCCAAGACAAGATAACACCTGAAGCAGGGCCAAGATGCCGCCCCTCATTCCTCCACCCATTCTGGAGTTTACCTTCTTTTCTTCAGGTTCCAAAAGTCGGTGGCCGACACAGGCCTCTTCTCTACTGCGACCACCTCTGAGGAAACAGGAAGTTACATCAGAGAGGCGGGTGCTGGTGGGAATCGCGCCGGCTGCCACCAGCTTTTTGGAACCTGAAGAAAAGAAGGTAAACTCCGAAACAGGGTGGAGGAAGGAAGGGGGAGATGCCACTCTCAAAAGCCCCCGCCTCAGGTGGTCTAATGGTTGGGCCACCCCTGGAGGCGGGCCGCAGTAGAGAGAAGAGGCGGCAGGGCAGCCAATGGGAATCACTGCTAACGATGACTTTTACTAAACAAAGGTAGGCTCGAGGAAGAGGACTGAAGAAGGAAGGGGGGAGATGCCAGACCATGGCTGGTGGGGGGGGATATGCTGCCCCCTCCTCAGGTGACCTAATGGTAGGGCCACCACTAGGCACCAGCCTTTGACATGGTGTAACTGATCACACCTAAGGTTAGGCGCACGAATGCTGACTTACAACCAATTTTGTGCACAATTGCCATTACACAATTAGTGCTTAAAGCCCTTATTTTTGGCACCCTAAGTAGACTCTTCCCCATAGAGTGTAGACACAGAGAAATATCGGCCCCCACTTATTTGTCACTTATTCTGTAAGGTATGGGAAGTTACGTATCAGGAAAGAAGTCTTTGAAAGTTTCTGGATGGTAAGCAGTCTTTCCTCTCAGTGCGAGGACAGGGCACCTCCATCAGTGCACGGGCACACTGCAGTCCCTCAGAGACCCATCCTTCTCCTGCAAGCAGTACTTTACATTCTCCGTGCTGACGGCAGCCCTCTGTTTACCTTCAAATTACTTCTGGCAAATACCAAAGTAATAAAGCTGACACAATGAGGGCCAGAGTACACGTCCTACAATCCCAAGAGCGGGAGGAGGGCAGGGGATAAGATGTTATAACACATTTAGTAAGAATCACACGGCAATAATTGTAACTTCCTACATAAAACAAAAAGACTTTGAATTAGAAAATGATAAAAAGCATTGGTTGTTTGAATTTAGTTGTTTCAAGCGATTAACCCAACTAGGAGAGTTTTCCGTCTCCAGAGCTTAAGGAACATGAAGTCTCGTAGACTATTCTTCACAGGGGCTCAATTATGTCGTCGTCGTCCCCCCCCCCTTTTCAGGGGGGGGGAAAAAACTTTACAATTCTAGCAGTTTAATTATGTAACCTGGGGATCTCATTTAATACCTACCAACTCCTGACCCTGCATACTGGACTAGCACAGTGGTAAATGTAAATATATATTCTGTAACACCAAACACATCAAGAAGTGTTCCCCATGAAGGAAGATGCTGTCCAAGGTTCTGGCACACAGCAAAAAGAAAAGGCAAAATCCACAGTGCAGTTTATATTCTGCATCCAAAGAAAACCTTGTCCCAACGATAGATGCAGAAGTAAGATGTTTGCCCATAGAGCTCAACACACAAAAAATACTTCCTGATTCTGGTGTCATCTCAGTAACAGCAACAGCAACATCACCCTTCTCCAGTAGCAGGTACACTGTGGAGCAATACAAAACCCTACATAAATCACTCAGGACCTGTAGTGCAAATTTACCAAAACATAAGTGTGCAGCCAAAAAAAATCATATTTTGTGTCATTTACGGGAACGTTCATTTTTTTTCAGGATTTTTTTCCTCATGTTATGAGTAATGTCAGTAAGAGCATGTGCCCCTTTGGAAAGAGCATAGGCTCTTTGAAAAGACTGCAGACTATTCACAAAGGGCGCAGATCTTTTAGCAGAGTGCACACAATTGGAGTGGCCTAGTGGTTAGAGCACCAGTCTTGCAATCCAGAGGTGGCCAGTTCAAATCCCACTGCTGCTCCTTGTGATCTTAACCCTCCATTGCCTCAGGTACAAACTTAGATTGTGAGCCCTCCTGGGACAGGGAAATACCCAGGGTACCTGAATGTAACTCACCTTGAGCTACTACTGAAAAAAGTGTGAGCAAAATCTAAATAAATAAATATATGAAATATTGCTACTATTGAAGATTGAAGATTCTACATGAAATGTTGCCACTATTTGAGATTCTAGATGGAATGTTGATTCTAGATGGAATGTTGCTGGTAGAGGAGTCGCCTAGTGGTTAGAGCACCAGTCTTGCAATCCAGAGGTGGCCGGTTCAAATCCCACTGCTGCTCCTTGTGATCTTGGGCAAGTCACTTAACCCTCCATTGCCTCACGTACAAACTTAGATTGTGAGCCCTCCAGGGACAGAGAAACATCCAGAGTACCTGAATGTAACTCACCTTGAGCTACTACTGAAAAAGGTGTGAGCAAAATCTAAATAAATAAATAATTTCCCAATAGTGCATGTGCTCGTGCATTGTTTGTGCACACTCTTCTGAAGGAGTAAGCAATGTTTGTGAATAGCGTGCACTATTGAGGGCACATGAAAAAATACATTTCATGTTTGTTCTGCTCATTTTCATTTGCCAACAACACAAAATGACATGGGAAATGTCATTTCGAACAAATGCACATTCCTATCAGCTTCCAAAACTCACGCTCCATGGTGCAACCTCACCTTGAGTATTGTGTACAGTTCTGGTCGCTGTATGTCAAAAAAGATATAGCGGAATTAGAAAAGGTTCAAAGAAGAGCATCCAGAATGATAAAGGGGATGGAACTCCTCTCCTATGAGGAAAGGCTAAAGAGGTTAGGGCTCTTCAACTTGGAAAAGAGATGGCTGAGGGGGGATGTGATTCAGGTCTACAAAATCCTGAGTGGTGTAGAACGAGTAGAAGTGGATCGATTTGTAGTCTTTCAAAAAAGTACAAAGATCAGGGGACTCTCGATGAAATTACATGGAAATACTTTTAAAACAAATAGGAGGAAATATTATTTTCGTTCAAAGAATAGTTAAGCTCTGGAACTCGTTGCTGGAGGAAGTGGTAGCCTGGTTAACATTTCTGAGTTTAAAAAAAGGTGTGGACAAGTTCCCAGTGGAAAAGTCCATAGTCTGTTATTGAGACAGCCATGAGGAAGCCACTGCTTGCCCTGGGATTGGTAGCACGGAATGTTGCTACTGTTTGAGATTCTGAATGGAATCTTGCTACTCTTTGGGGTTCCGGAATGTTTCTACTATTTGGGATTCCACCAGATACTTGTGATCTGGATTGGCCACTGTTGGAAACAAGATACTGGGCTAAATGGACCATTGATCTGACCCAGTACGGCTATTCTTATGCTCTTATGAGTCTACCCAGAAAACAGCAGTATCAGTAAACTGGGCAGGAGCTGCTCCTGCTTGGTTAGCTCATGCTGAATTTCATCCTCTTCTATTTTTAGTCATGGTACTATTCTTTGTACTCGGTGAGGGTTCTGGATGTGTGACCGAGGCCTGGATTTCTCTGTAGGTATCTGAAATTTTCCCAGTAGGTGTATGGAGGTTCTATGATCCACTTCAATATTTATGATGCAAAACAGCTGTCCTAAATTTATGTGGCGAGGTAACAGGGCAACAGTCTAAATATCAGCCAGTGTCCAGTTAACTTCCAGGTTGGCGGACATACCTGGATACAGCCACACATGCCCTGGCATTGAATATTTATTTATAACATTTGTATCCCACATTTTCCCACCTATTTGCAGGCTCAATGTGGCTTACATAGTTGTGTACATATGTAGGAGAAGCTAGATGCATACATTAATTTGTATTTCAATCCCTTACAGTTTGGATAGTGGAGATTCAGGAATGTGCGTGATGAGCTAGTAGAGTTCCTGGTAGGTAGGTCAATAAGGTCTGACATATACCCTGGAGCTTCACCGTGTATGATCTTATGAACCAGGGTGCAAACTTTGAAAGCAATATGCTCTTTTAATGGAAGCCAGTGTAGCCTTTCTCGTAAGGGACTGGCGTTTTCATATTTCATTTTGCCAAATATGAGTCTGGCTGCCGTGTTTTGTGCAGTTTGCAGTTTTTTGATAATTTCTTCTTTACACCCAGCATAGATGGCATTGCAATAGTCTAGCTGGCATAATACCAATGATTGCACCAGTCTGCAGAATGCTTCTCTTGGGAAGAAAGGCTTAATTCTTTTGAGTTTCCACATTGAATGAAACATTTTCTTTGTTGTGTTTTTCGCATGGTTTTCTAATGTAAGGCTTCGATCAATTGTGACTCCTAAAATGTTCATAGTTTCTGATACGGGAAGGGTAAAGTTGGGGATAATTAAATTAAATATCCTGGGTTAAGCCAGCCTGCAGCTGAAAATGAATTCCAAGCCACTTATTGCCATGGGCTGAATTTTACCATCCAAGTGCCCAGTCCTAGAAATGCCTCCATATATGTGCACACGTAGAAAACACCATGAGAGCAGGTGTCAATTTGTGCAAGAGAATTTGTGTGTTCCCGGGGCTGGTTGTGGGCTCCTATTTTGTATTTTGTGCTTAAATGAGGCCCATTTTCCAACTTTGACCCAGGTGCCCTGTTATAAAATTAACCCCATAGTTTTTCCAGTCTATCTCTGCCCTATATTCTGTTCTGTACTCCGTTCTGTGGATAAATCTATCTTGTCTGTCCCCTTCTCCTCTACTGCTTATTCCAGACTCCGTTCCTTTTATCTCGCTGCACCTCACACCTGGAATAGACTTCCCAAGCTTGTACGTCTAGCCCCGTCTTTGGCCATTTTCAAATCCAGGCTAAAAGCCCACCTCTTTAATGCTGCTTTTGACTCCTAACCACTACTCACTTGCCCTGTACCCTTTTATCCCCACCTCTTTAATTCCCTTACCTCTTAGTTGTTCTGTCTGTTTGTTTGTTTGTTTGTTTGTTTGTTTGTTTGTCTGTCCTGCTTAGATTGTGAGCTCTTTGAGCAGGGACTGTCTTTTCTTGTATGTAAAGCGCTGTGTTTGCCTTGTAGTGCTATAGAAGTGATAAGTAGTAGTAGTATATTCAAACATATTTCTTTGGATGTCTGTGATTCCTGGGAGCAGAGTTAGCACCAACTTGTTGGTGGGGGAGAAGAGGAGGCTCGCAGTTTATACTTGCACTTTTTGGCTTCAGATTTAACCAGCATGAGAGCTGGGATCTGGCGCCTTCACTTGCATCTACCTGGGAATTTTTTTATTCATTTTGATATCCACTATCAACTCATCTAGCCCAGTGACAGTCCTGAACTGGGAGCTCCTTCTGGAACCCTGCTGTCACTGTCCCTAAATCTGGCTGCTAGGTATTTCTATTGCACAATGACTGGGATCCCCTATGAGCACTGGCTTCTGCTGCATCTCTGAAACTCTTTGGCAGAGGATGTAGGTTATCAATAGAAATCAAACAAAATAAAACATGGAAAAGAAAATAAGATGATACCTTTTTTATTGGATATAACTTAATACATTTCTTGATTAGCTTTCAAAGGTTGCCCTTCTTCCTCAGATCGGAAATAAGCAAATGTGGTAGCAGATTAGTATATATAAGAGAAACATCAAAGCATTACTTTAACAGTCTGACAAAGTGGGAGGGTGGGGGTATGCATGGGGACATCAAAGCATTTCATTGATATTCTAACAGGATGGATGTTGGTAGGTGAGAGGAGGGTAATAAACAGAGAAATAAACAGAGAAATACAGGTATGGTTTATAATGGGTTAGAAAACCCAGATCCTTATTAAGTCCTGTTTGTTGGGTGTCAAAATATTCAATCATTCTTATTTCAAAGGTCTTACGTTCCTGTATTGTTTTAAAATCACCTTTCAGTATTCTTACTGTGAAATCACTGGTGCAGTGTTCTGGTCTTGTGAAGTGTTGGCCCACAGGGGTGGGGGGGCCTGACTGGCACCGGCTATTTTCATGTGATGTCTGTGTAGATTGAGTCTTGTCTTAAGCATCTGGCCTGTTTCTCCAATATAGCATCCTTCGTTACATTTTTTACACTGAATGATATATGCCACATTGGAAGATGAGCATGTAAAATAGTCCTTTTTCCTTTGTGAATGACTGTGGGGTCTTGTGAAATGTTTTGGCACAGTTTGCAGCTGTGCCCTTTTCTTTTTCCGTCTGTGGAATGTAATAACAGTGGTTAACATATCTGGGTTTAAAAAAGGTTTGGACAAGTTCCTGGAAGAAAAGTCCATAGACAGATATGAGGAAGCAACTGTTTGCCCTGGGATTGGTTGAATGGAATGTTGCCACGATTTGAGTTTCTGCCAGGTACTTATGACCTGGCTTGGCCACTGTTGGAAACAGGATACTGGGCTAGATGGACCCAGGGGCGTAGCCAGACTTCGACGGGAGGGGGATCCAGAGCCCGAGGTGAGGGGGCACATTTTAGCCCCCCCCCCCCCCCCCCCCCCCGGCGCCGCCATTGCCGACTTTGCTCCCCCCTACCGCTGACCTTCTCGATCCCCTCAGCTGATCTGCAAGGCTTCGTTCTGTGAGTCTGACGTCCTGCACGTTGTACGTGCAGGACGTCAGAAACAGAAGGAAGCCTTTTGCAAGAAGAAGAGGACCTCGGCTGGTGGGGGTTGGGGTCCCCCACCAGCAAAGGCAGGCGACGGCAGGTTGGCAGTGGGAGGGGGATCGGACGGGTCGTCGGGGCCAAATCTATGGGGGCCCATGCCCCCCTGGCCCCATGTAGCTACACCACTGGATGGACCATTGGTCTGGCCCAGTATGGCTACCCTTATGTTCTTATGTTCCAGGTGGTGTCGGGAAGCAGAAGACTAAGGGGGGAATCACATCCCTTTGCATGACAGTGCAGACCATTGTTACTGAGCCACCAGGCTGACCCACTGTCCTTATTTCATTCCATTATCCTTCATTGATTAATTTTTCCTTAATCCATTAGCTGAAGTATTTGGAAAACACCTAAAGTAAAAAGGTAAGAATGTGAATGCTTGTGTTTTGCAATGTATTTAGTCCTTCCTTTCCAATCTTGGCTGGCTTTCAAAATTTTATTACCAGTCCCCACCATTCCTCATGCATCTCATTCTCTGTTCATAATTTTGCTGCATTCAGTTCCATAAATTACATTATAAAATTTCAAACTGACAGATTTCCATGGACAATTTCCCCTTTTTATTAAGTCCCCATCATGCTGCTTTCAAATGATATTTAATTGTGTGTAAAGCAATGGCTTGGCAGTTCAAGTTTATATTTCTAGCTCCAGTTGTTTGGTTTCACAAGTTATTCTGTAAAATCAGCCTGCAACATCCAGCTATTTTTTTTTTATTCACAAAACTAATATCTCACCATCCTAAGTTTCATATGAAATATTGAGCATAGATCAGGTGGACACTGAGAGCAGCTCAGTCATGCATCCCTCTGTTTGCTTCAAACTTAGAAGAAGCAAGATGGTCCAATCCCAGATGGTCATGCTTTTGTCTAAGGCAATGGTCCCCAAACCTGGCCCTGGAGGCACCCCAGCCATTCAGGTTTTCAGCATACCCACAATGAATATTCATGAGAGAGATTTGCCTCCACTGCATGCACACCTATCTCATGTTGCTGAATATCATGGTTAGCGCCAAACACAAAGTCGGCTATGTCGGGGGCGGGGTCAGCCCTTGGCCAATTAAGTGCTGATATTCAGCACTCACAATCACTGCTCCTTCTAAGCTGAGTGGAAGTTCTCCACCTACAGTCCTACCAGTGGAGGGTGCTGTTTCACTCTCACATTTTCAATAGTGCGGGACAGAAAAGTTCTGCTGGATTCCAGGGAATCTGACTGTGCCTAGCAATTGAAAACACAATTTTGAAGTATCGCCCCCTACTGGCAGCAATGCGGTTGGAGGACTCCCGCTCAGCTTAGAGGGAACAGTGCTCAGAACATATAATGTCAGAAAGTTACATCTGATTTCTCCAGATAGCTAGCTATCTGATACAGATATATTATCACATGACCAATCCCATGTACAAAGGAGGGGATAACTTAGCTTGGAATTTCATTGCTATGTGCATACAGCAAACTCTTTTGCATTGTGCACAAAGATAACTCACGTTCATATTCCCATATCAGCCACTCCTGATTTTACTGCTTTTCTTAGGAAATTCATTCCAGAAATCAGAACTACTTCTCCATTCAGATCCATCCATCTGCTGCCCGTCTCATCTTCCGCCAGAGTCGCTTTACTCATACTACCCCTCTCCTCAAGACCCTTCACTGGCTCCCTATCCGTTTTCGCATCCTGTTCAAACTTCTTCTACTAACCTATAAATGTACTCACTCTGCTGCTCCCCAGTATCTCTCCACACTCGTCCTTCCCTACACCCCTTCCCGTGCACTCCGCTCCATGGATAAATCCTTCTTATCTGTTCCCTTCTCCACTACTGCCAACTCCAGACTTCGCGCCTTCTGTCTCGCTGCACCCTACGCCTGGAATAAACTTCCTGAGCCCCTACGTCTTGCCCCATCCTTGGCCACCTTTAAATCTAGACTGAAAGCCCACCTCTTTAACATTGCTTTTGACTCGTAACCACTTGTAACCACTCGCCTCCACCTACCCTCCTCTCTTCCTTCCCGTTCACATTAATTGATTTGATTTGCTTACTTTATTTATTTTTTGTCTATTAGATTGTAAGCTCTTTGAGCAGGGACTGTCTTTCTTCTATGTTTGTGCAGCGCTGCGTATGCCTTGTAGCGCTATAGAAATGCTAAATAGTAGTAGTAGAAGAGATGGAGTAATGGTAAGGGGTGAAAATTGGGGCAAGCACCCAGGTCCTTGCACGTCAACACTTTCTGACATACCAGCCAGTTTGCCACCTACAGCAAAACCTTTCCTTGCTGTGCCATGGGTCTATAGTAGCAGCAGCCACTTTCCTCCATTACAATCCTCCCTAGCCCTGAGGCTTTTCCTCCCGTAGAGCAGCCCCCTGTATCTGACTCTGCCTCTCCTCTGAAGTCTGAACTTGCAGGATCCCTTAGTCTTACAGAACCCACTGGATGCGCACATTCTGACGTCTGAGTAATGCCAGCAGAGGATTGGGCAGTCATAGATAAGAATTACTGCTCTCCTTCTGTTGATGAAGCAGAAGGTAGAAGATCACATCAGGGGAACATTATAGGAAAGATCATGCCAGGGATGGAAGACAAAAGAAAGGCACATAGACTGGTATGCCCGGAGTCCCATAGCTGCTTAGTCACTCATAGGCAATCTCCAATATGCAAGCCATATGGCCCAAAGAAGACTTCCATCTGGCCATCTTACCTAACCTCGACACAATATTAAATGTATCTGTCACCCTGCAATGACTTTGCTAAAAAAAAAAATATGTAAGCCACATTGAACCCGCAATGATTATGTTAACAAAACTATGTAAGCCACATTGAGCCTGCAAATAGGTGGGATAATGTGGGATACAAATGCAATAAATAAATAAATATCAATCTAAGTCCTAGCCCATGGCAACAACAGTAGCATGGTACTTCTGCCCAGAAGTGACATCAGTGGGCTGAAAGTGAAGCTGCCATTGGTAAGGGGCGAAAACAATCCACTGAGGAGAAGGACACCCCCTTTGAACCTTGGTTAGAAATTCAGAGCAAACTCACCGCATTTTCATTGGCTTCCCAATCCTGGCAGGGTCATTTAAAGAGTAACCTGGTCCTCGGACAAAAAAGTGAACCCCTCTCTGCTCTATGGATAGCCTGCTTTCTGACACGACAGTGAAGATGACTCGAAAATAGGTAGACGATGCTTCAGATGGTCTAAATGTTTATTATAAAACAGATGAGACTCGACACAGCTGTGTTTCGGCTAACAGGGCCTGCATCAAATTGTACTGGAAAATCCACTTTAAGATGATGTCTATAGCTGGTATGGGAAAAAAACAAACAAAAGCACTCTGTGCGTGAAAGTAGACAAAAGCTCACACGAGCTTCTATGGATGTGGAACTGTAAAGATCATTGTAGCCATATTGATCCATTTTCCTCTCATGCTCAGGGGTTATATCCCACTGACTGCATTCTTTTTATCTATAGGCTTTTACATACTTTTTTTTTTTTTTTTTTTTTTTTTGCTTGATGAGTGGAGGAGTGGCCTAGTGGTTAGGGTGGTGGACTTTGGTCCTGAGGAACTGAGTTCGATTCCCACTTCAGGCACAGGCAGCTCCTTGTGACTCTGGGCAAGTCACTTAACCCTCCATTGCCCCATGTAAGCCGCATTGAGCCCGCCATGAGTGGGAAAGCGCAGGGTACAAATGTAACAAAAATAAAATAGATACTATTGGAGATTCTACATGGAATGTTGCTACTATTGGAGATTCTACATGGAATGTTGCTATTCCACTAGCAACATTCCATGTAGAAGGCTGCGCAGGCTTCTGTTTCTGTGAGTCTGATGTCCTGCACGTACGTGCAGGACGTCAGACTCACAGAAGCAGAAGCCTGCGCGGCCACATTGGTGATCTGCAAGGGCCGACTTCTACATGGAATGTTGGAATAGCAACATTCCATGTAGAATCTCCAATAGTAGCAACAGTGGAGGAGTGGCCTAGTGGTTAGGGTGGTGGACTTTGGTCCTGAGGAACTGAGTTTTATTCCCGGCACAGGCAGCTCCTTGTGACTCTGGGCAAGTCACTTAACCCTCCATTGCCGGCCGCATGGAGCCTGCCATGAGTGGGAAAGCGCGGGGTACAAATGTAACAAAAATAAAATAACCAAGAGTCCATCATTTTAGTCCAGGTTTTCTGCTTTAGACAGAGGCATCAGTAATGGAAGAAACTTTGTGAAACTGGAGGAACCCATCATGTAAACCCCAACAGCTGCTTAATCTCTGTGCTAGGGTTACCGTATGGCTCCAGAAAAAGGAGGACAGATTGAGCCAGTCTGGGTTTTAGTTCCATTGCTTTCAATGGAAGCAAAACCTGGACTGGATCAATGTGTCCTCCTTTTTCTGGTAACCCTACGTCTGTGCCAAGCAGATGGCTAAAGGACCCTCCTGAGTTTGGTACCTCTCTGCAGCCCAAAGCCATCAGTCTTCACGCTTTTCTCAGAGGGCGTCTGGAAAGGTTAAGCATCCTCTTCAGCAAAGCGTTCAGGGTTCTTTGTACTCACTAGGGAAGCTGCAGTGCAGAACTCAGTTCATGTCTTTAATGAATGCGCACACATAAGCCACACTACAAGGAGCTCTTGCTTTCCTTCTCATCTCAAAGATTTGCTCATTGGACAGAATAACAAGGAAGGAAAAGAAAGAAAAAGAGAGAAAAAAGAAGCATCACTAAGGTTTTTCTCCCTTGTTGTATCAGTGGGTGGAAAGACTCTGAGAATCAGGCCCAAAGAGAAAGAGACAAGTTGGCCCCCACAGGGGCGTATCTGAGGTTCGGCGGTAGGGGGGGGCCAGGGCCAGAGTGAGGGTCACATTATAGCCCCCCCCCCCCACCGCCGCCACCACCATTACCGACCCCCCTGCCGCCACCGCCATTGCCGACCCCCCTGACAACGTCACCTACCTTTGCTGGCGGGGGACCCCCAACCCCCCGCCAGCCAACATCTGCTTCCTCCTGCCTTTAAAAATATTCCTTCAGCTGGCGGGGTCTTCTATTCTTCTTCGTCCCCCGTGGCGTGCTGTTCATTCAAAGAGCTGCAATCCAGTTTCGGAGTCTGATGTCGCTGCAAGTTGTACGTGCAGGCAGGGGCGTATCTGGACTCGGGCGGTAGGGGGGGCCAGAGCCAGAGGGAGGGGGCACATTTTAGCCCCCCCCCCGGCGCCACCGATCACCCCCCCCCCCCCCCGCCATTTCTGGACCCCCCCCTCGCCACCAATGACACCCTCCCCCGCTGCTGTCACTTACCTTTGCTGGCGGGGGACCCCAACCCCCCGCCAGCCGAGGTCCTCTCTTCCATGCAGGCTGCGCCGCTGCAAGTTGCAACACTTCCTGTTCTTCTGAGTCTGACGTCCTGCACGTACAACGCGCAGGACGTCAGACTGAATTCCAAATTCTGAGTCTGACGTTCTGCACGTTGTACGTGCAGGACGTCAGACTCAGAAGAACAGGAAGCGTTGAAACTTGCATCCTGCACGGAAGAGAGGACTTCGGCTGGCGGGGGCTTGGGGTCCCCCGCCAGCAAAGATCGGCGACGGGTTGGTGGCGGGCGGGCGGGAGGGAGGGGAAGGTGGAGAGGGTCTGTGGTAGGGGTGTCCAGGGCGAAATCTGTGGGGGCCGAGGCCCCTATGGCCCCACGCAGATACGCCCCTGCGTGCAGGACGTCAGACTCACAGACTCTGTTTCTGTGAGTCTGACGTCCTGCATGTACAACGTGTAGCGACGTCAGACTCCGAAACTGGATTGTAGCTCTTTGAATGAACAACACGCCACGGAGGACGAAGAAGAACAGAAGACCCCGCCAGCTGAAGGAATATTTTTAAAGGCAGGAGGAAGCGGACATCGGCTGGCGGGGGGTTGGGGTCCCCACCAGCAAAGGTAGGGGGTCCAGGGCGAAATCTGCGGGGGCCCAGGCTATGCCATAAACCTAAATATAGGGAAAGAACCAGAACTGGGAGAAAAGAGATCCGTAGGATAAATCTAGCATGTATAGGCTGCTAATTCGCTCTTGTAACTTGCTTGGCAGCCCCTTTTGTGACATTTAAATTTATGTATTTATTTATTGATTGATTCATATTATTAAATTTGATATGCCTTCAGAATATGGCATTAGAGAGTTTCCTCTTGATTGTTGAACAGTCGGTAAGTTTTGTAACCTATGGCAGATGTTATGTGTTATCCCTGATATATACCAAATCGTGGCTAGTTTAAAAAAACTTGTGCACCAGTCCCCTATAGATTCTAACAAATATCTCATTCAAAATTGGGTCCAGTAATTGGTTCAATTAGAGCAAAAATCTTCACACTATTTTTAGAGTTCTCTACTTCTCAAACATATAAAAAGTTTTTTCAAAGAAAGTTTTTTCAAAAACATACATTAGCCATTTTCCTGTTCTTATATTTTTCAAAGGCAACCTCAGCGGCAGTCATTGCCAAAGATGTAAATCTGGCAATGTAACTAGCACCCACTTCTTCATCGGTTCAGCCGATTTTCTTATTTTTAAATCTCAAACTCTTTTACTTTTATCAATTTAATTACTTATCTTATCTTTTGTAGTCAGACCAAAGGGTTCAACTGCCCGACATGCATGTTTCGCTCTGCACTGAGCTGTGTCAAGGGCTGTCCCCTACAGTCTCTCCCAGCGTCAGCTCTACTTTATTATAGCGGGTTTGTCCCTGATATATAAACACACTTTCAAAAACTATTTGAGTAAAGTGATGTGGTAGCCATGTTAGTCCACTTTTCCAGGTAATAGAAAAGAAAATAAGATGATACTTTTTATATTGGACTAACCTAATACATCTTTTGCTTAGCTTTTGAAGGTAACCCTTCTTCTTCAGATCGGAAATGAGCAAATGTTGAGAAATGTCAGAATGTATAAATGAAACACAAAAGCTGTCCCTGACTGTCATCCACTCAGCTCTCCCTGTTTCTCACCTAACCTACCCCTCCCTCTTCCTGTGAAACTGTCATTGGAATGCTTTTATTTATTTATTTATTGCATTTGTACCCCACATTTTCCCACCTATTTGCAGGTTCAACGTGGCTTACATAGTACCGTCAAAGGCGCTTGCCCAGTCGGTTTATAACAGATACAAGGTTGTAGAGTGATCATATAAGTTATAATTGGAGGGTCAGAATGAATGAAGATTGCGTGTTGTCCAGTACGATTATAATCTTGTTTTGTTGCTGGATGGGAAGTTTACGTGGGGTCGTTTTTGTGTTTCACTTATATATTCTGATGTTTGTCAACATTATGTAGTATGCATGCAAATCAATCTCATGCATATTCATTATGGATATCCTGAAAATCTGACCTGCTTGTAGCCGTTGAGGACTCAACTTGGACAGCCTGGTCTAGGCTCGTTTAGGTTCAAGTATTACACACTGCAATGCAGTCCAGGCACCAGCACACCTTAGCATCACACTGGGCAGGGCTCTTTTGTTTTATCTCTACATAAATGTATCATCCACAAGGCCAGATTTCTCACTAGGCAGAACAGGTTTCTGCCTTGGGATGCCTGCTGTCTGGAGGGTGCTCTGCATCTGTAAGGGGAGCAGATCCAAGGAAAAAGGAGAGCTACCACTGATGAAACAGGAAGCAGCCATTGATCGCACTATTTCTCTGGAGGCAGGACTTCCTCATTCTCTCCCAATCACACATTTTCAGAAGGGGACCCCCTTTCCTGCAACTTTGGAGAGAAACATCTCCAATCTGCTCCAGTGCTTAGGGGTGCATAAGAAGTACATCTGGCCAGCCAGCATAAGGACACTACCCAAATCCATGCTGAAAGTAAGCCATCAGCATTATACCAACTGTTGGGGAACACAATTACCCACAGATTCTATATGTAATACCCCATGATATGGGTATTTGAGAGCCTACAGTGATAGATTTTTCCAGAGGGTAAGGAGGTCCCTAACAGTGGGAGAGAGAGGGAGGTTTGGAGGCCTGCCCAGGGAAGGGGTTGGCAGAGAAGTTGCAGAGATAGTGTTTTCCTGTAGTGAGTGACAGCAGGGTTGAAGCTGGAGAATAGCAAAAGGGATTACAGGGAGGTACATGAGGTCTTTGCCTGTACCCCCGCCAGGACCCTCGGGAGCATTGGGGAATCCTGGAGTGAGAGAAATAAATACAGGATGATTACAAGAGAAGTTGCTGCCCCTCTAAGTGGCAACTGAGAAGGAGAGCTTCAGGTGGACAAGGGGCATCCAGCCTGGAAGCAGGAATCAGAACTAGAGCCTATTCAAGGCAGGAGAGTAACCCTGGGAGATACACTGCTGGAAGGAGGGCAGACTAAAGGGTCTGTGCTTGAAAGAGTTTGAATTAGAATCAGGAGTAACAGAAGCAGCCTTGGATTTATTCCTGACATGACAAGATGGGGAAAGGGCAGGAGTCTATGTAAATATGTACAGTACTGAGTATCTCCAAAGAGTAATGAGGAGTGGCTAAAATTATCACCAATAATCTCAGATGGATAATGTGTATAAAGAGTTTCTGAAGAGCTCACTGCTGGTTGCAGATGTTCTAGTAAAATCGTTTGCATTCGGGAGTGCAGAGTGATTTTTGGCGAGAAAGTGAGTGCACCTGCTCGGGGACTGAGAGAGGTGCCAAAGTGAGTCTCTCCTAGCCTTCCCAAACTCCGGATCTCTATTCCAGACCATTGACCCACTCCCAAGCTCGTTGAATGGAAGATGTGATGGTATGAGTGATGAGCTGAATGGAGGCAGAATAGAGCACTGACAGAGAAGTAAGTTTTTCTTGTGACCCGGGTCTGGGGTTTTGCGGACCTGAGCTAGTAAAGGGACAAGACCCAGGTTACTTATATATGACCTTCCAAAGTTAAATGTGGAATTTTGAACATGGTTTCCATTTCCACATGTGACTTAATAGGTTATTTGGTTCTTAAGTGGTGCTAACGATCAATCAATTGACCTTAACAAGGTAGTTTCTTGCTGAAATGTCTTACACCCTATTCTATAATCATCACATACGACCACATCCAAGTCCCGTTCCTCTTTCGTGCACCAAAGTTCTTCACCAGGAGAGCCTCCTGCCTGGTTAAATCACTTATGCCTACCTATCTGCTGTTATTTCATGACAGTTAACCAGACAGTGTGCTGAATATCAACACTAAACAACAAGATATCATTCCCAATGATACCACTGGTATACTAACAATCAAATAATATCACCAAACTAGGATGTGCAGTATCAAAAGTCAAGAAGGACGAGAGAAAATATCTCAATACCAATGTATTATCCAATTCACAAAATGTATGTTGTCCAATTCAATAGAAACAGAGTTGACTAAATTGTAAGTATATCAAAGATGAACTTAAAGGAGAAAGTCTCAGAGTAATAACTCACCCAAGCGGAATTCTTCCTTACGGTCAAAGGCTCTTTCCTAGAGGGTGGATAAGTTTCTCAATCATTGAAAACCTCCAGATAATGAAAAACATTCCTTCTGTACAGTGTATGGCTTGATATATACAAAAGTATTGGGAGCACGAGGGGTGCCTTTCTCTATAATATAGAAGGAATATTTTCATTATCTGGAGATTTTCAATGACTGCGAAACTTATCCACCCTCTAGGAAAGAGCCTTTGACCGTAAGGAGGAATTCTGCTTGGGTGAGTTATTACTCTGAGACTTTCTCCTTCTTTGATATACTTACAATTTAGTCAACTCTGTTTCTATTGAATTGGACAACATACATTTTGTGAATTGGATAATACATTGGTATTGAGATATTTTCTCTCGTCCTTCTTGACTTTTGATACTGCACACCCTGGTTTGGTGATATTATTTGAATATCAACACTAATCACCTCTGCACTGCCTGGTCTGTGGGTGGAGCTTGGGAGGGGCCAACACTTAACCGGTTAGCAGAGATATTCAATCCAAAGAGGCTGCCCTAACTTTACCTGCCAAGCTAACTAGGCACCAGTCTGAATATTGGCTGATGCCCGGTTCATTTCCAGGTGACCACACATACCTGGTATTCCATGCCAGGGCCTGGACATAGCCTGGCATTGAATACCCAGGCTCATTTCTGCCCACGGCTGTCAGTGGCTTAAAAACCACTGACCATCGTGGGCTAAATGTTAATCCCTTAAGACCTCAATAATGAATGATTGGATGAAATATATATGGAGTTAATAGGTCGACTGGAAATCTCATCATAGCAAGATAAGTGCTGAGAATGCTATTTTGAATATTGCTGAGGTTGCAAGCTATCAACAGTACTTATTTTGAATTTTGAATATTAACAAACATATAGGATTTATCATCAAGGGATGCCGGATGTGCAATGATCGATGGCAGTGGCTAAATTTGAATGTTTTCAAATTTAAAAAGCCACATTTTGTTTTCTGAGCACATCACATCCGCAAAAAAATACTTTTTTGAGAGCTTTCTGGTTTAATTGTTGAATCATTTATATAAGTACTAGAAAGAGTGTTGATGAAAATATTTTACTTTAATTGACTCTCATATTTATTATTAGCCCCATAAGACCTGCCATTCTGGGTCCATGAAGCCAATTCAGGCCACAAGCATAATACAAAACAATAAATCGAAGAAAACAAAAAGAGGCAAAAATAGAATGGAAATAAATAAATAGAAAAACAACCACAGTGAAGCTCCAATACTGTGCTACTTGGCAAAATCCCAAAAGCAGCTTGATTCCCTGATGTTTGATCCCAGGGATAAGCAGTGACTTCCCCCGGGTCTATCTTAGTAACGTTGTATGGACTTTTGCAGGCAAAACTGTAGAGACAAGTCACAGAGTTAACTTTTCTGATAGAAAAGATGGGTCACACCAGGGCAGTTTGTTTCTTTGCTGTCAAGTGGCTGTCAACCAATGGTGAAAAATGTCTTTCAGCCAATTCAAGAACAGGTGCAAACAGCGATGCCTTAAAAATAATCCAAATGGATTTTATTAGGTTTATTAAAATGCCAGTTTGTCAGACACGAATCTCATTTTGTTCTCATCTGCCACAGGTGTACCAGGGCATCCCTCAGGGCTCAACTTTAAACCCAAACCTCTTCAATATCAATTTGTGCCCCCATCCTTCCATTTGCTGTCACGGTGGGGTTGGGCTGTCATGTCTTCTCTTCCAAGCCTATGATTATCAACTGTCTCTTTCTGATCGCTCCTCGGCTGCCTTAAAATCTCCCTATTACCAAGGACACCTGTTGCTGGATGACAGCAAAGCTGCCTCCTCACTCCAGACCCATTGAATAGACCGATCCGGTCCTGGTTTTCCTTCACACTTTGCAAAATTAATGGGAAAATCAGAACCATAAGTTTGGGCATACCACAGAGCAAAAGCAGAACTGAAGTGAGATGATGGCGATCATCTTAAAGCAATTTAGCATAGGATTGCCTTCCTCTGCCATTTAGCAATTCAGCTTGGATCATCACCAAGTTTTATGTCCTGCCAGAGCCACACCAAATTTATAGGCAGGTGATTCACTGAATCGGGTGTTTGCATTTAAGAGTTTTTAATGCAGGACCTTCTTTTTTTTTTTATTTATTTATAACAACTTAATTTTACAAGCACTAAAATAACTTGCCAGAAATACAGAGAAAGTAGCACACAAGAATTATTTCAATCAGGTAATTCTATACTCTTCCTTAGACCACAAAATAGGGAGAGTGAAACAAGACACGGAGATCAATTAACAACAGTAAACAAAGAAAACGTGGTATTAACCTGATTATCCCCAGTTATTTATTATCTGAATCATTATTCCACATTGATTGTCTGGTTGGCTTCTTCAAACCCAAAACGGTGTATAGTCTATTTATTTCATTGGAAACATACTTATCTAATATAATAAAACGCACCCTCAACGTTCTGAGGACAACGTTCTGAAGCCATCTGACGTCACTCCCAGGCTGAAGGGTTCGTGGATTCATGGTGTGAAGCCTTCAAGCCAGCCAGCCGTCTCTGCCCCGCCCTCGCGTCAAACGTCATGACGTCGAGGGCGGAAAAAAAAAAAAAACAATTCCGGCAGCGCAGCGTCAGGGAAGGAGGCGGCGCTCCCGACGTCTCTAGCCTTCCCTTCGCTGTGTTCCGCCTTCTTCTGACATCAGGGATGATGTCAGAAGAAGGCGGAACACAGTGAAGGGAAGGCTAGACGTCGGGAGCGCCGCCTCCTTCCCTGACGCTTCGCTGCCGGAACCGCCACGGAGGTAAATTTAAAAAGAAGAAGGGCTGTGTTTCGGTAGCTTAAGTCATGAAGAGATTTTTCCAAGGAATCAAGACCGACATGAAGTTTAAAACAGCTGGGCCGGGTCATAAACTGACAGAGGAAACACGGTGAGGGGGAGCTGGGAAGATGGTGTGATAAAGTGTTTTGCTCATTTATGACGCGTCAGTTTTAGGTGTTAAAGAGGGGTTTGTTTTAAATAAAAAATGCAAGAGCGCTGATTTGGGGGGTTTGGATGAAGAGAGGGAGGGTACACACTGGGGATACGTGGGTGGGACGGGAGTCTCTTCTCTTTGAGATTCTGTTTATAGTACAATTGTATGCGCTTATATTTGCAGTTTAATATTAGCCATGTTGTACGTATGGAGGGGGCAGGGGACAGAGGAGCATGGATGGATATGGATTGCAGGGCAGGGCTCAGGGAGAGAGGGGAATTGCTGGATAGGGATGAATGGAGGGGACAGGTGACAGAGGAGCATGGATGGGCATGGATTGGGAGGGCAGGGCTCAGGGAGAGAGGGGAATTGCTGGAAAAGGATGAATGGAGGGGGCAAGGGACAGATGGGCATGGATTGGGAGGGCAGCGCTCACACTCTCTCTCTCATATACAATGTCTTTCTGACTCTCACTCTCACACACTCTGTCTCACACTGTATCACATTCACTCTCTATGTGCCACACAGTCACTCACACACTCGCTTGATCTCATACACTCACTCTCACAGAGAATCTGTGTCTCACACACACTCTCTCTCTCGCCCACACACACACACTCTCTCTCACACTGTGTCTCACATACACACTTGCACACACTCTCATTCTCACACACACACTCTCTCACAAACACACTCACACCCAGACTCACTCTCTCTCTCACACACACACACTCACACTTTCACTCTGACTCTCAAACAGTCACTCTCACATACACTCTCCCAAACATACACACTCCGAGGAAAACCTTGCTAGCGCCCGTTTCATTTGTGTCAGAAACGGGCCTTTTTTACTAGTTGTCCAATATTGGTGGAAATAATACACCTGATTTCATTTTTTTCTCTTTTAAAACCAGAAATTATTTAACAATACAAACACTTGAGTCTCTAATCCAATTCTCACTGATTAAGGTAATCCCAGTTTCACAGGCTTCACTCCTTTTGAATTAATATACTAAGAGGAATCATTTAATGCGGACCTTCTTGCTGGTATTTACAGGTACAAACCATGGCAATAGGATGAGCAATGGCGTGTGATTTAAAGAATGGAATACTTTAATATCACACCTTCATACATTCCAGTATTACTACTACTACTTATCATTTCCATAGCGCTACTAGACGTATGCAGCGCTGTACACTAAACATGTAAGAGACTGTCCCTGCTCGACAAAGCAGAGAATCTAATCAGGAAAGACAACTAGGACAAATAAAGAATAAGGGAATTACATAAGGTGGGAATGATAAAACGGACATGGGTACTGAATGAATGAATAGGAGTTAGGAATTAAAAGCAGCCTTAAAAAGGTTGACTTTTAGCCTAGATTTGAAGACAGCAAGTTAAAAGGAACAGAGTCTGGAGTTGGCAGTGGAGGAGAAAAGTACAGATAACAAAGATGTACCCAATGAATGGGTAGCTTATATGGAATGGACCAGCAGCTGAGGTTGGACGATTTCTTTATCTGAATGACAAGGGCTGGTCAATGGGCCAGCCAACCTCAGCGTAAGCAATTTTATCATTTGGGCATTAGCCTGAAATTGAGTGATGGACATGGTTCTGGCCCAGATGGGATTTCATCTGATCTGTACTTGTGTAATTCCTATGGATGGGGTTTAACTCACCTTAATTTGAATGACCCCCATAGGTGGGCATTACCCAAATTCGGCTCTTGGCTTGTGCCACTTGAGTAGTCATACAAATTCCAAAGCTAAAGCACAGCTGCATAAATCTGACAAGGCATCAAGATTGGGGGGGGGGGGGGGGAATGGGTTCAGAGAGAGGATGGGAAGACAGACAGAGTCAATTGCCCTGTGTCTATTAATGAGATGCATTCCCCTAAGCGGAACTTCTTACGCGTGTCAGCAATGAGTTTCCATCCTAGAAGAGGTCACTCTCCGATCTGTGGTTGCTTGGCTCCATCGAGAAGCAAACCACGGAGAGCAAAAAATTCATCTCATGCTCTCTCCTCTCTTCATTGGCTAGAGCGCAGTTTCACAGAAGAGACTTCTTTCTGTGTATCAACTCAGTCAGATTTCATCTAGGTATGTGTTGAGATGGGTTTCCATTCATCTATACACAATTCATGTGGGATCCCTTTTCATTTCATTTTTTTCATACATTTTTTCACAGATAAGTTCCTTAACTGCATATAAATTAAACTACTATTCTATTTTGTGTGTACCTAGTTTTTAATCTCCTATAGCATACAGTTTTTACACATGTGACTATTATTTGCATATAATTTAACCCCCCCCCCCCCCCCGTTTACTAAGCCAAGCAGCAATGCCATCACAGCCCATTCAAAGTGCATTTTCAGCTGAAATTCAAACTCCCCCAGACCAAAACTGCTGCCCACACTCTGCCTTCTACCCCTTCCCCCACTAACTATTACTACTACTACTACAACTTATCATTTCTATAGCGCTACTAGACGTACACAGTGCTGTACACTTGAACATGAAGAGACAGTTCCTGCTCGACAGAGCTTACAATCTAATCAGGACAGACAAAGAATAGCAAAATTCTATGCAGAATCCCAAAGAGTAACAAGATTCCGGAATCCCTAAGAGTAGCAAGATTCCATGCAGAATCCCAAAGAGTAACAAAATTCTGGAATCCCTAAGAGTAGCAAGATTCCATGCAGAATCCCAAAGAGTAACAAAATTCCGGAATCCCTAAGAGTAGCAAGATTCCAGAATCCCGAAGACTACTACTAATCATTTCTATAGCGCTACTAGACGTACGCAGCGCTGTACACTTGAACATGAAGAGACAGTCCCTGCTCGACAGAGCTAACAATCTAATTAGGACAGACAAGCAGGACAAATAAGAGATAAGGGAATTACTAAGGTGGGGATGATAAAATAAGGGTTCTGAACAAGTGAATAAGGGTTAAGAGTTAAAAGCAGCATCAAAAAGGTGGGCTTTTAGCTTAGATTTGAAGACGGCTAGAAATGGAGCTTGATGGACCAGCTCAGAAAGTTTATTCCAGGCATATGGTGCAGCAAGATAAAAGGAATGGAGTCTGGAGTTAGCGATGGAGGAGAAGGGTGCAGATAAGAGAGATTTACCCAGTGAACGGAGTTCCCGGGGAGGAGTGTAGGGAGAGATGAGAGTGGAGAGGTACTGAGGAGCTTCAGAGTGAATGCACTTATAAGTCAATAAGAGGAGTTTGAACTTTATGCGGAAATGGATAGGGAGCCAGTGAAGTGACTTGAGGAGAGGATTAATATGAGCATAGCGACACTGGCGGAATATAAGTCATGCGGCAGAATTTTGAACAGATTGAAGAGGAGAGAGATGGCTAAGTGGGAGACCTGTGAGAAGCAAGTTGCAATAGTCTAAGTGAAAGGTGATAAGAGTGTGGATAAGGGTTCTGGTAAAACCATCAATTCCTCCCACCACCACTAGGCCCTCCTCAGGCCTAGGCACCTTGGTGGTCTAGTGGCCACCTGACCCTGCCCTCTCTGCCAACAAAACAGCTGCCAAGACCTTCAGCAGCAGTCTCACAAGAGAAGTAGGCCTGGGGGACCAAGGGTGCTTCCAGGAGAAGAGAAGGGAGGCTACGTGCGGTTAATGTAGCAGCGGGAACAGGAAGGGAAGGGAGGCTGTGTGCAGTGGTAGCAGAGGGAGGGAAGGGAGACTGTGTGTGCAGCGGGGGGAATGGGTGCTATTCAGGGGTAGGGCCTGGCCGGTTTCAGTTGCGCAGGTTCAGTTTCAGCTGAAACTGAAAAGCATGGTTTCGGTAGGCCTGTAATCTGCACCACCATTCCTCCCCATCACTATGCTAATCCTGTTTCCTCCCTGCCTCCTTTCTTGGTCACAGTGGTCTTTCCTTCCCTTCTCTCTTGCTTCCCACCCTGAAAAGAGCAGCAATCTTCCCTGCTTCTTATCTAATGCCAGCTTCTATTTGAGTCATTTTTCACCCCTTCCTTAATGGGTTACACATCTGGATGGGCGCTTCTTCCATGCACTCATAAAGAGCTTGTCATAGTCATAGTCCACTGGGGAGAATCTGCTGGTGATTCATAGGGTAGCACACGTGAAGCATAAATCAAAGACCAGGAAAGGAAAATGAGAATGACTTATCCATTATCCCCAAATTCCATACATGGTGCCCAAAGATGGGTGCGCAGTTATAGAATAGGATCAATTATGTGTGGAACATATTTAACTAATTGGTGCTAAATTGGCAAATACTTGGTGTTAAATACCAATAATCGGCATGAACAAGCACTAATTAGTACTAATTTGCCATTGCGTAACAGACTTATGTCCCTATTCTATAAACAACGCGCCTAATTTCTCTCACACGCTAATTCAAATGAAGCATTAATATGGGAGAGGCATGGGAATGTCAGGGGCGTTCTGACTATTCTTGTGCGCGCTTTACAGAATAATTACATTGACGCACCCAAAAGCCACATTTGGGCACCACCGACATGACATACATGGAGGCATATTTTCAAAGCACTTAGCCTTCCAAAGTTCCATAGGTTTCTATGGAATTTTGGAAGGCTAAGTGCTTTGAAAATATGCCTCATGGTCACCTCTAAATTTTGGCGTGTAACTCCTGACTTACACTAGTATTCTAGAACAGGTTTGGTGCGACTCTGCCGTTATAGAATACTTGCTTGGAGCCCAGTTTTTTGGCGCCTAACGTTCAATGACCTATATTTATTAATTATTTATTTACTTATTTATGTTATTAAGATTTTGATATGCCACCAATCGCCATAAGGCATCTGGGCGATTCACAATAAAAAAAAACTCAGAGAGCATAAAGCAAGTTACAGAGAGCGAGAGAAAAAAAAAAACAGGGAAATGTAGTAAACAATGAATTTACCCCTTGACGTTTAGGCTCTGGATGGTCTTCCACTTGAGCATAAAACCCATTTCTCTTTTTCATGTCTCACTCTCTGTAGTGTCCGCAAACTCCTTGACTGTCCTTTCCCTTTATCGCCCCTTTTTGTTATCTACACTTCCAGCTTCTCTCTACCGAACTCTGCGTGCACATGGTTCATCCCCCCCTCTTTCGGGACTTGTCCATACACTCGAAAACCTTTTACCTTTCTTCTGTTCCTCCCTGCACTGCACATGCATGAGGAAAAAAAATTTCCCAGGAACCGCACCCCCACACATAGACACCCACGCACACACTTCATTAGCAGGTGTTTAAGGTAAGCAATTACTAGGAATGTGAATTTGATAGAACAATAATTATTCTCCCGTTATCTGTATAATTGTAGGTTGTCTACAGAGGTGGGCACAAGCAGTTTCATCAGCAGATTTGCTCAGGAACCACTGCAACAGCCCAACATTAATTAGTATAGAAAGCTTTTTCCCCCAGTATCTTTCCCTAAAATGAAATTGGTAAATTGGACAGGTTGAATGAGTCTTATGGTCTTTATCTGCTATTATACTCCATATGTATATAGAAGGATACACATCCCTCCTGCTCAGGCACTAGCAGCTAATTAACTCGATTTCTGAGTTAATTAGCTGCTAGTGGAACTCCTTCAGTAATTTGGTTGTACCCGACCCTATACCCAGCAATGTTCAATCCACACCATGTCGTCTCGCATCCAACTCCTGCGTCTGAGTTTCCAAGCTCTTTCCCGCAAGCCTAGTAGAAGCTTCACCCTGAATGCAAGATACTGATTGAAGATGGTGTTCTATGGCTCCAGTGAGAGAAGGCAATGGATGGTCAATGGATGGCAATGGATGCAGCCCTTTAGGCCAAAATATAGTTACACCAAGGGCCTGCATCAGAGATCCGAGGGTCTACAAATCTAACAAATATACACAGTTAAAACCAACTTGTATATGTATGCGCTCATATAGGGTTTTTAAGTTTGATGTTAGACCTATTTGATTTATTTTTTACCTTTTTGGTTTGTTTTATCTGTAATTAAGTTAGTTTTAACTATATATATTTGCTAGTTTTTGTAGACCCTCGTATCCCTGATACAGACTCTTTAGGCCGAAACACAGTCCTTGTTGGATCCTGGAATAACTGAATAAAGGACTTTTATATGGTAGCACATCACTGTGTTGCTTTTGTTGTTTTGTTGGTGTGTTTGTTTTGCGTTGCTTCTCCACTGTTTGACCTATTTGTGGAGGTGCGACCTTCCTGTCTTTGGTCACTACATACAGTAGCAACATGGTAAATGACAGCAGAAAAAAATCTGCACAGTCCATCCAATCTGCCCATCTATTCCATGCCTCTTACACTCCTTCATGATTAAACATAGACATCACAAACAGGGCAGTTGGCAAATTTGCCACAATGCTAATCACATATAAGCAGTTAAGAATGATGCAATATTGGAAGAGTGGTTTTGTAATTTGGACTGCACCATAGTCGTGTGTCCATTGACACTACATAATGAAACCAACAATCCAACAATGTTGCAATCAACATTTTATTTGATAATTTCAACCTTAAGATATCTTCCTTTCCCCATATTTTCCCACATCTTCTATAAAGGCCCTTCAAAGTGTGCAGAATGTGGTAGCCCATCTTTTGGTAGGCACCAAGAGGTAGGAACACATCGCTCTGGCACTGGGATAACTTCATGGTTGCCTATAGAACAGTGGACCAGATTATAAGTACATAAGTACATAAGTACATAAGTAGTGCCATACTGGGAAAGACCAAAGGTCCATCTAGCCCAGCATCCTGTCACCGACAGTGGCCAATCCAGGTCAAGGGCACCTGGCACGCTCCCCAAACGTAAAAACATTCCAGACAAGTTATACCTAAAAATGCGGAATTTTTCCAAGTCCATTTAATAGCGGTCTATGGACTTGTCCTTTAGGAATCTATCTAACCCCTTTTTAAACTCCGTCAAGCTAACCGCCCGTACCACGTTCTCCGGCAATGAATTCCAGAGTCTAATTACACGTTGGGTGAAGAAAATTTTTCTCCGATTCGTTTTAAATTTACCACACTGTAGCTTCAACTCATGCCCTCTAGTCCTAGTATTTTTGGATAGCGTGAACAGTCGCTTCACATCCACCCGATCCATTCCACTCATTATTTTATACACTTCTATCATATCTCCCCTCAGCCGTCTCTTCTCCAAGCTGAAAAGCCCTAGCCTTCTCAGCCTCTCTTCATAGGAAAGTCGTCTCATCCCCACTATCATTTTCGTCGCCCTTCGCTGTACCTTTTCCAATTCTACTATATCTTTTTTGAGATACGGAGACCAGTACTAAGGTTTATGGATACTAAGGTTTATGGATACTTTTTATGTCCCTTAAATTGGCTCTGCCCCTTCAATTAAAATTTCCTCTGACCCTACATCGACCCGGTAGTGCCTAATGTTCTCAGGGTCAGGCTTTACTTGAGGTTCCAAGCAAAGAAACGAGAAAAATGCCTCCACATGAGCAACAGCAGAGGTGGTCCAGGAAAGAAGGAAACAACCGAGGGTTCTCAAACAATTGGCAAAGTGTTCCATTGATTTTGAAAAGGGGACTGCTTGATGGCATGTTATTGTTCTATGGGCAGTTTTCATGATGGAACCTCAAGTAATGTCCAAGAGCGACAGCAGAGGCGGTCCTTGAAAGAAGGAAACAACTGAGGGTTCTCAAACAAATTTTTATTGAAGAATGACCCTACTTGGCCAAGTTTCGGTACTAGCCTTCATCAGGGGTCATTACACTCTTCAATATTTGCAGAATATGCCACTCCAGTACGGAGGACCATGACCATCCTACGTTAGAATGAGATTATTTGTGTTCAATTGGGCAAATATTGAAGAATATGATGACCCCTGACAAAGGCTAGTGTTGAAACTTGGCCAAGTAGGGTCATTCTTCAATAAAAATTTGTTTGAGAACCCTCAGTTGTTTCCTTCTTTCAAGGACCGCCTCTTCTGTCGCTCTTGGAAATTACTTGAGGTTCCATCATGAAAATTGCCCATAGAACAATAACATGCCATCAAGCAGTCCCCTTATCAAAATCAATGGAACACTTTGCCAATTGTTATTAGAAACCTGCAGGATATGTTTGATTTTATGAAGGAAAAGACATCTTTATTTGAAAAAAGCACACACTCAGCATATATGGCCAGGTTGCTCGGATCAATTTAATTTGCTTTTGTTTTATTTTGTTTGTTTGACTAATGGTGTATCTTCCAAGGACATTGTATTGGTGGATTCAAAATGTTTTTAAACAAATAAATTGATAAAGTTGAAAGCAATGTGAACAATGACACTCTCTCTCTCTCTCTCTCTCTCTCTCTCTCTCTCTCTCTCTCTCTCGCTCTCTCTCTCTCATTTCCCATCCAGGTCAATGTAAAGGAGCCTCATGGAAAGCTCATTTTAAATACCAAATCCAGGACTACTGCCACACAAAACACATAGCCATGTAGGTGAGCCTTTTTCAAATGAAGGAAAACTCTGGAATGAGAGGGCATAGGATGAAGATAAGAGGAAATAGGCATAGAAGGAATATATGGAAATACTCTTTCATGGAAAGGGTGGTGGACATGTGGAATGGTCTCTCAGTAGAGGTAACATATTAACATAGTAGATGACGGCAGAAAAAGACCTGCACGGTCCATCCAGTCTGCCCAACAAAATAAACTCATATGTGCTACTTTTTGTGTATACCTTACCTTGATTTGTACCTATCCTTTTCAGGGCACAGACCGTATAAGTCTGCCCAGCACTATCCCCGCCTCCCGCCACCGGCTCTGCCACCCAATCTCGGCTAAGCTCCTTAGGATCCATTCCTTCTGAACAGGATTCCCTTATGTTTATCCCAAGCGCGCTTGAATTCTGTTACATTTCCACCACCTCCCGCGGGAGGGCACTCCAAGCATCCACTACTCTCTCCGTGAAAAAATACTTCCTGGCATTTTTCTTGAGTCTGCCCCCCTTCAATCTCATTTCATGTCCTCTCGTTCTATCTCCTTCGCATCTCCGGAAAAGGTTCATTTGCGGATTAATACTTTTCAAATATTTGAACGTCTGTATCTTATCACCCCTGTTGTGGAGATGAGGACTGTGTCAGAATTTAAGAAAGCATGGGACAGGCACGTGGGATCCCTGAGGAAAGGGAGGAGTTAGTGGTTGCAGTGGAAGGGCAGACTGGATGGGCCTTGCCTTTTTGCCCTTATCTGCTGTCATGTTTCTATGTTTCTAACCCAGTCGGTTTTTCATAATTTCCACAATGAATATGCATAAGATTGGTTTACATGTACTGTTTTCATTGTATGCAGAAGATAGCTCTCATACATATTCATTGTGGAAATCTTGAATATCCATCTGGGTTGTGGCCCTTGAGGACTGTGTTTTCCCACCCCTGGCCTAAGGCAATCCATGGGGGAGAGAGATCTCCCTCTGGTGATATGGCCCAGGCAACGACAGCAGATGCATGAAAGCCTACCTCTACAACTAATCACAATAGCACGATACACTGCTTTCCTACCCCATCCACGGAGTCCTCCCCTTCCGAGGCAAACTTTCCCTTTCCGATGGCCCTAATCATATCACATGACACTGTATGCCACTATTCCCCCACCTGCCGACAGCACCGTGTTTTCAAAATGGCGGCCGAGACTTCCCGTGGTAGTCTCACTGTTCTCAACAGTCTCGTGAGACTTCCACAGAGAGTCTCGGCCACCATTTTTAAAATACGGTGGTGCTGGGCAGGGGGAATAGCAGCAGCATAACGGGCAGGAAAAAACATGTTCCCCCCTGCAGAGGCCACACGCCTTTAAAGGTAGGACTGGGGAGGGCTGTAGTATGCGACGGGCATCAGGGCAGAGCCTCTGGGCCCTCGGGCACTGCCCGGTTGCCCAAATGGTCAGTCCGTCCCTGCTTTCAGGAACTCTTATAAGACAAGAGGAATGTACCAAATGTATAGGATCCAGATTTTCTCAAAGGACCACCCAGAAAAAAAGATCTATATCTGAATATTTTTAATTGATTTGAAAGACGATGTCTTTCCAGGAAGTGTTTTGAGCTGTAGAATGCAAGAAGGGTTCATCATCTCTTGTTTGTTTGTTGAAAGTACTTTCTCAAATAAACAGGGAATATAATTACAGTGTCATACCCGTAAAACTCTGCAGGCAGGTGGCCACAAGGGAACTGGGAAAAAGACTAGCAACTTAGGCAGGAACTAAGAACAGTTTACAAAATACAAAGGAGATTATTGCACAGAACAGAAAAGCTGTAAGTGTGTCAAAGATCCCCATCTATCCCGGGATTAATGCAGAAACCAAAGCAACCTCTGATTGCAAATGGCAGAATTTACAGAAAAGAACAGGATATATGAACTTATTGATCATTCACTCTCATCTGCTAGAAAGCAGGGTGCTGTAGTTATATAAGATGAGAGCATACAGCGCTTCAAATTAAGTGCTGAGGCGCTGGTTACTCTTGCTAGGATGCTGGGTTGATTTGAAAGGGGCCCTCTTGGCAAAGCTAAATGGGGGTATTGAGACAGAGCTTTAGGATATCTGGCACTGATTGGACCCACTCCTTATTTTCTGCCCTGGGTGCCAATAGAAGTCTCCTGAAAATAGTACCGTAATCAGCTTTTGAATCAGTGGCATGGGCACAGGTGGACCTGGGTGGCACTTAGGGCTCAGGCCCACCCAACAGTAGCACACATTTAGTGGTAGCTGGTGGGGATCCCAAGCTCCGCCAGCTAAAGACTTCCCCCGATGGTAACAAAAATGGTACTCTCCATGATACTGGCACCTGCGCATGCTCAGTTCTCAGCGCATGCCTGCGGCAGACTGCCAAAGTGGAAATAAGCGTTTTCCCGCAAGCTGAGATATTTTTTGGTGGCGGGGGTGGGGGGGAGAACACTTGGTGCCCACCCACTTCTTGCCTAGGCCCACCCAAAATCTGATGTCTGGCTACGCCTCTGTGAGGACCACAATGTTGGCAACTATCAGCTGTTAAGTAGTGAAAAATTGCAAGTAATGTTGTGCAGACAATCTGGAAAAGTACAAAGTATTGATATTCTCAGGGGTTTTGCATCTGAGTTTGCTTGACCGACATTTCCGCCATCATGCTGTAGCTTCTTCAGAGTGATGCTCTACGGTAGGTCTACGTGCTGGTTTTTATGCTGTGGTTCTTGATCCAGATTGGTTGATGTCTGTTTAAATGTGATTGGACGCACATATATATAAATATATACATATACAATGACGTATAACTTTGCATGCACTACCTCCATCCTATGCAAATCTATCTCATGCATATCAATTGTGGGTATCTTGAAAATCTGAGTGGCAGGGCCTGTCTTAGCAATTGTGGGGCCCTGGGCAGACCAGTTCAGTGGGCCCCCTCCTGCCCGCACCCACCTGCACCTGCCACCATAAGCCATAAGGAGGTTTAGAGCTCTCAGAACCGCACCTCACCCCATACCTAGATATGCATCCACCAAGTTTCAGTAGAGAACAGTAGCAATTTTCTTATCCCATCAGCTGCCAAGCCCAGAGCCTGCTCGCTGCTGCATCCCACCCTTGCGAAAGCAGGAAGTGACATCAATAGGGGGCGGGACGCAGCAGCGAGGAGGCTCTGGGCTCTGCAGCTGACGGAATATGAAAATCGCTGCTGCTGCCTGATGCTCTCTACTGAAATATGGATGCACATTAAGGTACAGAGCAGGGAGGTGTTCCAAGACAGGAAAGCAGATGTGTGACCGCCCCTGTTGCCCCAGCCTAAGACCAGCCCTGCTGAGTGGTAGGTGTATCCTGAGGACTGGGTTGAGAACTCCTGCTCTAGCCAGGGCCGCCGACTCGGCCGGGCCCGGGGCAAGGCAGCCCCACCTCCACCCCCCACCCCCCCATCGCTGCTGCCCCCCATCGCTTCCCCTGCCGCTGCAGTCCGCAGTCTCACCTGCCTGCCTCCATGGCTCTGGGCCCCCTGCATTCAAGGCAGCAGTCGCAGATCGCCTCTTTTCTGGCCTTCCCTCCCTGTGTCCCGCCCTCGTCTGATGTAACTTCCGGTTTCCACGAGGGCGGGACACAGGGAGGGAAGGCCGGAAGGGTGGCGATCTGTGACTGCCGCTTCGAATGCAAGGGGCCCGGAGCCGAGGAGGCAGGCAGGTGAGACCGGGAACTGTAGCACCGGTGGCCTGACCCCGGCGCCGGGCCCCCCTTGGAGGCCCGGGCCCGGGGAGTTTTGTCCCCCCCACCCCCCCCCCCCCCCCCCCCTCTCGGCGGCCCTGGCTCTAGCATATTCTATGGCTTGGTTCCTCTCCTGTAGAGGCCACCTCTTCGGGGCAAGAGTTTCTCCCCACCCATCAGATTTGCATGCTCCCTCCTTCTCAGGCAGCAGAAGATTTAAGGAGCACAACTCCATTAATAGGATTAGTCTCCTGTCAGAAACTTGAGCCAGAGAGAAAAGATTTTACCTTTTTCTCACAGTCTCATCCCTTCACTCTTCAAAGGTCAACTGGAAACAAGTCACTTTTAAAGCTCCTCATAAATTTCAAGGACTTACAGACGCTCCCACTACTGTTACTCCACTTGTTCATCTTTTAAAAATTAAACAAAGATTGGAACTAGGGGACTGTCTTTACTAAATCATTTTGCCAAAGCTCCATTTAGCTTTCCTGCATTTCCCTCTGGTGGTGTTCATCACTAATCAGCATTTTCCCTCTTGGATACTTTTCCAGCCCTTCCTGCTATAACCATTCTCATCTTATTTACATCATGTATGTTGCCATAGCAACTGACTGTGATGACATAAAGCTACATTCATCTTAGAGCTGTATCTATGGCTCAGTACTGTAAGAGTCAGGGGTGTATTAGCAGAACTGGGAATTTGGAAAGCAGGGATGTGGTGGTGTAGGAAAGAGGAGCATTAGTACAGCTGTTGGGGGGTGGGTTGGGAAAGGAGTTCTCAGAAACAGAATAGTGTGGGGTACTACAGGACAGATTGCAAGAAGAGGGCATATATTGCAGGTCAGGATTAAGGTGTCAGGGCACCGCTGGAGAAGCCTTTTTCTAGATTTCACTGTCAGTACCACTTCTCCCACTGCCACTTCCTGTAACCTTGAGGAGGTCAGACTGACACTCTGGCTGTAAGCTTTATTTGGAAGGGACGTCTTGTGCCCGGATTCTAATAGCACTGCAAGCCGCCTGGAACATTATTTGAAGAAGCATGATATTTTTTTAAGTGCTAGCTGGGTGCCAGGGCATCCTTGGTTTCTTAGCAAACACTAAGAGTCTGAGAGTTGCAGCAGTGCATGCATCCACCCAACCAAGAGAAAAATACTCGCTTCTGCGTCCTGTCCTTTCTTGCATTAAATCCTTGTTTGCTTGAAGTATTGGCTTCCCAGGTCGCAGAGTTGCATGCACTACCAGTCCTGGCTTGTCAGCTGGGTTCCATTTCTCACTGATTTAGGCCACGGTGGCACCGACAAATTTAAAAAAATAATAGCTAGACCTGCATGTTATTGACTGGCTGTCATATTCCACTTTGCAAATATTTAAAAAAAAAACTCCTTTAGATAAATCTGATCCCTGGGTGCATCCAGTGCCTGATTCTGTACCTCATTAATCATTGTTAGGACTCTCCCAGTTAACATGACATACTATGGAAATAAGAGTGTATAAATCATCACAGACACTGGTAGAGCTCCCCAGGGAACAGGACAGCTATTTAACATATGAAATGGGAATCACAATATTCTCGCAAGTGATAATGATAGGAAAAGATTCTGGTGGCTAAATGCATAGCTGCCGAGAGGGGGGGCAGGGGGGGGCAAAATTCCCCGGGCCTCCAAGGGGGGACTATTGCCAGGGTCTCTCTCTCTCTCTCACTCTCTCTCTCTCTCTCCTGCTCCTGACAGGACCAGGGAGTGATCGCATCTTGACAGAAGCAGGAGAGAAAAAACTCTGGCACTGTGGCCCAACCCCCCTTGGAGGCTGGGGATGACACGGTCCAGAGGAGTACTTCCAGTGCTGCTCTTCTGCCCAGCTGAGTGGCTGCTTTTCCTCTCATGAGAGGAAAAGCAGATGCAGGGGCAAGCAATCAACAGAAGAGCAGCACTGGAGGAACACGTTTTCTGCTGGCGGGGTCTCGGGATCCCCACCTGCGAAGGTAATTGGATTGTGTAGGGCGGGCGACAGTGATGTGGGGGACGAGCGGCAGCGATCCGGGTTTAGTCTCTCGGAGGCCCTGGCTAAATGTTATGGGTAGATGGGTTTCAGGAGGAGCTCCTCACTTGGGGACCGTTGTACTAAGCTGTGTTAAGACCTAAGACACATTTAACATGAGAAAAAAGGCTTAGCGCAAAATGCTTTAATGTGTTTTGCAGTAATGTGCCCGTCAGTGCATAGTAAGTGAATGCTCTTAGGGCCCCTTTTACAAAGGTGCACCAGCGTTTTTAGTGCACAGTAAAAATTAGCATGCACTAAACGCTAGGACGCCCATTGCATCTTAGAAGTCCTTTCACTAAGCTGCGGTAGTGTTTTTAGCTCACGGTAGAAATCAGTGGCGGTAAATGCTGAGACGCCCGTAGGAATATAATGGGCATTTCGGCGTTTACTGCCAGCTGATTTCTACCATGAGCTAAAAATGCTCCCACGGCTTAATAAAAGATCCCCTTAGAGGGGCATTTTCGATCGGGGACGCCCATCTCTAAGGGCGCCCATCTCCAAGGACGGCGCTGCAAAGGGGCGGGGCCAACCATATTTTCAAAACAAGATAGGCGTCCATCTTTTGTTTCAGAAATACGGTTGGGGGCGCCCAAATCTCAACATTTGGTTCAAATGATGAGATTGCCGGCTATAGAGATGGGCGCCCTCGGTTTTCAGCCATAATGGAAACCGAGGGTGCCCATCTCAAAAATGAACAACTCCAAGGCATTTGGTCATGGGAGGGGCCAGGATTCGTAGTGCACTGGTCCCCCTCACATGCCAGGACACCAACCGGGCATCCTAGGGGGCACTTCTACAAACTATACACCACTACCATAGCCCTAAGGGGTGAAGGGGGGCACCCACATGTGGGTACAGTGGGTTTCTGGTGAGTTTTGAAGGGCTCCCATTTTCCACCACAAGTGTAACAGGTAGGGGGGGGATGGGCCTGGGTCCGCCTGCCTGAGGTGTACTACACCCACTAAAACTGCTCCAGGGACCTGCATACTGCTGCGATGGACCGGAGTATGACATTTGAGGGTGGCATAGAGGCTGGCAAAAAAAAGTTTTTAAAGTTGTTTTTTTGAGGGTGGGAGGGGGTTAGTGACCACTGGGGAAGTCAGGGAAGGTCATCCCCGATTCCCTCCGGTGGTCATCTGGGCAGTTTGGGCACTTTTTTGTGAGCTGCACCTGAAAAAAAAGGGACCAAATTCTCACCAGGGACGCCCTTCTTTTTTCCATTATCGGCCAAAGGCCGCCATCTCTTAACCACGCCCCAGCACGCCCCTGTCCAGCCTTCACTACCCTTCCGACACGCCCCCAGGAACCAGCTGTCCCGGCAATGGAAAACAGTTGGGGACGCCCAAAATCGGCTTTCAACTATGCCAATTCTGGCGCCCCTGAGAGAAGGGCGCCCATCTCCCGATTTGTGTCGAAAGATGGGCACCCTTCTCTTTCGAAAATGAGCTGAATAGTGTTTTTATTGCATGTGAATTTTTAATGCAGGCTAAAAATGCTAGTGCACCTTTGTAAAAGACCCCCATAATTTTGAAAAATTATTTTTTAAGGAGGGGGCATGTCATGGGCCTGAAATGGACAGGAAAGCATTATCCAGCTAGTGTGTTTGCATTAGTGCGCGCTACTTGGATAACACTGACAATGCGGGAACCCTTAGCACTTCCTAAATAGGAGGCGGTAAATGCTTCCAGCTTAACATTTTTTTGCAGGTCTTGCACGCTAATGGAAAAATTAGCACAGGATCTGCAAAAACTTAAAAAGAAAAAAAAGCCCTGTTTTAGAGACACACTAGAAATGGGCTTAGCGGCACGTGGGAAAGTCTCAAGTAAAGCGCACTAAGCTCATTTCTTAGCATCTCTTAGTTAAAGGGCCTCTTAATGTTAATGATATTCAGCAGAGAGCTTAATAGCATGATTTAATGAATATACAGGCTTGGACACATGGTAGCACCTAAAACGAAAAGCCTGAATGAAGCATAAGTTTGACATTTTTAGACAGGCAGCAGAACTTCAACCTTGGTTGCTAACCATTGCCCCATGTAAGCCGCATTGAGCCTGCCATGAGTGGGAAAGCGCAGGGTGCAAATGTAACAAAAATAAAATAGATACTATTGGAGATTCTACATGGAATGTTGCTACTATTGGAGATTCTACATGGAATGTTGCTATTCCACTAGCAACATTCCATGTAGAAGGCTGCGCAGGCTTCTGTTTCTGCAGGACGTCAGACTCACAGAAGCAGAAGCCTGCGCGGCCACATTGGTGATCTGCAAGGGCCGACTTCTACATGGAATGTTGCGCTAGTGGAATAGCAACATTCCATGTAGAATCTCAAATAGTAGCAACAGTGGAGGAGTGGCCTAGTGGTTAGGCTGGTGGGCTTTGGTCCTGGGGAACTGAATTCAATTCCCACTTCAGGCACAGGCAGCTCCTTGTGACTCTGAGCAAGTCACTTAACCCTCCATTGCCCCATGTAAAGTCGCATTGAGCCTGCCATGAGTGGGAAAGCGCGGGGTACAAATGTAACAACAACAAAAAAAAACATCTGAGTATATTTCAGAAGCCCTGGTCAGATAGGTTGAAGCCTGGACAACTGGTACTGCTATTCCCCTTTTATTGCAGTTAGAAACAGCACCTGCAGAAGCTATGAAGGACCTGCAGCAACCTTTCTTTCTTTCTTTTTTCTTGACATGGTAGTTCCTACTTTCTCTTCCAACTCAATTGGAACCAGAACTGAGATTCCGATAACAGGAGGCTTCATTTGCAACTAGCCAGGGATGTTGCCCTTATGTAACAGCCTCACTCCCTCACAGTCTGGTCATTGCAACAATAATAATGAGGCTGGGAGCAACGCACCAGGCCAGCCGATGCCCTGGGCTGTTCAGGGTGTCCTCTGACCGAACACGCGATGTGCAGGGTCTTCTTTGGATGCTGACCAGGGTCCCAATCTGGTGATGAAGCCCCTGCAAGCCTTTTGAGATGTGGAAGTCAGGAAAGCTCCAGCACTGCCATTGCAGCAACAGTGGCAGGGAGCATTGGTGCAGTATTCCCTGATGAGGTTTATTGACGTCCCCGGGTTGTCACCCTTCTCACCTCCCCATTCTGATATCCCTGATCAAGTCTTATCTACCGCGTGAATCGATACTCTCATATCACCCCTCTCCTCAAGTCGCTTCACTGGCTCCCGATCCGCTACCGTATACAGTTCAAGCTTCTCCTATTGACCTTCAAGTGCACTCAATCTGCAGCCCCCCTTTACCTCTCTACCCTCCTCTCCCCGTATGTTCCCACCCGTAACCTCCGCTCTCAGGACAAATCACTACTATCTGTACCCTTCTCTACCACCGCTAACTCCAGACTCCGCCCCTTCTGCCTCGCATCACCTTATGCCTGGAACAGACTTCCCGAGCCCATACGCCATGCGCCCTCCCTGCCCATCTTCAAGTCCTTACTCAAAGCCCATCTCTTCTCCCTTGCTTTTGGCGCCTAACCACCTTCCCCATTCATGTCACCTCCACTGACTACATAGTTTATAACCTTTAGATTGTAAGCTACCTACATTGACTACCTAAGTTGTAAGTTACCTACACTGACTACATAGTTTGTAACCTTTAGATTGTAAGCTCTCTTGATCAGGGACTGTCCTTCCCCATGCTAAACTTGTACAGCGCTGCGTAACCCTAGCAGCGCTATAGAAATGCTAAGTAGTAGTAGTAGTAGTAAGACTCCAGTCCTTCCAGAGCCCTGTATCAAGGGTTCTAAATCCATCCAGGTATCACGGTCTCATTCCTGAAGCATCCCCGACTTCAGCTGCTGCAGAGTGTGGAAGGCCTGACCCACACACTAAACTGGGGACCTGGTGTAGGACAGCCTACAGTACCAGTTGAGCCATGGGCCAAACCCTTTTTCCAGCTCTTTATAAGGGATCCTTTGGAGACAGATCACTTCACAAAACTGAAAAGCAGTAGAGAGAAAATTAGCCTTCTCTCTATCTTTTCACTGATTCTTTTCTGTTCTCGCCTTCCCCTCGTGGTCTCTTTCTGCCTCGCTTTCTTTCTTCAAACAAGGAAGACTGGAGCAGTTGAGTACATCAAATGTTTTTCTTGCAGCTTTCCTGTCTGTTTATTAAGGGAAGTTAAGCAACATGGGGAAGCAGTATATGGCAGCCTCTGGCTGAGCCACTGTGAAGAGAAGCCTGAGCCTTGAACACAGCATGCGGTCCTCATCTGTGCAGGGTAAGCATAATCTGGAGAGAACATTCATTTTTAAAGCATAAGATTTTATCATGAGCCAGAGCCTGGGAGATTACAGAGCCACAGGGAAGGAATCTATTGACACAGCCTTGGTGATGGGCTTGCAAGCTTCTCCCGGGATGTGAATCTGAAAAAGCTGAGTACTCCCAGGCAGAAATGAACTACACCGTAATATAGTAACATAGTAGATGACGACAGAAAAAGACCTGAATGGTCCATTCAGTCTGCCCAGCAGTCACACTCATTCAATTCATGATTAAACCAACAAGGAATGTCATATAAAATACTTGATACTGATCTTTCTTTGGTACCCTTCTCCACCACCGCCAACTCCAGGCTCCGCCCATTCTGCCTCACCTCACCCTATGCGTGGAATCAACTTCCTGAGCCCCTACGCCAAGCCCCCTCCCTACCCATCTTCAAATCCTTGCTCAAAGCCCACCTCTTCAATGTTGCCTTCGGCACCTAACCTTTATACCTCTCAGGAAATCTAGATTGCCCCAATTTGACTGCCCCTACATTTGTCCATTAGATTGTAAGCTCTTTGAGCAGGGACTGTCCTTCTATGTTAAATTATACATCGCTGCGTAACCCTAGTAGCGCTTTAGAAATATTAAATAGTAGTAGTAGTAGTATTTCTGGGACATAGACTGTAGAAGTCCACCCAAAAACATAGTAACATAGTAGATGACGGCAGAAAAAGACCTGCATGGTCCATCCAGTCTGCCCAACAAGATAAACTCATATGTGTATACCTTACCTTGATTTGTACCTGCCTTTTTCAGGGCACAGACTGTACAAGTCTGCCCAGCAGTATTTCCCGCCTCCCAACCAGTCCCGCCTCCCATCACCGGCTCTGGCACAGACCGTATAAGTCTGCCCTCCACTATCCTCACCTCCCAACCACCAACCTCTCTTCCCCCACCTGCTCCGCCACCCAATTTCGGCTAAGCTTCTGAGGATCCATTCCTACTGCACAGGATTCCTTTATGCATATCTCAACACTGCCCTTACGTTCCAACCAGTGGATCTGCTGTCAAAACCCACTCCAGCCTATCCAAATCCATCTTGTCATAAACAGGACACAGATCAAAAAAGGTCTGCCAGGCTCTGTCCTCATGTTCCAACCACTGGAACTGTTGTTAAAGCCCTCTCCAGCCCAGCCCAAACTGTCTTGCCATATATGAGTCACAGACCGTACAAGTCTGCCTAGAACTGGCCTTAGGTCTTCACAGCTGGCATCCTGCCAGCCCAGCCATGTTGGTCCTGAAGAAACTGTGACCAATGGTCCCCATCATTAGTTTGTGAGTGTATGTGGGTGTGCATATTGGTTGGGTAAATTTCAACCATCAACAGTGGAGGAGGCGACTCCTCCCAATTACACACATCCTCCTACCCCAAATTTGTAAGAGGGTGGAGGTGTACACCACTATTGTACTATTACAAATATGGCTTTGCAACAGTATGTGGTGAAGGGGGAGGCGTTGTGTGTTGTCCGTACCACCTCCCATTTTCTCTTTCTATCCTACTGCCACCACCTACTGCTACTACTACACAAACCCTTTTTCCTCCTTTTTCTTCCATTATCTCCATCTTTCTCTTCTCAACTTCCCAAGTCTACTGTCTTCATAGCTACCTTAAATGTTCTCTCATATTTCAGCTCCCTCACCTATCCCTTCACTCCTATTTTTTTCATTCTTTTTTCTCTCATCCCCTCCAGCTCTTTCTTCTACTTCTCCATCTCCACATCATTCCTTATTGACGTCATACTTCCTTTCCCAGCCCTCCACATTTCTTACACCTTCTGCTTTTCTCCTTTCCTATCACATCAACCCAGTGATTCTCCTCACCCCGTCCCCAGCCTCTGTCCCCTTCTATTTGCTCCATCCCTGCCCCTTTCATCCTCCCTGGAGGAGAAGCCTAGTGGTTTGTGCAGCAGACTTTGATCCTGGGGAACTGGGTTTAATTCCCACTGCAGCTCCTTGTGACTCTGGGCATGTCACTTATCCCTTCATTGCTCCTGGTACAAAATAAGTACCTGAATATACTATGTAAACCGCTTTGAATGTAGTTGCAAAAACCACAGAAAGGCGGTATATCAAGTCCCATTTCCCTTTCCCAGATTCTACATGGAATGTTGCTGTTGCTACTATTTAAGATTCTGGAATGTTGCTACTATTGGAGATTCTAGGTGGAATGTTGCTACTATTGAGATTCTGTTGCTACTATTTGAGACTCTACATGGAGTTGCTATTCCACTAGCAACATTCCATATAGAAGCCTGCCCCTGCAGATCAGCAATGCAGCCGCGCAGGCTTCTGTTTCTGTGAATCTGACATCCTGTGCAGGACATCAGACTCACAGAAACAGAAGCCTGCGCAGCCGCATTGCTGATCCACAAGGGCAGGCTTCTACATGGAATACTGCTAGTGGAGGAGTAGCCTAGTGGTTAGTGTAGTGGCCTTTGATCCTGGGGAACTGGGTTCAATTCCCACTGCAGCTCCTTGTGACTCTGGGCAAGTCACTTAACCCTCCATTGCCCCTGGTACAAAATAAGCACCTGAATACATGTAAACCGCTTTGAATGTAGTTGCAAAATACCACAGAAAGGCAGTATATCAAGTCCCGTTTCCCTTCCCCTAGCATCTGTTTCTTGCTTTATTCCTCCTTTCCTGTTATCTGCCCCCTGTTTGCTTCTGGTTTCCCAGTATCTGCAAAAAAAAGAAACAGAAACAGTGGAGGTGACAAAAACTAAACCATACACCAAAAGTGCTGGAATATCCTTAAATGTGCTTGTTGTGGATTGTTCTTCCATTTTCCTCTGTATCTCTTCCCAGTTTCTGCATCAATTCTCCTCCCAGCATCTTATCCCCCTTTCCCTGCCTCTTTCTCAGCATCATCCTAACTGCATCTATTATCTGACTCCCCCCACCCTCTACCTAATCTACCTTTTCCCCAGCATATTCCCCCCCCTGCCAGCATTTACCCCTTTCCCCTGTCCCTTTTCCCCCTTCCCTGTAAATTTCCACTGTAGGCATAACTTGAAAACTCACACAAATGATTGGGGCTATGCAAGTGAAAGGAAGAAGGTTTCATCTTTGGAATCCAAAAGTGGTATCTGGTGTGACAAACCAGTGAGTGTGGTGCGGTGCAGTGCAGGGGAATACCGAGGACTTAATTTTAGAGGGGGCCCAGGGGTGGACTGAGGGGGGGCCAAGCATTTTCTCTCTCTCTCCCTCCCCCCCCTTAGACACTGCCATTGCATCATACCTTTGCTGGTGGGGATGCTGAAGAGATTCATTGCTGGAGTTCCCACCTATACTGCCTGAGGAAGCCAGTGGGTGCTCTAGCCTCCGACGCTGACCCTTCCTTGCATGCTCAGTTTAATGCATAAACTGAGCATGCCGGCATCGGTGGCTTGAGCACCCTGCCAACTTCCTGCTACTCAGGCACACAGGCGGAGGCTTCAGTGGCGAACAAGCATGTGCTGAAAACTGAGCATGCACAGGTGCCGGTATAGTGGAGAGTTGCGTTTTCGTTACCATCAGGAGGAAGTCTTCAGTTGGCCGAGCTTGGTATCCCCAACAGCTACCACTAAATGTGTGCTAATGTTGGGTGGGCCTGAGCCCTAAATGGGTGGGCCCTGACCCACCCAAGCCCACCTGTGGCTACGCCACTGAGGGAAGCATTGATAAGGTAAGCCAACAGAGCCACCAGAACTTTCCTAAGTTCCTTCAGTACCCTCGGATGTATGCCATCTGTCCCCATCACTTTGTCCACCTTTAGTTTAACCAGCTCCTCATGAACATAGTCCTCTGAAAATCATTCAGGAACTGCCAACCCTACATTCCTATCTTTATCAGCTTCTACATATTCCCGCCCTTCACGTTTTGCACTTCATTCTATCACTAACATATTTAACAAATGTCTTGTCCCCACCCCCCTTCCATTTTACTTTCTTTTCTTTCATTTGCATCTTTGTTTTCCTGACTACTCTGCCAGCTTCTCTTAGCTTTTCCAGATATTATCACCTGCCTTCATCTTTTGAGAACCAAAGCAGCTTTCTTTTCTTCTAACTTTTATTTACTTTCCTTATCAAAAAGGTTTGTTGCCCTTACAATAGTTCCTTTCAGCTTTGCCCACTGCTTTCCAACTTCTTCCAGATGTTCCCATCCAGACAACAATTCCTTGAGGTAATCCCCCATTGGAATAACGTTAGTTTTTCTGATGTCTAGAACCTTCACTTTGAATTAACCCTCTCTACACCTATCTTAATATTAAAACACACCATTCAGTGATCACTGAATGCAGGATGATCACTCACTATAGCACTGATTTAAATGGGACGAATCAGGGGCTACCACTCCCACACGGCTTTGGGATGTAAGTTCAAAACCAGGACCTGCCAAACAGTTTCCCTTCTAGAAGTGGGTAAAGTAGCAGCTCTGTTAATATTTTAAAAATGCTCAGGGCTTTACTTTGGTCCCTAAATTTTAGGCACCTAAACATAGGAAGATTTTCAGCTAAATTAATTTTCTAAAATGTAAGCCTGCAATTCATTTGCCTAGGTGTGGGCTATTGTGTCATTTTTATGGGTTTTGATGTTGGACGTTGCTTTGACTTTTTTGACAGAGGTGATAAGTCCAAATAAATAAATTAGGGGTCTAGTACTGAAAATAAGTCTTAAGCACCTAACATTTTTCCATGCCGTAAAAACACCTCCATGCCCCACCACCACCACCACCGTTCAGGCACCAAATTTAAGCTCCAAGTCAAAATAAGATCCTGAATTTAGGATCTCAGGCCTAGGCAATTTTCAAAGGGTATGATATAGGCATTTAACTCCTAAAGTTAGGTTCCCGCAACCTTTTGAAAATTGACCCATGTGGCTTTAGGTCTTAAATTATCCAGTTTTGCTCAGGCAGTGCTCCCACAATCTTATGGGTCCCTGATAGGATCTTCATTGGTTTAGTTCATAAAATGTACCATGTTGAAACAAAAAAATTATTTTCCATTTCAGAGGGCCCCTCATGAATCTCAAAATCACTTTGCTAGTACAATCAAATGGCAATGCGGGATATTAGACTTCTCTACCCTTCACATGTTTGACAGCTGCATGCAGACTGGTGTCTGAGGCAATTGACCTTGCACTCAGCTTCATTTCTAAATTAAGCAAGCGCACATATGATTTTCATGTAAGATGGATCCTGAAGACAATGGAGTTTTAATGATGGCTCATAACAATCAATGTGCTACAGTATCATTACTGTTGAAGACAGTGCTGGCAATCATGCCCGATTCACTATTTCTATTGGCTTCTATTAGCGGCAATTAAGATTATGTGGATCATTAAATCAAAGATTTCATAGCTGCTTATTTCATTCTGCAAACGTCTACCACACCCTTTCAGATGCAAAGATGTATTTTCCATAGCTAATAGGTTCTGGCAGGTTTTCTTTTCATCTACCCTGGTTTCTTTTCATGGGCACCTGTAGATGTTATAAGATGCCACTTAAGTAGGTAGAGCTGCCTCGTTTTGATGGCCAACTAGACTTTCAGTGTCTGGGCTTCAGAAGGCACAGTGCAATGAGGTGGGGTACAGGAAACTTGAAAAGCCTGAAAACAGAACAGTAGGAGGCAACCTCAATCAATGAACAGAAGTTTTAAAATAAATTAGCTTGGTGCTCTGCTCAGTATGAGCACTTTTGCCTGCCAGACTACCCTCATTAAGACTTCTCTCTTCAAAACAGAGAAATTATCAGATGGAGCTACACACTCACTAGTACCCCAACTGTTCCTCCACCCTTGATTCTATGTTCCAGCTAATGTCTTTGGATTTTGCTCACACCTTTTTCGGTAGTGAGTTACATTCAGGTACACTGTCTGCTGTAACCTAGACTACAGTAACAGAATTCTGAACCTGAGATTTGAAGGTTTCTTTCCAGGAGCCCTCCTTATAATGCTGAGGACATTTGTAAGCATCAGAAAAGATAAACACAAATAATTTGTTCATAATCCCTAGTGATAGTGCTTTTGACAGAAATAAGATGTGGGCAAGGGCAGACCTGACTATTTGGCCAACCAGGTAGTGCCTGAGGAACCAGTGCAATTGGGGTGCCCAGTGCCTCCTCCCCATGTGTCCGGCACTGCCCCTCTTTCACCCCCCCCCCCCCTCCCGGTATGGTGCTCCCCCTCTCTTACCCCTAGCCACCCCCCATTTACCTCAAATCCTTTCTCCGTACAGGACCCCCCCCCCCCCCCCCCGGCTGTTTGCCACTGACTGGAACCTTCTCTGTGCTGCGGCCTGCCCCTTTCTGACATAACTTCCTGCTTCCACAGGGGAGGGTCACAACAGAGAGGTTACAGTCAATGGCAAACAGCCAGGCCCTGTATGGAGAAAGGACTGGAGGTAAATGGGGGGTGGGAGGTGAAAGGGGAGGAGTGCCAGACCCAGGTGGGGTGAGAGAGGGGGAGTGTTGGACCTGTGGACAGAAAGAGGTGAGAGGTGTGGGACCCAGGAGTGGAGGGGAACAAATATGTGACCCAGAGTCAAGTGGCCCAAGACCCTCTTATTGCCCAGGGACCCAGATCCCTGTCAGTCCACCCCTGGATATGGGTGCCTCAAGACTTGATCAGAAGCCCCGCACTGTTCCAAACAACACTCGAAAAATAGTGCTGAAACAGCACGGGGCTATACCACCCCTATTATCTGAGATAATAGCGTGCAAATTTAAGCACGCTATTATCTGTGATCAAGGGATAAAAGTGCAGGAGGATTGTGCCTAAGCACATCCTCCTGCACTTGTTTGACGGGTCCGAGCTGTCAAAAGCCCGGACTTGTCAAACACAGGGGCTCCCTCTAACTGGAAGGCCCTGGTGTCCTAGTGCCCCCCAAGCCCCCACACCCCCACTTGGGTCAGTAACAAGGAGGCCGCTAGACCACCAGGTCTGGGGCGTTGGGCTTGTGGCCCACTGGGTCCTGCTGGGGGGGATGGGGGAGCCTGATAGCATGCAAATGCATGCTAGACAGGGCTCCCTATTCCTCCCCAATGCTCCACAAATGCTAATGCCAGCTCTGAGCTGGCATAGGGTTTGCTACGGGAGCAGCGCCAATGTTTGGCTCACAGCCTACTGAGCATTGGTGAGGAATAAGTATAATGTCCTATTTAGAATGCATTTACATTCAGAGCCAGCGAGCAGGGCTGGTGGTTGGGAGGTGAGGATAGTGCTGGGCAGACTTTTACGGTCTGTGCCAGAGCCGGTGGTTGGGAGGCGGGGATAGTGCTGGGCAGACTTATACGGTCTGTGCCCTGAAGAGCACAGGTACAAATCAAAGTAGGGTATACACAAAAAGTAGCACATATGAGTTTATCTTGTTGGGCAGACTGGATGGACCGTGCAGGTCTTTTTCTGCCGTCATCTACTATGTTACTATGTTACATTGTTGCACACACTCACCAGCTCTGCTCATCAAGCGGAAGCAAATGCAAGCGCTAGTATGGCACTATTGGCCTCTAGAGCCCGCGTTTGCTTCTGATCATCAGCCCATGAGACCGTGTGTGTATTGAAAAATCTTTTATTTTGGTCTCTGAAGGGTGGGTCTGTCTCATATCATTTTTATTGTTTAGCTTGTGCTAAATAGATTTTATATATGCTAAACACATCTAGCAGGCACTGCTTACATATGGATTGAGCTTGCACCTTTTCACTAGTTGCTCAAATCAAGCATGGTAGGTATCTTCCTGTCCTTGGAGTGCTTACAATCTATCCAGACTTAAATGACTTACCCAAGATCACAGGGTGGGTTAGCGGGCTTTGAACTCCTGCTTTGTTGATTCTTAGCCTGCTGCATTGCTACTTCTTCACTCCACCAGCTAATACTGAAACAAAATGTTGTTATTTTTTGTGTTGATTTGAAGGACAATGACAAAGTGAAAAAGGAAAATTTGATGGTGTTTCCCTGTTGTTTTCAACCAACAGCACATCCCTACTGTACATTGAAGAACTCCAAAGAATAGTTTGGCTCAAGGACCAGTTGCTAAGGATATACATATTGGAGAAAAATAACATCAGATTAGAACATAGGAACAGCCATACTGGATCAGACCAATGGTCCATCCAGTGGCGTAGCCACAGGTGGGCTTGGGTGGGCCAGGGCCCACCCATTCATGGCTCAGGCCCACCCAACAGTAACACATGTTTAGTGGTAACTGGAGGGAATCCCAAGCTCCGCCAGCTGAAGATTTTCCCCTGATGGTAATGAAAACGCTACTCTCCATGACACCGGCACCTGCGAATGCTCAGTTTTCAGTACATGCCTGCTGCCAAGGTGGAAAGAAGCGTTTTCCCACCAGCTGAGATCATTTTTTTTTCTGAGGGGGGGGTAGAATACTTGGTGCCCACCCAATTCTTGCCTAGGCCCACCTAAAATCTGTTGTCTGGCTACGCCCCTGGGTCCATCTAACCCAATATCCTGTTTCCAGCAGTGGCCAATCCAGGTCACAAGTACCTGTCAGGAACTCAATTAGCAGCAACGTTCCATGCTACCAGTCCCGGAGCAAGCAGTGGCTTCCCCACGTCTATCTCAATGGCAGACTATGGACTTTTCCTCCAGGAACTTGTCCAAACCCTTTTTTAAACCAGATACACTAACCGCCATTACCATATCCTCCAACAGCAAATTCCAGAGCTTAACTATTCTTTAAGTGAAAAAAATATTTCCTCCTATTTGTTTTAAAAATATTTCCATGTAATTTCATTGAATGTCCCTTGGTCTTTGTACTTTTTATAGACCTCAATCATATCCCCCTTCAGCCGTCTCTTTTCCAAGCTGAAGAGCCCTAACCTCTTTAGCCTTTCATCATATGGGAAGAGTTCCATCATTTTGGTCGCTCTTATTTGAACCTTTTCTAATTCCACTATTTCTTTTTTGAGATATGGCGATCAGAATTGAATGCAAGGTATGGTCACACCATAAAGTGACACAGAGGCATTAAATATTCTTAGTCTTATTTTGCATCCCTTTCCTAATATTTCCTAGCATCCTGTTTGCTTTTTTCCCTGCCGCCACACACTGGGCAGAAGATTTCAGTATATTGTCTACAATGACACCTAGATCTCTTTCTTGAGTGATGACTCCTAAGATGGACCCTACCATCAGGTAACTATGATTCAGATTATCCTTCCCAATATGCATCATTTTGCATTTGTCCACATTTAATTTCATCTCCCATTTGGATGCCCAGCCTTCCAGTTTCCTTAAGGTCTTCCTGCAATTTTTCACAATCCACATGTGTTTTGATAACTCTGAATAATTTTGTGTCATCTGCAAATTTAATCATAGTAACATAGTAACATAGTAGATGATGGCAGAAAAAGACCTGCACGGTCCATCCAGTCTGCCCAACAAGATAACTCATATTTGCTGCTTTTTGTGTATACCCTACTTTGATTTGTACCTGTGGTCTTCAGGGCACAGACCGTATAAGTCTGCCCAGCACTATCCCCGCCTCCCAACCACCAGCCCCACCTCCCAACCACCGGCTCTGGCACAGACCGTATAAGTCTGCCCAGCACTATCCTCACCTCCCAACCACCAGCCCCACCTCCCACCACCGGCTCTGGCACTCATCGTTCCGTTTTCCAGAACATTTACAAATATGCTAATTAGCACTGGTCCCAGTATAGATCCCTGTGGCACTCCACTATTCACCCTTCGCCATTGAGAGAAATAGTCATTTAATCCTGCGCTCTGTTTTCTGTCCAGTAACCAATTCCTAATCCACAGAATGACATTGCCTCCTATCCCATGACTTTTTCATTTTCTCAGGACTCTCTCTTGAGGAACTTTGTCAAAAGCTTTCTGAAAATCTAGATACACTACATCAACCGGCTCACCTCTATGCACATGTAAATTTATGCCTTCAAAGAAATGAAGCAAATTGGTGAGGCAAAACTTCCCTTGGCTGAATCCATGCTGACTCTGTCCAATTAAACCATGTTTATTTTTTTATTTATTTATTTGGATTTATTAACCGCCTTTATGAAGAGATTCACCCAAGGTGGTGTACAGCTGGTACAGTTTAACATAAAACTTACAATTTTGTTAACAGCATAACAATTGTAAAATAATCAAGAATAAACACAAATAAAATAAATGAGGTAAACTTGAAAACAGTAAATTGAAACCTAAAACTAGAACTACAGTGAAACAATATCAAAAACACCAGAGATATAATACAAAGCTAATGATACACCTAATAAGCACGCATTAGAACATTCAGCTAACATAGATATGATGCTAAAGAATTTCTACAATATGGGTTGCCATACCCCTCCGAAGGGACACCACCTTGTAAGTGGTGGAGGGGCTTCCGTGTTTCAATGACTCAGAGGGCTATGCTGTAGGGTTACCCATATCAGACAGGCCTCTGAGGAGAAACCAGACAAAGAGTGTCCCAACCTGGAGGATCCAAGATGGTGTTGAGGGAGGATGTACGTTAGTTGAGTTCCCGTTTTACACCAGAATGCCTGAAGAAGAGGGCGCGCTCCCCAGAGAATGGGGAAGAGAAAAGGCAAAACCGTGGTGCTGTCCTCCTCGAACACGGCTGAGGTTCCCACCACTTCTCAGTCTATTTTGGAGAGATTCGAGGTCATAACGTCGGGGATATCGGTTCTTGCTTCGGGGAACAGCAATGCTTTATTGCCGAATCTCAGTGGAGGGAGTGACTTTGAGTCCCCCTGTTGGCACGACCCCTCCAAGACCCGGAAATAGTAATGCTTCGCTATGGAGGTCAATAATGGAAACACCCGAAGTGGGTTAGGATTTTCACGTGACCCGAGGAGGTCCTGGCGCAGCATCGACTCGGATAATAAACCAACTGGGGGATTGGCGAGTGCGCTCTTCCCCCCAAAGATATCTGGAGCAGTTTCTGTGGAGAAATTGGACTTGGTGAAGCCAATAATGTCATAATGGACGTACTATAGGAACTGCAGCAGAATGTGAATAACTCTCTTCAGATGTTTAAAAGTTTTCACTATGTGAGTTAAAGAATTTATATTAATACTTATCTAACAAAGTGGAAGTCCAAGATATAAAAATAGAGACTTTGATTACGGAAATGGCTTCTCTATGAAAATCAGACAATTTGGTAATGAAGAATAGTTATCTTTCTTGTAAAAATTGGAATTTCTGGAGAACCAATTAAGGGGAAAAAACTTGAGAATGATAAATTTACCTATAATATCCTATATATCAACTACTGAATGCTTGAAGAAATATTTCTCTGATACTTTGCTAATACTTTCTGATAGCCACCTTTTGGTGACTAAAATTATATTTCCCTTAAAATCTTCTTTATCAGAGAAAAGAGATGTAAGTTTAACTGACATTTTGGAAAATTCAGAAGTTATAGATAGAGTTATATTATTAGTGACTTTCGTCTTTGAGTTAGATAGGAACGATGTTTTGAAATTGTATTTCCGATACATGGTTGATAGTTTTTTGGATTCAAAGATGCATATATTTCCTGACACATCAAGGGAATCGCAGACTGGGAGGTGTGAAGTCTTGGCTTTTAAGCCAGGAATCATTGCCCTAGGTGGGACCTTCCTAGCGCGATTCCCTTGTAAGTGTTTTATTTCCTTATTACTTATTTGTTTGAACCTAAGAAATTATAAGAGTTTGTGGAAACAGATGAAGAATGCTCTGCAGCAACTTCCTTCAGTTACCACTGTACCGGCTGCAATAACCGATTAACCTTCCTCCCTCAGAAAATGTGAAGTGTAAGATTAACCATTTTGAGTTTTTCTTATTTTCTTTAAGATTGTTTTCCTGATCTTGGATCTTCCAATTGTGGACAATTATGTAAATATACTGTATATTGTTGAGAGAAAATGTTTTCCTTTTTATATTAATTTCTGTATTTCCTTACATTTATGTGATAAATGTGAATGTAATTAAATAAAATGATAAATAAATAAAAAATAAAATAAAATAAAAATATGGGTTGCCATACAGCTGAGGGACCAAGAGCATCTTGATATATGATGGGAACAAGGTGCGTGGTACAGAGTCAGTTGGGATAATTTGATGGTTGGTTAAAGTCAAGGCAAGTTGTTTGTATAGTTAAGCATGAGATAAGGAATTGATCTAAGTTATAGAGTGTGTAGCAAGCTAGTCCAGGTGCAGAATGAGTGTATAGTCAGTCACACTATGCATTAAAGGCTTGAGAGAAGAGTCAGGCTTTTCACCTGCTTCCTGAAGTAAAGGTAGTCTTAAGTTATACGTAGCCCCTCTGGGAGTAAATTTCAGAGCGTGGGGGCTGCACCTGAGAAGGCTCACTGGCGGGTATCACATTGTACAATTTCTTTTGAAGAAGGTACAAATAGTGATGATCCTTGAGAGGACCTTACAAGTCTTAAAGGTGTGAAAAGGGCTAACTTATTTCTTAGTACTCTGACCCATTGTCTATGTGTTCTGTAATTTTATTCTTTATAATAGTTTCCACTATTTTCCCCGGTACTGAAGTCAGGCTTACCAGTCTGTAGTTTCCCGGATCACCCCGGAACCCTTTTTAAAAATCGGTGTTCCATTGGCCACCCTCCAATCTTCAGGTACTATAGATGATTTTAACACCAGATCGGCAATTTTATGGTTGAGTTCTTTCAGTACCCTGGAGTGTGTGCCATCTGGTCCAGGTGATTTATCACTCTTTAACTTGTCAATTTGGCTCAGTACGTCTTCCAGGTTCACCGAGATTTTGTTCTGTTCCTCCACATTGTCACCCTTGAAAACCATTTTCGGTACAGGTAGATCTCTTATATCTATTTCCGTAAAGACTGAAGCAAAGAAGTCATTCAGTCTTCCCAGTATGGCCTTGTCCTCCATGAGTGCCCCTTTTGCTCCTTCATTATCTAATGGTCCCACAGATTCTCTCACAAGCTTTCTGCTTCTGATGTACCTGAAAAAGTGTTACTATGAGTTTTTGTCTCCACGGCAAGTTTTTCTTCATATTCTCTTTTAGCCTTCTTTATCAATGCTTTGCATCTAGCTTGACACTGCTTCTTATTTTCTTAATTCGGATCCTTTTTCCATTCTTTGAAGAATGCTTTTTTTTTTTTTTGCTCTAATAGCCTCTTTCACTTCACCTTTAAACCATGCTGGCTGTCATTTGCTCTTCTTTGCACCTTTGCTAATAGGTGGAATACATCTGGTCTGGGCTTCCACGATGGTATTTTTAAACAAAGTCCATGCCTGATTTAAATCCTAACCTTTGTGGCTGACCCTATCAGCTTCTTTATAACCATTTTCCTCATTTTGTCATAGTCACCCTTTCGAAAATTAGATGCTGCTACAGTAGATTTCTTAGTGACTTCACTCCAGATGTCAGTTCAAATCTGATCATGTTATGATCACTCTTTCCCACTGGATCCAACACCATTACCTCTCGTACCATGCCCTGCATTCCACTAAGGACTAGATCTAAAATAGCTCCCCTTCTTGTCAGTTCTTGGACCAGTTGCTCCAGAATTTTACCTCCCTAGCGCTCCCTGATGTAGCATTTATCCAGCCAATATTGGGGTAATTGAAATCACTAACATAAAAAAAAGTGTGTTTGTTTTTTAAACATATGAATGCTAAGTTCTTTGGTGAAAAAATTCAGATATTTCCTGACTTGAACAGAGACACACAAAAAAGAAGGCGAGAGTTTATGGCCTTCAAACATAAAATTCTAGCCTTAGGTGGTACATATATGCTGAAATATCCATGTAGATGTTTGGTATCTCTAAATAATGTTAATTATGTATTTCTTGATCCAAAGAAAATGCAAGACTATATAAGTGCCAAGGAAAAAGGGAGTGTTTCAGCCTGAATAATCCCATGGGAATATGCTGTTAATACCTGTTAGCGAGCTTAGTGCACTCATCTCTCTGATTGATCACTTAAATTTCTTTTAATTTTGTTTAATTTACCTATATCTTGCCCTTGCTAATAATTGTGGTCAATACATATTAACTATTTTTCTGTCTTTCTTGTGTACCTAAATAGGGAAAGGAAGAACTTTGTTTGATTACCTTAAAAATTAATCTTTATTCCTGCATTTGTATAGATATGAATGTGTTTATTTGAAAATGCATAAATAAATAATAATAATAATAATAATAAAAAGTTTTAATTCTACTAAATTGTCCGTATCAAAGGAATTGCTTCACTGCACTAAAATGTGAAGAAAAAAGACCTCAGTAAATAACAGGAGACACACCTCATTTGTAAGGCCGAAACCTCCAACAGATAGGTGGCTCAGAGTAATCATTGCTCATAAAAAAACTCTGCACCAATCTAAGGGCGTCTTTAACGCACCTACAATTAGCACTCGCGCTAACCTTGTAGGCGCCTATAGGGATATTGTAGGCGCGTACATGGTTAACACGCACTAAAAAATGCTAACGTGTCTATAACGCGGCTTAGGAAACAGGGCCCTAAATTAGCAAACATTTCTTCAGCAAATCTCCAATTGATACAGAACACAAATTTAGGAGAGAATTTATCCACATTGCATACACCAGTCTTATATAGAAAACAGTGTTTATCTTTAAAGTCATAAGACATAAGCATCGCCACACTGGGACAGACCAAAGGTCCATCTAGCCCAGCACCCTGTCTCCGACAGTGGCCAATCCAGGTCACAATCACCCGACAAGATCCACGGAGCAAAGCATTTTGTACTGCTTGTCCCAGGAATAGTGGATTTTTCCCAACGTCCATTTAATAACATTCTATGGCCTTTTCCTTCAGGAAGCCGTCCAAACCTTTCTTAAACTCTGCTGAGCTAACCGCCTTAACCACATTCTCCGGCAACGAATTCCAGAGTCGAATTACGCGCTGAGTAAAGAAACTTTTTCTCTTATTTGTTTGAAACTTACTGCAGGGATTCTATACACAAGGATACTACGCTGCTGTTTCATGTAGAATATTTATTTTGTTTGACTAAATTTTCTCTTTAAAATATAGTGCAGTACCCCTCCCCCCCCCCCCCCCCCCAATTTGATCCACTCTATCATTGTGATACAATTTGTACCCTGATAATACAGTGTCCATTGATTGTCCTCCTTCCACCGGGTCTTTGAGATGCCTATTATGTCTACCTCTTCATTTAGTGCTATATATTCCAACTCTCCCATCTTATTTTTTTAGGCTTCTAGCATTTATGTATAGATACTTCAAAATATGTTTTTTTCCCTAGCATCTATAAGCTGCTTTAAAGTTGATGGGGATAATCTTGCCTCTGGAGCAGAGGAGTAGCCTAGTGGTTAGTGCAGTGGACCTTGATCCTGGGGAACTGAGTTCGATTCCCACTGCAGCTACTTGGGACTCTGGGGCAAGTCACTTAACCCTCCATTGCGCCAGGTCCAAATAAGTACCTGTATATACTATGCAAACTGCTTTGAATGTAGTTGCAAAAACCTCAGAAAGGCAGTATATCAAGTCCCATTTCCCTTTCCCCCTGTCCCTTATGACATCACAATATCAGAAGTGAGCCAAGTATCGGGCAATCAAGCCATTGTGACATCACACTGATGAGGTTGGCTCTTATTGGTGGAATGAGTGGAGGAGTAGCCTAGTGGTTAGTGCAGTGGACTTTGATCCTGGGGAACTGAGTTTGATTCCCACTGCAGCTCCTTGGGACTCTGGGCAAGTCACTTAACCCTCCATTGCCCCTGGTACAAAAATAAGTACCTGAATATACATAAACTACTTTGAATGTAGTTGCAAAAACCACAGAAAGGTGGTATATCAAGTCCCATTTCCCTCCCTTTTACTCTGTCCTCCCATTAAAAACTTCTGGCTTTCGTTCGCCATTATTGAAACCTCTCTATTGGGATGCCCTAAAGATCCTGTTTCAATAGTATCCTTTGAGGATACTCCACACCAAACCATGCCTTTCTGGGCAACTGTCGACCCCACCCCCACCATCACCATTTTAGTTTAAAAGCTGCTCTGCCTCCTTTTTAAATGTTAGCGCCAGCATCCTGGTTCCATCCCAGTTATGGAGGAGCACATCCTTTCAGAAGAGGCTCCCCCTTCCCCAGAATGTTGTCTGGTTCCTAACAAATCTAAATCATTCATCCTTGCACCATCATCTCAACCATGCATTGAGACTGCGGAGCTCTGCCTGCCTTTTGGGTCCTTCATGTGAAACGGGGAGCATTTCCAACAATGCTATCCTGGAGGATCTGAATTTCAGTTTTCTACCTAAGAGCCTAAATTTGGCCTCCAGAACCTCCCTCCTATGTCATTGGTACCCACATGTACCAAAACAGCAGGCTCCTCCCCAGCACTATCTAAAATCTTATCTAGGTGATACATGAGGGCGGGACCAGAGCTAAGAGAGGGAAAGGAAGGCTCCCGAGTCCCGAAGCACCAAGCAGCTCACACGCTTTTCACTGCTGCTGCTACCTGCCGGCCGCTGTAACCCGACGTCGACGAGGTAAACTTTTAAAATTCAGGGGGGGGGGGGGGCAGGCCTTGGAGCTGGGAGGCAGGGGGGCCTTGAAGCTGGGTGGGAAGCAGGGAGGCCTTGGAGCTGGGAGGGTGGGAGGCAGGCCTTGGAGCTGGGTGGGAGGCAGGGGGGCCTTGGAGCTGGGTGGGAAGCAGCGAGGCCTTGCAGCTGGGTGGGAGGCAGGGGGGCCTTGAAGCTGGGTGGGAAGCAGGGAGGCCTTGGAGCTGGCAGGGAGGGAGGGAGGCCTTGGAGCTGGGTGGGGGGCCTTGGAGCTGGGAGGGAGGCAGGGAGACCTTGGAGCTGGGAGGGAGGGACAGCCCTGGAGCTGGGGGGCTTTGGAGCTCGGAGGGGATGGCCTGGGAGCTCAGAGGGAGGGGTGGCCGCCCTGGAGCTAGGGTGGGGGCGGGGCTAGGATGGGGCCCCATAAAATTGGTCTGCAAAGGGCCCCGCACTTGCTAAGACCGCCCCTCCTCCTCTATGTACTTCTCTGTCTCCCTCAGCTCCTCCAAGTCTGCTACTCTAGCCTCAAGAGAATGGACTCATTCTCTGAGAGCTAGGAGCTCTTTGCATTGAGCACACATATATAACTTCTTGCCAACTGGAAGATAATCATACAAGTGACACTCAGTACAAGAGACTGGATAGCACCCCTCTTGCTGCTGGACTGTTGTCTGCATCTTAGTAGTATTGTATTGTTTAAACTTCTTAAGATACTAGGAATATTAGATTAATGTAAAGAACCTTAAGATTATATGGTACATTCTGTGATTTATTTAGTGTTTGCTTCTCAGAAAGTAATTAAATGAAAGCTCCCCTCTTGTTATCCTAATTAGAATAATTGACTATAAGTTAATAACTGAAGAGTGTGAAGATGAGGCTTCTGCTCCCACTCTCCAGCAGGCTTCACTGGCCTGTGGTCATTGAGCAGGACTCCAAACAGTCTCTTCCTAGCATCCTGAGCAATCCAACCCCAAGCTCCTGGGCCCCTTTTTCACTCAGGGTGAGCTGGTTCTCAATATGCAAATTAGCCGGCTACCCTTTCACACGCAGGGTGACCTGGTTCTCCAGATGCAAAATTAAACAGGTCTTACCAACAGCATATTCAGGCAATTCTTTATTCCAGCCCCTGGGCACACTTCTTCTAGCTTAAATACTTTATAAATTCACAAATCTTCACCCTGAGCCTCCCAACACAGATACCTGGGCTCAGTGCTAACTTCAATACTTTGGGGACTTCTAACACCAGGCTTTGCAGCCTGCTTCTTAATACTGGGACACACAGCCCCCCTCCTTTGGACACACAGTCCTATTTCTTCTTTGGACACCCAGTCCCGGACACACAGTCCGTTCTTTGAACACACAGTTCCTCTAAGTACTGAGGCTACACAGTCCAATACTAATGCTTTAGGGACTTCTTACCCCAGCCTGTTTTTCTTCCTTGAGCACACAGTCCACCACAAGTCCATAGGGTTTAGCCAGTTCTTTCCAGGGGGATTCTCCTTCTTCAGCTACCAGCTCTCTTCACTTCCTTTCACATCTCAGGTGGGGTATAAAGTGGTTAATTAGCTACACAGGACCCAGCCCATAACCTCCTGCACCTGTGGACTTCCCAGGGCTCTCCTCGGTCCTAGCGACCTCCACCTATTCTAGCGCCCTCTAGTGGCCTACCCCAGACATCCTGGACATTTTTAGGGGACAGCGCCATCTAGTGGCCTGCCCTGGCTAGGACAGCCTCTTATTTATCACAAGAGATGTGCTAAGGATGAGCGGGAGTTGTGGAGGGTGGGTGGGAATAAAGACTGACCTAAGTCCTGCTGTGCCTTCTAGAGGCTGTTAATGCTGCAGAAAGTTCAAAAGGTATGGAGACTAGAAAAATAAAGTTTGTTTTTTAAAATTATAACTGTCTTTATCAATAAACTTACCTTACCTCTTATAAATCCTAACTTTTAAATCGCCAAAGCACAGAGTACAAAAAATATTCACTTACCCAGAGAAATGTCCTATTCTGTTAGAGCTTTTCAGAAAAGAAAGTTTCCTGGGACCTTTATATAGTTTAGATTTAGGTCATATCTTTTGCTTTCCATGGGTAGCTCTGGGTGGATTTCATTCAGGTTCAGAGTGCAATGAGATAAGAATGACCTGCCCTGATAAAACTGGGGTCACAATGCTGGAATCCTAGAGGAACCTGACTGTTGTGAGTGAAGGTCTCTGTATTACAGGAGGAGCTGGAGTGAAATGCATTGGCAGAACTATGCAAGGAAAGTATGCATTTTCATTTTTTTTTTTTCAAAGAGCAAATGGAATCTTTTGGAGAAAAAAAGTCCTTGCCACAATTAGAAAGTCTTTTGTGGAATGTGGAAAATAGGCATTCATGTTTTGAACAGTCTGTTTGAGAGAAGCTTAGTCAGACAATTAGGATTGACCTTGGTTACGATTTAATGCTGCATGGAAAGACAGGGACAGATAATCTGTTTGTCTTCGTGGAGCATTGCTGGAGACCCAAAACACAATATAAACAAACAATCTTTTCTCTAGATAGAGCCATTTTTTTTCCATGAACCTGTTTCCCAAGGACAGGAGGATAAGATAAAATCATAGAAAGAAAGGAAAAACAGCAAGAAAGACTAAGAGAGAGAAAGAGAAGGAAAGTTAATATTGTTAGCAGCAAAGTAAGAATAGACAAAGGAAGGTACAATGTTTCCAAAGAGAAAAGAATTCATTGTGTAGTGTATACAGTTAAAAAGAGAAAGAACTACAGATTGCTAAGCAGAAAACAAAGCCATAAATGCTAGGAGGAAAGAGAAGGAATATGTATTATTAGGGGGGGGGGGGAAGCCAAGAAAGGGCACATGGCTTTCCACTGCAGAGATCAATCTACCTCTGCTCACAGCTACCTGCACACCTTGCGTGTTTGCTCACGACTCATTAGCACTTTACCTGTTTTGCACTTGTTCAAGCAAGAGTGCCACACAGCCGCAGTGTGGTGCTGAGGCCAACTAAGTTTGTGATGTTTGTGAGGAAGCAATAGATAGAACTGGTAGGGATTGGGCTGGCTGTAGTTTCTTTGTTCCCAAGTACTTGTGACCTGGATTGTCCACTGTTGGAAACAGGATACAGGGCTCGATGGACCTTCAGTCTGTCCCAGTAAGGCAACACTTTCAGTTCTTACGGTTAAATTAAGAGTTAAGAGCGGAGGGGTGGCCTAAATAATGGTTAGTGCAGTGGGCTGAAAGGGGAACCGGGTTCAATTCCCACTACAGCTCCTTGTGACCCTGGGCAAATCACTTAACCTTCCATTGCCCCAGACACAAAAAAATTTAGATTGTGAACACAGTAGGGACCAGGGGCGTAGCTACGTGGGGCCACGGGGGCCTGGGCCCCCGTAGATTTGGCCCTGGACCCCCCTGCCGACGACCCTCTCGAACCCCCTCCCGCCGCCAATCTGCTGTCAACCCGCCGTTGCCATCTGCTACCTTTGCAGGCGGGGGACCCCAACCCCCGCCAGCCGAGGTCCTCTTCTTCCTTCGTTCTGTTTCTGAGTCTGACGTCCTACACCGTCAGACTCAGAAACAGAACGAAGGAAGAAGAGGACCTCGGCTGGCAGGGGTTGGGGTCCCCCGCCAACAAAGGTAGGCGACAGCGGGGGAGGTTGGCAGCGGGAGGGGGGTCGAGAGGGTCGGCGGCGGGGGGGGTCAAAGTTGGTGGTGGCGGTGGCAGGGGGGTCGGCAATGGCGGGGGGGTGTTCGCAGCGCTGGGGGGGGCTAAAATGTGCCCCTTCACCTCGAGCTCTGGACCTCCTCCTACCGAAGTCTGGCTACGCCCCTGGTAGGGACAGAAAAAGTACCTGTATAGAACATGTAAACTATAGAAAAGTTGGTGTATCAAGTCCATGAGTCTTTTAACCTTTCTCCTAGAACAATCTGTGGCATAAGATTTTGCCCTTGTCCTTTTACCCCTGGCTTCTACCTCATATCCTCTAGTCCAGAGAATTGATTTTGTCTCCAATCCTTTCTGCTCTCACATATCCAATCATTACAATTACACTTTTGGAATTTTAAATATGATAGTGAAATTTCTTGAGCTATGTCAATTTAAGTGAACTACCAGCCCCCCACCCCCAAATTCTATATAGGTCGCCCACAGTTGGGCATGAAACGCTGGGCACCAGTTGAAGATCCGCATGCAAATTAATTAGCTAATGAGGCATCAACAATCAGTCATTGATGTTAATTGGAAACAATATGAACTTCTGACCACACCTGCTCTAGGTGCTATTCTATAAAATCCATGCCTAAATTTCATAGTGAGCAACTCCAAAGGGGCGTGGCCATGGGAGGGGGATGGGTGGATCAGGGGCATTCCCAGAAATTAGGGACAAGGTTATAGAATTTTATGAATTGCGGGCAGAAAAGTCACAACAAAACTAAAGTTCGTAATGGACATAACACAACTCTTCCGCTGTACGTTGCCCTAATGTGGCTGTGCCACATGAACTCTATCTTACCACAACATCATATTGTATTTGTTCACACTGGAGTCTGCAAGCGCCTCTCCGGTGCTATGTAAGCCACATTGAGCCTGCAAATAGGTGGGGAAATGTGGGATACAAATGAAACAAATAAATAAATAAATTGACCCCTCTGAGGGACACCACTTTGCAGTGGTGGAGGGGCTTCTGTGTTTCAATGACTCAGAGGGCTATGCTGAAGGGTTACCTATATCAGACAGGCCTCTGAGGAGAAACCAGACAAAGAGTGTCCCAAACTAGGGAGAGTGGAAAGATGGCAACCTGAAGCTCGTACGCTCAACAGGCCAGCTGTCCTCTGAAGTTCTGTCTTTGTTTTCTTGAAATTTCCTCTCTGCAACTGCAGTTACCTTGACTGAGAGGAAGGGGACAATCGGGGGTCAGCCGCCGATGGCCAGCAAGTGTGGGACGGCTGCGTGACGAGCTGCCCACAGATGACTGGGTTGGTGAGTCCTTTGATTAGCGCCGTCGAAGGAGCGTCAACACTCTTGGACCTGGAAACAACTTCATCGCTCCCGAATCATTTAACCACCATGTCCAAAGGAGTGGAGGAGTGAGTTAGGAGTCCATGCTGAAACGGAAGTCATTTACAGCTGAACCCGAGTCGGCGGTGCCACTCCTAAACCCCTAAGAGCTATCAGCTTGGAGTTTTTGGCTCCCGTGGAGGTTACATTGAATATCATCTGGAAGGCGCTCCAGGACCTAACGGTGGTAGTTAATAACTTTGCTTCAGATATAATCTTATTAGTGAGCTACATGGATAACCTAATCGAACCCTTTGATACAGCAAATGAAGTTCTACAGGAATAGGAAACGGTTAAGATTTTGAAAATGATAATAGACCAGAAATTTGAACAAAATGAATATTATTACAGATGATTAATATTGAGATTGTTGTTTTCCCAGAGTTCCAGGTATGACTCCTAAAGATTTCCTCAGAAATATTTCCTAAACAATTTTGTTATTTTCCTTTCTAATGATTCCTCTTAGTAATATAAATTATTACTTAGTAATATTAATTCAAAAGGAGTGAAGCCTGTGAAACTGGGATTACCTTAATCAGTGGGAATTGGATTAGAGACTCAAGTGTTCGCGTTGTTAAAAATTTCTGGTTTTAAAAGAGAAAAAAATGAAATTAGGTGTATTATTTTTACTAATATTGGACAATAAGTATGTTTCCAATGAAATAAATTGAATATACACCGTTTGGGGTTTGAAGAAGCCAACTAGATGATCAATATGGAATAATGATTCAGATAAATAATAACTGGGAATAATCAGGTTAATACCACGTTTTTTCTGTTTACTGTTGTTTAATTGATCTCCTTGTCTTGTTTCACTCTCCCTATTTTGTGGTCTAAGGAAGAGCATAGAATTATCTGATTGAAATAATTCTTGTGTATTACTTTTTCTGTATTTCTGGCAAGTTATTTTATTGCTTGTAAATTTGAATTCTTATAAATAATAAATAAATTGGGTGCCAGCATTTACACCAGCTTTTGGCAGGCATAAATGCTTGTGCCCAAAGGCACGAAATGCATGCTACACTAGTGTTGTATGAAGGTATAAAGGGCGCTCTATGTAGAGTACCGTTTGTAGAATTCACACACCGCAGATTATCCTGGTGTCTAAGTTTGGGCCAACAAGAAACAAAAATGGACCCAGGGCAAACATTATTCTGGGCCCCGCCACCACTCTGTCGCCGCTGCCACGCCCCACCGCTGCCACCCCTGCTCCTCCACCACCGCCGCCGCCGCCGCTGCCACCACCCCTCTCCTGCAGGAGTGAACAACAGAGAGTACTCTGCTGGTTATAGGTCCTTCTTTCTGCCGTGTCCCACCTCCTGTGAAGTAACTTCCTGTTTCCACATAGGCAGGACACAGCAGGAAGAAGGACCTTTTGATCGCCAGCACCGGGCCCTCCTGCCTCCCCTGCCTCCCTTCTCAGTGGCCCTGCACCATTCACTGAACTCTGTCAAATACACCCATTCTTCAGACGTTTCAATTTCCCACTTGTTTCCACTGAATTTACTGTGAAAAAAATTCCTCCTTTTCTACAAATATTTCTATTGAATTTTTGCCTTTCTTGAAACTGAATCCACGCCTAGGATCCAGTCACCATCCTCTTTCCCTCTCCTAATGCCTATGGTACAAGTCTATCCAGTAGGAAGAAAGCCAGTCCCATTTTGAACACTCTCACACTGCAGTCTGCAACAGCACGTGGCAAGGAAGAGGCCAGTGCTCAGTAAATGTGGCAGGAAAAAATCAGAGCAAGTGAAAACTGGTAGGGCAGTTGTATTCACAAATGCCAATGGGAAACCTTTTCTAAGTGGGAGATTTTGACCCCGCTTCCCTACCCAGCTCATGCTCTACCCTGTCTCATGACCCCTCTGCAAACACTTCTCTGCCAGCACTACTACCCTGAACAATTTCAAATCTTGCCACCAGCACTTCCTGCCATTAATCTCACAGCAGGAGGTGTCATGAAATGCCTAGCCACCCACCTGGAGTTACCCCACTGTCACTCAGAGGCTCTATCCCAAGCACAGCTCAGGTCCACCTGCACCTGCCGCTTGTGCTCTACACTAGCACCCTCCTCCCATCAACTGGGTCACAACAGCCTCTGGGCAAGTCTCCCGCTCTCAAATTATCCCCATTGATTTCTATGTTACTGGAGCCCAGCGGTCTCACAATTCCCAGAAAGCACTCACAGACCCAACACATAAACCACCAGGATTCTTTATCAGTCCAGACAAGCAGGGCGAACAATTATGTTTATTCTCAGAAAAAATATTGAACAGTAGACAGAAAAAGTACAAATCAGCAAACAATAACAGGTAACTGAAATATGGATCAATTATAACACTAACTAAACATAAGTACATAAGTAATGCCATACTGGGAAAAGACCAAGGGTCCATCGAGCCCAGCATCCTGTCCACGACAGCGGCCAATCCAGGCCAAGGGCACCTGGCAAGCTTCCCAAACGTACAAACATTCTATACATGTTATTCCTGGAATTTTGGAGTTTTCCAAGTCCGTTTAGTAGCGGTTTATGGACTTGTCCTTTAGGAAACCGTCCAACCCCTTTTTAAACTCTGCTAAGCTAACCGCCTTCACCACTTTCTCCGGCAACGAATTCCAGAGTTTAATTACACGTTGGGTGAAGAAACATTTTCTCCGATTTGTTTTAAATTTACTACACTGTAGTTTCATCGCATGCCCCCTAGTCCTAGTATTTTTGGAAAGCGTGAACAGACGCTTCACATCCACCTGTTCCACTCCACTCATTATTTTATATACCTCTATCATGTCTCCCCTCAGCCGTCTCTTCTCCAAGCTGTATAGCCCTAGCCTCCTTAGTCTTTCTTCATAGGGAAGTCGTCCCATCCCCGCTATCATTTTAGTCGCCCTTCGCTGCACCTTTTGTTTACTTTCTAGAAAGTATTTTGGAAAATTAGGACATGTGCGCTGCTTACCAGTTATCACATATAACTGTTTTACAGGGTTTCAGCATTCTCTCTCTCTCTCTCTCTTCTCCCGGGCTGAAACTGAAGAAAAACCAGTACAGTTCAAATGAAAAGAGCTCCTGGGCCAATCAGGATGTCAGACTCACAGAAACAGAATCCTTGCACTACAGATCAGCAGCGTGGCCGCTCCGGAGACGGGTGCTAAAGAGGACTTTGGCTGGCGGGGATTAGGGACCCCCTCCAGCAAAGGTACCTGACAGCAGCGGGGGAGGGTTGGCAGCGGCGGGAAGGGAAGAGTCGAAAGGGTCGGTGGCGGGGGGAGTTAAAAGTGGGGGTGGGGTCAGCAGCACTAGGGGGGGCTAAAAAGTGCCCCCTCACCTCGGGCTCTGGACCCCCCTCCCGCCGAAGTCTGGCTATGCCCCTGCTTTGGACAGCATCCTGGATCGTCAGTCCAATTGCATTCAAAGACAAACCAAAATGGGAAAGGAGCTTCTTGCAACCATCCAAGCATTAGGTCTTGTAGATATAGGGCACCTTCAACACCCTGATGGTCACGAATACTCATTTTATTCTGCTCCATATCACTCATACTCAAGAATAGACTTTTTTCTTCTCTCTAAATCCTTAATCACTCGGACCATTGACAGAAAATTGATCCAATTTTAACTACTGATCATGCAATGATCCATCTTACATTACAGCTTGACTATAATAAACCGAAGCACAGATGGAGATTTAATAATAAATTCCTTTCGTTCCAAAAATTGACACAGTACAATCTCGATTATCCAACTTAAATGAGATTGACCCGTTGTTGGATAAGTAAAAAACACTGCATAAACCCCTCAAACAATGCAGAAACCAAGGCATAGAGTTCCCGATTTTCAAAAATTGTTCTAAAACAAAGATTTTTAATAGAAATTAATGTGATGACATCACCGGGGGGGGGGTCTGTCGGATAAGCCAGATGGTCAGATTAACTAAGGTCAGATCATCAAGACTGTACTGTAATTTTATAACTAATTTCTACACATGGCACAATAATATAGATCCTCCACTACCTACCATGTGGGAAGCCTTCAAAGCTTGTCTTAGAGGTGAAATAATAAGCTTTGCTGCCTGGAAGGAAAAAAAAAACAGGAATCTATGCAATTTCTTCAACTAGAAATTAAAATCCCAAAACACCACAATACACTTATGCAAATCTATCTCATACATATTCATTGTGGGCATGCTGAAGACCTCACTGGACTGAGTTATGAACCACTGGTGCGGGGTTGCCAACAGGCTTGTATGTTTCAGGACAGGTCGATCCAGTTCTGGTTTTTACCACAGCTGACATGTAGTCTTGCTTTTCTTAGGGAAATCAGTGACACACAGAATTACAAATCCCTGTAAGCGAGGGAGTAAAAGCAAGACTGAATTAGCCTATCTTGAAATAAAAGGGCCAATTACCAATCTTATACAAGTCGTCAAAATGCTGCTCCCTAGTGCTCAGTGTCACCACTTTGGACCTCTGATGAAGGCTTTCCCAGCCTGTGGAAATAAATACCTAGTCCTTAGACCCTCACAACATCTTTCTTAGCCGCTAAACAGACAGTGCCATACAGAAAGCAACTTATGTGCATAAACAGAAGGGACAAAAGAGCTAAACATGCATAATAACAAACCTGTTCTAATCACAGGTACAGGGCATCCCCTGCTGGCCATAAGCATGTACTGCCTGTTCTATACAGTGTTTTAGACATGGTTTTCCGTGAGGCTAATAATATCCCAGACTGTAAAGTTCATGTCTTTACTGGAAGTCTACAACATGCTATCACCATCTAAATATAGAAACAGAGAAAAAGGAAGGCAGATAAAGACCATATGGCCTATCCAATCTGCCCATCCATGCTATCTATCCCTTTCTCTCCCTTAAAGATCCTATGTACCTGTCCCAAGCTTGCTTGAATTCAGATAGTTTTTATCTCTACCACATCCACCGGGAGGTCATCCCACAAATTCCCCACCCTTTCTATGAAGAAGTATTTCCTCAGGTTACTCCTGAGTTTGTCACCTTTCACCTTCAAACTGTATTCCTCTCATTCCAGAGCTTCTTTCAATTGAAAGAAACTCGCTTCCTGGGCATTTATGCTACAGAGGTATTTAAACATCTCTATCGTATCTCCTCTCTCCTGGCTTTCTTCCAAGTACACATATTGAGGGGTCCTTTTACTAAGGTGTGCTGAAAAATGGCTTGCGATACCGTAGGCGTGGGTTTTGGGCGCTTGCCAATCCATTTTTCAGCATGCCTGTAAAAAAAAAAGGCCTTTTTTAAATTTATGCTGAAAATGGACATGCAGCAAAATGAAAATTGCCGCGCATCCATTTTGGACCTGAGACCTTACCGCCAGCCATTGACCTAGCGGTAAAGTCTCACACGGTAACCAGGCGGTAATGGCCAACGCTCGCCAAATGCCACTTGGCATGTGTAGCTGACCCGCGCCATGTGGTAACTCCATTTTGGCGCGCATTGGGCATGCGTAGACGCTTACGCAGCTTAGTAAAAGGACCCCTTTGTCTGTCCCACATGTTTTATGATTAAGACCACTGGCCATTTTAGTAGCCGGTCCTGTGGGATGATCAATATCGAGTAGGGCCACAATGAGCTATCCTGATGTAATTTGATCTATAATGCGTGTTTGATCTAGTAGACCATGATCAGATAATGTATCTATTAAATGGCCCCGCCAATAGGCATCTACGTGCCCAATGCACGTCAAAATGGAGTTACCGCATGGCTACCGCGTGGCCCCTGCGGTAATTTCATTTTTGGCATGTGTTGGTCATTACTGCCCAATTACCGCGTGAGACTTTACCGCTTGGTCAATGGCTGGTGTTAAGGTCTCAGACCCAAAATGGACACATGGCAATTTTGATTTTGCCGCATGTCCATTTTGGGCAAAAAAAAAAAGAGGTCTTTTTGAAAATGGATTGGCACATGCCCAAAACACGCGCCTACACTACCGCAAGCCATTTTTCAGTGCACCTTAGTAAAAGGACCCCTAAGTGAACTGGGTATCTCAGGAAATGTCTTATCTTGGTTCAGAGGCTTTCTAACCTCAAGGTCACATACAGTAACTTTTCAAATACATAGATCAAAATGTTGGAGACCCATATGTGATGTTCCTCAAGGTTTTCCACTCTCATCATCCCTATTTAATAGTCTAATGAGATCGCTAGATTCTTACCTTACTAAAGCTGGATTTAAAGTTTTTTCATATGCGTACAATATTACTGTTCTCCTTCCTGTTGCATCATCTGTAAAAGAGGTTTCTGGCAAAATCACCTCCTGTCTTCACCTGCTAAAACAGTAGATGGAAGATCATTATTATTTGAATAAAGAAAAAAGTAAATTTTTACTGATAGGACAGGTCAATAATGTCTGGAAAGACAATATATTAAAGGTAATCAATCCAAAATTTCAGTTTGGAAAGAAGTTTGAAGTTGTTAGGATTTCTAATTTCCAGCACACTTTGTCCAGATTTTCTAATTAATGCACTAGGAAAGAGAATTTTTTTCCTAATGAAAAAAAATTGAGAAAAATCTGAAGTTGTTCAGATGTTCCAGCATTTAGGTTGATAGTACAGAGCATTTTTTTTTTGTTACATTTGTACCCCGTGCTTTCCCACTCATGGCAGGCTCAATGCAGTTTACATGGGGCAATGGAGGGTTAAGTGACTTGCCCAGAGTCACAAGGAGCTGCCTGTGCCAGGAATTGAACTCAGTGAGTTCCCCAGGACCAAAGTCCACCACCCTAACCACTAGGCCACTCTTCCACTCCAACTTGACTATAGTAACATCATTTATACAGGTTGTGAGAAATATGTTGTAAAAACAAACTACGTGTACAGTCTATGCAGGATACAGCAGCTCGTCTCGTATTCTCAACAAAAAAACAGATAGGGTTTCTCCTTTATTGGTTCGACTGCACTGGCTCCCAGTGGAGGCCCGAATTCAGTTCAAATTATGTGCTGCTATATTGATGGAACTGTTCCATTATACTTGCTAAACTTAATGATTGTTCGACAAAGGTCAAAACAATTTTCAAATGCTAAGGGAATTCGTTCGACCAAATTTTTCTCTACTGGTTTTGCCTATGTAGCCACTAAAAGCTGGAATTCTCTGCTGTCTCAGATTAGGCGACTCACTAAATATAAATTGTTTCAGAAATCTTTGTAAACATATTTGTTTGAATAAATATCTGCTAGGAAACTAAAGGGCCGTTTTACTGAGCCGTGGTAGGCACTAGCTAATCCTGCACTTAAAAAATCGTTTTTATTTTCAGAACGGGAGGCAAGCCAATGGGTGGAGAGTAGGCGGGCCCTGCGCTAATCGGGTAGTGCGGGCACATTGCCACCTGCTGCCCGATTAATGCAGGGTTACTGTGGGAGCCCTTAGCAACTGCAAAATAGGTGTTAAGGGCTCCCGTGGTAATGATCATGCGATAATTAGGAAGTTAGGGAGTGGCCATTAAAGCAAAATATGCAAATGCAGCCGTTTTACCGCCGCAATAAAGTGGCCACAGAGCGTAGGAAAACCCATGCGCTAACAACAGTGCCGGCCACTTTTTAGCATGACAGTAAAAGGGACAATATTTTGTTCTAATATTGTATCATTTATGCTTTTATACATCCTAAAGTTTATCTAGTCTCTTGATCGCTGTAATCTGCATCGAACTTAGTGGATATTGCAGAACATAAGAATCAGATAGATAGATAAATAGATAGATAGAACCAGTTTTCATTACCACACATGGCTTTCTACAGATTTTATTTATTTATTTTTAAAATGTATATTCTCAGCAGATTACAACTTAAAACATGCATAATTTTTAAATAACATGCAATACAAACAAACAGTGTGATAGGACAACAGATTTAAATCCCATAAGCCACCAGATGCTCATCAATTTCTTATGAAAGAGCTCTTAATGTTTCTTGTAATTATGAAAATGCTTTTTTAAACAATTATGTTTTTAGTTGCTTCTTGAAAAATAAAGTATGTTCTAATAAGCTTTACCATCAACTTAAAAAGAAGCAAAGCAGTGCTCATTACTCAATCCTTGTTACTCTGCCCCAGAATCCATTAATATTAAAATCATTTTAGACTCCAGGTTGACCATGTGCCCTCACATCAAGAATGTTGTAAAGAATCCATTCTTTTACCATATTTCAAGATCTGACTTTAGGCGGAGATCACATGATGCGGTGAGCTCAGCGGCTGGGTTCTGCTGCAGCTCCGGGAGACCTATTAGTGCTATCCTATGCTATTTTTTGACAACCACTTACCGCTTATTTTCCGCAGACTGCATGGAAAATGTTTTGGAGAAACTGACCAATGCTATGGCCAGTAAACCGTCAAGGCAGGAAAAGGGACGCACACGCGGCAGTGAACCAAAGATGGTGGAGACCCCGTTCTCAGTTCCTGCAGCTTTTTCTGACACACAGTTAACACAACTTACGCTCTCAGTGGACAAAGCTCTTCAGCCCAGACTGGACGTACTGTTCCACAAAATAAGTGCATAAGTACATAAGTATGGCCATACTGGGACAGACCGAAGGTCCATCAGGCCCAGCATCCTGTCAATCCAGGTCACAAGTACATGGCAAGATCCCAAAACAGTACAATACATTTTATGCTGCTTATTCTAGAAATAAGCAGTGGATTTTCCCCAAGTCCTTTTTAATAATGGTCTATGGACTTTCCCTTTAGGAAGCCACCTAAACCTCTTTTAAACCCCGCTAAGCTAACTGCTTTTACTACGTTCTCAGGCAATGAATTCCAGAGTTTAATTACACACTGAGTGAAGAAATATTTTCTCTGATTCTTTTTAAATTTATTACTCTGTAGCTTCATGGCATGCCTCCTAGTCCTTGGATGGCATTGCATCCCACACTGGTGCGCTTGAGATGTGGCTTTCTACCCTAGAGGATGAAGCAAATGAGCTAGGCCCACAGTGGCGAGCCTTGAACAGCAGGTCCGGGATCAGGAAGCTAAATTGGGAAACCTAGAGAACCGTTCCTGCAGGAACAATCTCCATATCATCGGGCTGCCAGAGCAAATCCCGGAGCGTAATCTCACCACCTGGCCTGAGGACTGGCTGACAAAAGAACTTTTGCTCTCTGACCATATGGGCCCACTGATCCTGGAATATGTGGATCACGTGGGACGCCAATATGAGGACCGCCAAAGGCCTAGAGTTGTAGTCGCCTAGGTACTAAATTATCACCATAAATTGGATATTTTGTGTAGATTTTGGCTAAAGTGGGACTCTCTTAATTATGAAGGCAATCACATCTTAATCTTTCAGGATTATTCTCTAGCGTTGCAAGACTGCAGGTGGAAATTTCACCCTCTCTGCACAGAGCTGGCAAATAGGGCTTGTGATTTATGTTGCTCTATTTATTTAGATTTTGCTCACACCTTTTTCAGTAGTAGCTCAAGGTGAGCTACATTCAGGTACTCTGGATATTTCTGTGTCGCAGGAGGGCTCACAATCTAAGTTTGTACCTGAGGCAATGGAGGGTTAAGTGACTTGCCCAAGATCACAAGGAGCAGCAGTGGGATTTAGACCAGCCACCTCTGGATTGCAAGACCGGTGCTCTAACCACTAGGCCACTCCTCCACTCCTACCTAGCCTTGTTAAATGTTTTTCTCAATGGCCACTGGAAAATCTTCAACTCAGTGGCAGAGTTCAGAGACTGCCTCCAGGCTGGTGAACCAACTGCTCCCACAACCTAAGGATTGATTGACTCTGTTTTTTATCTCCTTGCTGATCTATGCACCTGGCTTCATGTATTGGTACCTAACTGCTATGCCTGGGAGATTCTTCTCTTTTTTGCCACTATAACATTAGAGTGTACCAGGAGGGGGGGGGGGTGTCCAGTTGTTGTAGGCCTGGGTGATGCTGGGCATTCAGTCTTCATTAGTAACTTACACATCATGTTTTTTTTGTATCTTTGTTGTCCCCTCTAGCCTGACTATCCCACTCAGCATATAATAACCTGGATCGTGAGTGGGATAACCTCTTCTGTGAAGCGCAGCAAACTTCTGTTTGCACTTAAGCACCGTGGAGTAGATGTGGCATGTTTACAGGAGACGCGTTTAATGGACCAGGAGCATCAAACACTGAGATGCTCGTGGGTGGGGGAGGTTTTTCATTCCTCATCTGGTGGTCATAGGGGGGTGGCTGTTTTGCTTAGGCAAGGATTACAACATAAAGCAGACCTTTTGTCTCGAGACCTCGAGGGGAGATATGTTTTCCTAAAAGTATGGCTAAAGGACCTTTTAATATACCTTTTAGTGGTTTACGGGCCAGTCACCCGGGATACTGCATTTTTCCAACACTTTACTCAGCTGTGCTTACCTTACCAATCCAACAACCTCATTGTGCTTGGGGATTTGAATTTGGTTATGGACCCTGTCTTGGAACGCTCTGCTTCTTCTATCCCCCCCCCCCCCCCCCCCATGCGTTGGCCCTCAGGCAGGCAGGCTTATGTCATTCCCCCGTACATTATATCTCGTGGACACTTGGCGTACCCTTCTCACCCTGATGAACAGGACTTTTGCACACTTCTCCAGGACACATGGCACCTACTCTCAATTAGATTATATTTTAATTTTTAACGTCTTTTGCTGTAATACAACCATGTACTTCACCACCATGTAACACTAACCCTCTATAAACCAAATGTATATTTTCTATCTTCTATTTCCAATATCCACGATGAATTGTAAGCCACATTGAGCCTGCAAAGAGGTGGGATAATGTGGGATACAAATGCAATAAATAATAATAAATAATAGATTATATTTTGGTGAATCAGCACCTTTTTGCTGCTGTGACAGCAGCTGTCATTGGTCCTGAGGAGGTGTCTGACCATATACTTGTTTGGATCCATATAGAAGCTGCATCCTTCTCCCAGACTCCTCCTGGCTGCTGCTTTCCCACCTATCTTTATCTTGCTAAAGAATTTTGTCAGTACCTTCATACCAAGTGGGACGTCTTTGTTCGCCATAATGACCCCCATTTAGATCACCCCTCCTTATTTTGGTCTACTGTGAAAGCAGTGCTCCACTGGGACATTATACTTTAAAGGTGGTCCCATTTATGCAAGTACCAAGTTGTGAATGTCTTACAGGGGGGTGGGGGGCTGCCACTTGTGGGATGGTTTCTTGGCAGACTGATAGTGGATGGTTTGCCTTCTCTGGTCGTCTTTACCCCCTGGCTAAGGCTGGGTAATTATTTACTGACTGAAAATAGATGAATGGCTGAGTTGGCCCGAGGCTGCTGCCTGACAAAATCCCACTGTTGGATTTGAATTCAGTTTGTAAGTGCAGTAGGCAAGTGACTTACCAATTGCGCAATAAGGTCTCCTTTACTTTATTTCTCTCTATGATACACTGCCCTTGTCTAATTCTTATTATTTACCTGTTAAATATCAAGTTGAGTTTGAGGCTTACGGAGAAGTAGATGATCTTACTCCGCTTCGCCCTCCCCTCCGCCCCCCCAAACTTTGACTTAACTGCTACATGACTAATATTCCACCAGTGTTGTTATGCTCATAATAGCCCTCTCCTCAAGTCACTTCACTGGCTTCCTATCCGTTTCCGCATACAGTCCAAACTCCTCTTATTGACCTATAAGTGCATTCACTCTGCAGCTCCTCAGTACCTCTCCACTCTCATCTCTCCCTACACTCCTCCCCGGGAACTCCATTCACTGGGTAAATCTCTCTTATCTGCACCCTTCTCCTCCACTGCTAACTCCAAACTCCGTTCCTTTTATCTTGCTGCACCATATGCCTGGAATAGACTTCCTGAGCCGGTACGTCAAGCTCCATCTCTAGCCGTCTTCAAATCTAAGCTAAAAGCCCACCTTTTTGATGCTGCTTTTAACTCCTAACCCTTATTTACTTGTTCAGAACCCTTATTTTATCATCCTCACTTTAATATTACCTTATCTCTTGTTTGTCCTGTTTGTCTGTCCTAATTAGATTGTAAGCTCTGTCTCTTCATGTTCAAGTGTACAGCGCTGCGTACGTCTAGTAGCGCTTTAGAAATGATTAGTAGTAGTAGTAGTCTTCGGGATTCTGGAATCTTGCTACTCTTAGGGATTCCGGAATTTTGTTACTCTTTGGGGTTCTGCATGGAATCTTGCTACTCTTAGGGATTCCGGAATCTTTTTACTCTTTGGGATTCTGCATAGAATTTTGCTACTCTGTGTCTGTCCTGATTAGATTGTAAGCTCTGTCGAGCAGGGACTGTCTCTTCATGTTCAAGTGTACAGCACTGCGTACGTCTAGTAGCGCTTTAAAAATGATAAGTAGTAGTAGTAGTTTCTAGAAAGTTCTCAAGACATTATTTCCTCTAGAACAACTTTGTTGGTAACAAAATGAAAAATATAAGGTATCTATAATGAAGACTTTTTTTGTTTTACATAGAAACAGAGAAAAATGAAGACAGATAAGGACCATATGGCCCATCCAGTCAGCCCATCCACTCTCCCTTTCACTCCCTTAGAGATCCTATGTACCTGTCCCAAGCTCTCTTGAATTCAGATACAGTTTTCTCCACCACCTCCACCAGGAGGTCAGTCCATGAATTCATCCTTTCCATGAAGAAGTATTTCCTCAGTACTTCTGAGTCTATCGCCTTTCACCTTCACCCCTGATGATTTATTTTGTGGTGTAAAGATATGAATTTTTCCAGATGTGTCTCGTTCAGCTCAAGTTCACAGAAAGGCTTTTTGCTTTTGAAACCTCAGATCTGCGCTTTGGGTGGGACTTTCTTTTTAAAGTTCCCATGTAAGTGTTTGTTTTCTTATAAGGGTCTGAATGGGTGTTTTTGGATACAAGTCAGATGGAAAAGTTCATAAGAGGGCAAAAGAAGGATTGATTTACTGCAGCTCTGAAAAGGGGACTAGAACATTTAACACTATATAGTTTGAGAAAATAAAGTAATTTTCCCCCTTTTTTAATTTTTTTTCTCTTTTTTCCTGTTTTTTTTTGTACAATTTTCCTCTAAATGTGGGTTTGTTATCCTTTCAAGTTTTATCGCATTATTTAATTACTATTGAAATTGTATTTCAATTGATTTGCGTCATTTTCTTTATTGTACTTTGAGACTTTTTTTTTTTTTTTTGCAAAATAAAGAGAAAGAAAAAGAAACTTCATGGCACTTGTCCAGCTCCAAAAGGCTCCACAAGCAGACACATTTCATATGTACAGACAAGAAATTAGTTAGGGTGGTGGACTTTGGTCCTAGGGAACTGAGGAACTGAGTTCGATTCCCACTTCAGGCACAGGCAGCTCCTTGTGACTCTGGGCAAGTCACATAACCCTCCATTGCCCCATGTAAGCCGCATCGAGCCTGTCATGAGTGGGAAAGCACAGGGTACAAATGTAACAAAAATAAAATAGATACTATTGGAGATTCTACATGGAATGTTGCTACTATTGGAGATTCTACATGGAATGTTGCTATTCCACTAGCAACATTCCACATTCCATGTAGAAGCCTGCGCGGCCACATTGGTGATCTGCAAGGGCCGACTTCTACATGGAATGTTGCGCTAGTGGAATAGCAACATTCCATGTAGAATCTCAAATAGTAACAACAGTGGAGGAGTGGCCTAGTGGTTAGGGTGGTGGACTTTGGTCCTGAGGAACTGAGTTCAATTCCCACTTCAGGCACAGGCAGCTCCTTGTGACTCTGGGCAAGTCACTTAACCCTCCATTGCTCCATGTAAGCCGCATTGAGCCTGCCATGAGTGGGAAAGTGCGGGGTACAAATGTAATAAAAAATAAAATTGAATTCAGAGAAACTAAGGATCTTGTTATATTCCGAAACCACTGAGCACTTCTCACCATGCCTGACAGCTCCACTGTACTTACAGAAAGCAAAATTGGGACGCCTGCAGCTCTCAGAGAACACACAACCCAACAAGCTCATGCCAATCAACTTGTTTGTCAGAAATTCTGCTTCCAAATATAGAAAAAATATGTTGAGTCTATGGTTCTGAACTACTATTTATGCTCTGCTGTGTCACCAGGTTGTAGACCACAAGCCACTTCATTTCAATATTTAACCTGTCCTTTCAAATATACTCAAGGCAGAATACATAAAAACACTAACAAAAACTTCAAACATAAACAATTAAGAATATCCAAACATAAAAAAAAACAGCAATACCAAAATCAGTAATGTAGGGTCAGACAGAAATCCCAAACCCTAACTGCAACGAGCCCTTCTTTATTACTCAACCCGTTGATGGGAAAAAGATGTGTTTTTAAAGCTGCAATTGAGCTAATTTATGAGGTACTGGCAATTTATTCCATACCAATGGATTCATACAAGAAAATGCAGAAGGCCTAGCTCTAAAATCCACTAAAGGCAAAGCCAAGTGCCTATCTTTCTGGAAACACCCTACACACCTAGGTTACATAAGTACATAAGTAATGCCGCACTGGGAAAAGACCAAGGGTCCATCGAGCCCAGCATCCTGTCCACGACAGCAGCCAATCCAGGCCAAGGGCACCTGGCAAGCTTCCCAAATGTACAGACATTCTATACATGTTATTCCTGGAATTTTGGATTTTTCCCAAGTCCATTTAGTAGTGGTTTATGGACTTGTCCTTTAGGAAACCGTCTAACCCCTTTTTAAACTCTGCCAAGCTACCTTTGCAACTTCTCCATAGTATACACAGGAACCATCTGGCGTACAGCCAAAACTAGTAGCTTGAACTGAACCCAATGAGCCACTGACAACCAAAGAATCATGTTGTAATTTGTTCCTTGCCCTTTCCTGAACCCTGCTTGCACTTCAAGCAGTTCTGTCAGGTATGGTTGTAGTCTCCACTGAATTTTTCTCAGGTACAATCTTGCTGGCGAGTAGAATAAGAGCAACAGTAACAACTGCATCTGATTGCTGTTCCATCCTACGGCCCGTGGGCCAGAACCCGGCCCACCAAGTGCTTTTTTCTGGCCCTCAAAAGGTCGTCAATTCTTGTGGTGCTTACAGTGGGATTCCTGCTTCCCTGCTTCAACTTGGCTCTCTGTAAGTAGGAGCTACACAGAGTCAAAAGTTCTGGTTGAGCTCATGATTTCAAGTCTTGTGAGACCAACTCAAACTTCTGGCACCACGCGGCTTAAGCTTGCAGAGAGCCAAGTTGTGGTAGAAAAGCGAGAATCCCGCTGTCGAAGTGAGGTGAGGGTAAAGAAACTGGGTGAAAGCTGGAGGGTTACAGAAAGCTGGAGGGTTACAAGAGCATGAAAAACTGGAAGAAGGCTGGGGGTATTACATGAGCAAGAGAGACAGAGTGAAGGCTGGGTGGGGGGGGGGTTGCATGAGCAAGAGAAACTGGGTGAAAGCTGGGGGGATTACACGTGGAAGAGATACCAGGTGAAGTCAGAGGGGGGGTTACATGAGTGAGAGGGAGACTGGGTGAAAGCTAGGGAGGGGACGATTCACCATCGTGTTTTGCCACTATTTGTCGAAACATGTGACAGAACATGAAGTGCGTATTTTGGCCCTCTGAATGTTACAAAATAAAAAACGTTGCCCCCAATAGAAAAAGGTTGAATAAGCCTGCTGTAATACTTCAATGGGAATGCCATCTGGGCCTGCTGCTTTGTTCTTTAGTAAAACTGATAATGCTGCTTCAACTTCTTCATTCATCACTGGCTCCTGATTGTAAGATGCAGGTTGAAATAGCTATTGATCCATTGGATCTTTATGGTATAAAGCCTCTGTGTATTTTTTCCATCTTTTCTTAATCTTCTCAGCATGTTCAACGTGGATTCTTGAGTATCTATTAGCATTCCAATTCTAGGCTGGGATTCTCTCTTTTTATTTATTTATTTATTTATTTTTATTTATTGCATTTGTATCCCACATTTTCCCACCTCTTTGCAGGCTCAATGTGGCTTACAATACATCACGAATGGTGGAAATATATAAGAAAATAGACAGTATTACAGAAGGATCTTGAGTAACATAATGATAAAACATGATAATTGTATAAGCAGATATTATAAGACAATTTTGGATGTATGTGGAGGAGTTCACATTTGTTGATCTTTGTGGTATACCTTGTTAAAGAGATGGGTCTTCAGTAGTTTGCGGAACTTAGTTAATTCATAAATCATTTTTAAGTTGCGCGGCAGCGCGTTCCAGAATTGTGTGCTCAGGTATGAAAAGGTTGACGCATGTGTTAGTTTGTATTTTAGACCTTTACAGTTGGGGAAGTGAAGATTAAGGAATGTGCGGGATGATTTTTTAGCATTCCTGGGTGGTAAGTCTATCAGGTCTGACATGTAGGCTGGGGCATTTCCGTGGATGATTTTGTGAACTAGGGAGCATATTTTGAATGTGATGCGTTCTTTAAGTGGGAGCCAGTGTAGCTTTTCTCGCAGGGGCTTAGCACTTTCATATTTTGTTTTACCGAATATGAGTCTAGCTGCAGCAGTGGCGTACCAAGGGGGGGCGGTGGGGGCGGTCCGCCCCGGGTGCACGCCTCTGGGGGGTGCCGCGGCACGTGCCTGTCGGCTGCTAGTTCGAATCACTACGCTAAATTCTCTCGTTCGCTGCAGCTCCCTCCCTCTGGTCTGGAACAGGTTACTTCCTGTTCCGGGGCAGAGGGAGGGAGCTACAGCGAATGAGAGAATTTAGCGTAGCGATTCGAACTCACAGCCAAAAGGCGCGCACTGCAGCACCCCCCCCCTAGCGGCGTGCACCCGGGGGGTGTCATTTCACCAGGGGGGGCGTATTGGCGATCCACCCCGGGTGTCGTCGAGGCTAGGAACGCCACTGAGCTGCAGTGTTCTGGGCTGTCTGAAGTTTTTTGATTATTTGCTCTTTGCAGCCAGCGTAGAGTGCATTGCAGTGGTCTAGATGACTGAGTACCATTGATTGTACCAGGTTACAGAAGACGGTCCTTGGGAAGAAAGGTCTTACTCTTTTTTATTTCCACATTGAGTGGAACATCTTCTTGGTTGTGTTTTTCGCATGGTTCTCAAGTGTTAGGTGTCGATCAATGGTAACTCCAAGAATTTTTAGGGTGTCCAAGATTGGAAGATTCAGTTTTGGTGTGCTAATGGTGATGAATTTGTTCGTGTTATGTTGAGAGGTGAGTATTAGGCATTGGGTTTTTTCTGCATTGAGTTTCAGCTGAAATGCATCCGCCCATGTATGCATGATACGTAGACTTTCAGCTTTAGGAAACCTGTTCTTGTTCTTCCTCTACAATTTTCTGATTCTGTTTCCTTGCACACAATGTTATAGTACATCTGTTTATTTCATCTTGTGGCATGTTAGTGGTTAAGCTCCACTACTGTCTCTTTTTCCTCTGGCTTTAACTTCTCTACGTTTCTCAGAGGAAGTTTGAGGACATTCAAAATGTTATGGCCTTAAAATACAAACAATGCTGAGGACTCCAGGAAACAAGATTTGTCAACTTCGGCATAACACTTTGCAAAGGATGCTGTCCCTCAGATCACGTTCTGACTCTTGTTTTCCTTTTACGCTTCTCTGAATTCCTTCTAGCTTTCTCTTGCTCTTTCTTGACATGTTTGGCAGCTCACTGGCCTTATTCCAGCAGTAACACAGAGGTCCCAGAATACTGCCTCCTAAAGCTTCTCTAAATGTAAGTTTAAAAAGCTGCATTAGTTTCTCCTTGTTTTGATTTTCGACACATCATGCTGATGAGGTTGCCTGCATCTACATTTAGGAGGTCATTTTATAAAGTCATTTTTGCATATCAAACATATAAACGGCAAGTGACCGTACTCACTTGCAAATGCGCAGTACAGACTTCCCTCTCTGTCCCGCCCTCGCGTCAAGACATCATGACGCCAAAGGGCGGAACAGAGAGGGAAACGGAGTCGAGTTGTCGGACGACAACGCTGCCACCTGGAAAGGAACATCACGCGAAACAACCTCCACCCTCCCCCCCCCCCCCCCGCAAACCCGCCGCCTCTCCCGCCCCCCTCCATATCGGGCCCCCTGCACTGACCTAACAGCGCCTCTCACCTCCGTGTGGAAGCGCTGCAGGCAGCAGCAGAGCGATCTGCTGCTGCCTGTAGCACTTTCACACGGAGGTGAGAGGCGCTGTCAGGTCAGTGCAGGGGGCCCGGCACGGAGGGGGGAGGGAGCGGCGGCGATGAGGGTAGCTGGACATGGGGTGAGGGCAGGGGGGATGGGCCATGGTTGCTGGACTTAGGGTGAGAGCAGGGCACAGAGGAGGGTTGCTGGACATGGGGGGAGGGGGGAGGCCAAGGGAAAGAGGAGGGTCGCTGGATATGGGGGGGAGGATCAGTGGACGGGGTGAGGCCAGGGGAGAGAGGAGGGCTGCAATACTCGCCCGTTTTTACGGGCTTAACGGCTAGTACATACATAAATTGTCTCTCAAATACCGATCAACATAAGTGCACACATCAGGGCAGGCAAAACAAAACAAGGGGGGAAAACAAACTACCACAGGCAAAAAGCCATTCAAAACCAAAAGAGTGGAAGATACCCAGACAAAGTCCAAGATAAAAAGTATTTTAGGGGCCATTTTACTAAGATGCATTGGCACCTACGTGCGTACAATGCGTGCCAAATTAGAACTACCACCCAGCTACCGTGTGCCCCGGGCGGTAATTCTATTTTCTACTCATGTCCAAAATGCGCAGCAGGAAATAATTTCTATTTTCTACCGCTTGGCGCTAACCGGGCGGTAATCAGCAGTGTATGCTCAGTGACGAGTACCGCCCGGTTAACACGTGAGACCTTACCGCTAAGTCAGTGAGTGGCGGTAAGGTCTCAGGCCCCAAAATGGACGTGTGCTGATTGTTATTTTGCCACACGTCCATTTTTGGCAAAAAAAGAAAAGCGCCTTTTTGCAGGCGCGCTGAAAAATGGACTTGCGCACATCAATGCATGCGTCTACACCAGCGCAGGACATTTTTCAGCACACCTTAGTAAAAGGGCCCCTTAATTCTTAAAGCACAATGAAGATATTCTCTCAATGCAATCTTCACATGCAGTATACAGGATACACTTGACAAGAAATCCCAACACAGGCAGTGTTTCGGCATGTATGTCTTCATCAGAGGACCTGTCAAAGTGACGCAAGTCACAATACTGCAAGAGAGTGTAAGGCACACATAGGGACATATTATATATATATGCGACTGAAAAATCCGTGTGGAAAATATTTCCACCTAAGCGTATTCTGTAAGCGATACCTAGATTTAGGCATGGTATATAAAATACACTTAGTTGCATAGGCGTAGTTTGACTGTTTCATTTGGGGGGGGGCAAAGGAAGGGGCGGGGCATATTAGCATATTCATTTACATATATGTATATGCAAATTATGCTAATATGGAGGAAGGAAGGGAGCAAGAGCTGGCTTTTTTGGGAATAACCAGTGTTCGTTTGCCGATGGATAGCCACTGAATCGGAGAGGCAGCGGGTTTGGCGGCAGGCAGTGGTGTGCTGGTAAATGTTTAACAACAGGCTCTCCCCCGGTCCCCCTCTGCGCCCCCCCCCCCAAATTGCAGAGCTGGCTATAGCCGGGGAGAGAGCCTGGGGGGGGTATAAATAAGTAAATATAAACTTTTAATGTTGAGCACCTGATTCTCAAAGTGAACATATTCCAAACACTATAATGAAAATAAAATTATTTTTTTCTACCTTTGTTGTCTGGTGACTGTTTTTCTGATCATGCTGGTCCAGTATCTGATTTTGCTGCTATCTGTCCTCTTAACTCCGTTTCCAGGGCTTCCTTTCCATTTATTTCTTTCCTTTCCTCCTTTCTTCTTAATTTCTGGTCCTCAGCTTCTGCCTATTTTCTTCATCCATGTGCAGTTTTTCTCCTCTCTTCCTTTTCCCTCATCTCATCTCCTTCCTCACTCTTTCCTCCCCTCCATCCATGTCCAGCATTTCTTTTTTCTCCCCTGCTCTCCATCCACCCATGTCCAGCGACCCTTCTCTCCCTTTGCCCTGCAAGCACCCATACCCAGCGACCCTCCTTTCCCCTGCCCCCATGCCCAGTGGCCCTCCTTTCCCCTGCCCTCCATCCACCCAGTCCAGCAGTGACCCTCCTCTCCCCTGTCCCCATGCCCAGTGGCCCTCCTTTCCCCTGCCCTCCATCCACTCAGTCCAGCAGTGACCTTCCTCTCCCCTGTCCCCATGCCCAGTGGCCCTCCTTTCCCCTGCCCTCCATCCACTCAGTCCAGCAGTGACCCTCCTCTCCCCTGTCCCCATGCCCAGTGGCCCTCCTTTCCCCTGCCTTCCATCCACTCAGTCCAGCAGTGACCCTCCTCTCCCCTGTCCCCATGCCCAGTGGCCCTCCTTTCCCCTGCCCTCCATCCACCCAGTCCAGCAGTGACCCTCCTCTCCCGTCCCCATGCCCAGTGGCCCTCCTTTCCCCTGCCCTCCATCCACAGTCCAGCAGTGACCCTCCTCTCCCCTGTCCCCATACCAAGTGGCCCTCCTTTCCCCTGCCCTCCATCCACCCAGTCCAGCAGTGACCCTCCTCTCCCCTGTCCCCATGCCCAGTGACCCTCCTCTCTCCTGCCCTCTCTTCATCCCGCCCTCTCCCCGTTCCTTCTCCTCCCCCCCCCCCCCCCCCCCCCCGCAGCAAGCCAGTTCTCCTCCCTCCCTCCGGATCCGTCCCTCACCGACCTGATCTTCGAATCCTTCGCCTGCTCGCTAGCGCTGACTCTCCCCTGCCGGTTCGCGCTTCAAAATGGCCGCCTCTGGAAGTCTCGGCGGCCATTTTTAAAGCGCGAACCAGCAGGGGAGAGAGCGCTAGCGGGCAGGCAAAGGATTCGAAGATAAGGTCGGTGAGGGACGGATCCGGAGGGACAGAGGAGAGCCGGCTCATGGGGGGGGGGAGGAGAAGGAACGGGGAGAGGGCGGGGCAAAGGGAGAGCTGCCTGGTGCCGGCCCTGCGTTTGGGGGGGCATTGCCCCCCCTCGCCCCCCCAGTCTACGCACATGCTTAGTTGATATCACTGCACCTAAAACTATGCACATCCATTTACACCAAGGGAAACGTGGCATAAATGCTGGCACGTGGATTTAAGTGCACTGGTGCCTATTCTATAACAATACACGTAAATTTTGAAAGTCTGGTATAAATTCCCACACCTAAATTAGGTGCAGATCCACCATATTCTATAACAGCGCACATAATTTGTGGGAACGCCCCTGATCCACCCATGACCTTCTTTTCATGGGTGCGTCTCCTTTTTGGAGCTACACGTAAAATTTACATGTGAATCCCCGCAACTAAAAAAGTGTGTGTAAATTTTAATTAATGCAAATTAGAGCAAATAATTGTATTTATTTATTGTATTTCTATCCCACATTTTCCCACCTATTGGTAGGTTCTCCTCCATCGCTAACTCCAGACTCTGTTCCTTTTATCTTGCCGCACCTTATGCCTGGAATAGACTCCCTGGGCCATTACGTCAAGCTCCATCCCTGGCCGCCTTCAAATCCGGGCTAAAGGCCTTCCTGTTTGATGCTGCTTTTGATTCCTAACTTGTCACCTGCTCGTAACCTTTATCTTGTCTTCCTCTCTTCAATAGTCCCTTCCCTATGTGTCCTATCTGTCTGTCCTACCCTTGTCCCTTATTTGTCCTGTCTGTCTGTCTGTCCTGATTTAGATTGTAAGCTCTTTTGAGCAGGGACTGTCTTTTCTTCATGTTAAATTGTTAGCGCTATAGAAATGATTTGTAGTAGTAGTAGGTCCGTGGCTTACATGGAACAATGGAAGGTGGTTACAAAGTATCGAGCAAGGAAGATTAACAATTCAAGAGAGACAGTGAGAGTCTGTAGAGCTTTCTCACGGAAGTGTTGAGCCAGGTTAGGTCCTTAGGAGGTTCAATGGGGTTTACATGATTCATTGAAAAATAGTTACAGAGAGGGTAAAGTTACAACATAGTCAAATAAGGTTACAACTTTGGTCGGGCAGGGTTACAGTTCAGGGGCAAGTGGGTATGTTGTAGAGTTTAAACAATAAGTAATGGACAGGTTAGAGAATGTATGAGTCAATGGAATTGTAATGGGTCCTGATTGAAAATGTTTAGGGATGTTAGGATGGGTTGAGTTATAGGATTCGGGAGGTGTACTAGGTGTTTGATCATTGGCACTCAATTATCAGCACTAATTGGCTTGTTATTCAATTAAGTTGCACACCCAAATTTGCACACACAATTTTAAGCATCATTTATAGAATCTGGGGAATTATGTTTATGAGTATGCTTTTTAAGATTTACTATACTATCAAATTGAGTATTGACAATGGGCATGGGCATGAGAGGGACAGGTGGAACCCTCGCAAGACTGCTCAGTTGGCAGGATGAGCAGGATTGACAGAAGAGTGCTATTTGCTTGTACACACCTGGCCAGAAAACCCAAGCCAGGAACCGTTCCCAGTTTTTTCGTCCTCAAAGTGACCTTCTAACAGGTGATTATGTGCTAATTGCATGGCCTGCCTGTGACAAGGGTGCAGAACTATCTTCTCCCCTTTCAGGGTCCCCTATACAATAAATCCTTCTTTACTATGAATATGGGGGAGCTACCTTAGAAGGGTCCTAGTTGCCCACGGATTCTCTACCATTATAACCTTGGATCAGGCTTCTGTGAAGGATTCATTTTCTGCCTGAACCCTCTTAAATTTTCCGGTGATCCCTTCCCCATTCCACTCAGGCAGACTGTCTGAAGGGTCTGGAGTGTCCTGTACCTCTTTCTCTGACTCCGGGTCTTCATCAACCACAGCCTCAAAGTTTAGTGGACAGCGCAGTTTCTCTTTGTTATAATTGTTATCCCTTGCAATCTTCTCTAATTCATTAATGCCCCCAAGAGATTGTGGTCTAAGAAAGCAGAACAATATGTTATAAAGTGAAAAGTAATCCTTTTCTTTCAGTGTAATTTTCTGATGAGAATATTTCTTCTCTTAACTTTTTTGTCATTTTCTTTTCTTTATGTTATTTTACCTGGCTGTATTGCATATGACAAGTGTACTCTTGTTAAAAGTTTAAAATCAATAAATACATCATAATCTACAGTAAAACGCCGATTATCCGGACTATACTCTGCAGGGAGTGGTCTGGGTAATCATAAATCCGGATAATTGGAAAAAACTTTGGAATATTATTAAAATTGCTCACCAGAAGGATACGATAGAAAGAAGGCCATGTAGAGTCCCACCTCCACAGCCGCGAGGAAGCAGCTCTCCTATAGCGGCAATTTCAAACCTGAATGAATCAGGGAAAAGAAATCGGGAGGTACAACAAAGTCAAAGAGGAGAGTCAAGGAGTTTCCAAACTCCCCTGGAAAATGCGGAGGCGGCATTGTCGGCAGAAAGTCAGAGTTCGGTTCAAAAAGGGGAAATTTCCTCTCAACAAATTGAGCTACTGACCATTCAACCTGCTTTTTCCTTTAACAAACCTGAAGAAGTGACTTTAGATAGTTTGTGGACATTGATTGCTGATTTGCCCTCAAGTTAAAAAAAACTATCAGAGGAAATAATAATAATAAAGGGGAATTTAAATGAAAATGAAAGTGAAATAAAAACTTTGAACCAACAAATCTTGAAACAAGAAAAAGAGATACAGCAAATTACCCAAGTTCAAAGTAATATGTTAAAAGACTTGGTGAATCTCCGTAGAAAGACTGAATACTTTGAGAATTTCTCAAGAGGAAATAATTTGCGATTTATTAACTTTCCATTACAAAAAGCAGTCTCTCCGCGAGAAATGTTAAAAAATTACCTAAAAGAAACTTTGCAGATTGGAGAGGAGAATATCCCTCCATTCTCACAAGTTTATTATCTCCCCATTAGAGGTGAAGAAAATCAACAATTTGGGAGGCGGGGATAGTGCTGGGCAGACTTATACGGTCTGTGCCAGAGCCGGTGGTTGGGAGGCAGGGCTGGTGGTTGGGAGGCGGGGATAGTGCTGGGCAGACTTATACGATCTGTGCCCTGAAGAACACAGGTACAAATCAAAGTAGGATATACAGAAAAAGTAACACACATGAGTTGTCTTGTTGGGCAGACTGGATGGACCATGCAGGTCTTTTTTCTGCCGTCATCTACTATGTTACTATTAGACGTTCCAGCTCTGCTGGAAACATCGGATTTTGAACAATCAACGCCTACAACACTTGTGGCAACAGTTGCATTAACTCCGGATAAAATTCAGATTTTGAGACTATTTTTTTCGAAATAAAGAGAAATTGTTTAAAGGCTTAAAAGTCCGAATATATCCGGATGTTTCCAGAGATACACAAAAACGACGTCAGCAATTTCTTCATTGAAAACAGATAGGGGCAACTTTTTTTCTTAAATACCCTTGCAAGTGTTTGATCAGATACCAATCACAGAAGTTTATTTTTTATGAACCCTCTCAACTGATTTCTTTCATTTCTTCCAGACAAGTAGTGGAAGAAGTAACAACAAATACTTGACTCTTTATAACAAATGAAGTCCATTAATATGTCTGTATTTCCTAAATTGTGATTAAAGATGTATCTTTTCTTGATTCTCCATTTACTTAGGCATTTTGGATCTGCATAGTTGACTTACGTAAAGTTGATATTTGTTTAATTTCTTTGTAATATCTTCTTTAAAATCACAGATGTAAATTTTTTTTTGTTACATTTGTACCCTGCGCTTTCCCACTCATGGCAGGCTCAATGTGGCTTACATGGGGCAAATGAGGGTTAAGTGACTTGCCCAGAGTCACAAGGAACTGCCTGTGCCTGAAGTGGGAATTGAACTCAGTTTCTCAGGACCAAAGTCCACCACCCTAACCACTAGGCCACTCCTCCACTGTTGCTACTATTTGAGATTCTACATGGAATGTTGCTATTCCACTAGCGCAACATTCCATGTAGAAGTCGGCCCTTGCAGATCACCAATGTGGCCGCGCAGGCTTCTGCTTCTGTGAGTCTGACGTCCTGCACCTACGTACAGGACATCAGACTCACAGAAACAGAAGCCTTTGCAGCCTTCTATATGGAATGTTGCTAGTGGAATAGCAACATTCCATATAGAATCTCCAATAGTAGCAACATTCCATGTAGAATCTCCATAGTATCTATTTTATTTTTGTTACATTTGTACCCTGCACTTTCCCACTCATGGCAGGCTCAATGCGGCTTACATGGGGCAATGGAGGGTTAAGTGACTGGCCCAGAGTCATAAGGAGCTGCCTGTGCCTGAAGTGGGAATCAAACTCAGTTTCTCAGTTCCCCAGGACCAAAGTCCACCACCCTAACCACTAGGCCACTCCTCCACTCTACAAGTGTGTCTCTACTTGTAATATGATTTAAAGCAATAAAAATAAAAAATAAAAAGAAAGAAGGCCATGTGAAGCTCTGCTGAGAAGTGTGAGCCTCATATTAATGCGCATGCACTTATATATGACCACGCATGGCACGCAGGCACTCACGATACAGTGGAGCTTCGCGGGGGGCTTCTTTCTATCCACCTCCGGACGGTTCTGCATCCTTCTGGTGAGAAATTTTAATTTTTCAACTATCTGTGGGAAATGGAGACTGGGGGGGGGGGGGGGGTGATACCGGTCCGGATAATTGGACATCCGGATAATCGGCATTTGGATAATCAGCATTCTACTGTACTTGTCGATGAACAAACTCAAGACACAGGAAATGAAACTCTGTCAGTGAAGGAATTTTATTATCCTTGTGACGTAAGTTTGTTCTTCATCAAGTGGAACATCTGTCAGATATAACTTCACTAACTGGAGATAAAAAAAATTGTTTAAGGCTACAGGACAACTGTTTGTGCTCCTGATGCAAGCATAAGCTGAAACGTGGCCACGTTGGACTTGCTTGAATACAACTGACTTTGTCCTACTGCACTGGACTGTGTGTTTTAACCAACTCTTTTTCATACCTTTGTGGTTTTTTGTTGGCTTGTGCCTCTGTTTTTTGTTGTTAGTTATCTGGGTACTGCCAATGAATAATGGCAGTGTCTGGGTAGCTCCAGCCTCTGCCCTGACTCTGCTCCACCCCAGCACTAACTGGATAGTGCCACAGAGGTCTGCCCAAATATTCAGCAGCACCGTCCAGTTATATGCCACTGAATATCCAGGTTTGGCCATATCAGCACAATTTAATCGGGCAGGAGCTGCAATATACTCAGAACAAGCACAGAGGAGCTTTAATATGGGCAAAGCTGGGGATAAAACAGGGTCTGTGGTGGTGCAGGAAAGTGATGGAGACTGGTCAGTTAGCTTAGCAGGGTTTAAAAAAGGTTTAGATAATTTCCTAAAAGAAAAGTCCATAAGCCATTATAATTTAAGATGGACTTGGGAAAATCCAGTGCTTATTTCTAGGATAAGCAGCAATAAAATCTGTTTTACTCTTTTGGGATAATGCCAGGTACTTGTGACCTGGATTGGCCATTGGATTTTTTGTGTTCAGTTACCTTGTGGTTGAATGCATATGTGTGTCATAGCCTTAAATTGAAGAAGCAACTAACTAGCTAGTCACACATTTATTTTTATGGATTTTGCTCACACCTTTCTCAGTAATAGCTCAAGGTGAGTTATATTCGGCACACTGGATGTTTCCCTGTCCCTGGAGGGCTCACAATCTAAGCAGTGGCGTACCAAGGGGGGGTGCAGTCCGCCCCGGGTGCACACCGCTGGGGGGGGGGGTGCTGCGCGCATGTCCGCTACGTTCGTTCTGTGCTCCCTTTGTCCCGGGGGGGGGGGCGCTGCACCCGGGGGGCGGGGCACATCAGCGATCCGCTCCGGGTGTCAGCCCCCCTAGGAATGCCACTGAATCTAAGTCTGTACCTGAGGCAATGGTGGGTTAAGTGACTTGCCCAAGATCACAAGGAGCAGCAGTGGGATTTGAATTCAACGCTGCTGCCCAGTTCTACTCAGTTAGACCATATTTGGCAGACTCCTGAGGCAGGCACGATTGTGCCGAGTCGAGACACAACCATTTTGCACCACTGCTTCACAAGACTCTTTTAATTAAATTTTGGTTTGACTATCCCATTGTTTGTTGAGCCTTTTTCCATTTCTCGCTCCTTGGTGCTTCTACACATATGCATTCAAACATACATATATGTATACAGTAGAGTCTCGATTATCCAATGTAAATGAGACTGACAGGTTGTTGGATAATACAGAAAAATTGGATGAGGGATAAACTAGATGTATATTGAATACATGTTTCCAAAAGAGGAAGCAATTAAAAAAGAGTTTAAAACTTAATGTGCCCAAGAATCTTATCTAGCATTAACAGTGATGATGGGAAAGAGAAAGAGAAACCCATGCTCATTTCAATGATAATGTTGTGACATCACTGAAGTTATGTCGGACAATTCAAAATGTTGGATAAGTGAGACTCTGTCTAGCTCTATAAACACACACAAAGGTATACATATCCCCATAATCCCCATCCCTAAATCCTGGAAGATACTGTGGTCTGAGACAGTGCAATTGCCTTTCTCATCATAGCCTCTGCCATTCCTTGTGCTAATCACGTCCGAGTATTTATCACAAGCTCACCAGCGCTTCTGACACTTGGCTGTTGCAATCCAGTGCTTATTTCTGCGGTGGGGCCCCATCTTCTGTGAGGGAGGGAAGGTGAGGTGCAACCACCTGGTACACCTTCCCTAGACAGGCGCTCTGAGGAAGCAGTGCTGACAGGCCCATTTCTGGGTCTTTAATGAGCGCAGTATGGTAAGCTTGACAGGAAGAGGGAGGGGAGCAGCAGAAAGAAAGGGGAGCAAATTAGAAACTGTCAGTGTTTAATGATTTTCCTATTACAGAGCACAGAGGGTGCATTTCTTTCACACCGTGCTTTCTAAATCTCCACCATTCTTCTGGCCCAGGACCTAGACCGGGAGCCATGCTGGCCACTTTAAGATGCTAAATTTGGGACATGTGTGGTGGGAAACAGGGGAATGCCGAAAAAACATAGAAAGGCATCAGAATAAATGCAGTCTGTCTGATATTCAGAGCTATTTAACAGCCAGTAATGGCTCCTGGCCGGTTAAATAGCTTTAAGCTGGCTATCTTGGCTGCATATTAGCTAGCCTGACCAACAGCTATTTATTTACTTGGATTTTGCTCCCACCTTTTTCAGTAGTAGCTCAAGGTGAGTTACATTCAGGTACGCTGGATATTTCTCTGTCCCAGGAGGGCTCACAATCTAAGTTTGTACCTGAGGCAATGGAGGGTTAAATGACTTGCCCAAGATCACAAGGAGCAGCAGTGGGATTTGAACTGGCCACCTCTGGATTGCAAGACCAGAGCTCTAACCACTAGGCCACTCCTCCACTAGCAACATTCCATGTAGAATCTCAAATAGTAGCAACAGAATTTCAAATAGTAGCAACATTCCATGTAGACCAACATTCCATGTAGAATCTCAGATAATATCAACATTCCATATAGAATCTCAAATAGTAGGAACATTCCGTGTAAAATCTCAGATAGTAGCAACAGAATCTCAAATAATTTATTTGGATTTTGCTCACACCTTTTTCAGTAGTAGCTCATACTCTGGATATTTCTCTGTCCCAGGAGGGCTCACAATCTAAGTTTGTACCTGAGGCAATGGAGGGTTAAGTGACTTGCCCAAGATCACAAGGAGCAGCAGTGGGATTTGAACTGGCCACCTCTGGATTGCAAGACCGGAGCTCTAACCACTAGGCCACTCCTCATAGCTGGTTGGTGCCAATATTCATCAGCTGACTGGCTAAGTTTAGCGGCCAGATAGCCGCCATAAATAGCAGGTCTGTCTTTGGCCGCTATAACTTAGCTGTTGAGCTGATCGATATCAACTGAACTGGTTATGTTTTAGTGGCCAAATCCCCCACCCCCGGAAATTCAATGTTGGTCACTGGATATGGCCTGGCGTTGAATTTCCAGGTTTGCCGCCAACCACAGGATTTTGCCGGGCTGCCTCTTGTCTAAATATCGGCCCCAGTGAGCCCAATATTGAACAAGACATCTGGGAAACAATCTGAAATGTCTAATCTACATGTTTCAAATGATTTGTACATTCAGCAGTGTTGTACATAGCAAATGCCCCTGAATATACATGCAGGGCCACCGAGAGACAAAGCTGGGCCCGTGGCAAACAATCTTAAGGCCCCGTGTGGATAACTGAGTTTTGGATGCAGTGGACAAGACACAGGACTAATACCCCTGATGCAGCTTTCACGAAACAGGAATTCCCTGTTGGGTACTTTGATGTCCAGGTGATGCGATTGAAGTGTCCATCCATAGATAAGTGAATTACAATGATGTCAAGAATATGTTTTTGAATTAAGTCTGGACTATAATTCTAGTAATCAGATATGCTATGCTGTCCTAATTTGATTGTCTCTGTTGTTATGTCCTTTAGATTGTAAGCTCTTTTGAGCAGGGACTGTCTCTCTCTTCATGTTTGACTGTACAGCGCTGCGTAAGTCTGGTAGCGCTTTAGAAATGTTGAATAGTAGTAGTAGTAGTATTTTTGGAACTCCTGTGAGATATACTCATTTGTTACATTGACAGAGTTTTCCTGAGACAATAATTTGAGCATTCTGGTCCGAGTGGAGTTTTTTTCAGCCAGATGATGGTGAGCTGGGCGGTTGGCTGGGTGGCTTTACTGAGGCTTTTTTCTCCACTTACAGTTGTGAGTGCTTCGGTGTGCCTCTCTGCCAATGAACCAACTTGAGCATTATAAATAATTTTTTCAAGGTGCATGTGTTGCATACACACCCCCTGTAAGACCCGCTCCCCCATCCATGCTTTAAAATCACCTTTGCTCCAGTCTTTGCCCAGGCAGTAGCAGCAGCACTCATAGGCTGCCTGTGGCCTGCACCAAGACTTTCTCTCTGAATCGTCCCACCCCCTTCTGATGCAACTTCCTGTTTTGTGAAGGGCGGGACAGTTCAGAGAGAGTGCCATTGCCATAGCCCAAGCAAAGACTGGAGCAGAGATGATTTTAAGGTAGCGTATGTCGCGGGATATGCACCTTCCTTGCCGGCACTAAATATCCAGGTCTAATTCAGCCACCAGTGACCAGTGCTTAAAGAAATTCTGACCGTCACCAGCTGAATATTGCCTCTTAGATTTTTATTCCAGGTTTGAGGTCGCCCAGAGAGTGATGGTCTAAATTAGGGGGAGACCCACTATTTGGTGGATCGAGATCTATCTGTTTACTCTAACTTTGGGGAGATGGGAGAATGTAGGAATCTAGGGAGCATATGACAGCCATCTAGAGGATATCATCCATTCCCATCCATAGAAGGAACTGTAACTAAGATCTGGCCTTCACATCCCTCGACACTGTCTTTGGAGGCTGAAGTTTATCTTCACCTTGTGGAGCCCAGGGGCAGACGTCCCAAGCAGTGGCGTAGCCACAGGTGGGCCTGGGTGGGCCGGGGCCCACCCAATTAGGGCTTAGGCCCACCCAATAGTAGCACACGTTTAGTGGTAGCTGGTGGGGATCTCAAGCTCCGCCAGCTGAAGACTTTCCCCAATAGTAATGAAAACGCTATTCTCCACGATACCAGTACCTGCGCATGCTCAGTTTTCAGCGCATGCCTGCTGCAGACTGCCAGGGTGGAAAGAAGTATTTTCCCACCAGCTGAGATGGTGGCCCACCCACTTCTTGCCTAGGCCCACCTAAAATCTGTTGTCTAGCTACGCTCCTGCTCCCAAGTGGGAGGTTTTTGGGGTCTATGAGTCAAAACAATAACTAAACTACATTACAGAAGAGGTACTCTCTCTTATATGTATTTGAGCAGAACGATGTACATCTAGACGTGCATTAAAAATGATAAGCAGTAGAAGTAAACAGTGTCATGCAGTTTATCTGCATTGTTTTTAATACAAGAATACGGTACAGAATTTAGATCAATACAATGGTCTTTGGTTAGCTGAGTCTTCCTTTTCCTCCTCCTCCTTTCTAGCCTGGTCAGCGGAAAAAAGCCAGTTTATCTTTAAGCCATTCTTCTGTCAGATCTTCCGTATTCCTGATCTCAAACACCTATCAGAGAACAAGCAAAAAAACTGAGTGACAGGCAAAAGAACAGAATCTAACAGCTAAAAAAAAGCATGTGCCAATCCCTATGGTATTTATTCTTACTATCAGGGTTTGAACCATGCATGGCAGATGTACACATTGTTTTTCAGGGACATGACGAACACAGTCCCTGCCCCGGGAGCTTACCATCTAGTCAAGACAGACAGAACGCACTACGAAAAACAAGAGGATAGTAGGGTTCCGTGGAGGATTTTAATTAGCATCAAATGTGATTCTGGAGGTATAGCTATTTAAGGAAAACTTTGGATATGAATATTCTAGCCAATTACCTTATTCTTATTTAGTGCAATAGGGCATACAGAGGAATCATTTGTTAATGGTTATCACGTTAATAGCGATAGCATATGCTATCTGCCACTGACCCTGTGGCAGATAATGCATGGTAACCATTGGTTAAATGAGTCCAAGATTATCTACCCAAATCCACTAATATGGAGGATGCTTTTGTATAAGTTGCAGACAGGGGCAGACTGAGCATACGGGCAACCGGGCAGTGCCCGAGGGTCCAGGGTTGGGAGGGAGGGGGCCAGTGCTTCCTTTCCATGTGTCTGATATACAACGTACTTCTCTCTCAAATGGAACTAGGACACCCCCGTCTCCTCCCCCTCCTGTGCTCCCGTCCCAGAACCCCACCTGCGCAGGTAGGGACACTGGCAGGTAAATCGGCCATCTGCTGCTGATACCGGAATTTCCCTCTGCAGCGGCCCGCCCTCTCCTGACATCATATTCCTTCTTCCACACGCACGGGCCGCAGCAGAGGGAAGTTCCAGTGTCAGACTGGGGTGGATGAGGGCTCTGGAGCTCTGCTTTCCAACCCTTCACCACCCTATCTCTGATGCACCCTCTTTGGCTATTTTGCCTCTGTTTATTTCTCCTTTTTCTTTTATTTCCTTTTATCCTTTGCACGTACATTGTTTTCTTATACCAGCGAAAGGTGTCAATAGAATATGCAAATTAACTAAACTAGGTAGGAAAATGTACACTTGGGTTTATGCACTGAAACTTACACTAGTATTTGATAAAAGGCTCGACCAACATGGGTTATTTTAAGAAATAATATGCAGGGCAATTCTATAATTTGGTGCCTACACTTACACAAGACAGAGACGCCAAAATTGGCAGTTACGTGCTTAAGTGCACTAGATGCTATTCTATAAGGTCGCGCCTACATGCTAAAGTGCATAACTGCAAGGGGTATATATGTGGGCGGAGCATGGGTGAGCTATGGGCGTGTCTCCAATTTATGCACATACCTTTTGATTCTATATATGGGGCTAGATTCTATTTCTGGCGCCTAAAAAACTGGCACCCAGAATAATACACCTAGGCATATTCTAAAAACTATGCCTACGTGATTTATAGAATATGCCTAAATTTAGACATATTTTTATAGAATACGTTCAGCCCCCATTTCCTGCGACTATATTTAGTTGTGGCCATTTACACCAACTAAAACCCGGTGTAAATGCCGAGGCCAAAATTACACGCGGAATGGGCATATTCTAAAACACTGCACATAAAATTCTAGGAACGCCCATGCCCATCCCATGGCCACGCCCCCTTTTCAGACCTGCATCTTAGAATTTACGCGCATCACTTTATAGAATACGCTTAGAAAGTTGTGCGTGTAAATTCTAATTAAAGCCAGTGTCAATAATTGTTTAAGTGGCTTATTAATCCAATTAAGTTGTGTGAGCAAATCAGGTTTGTGTGTGCAACGTAAGTCGCACTACATAGAATTTGGCAGATGGCACGCAGATATTTGGGCACCAATCCAAGATGTGCACCCAACTAACTTGGCTAATTGTCTTCGAAGTTTGTTATTTTCAAATGAGTCATTCTGCTGCTATGACGTTTTACTACTACTACTACTTATCACTTCTATAGCGCTACAAGGCATACGCAGCGCTGTTGTACATCATACATGAAAAGGCATACGCAGCGCTGTACATCATACACGAAAAGACAGTCCCTGCTCAAAGAGCTCACAATCTAAATAGGACAAACACACACAGATAGATACCTATTATTGTCTTTTACTTTTGTTTAATCCTTATTGTGTTTTGCTTTAGGACAAATAAATTTTATTGTCGATGCAAACCACAATAAAGCCAAATGTAGATACTTTCCAATGGCAATAAGAACACACAAAAATAACCAGATTGAACTTGACAACTTTTCAAAATCTTCCCCGTCCCCATTCCCCCAAGCCCTCCCACCCAGGAAATAATTCAGATATCAATGCTGTTTCAATGTACATAAGACTATACAATCAGGTGGTTAATGTATTAAGAAATGCTGATCTGATCCTTACATTATAGGTCTGCAGCTGTGTCGAGGATATTGAGTTGTTTTCAATAAAGATCACCTTGTTCAACTGACGTCCCCCTTGGTTTTTTGGAAGAGCCTATCTACCCTACTCCTTGGACTCTCTCCTGCAAATATGGGGTCCATAATTTCCTCACCTTTACACCACTCTCTTCTACTGTTAAAACGCTCCATAGTAAGGAGCTCATGCATAAGATTTTTCCATTGTGTAATGGTGGGGGGGCTGGGTATATCCATTGTAACAAAATATAATGTGTAATTAAACTCTGGAATTCATTGCCAGAGAATGTGGTAAAGGCGGTTAGCTTAGCGGAGTTTAAAAAAGGTTTGGACGGCTTCCTAAAGGAAAAGTCCATAGACCGTTATTTCTGGGATAAGCAGTATAAAATGTTTTATACATTTTTGGGATCTTGCCAGGTATTTGTGACCTGGATTGGCCACTGTTGGAAACAGGATGCTGGGCTTGATGGACCTTTGGTCTTTCCCAGTATGGCAATACTTATGTACTTATAACACTCAGCCATCAGATTGTACTTTGCTTTAAAGCTTGATGTAGGCCACATTGAACCCAAACTTGTTTGGGATAATGCAGAGTATAAATGCTATAAATAAATTAGTGCCAAAATTGGGTGCTAACTGGCACCAATTTGAATTTGGGCGCATATCTTGCTATTCTATAAGGCAGTGCACCCAAATCCCATTGCGCACAACCAAAAACGGTGCGTGACCATGAAAGTGCATGGGTGAATCATGGGCATTCCTAATGCCGGGGATGTGCACCCAAATTGGGTTCCAAGTCAATCCAGACGCTGTTTCAGCAAAATTCACTTGTAAATAACCAAAATAAAGAGCTGAAAATCCACGCTTGTTTACGTGTCTCTCACTGTGAGTCATAAATTGTCATATTTAAATTTACGCTTAAATGTCTTAGTGCCAGTTCATCATAGACTCCAGTCTTATCATTGGTCAAAAAACCTCCAAATTTTCAATTTCCAATTCTGTGGTTGTGCACTCTTCATTATATCAGTTTCAGCATTTTTTAAGTTTTTATAAGTTTTTATGTATATCTACAAAAACTTACATTGTGGCTTATTCATTTCTTAAATACATTCTTCAGCACTTATTGTCTGTCAATACTGCAATATTGCAATAACAAAAGGCACTTAGCTTTGCTTCTACCCAACGGGGCTCTCTGTTTCACTCTTATCAAGCTTCATCAGGGGACTAAGTGCTCCTAAAACTATGTTCTCCTACACGCCAAACTTCTAACATGGCGCTTAGCAGCTCCAGGATGCTGACCTTTTCATTGGGTGCCAGGAATTACACCTGGTTTCAGCAGGCACAACTAGTTCACTTTTGGTGAAATTTGAGGTTTTATTTATTATGACATTTATATCCCGCATTATCCCAAACAGAGTTCAGGTTCAATGTGGCTTACAATCCAATTATAAAGCAGGTACTATCTCTAACCCTAGAGGGCTCACAATCTTGGTTTTTGTACTTGAGGCAATGGAGGGTTAAGTGACTTGCCCAGGGTCACGAGGAATTAACAGTGGGAATTGAACCCAGGATGCTGGGATCAAAGTCCACTGCACTAATCATTAGGTCGGGCAACTGTATTTGAATAATTAATAAAAAATATTTTCTTCATAAGGTCTGCTTCCCTTTGATTTTCCACATTGGATCTCATGGACTGTCTGCCTTGTTTTCTTATGCCGATTTTTGAGCGCTATTTATAGATTTCCCACATAACATATAGAATATTATGTTACACACTTTATATGGTGCACTTAGGTGCCCCCATTTATGTCTGACATTGACCTAGTGTGACAAAACAGTGGGTTTCTAAGCCTATGAACTGTATTATTTTACTGATGACATATATTTCTCCTAATTATGTTACTGATGATATGTATTTCTCCTAATTGGCCAGCAGATGTTGATTGTCTTTTTTTTTTTTTTAAGTTGTACCAGATGTGAGTTGTCTTTTTCCCCACCTAAGCTGTGAGGTCATTTTTTAGTCTCAGCTAGGAAGCACAGAGGTAAACATTTCTGACCAGAGGCGCTGTTCAGACTTGTGAGCAGTTAAATTTCCTGAAGCTTCCCAGGCACTTTTCAGGTAGTGAACAAGTAGTTTTAAAATTAATTCCTCTTTGTTTTACCTGTTATTGCCTGTTAATTTTCCATCTGTTTTATACGGTTCACTGTTCAAATCTTGTGACAATAAACCTATTAGTTATTGGCTCTGATGTCCTGGACTAAAAATCCTGGGGGGTTTGTGTTTTGGGTCTGTGAGTGCTTTCTAGGAACTGTGGGTCCCCTGGGAACCCAGTAGCCTAGAAATCACTGGGGAATAACTTGAGAGTGGGAGAATTGCCCAGAGGCAAGTGAGACCAGTCAGTGGGAGGACAGTGCTAGTGTAGAGCACAAGCAGCAGGTGCAGGTGGACCTGAGCTGTGCCCTGGACAGACCCTCCAGGTGGCCGCAGGGTTAGCCCAGGTGGGTGGCTAGGCATTTTGTGACACCTAGTATAAATAGTCATGTCTAAATTTAGAAGAGTGAGGGTCCAAAGTACATCAACCAAACAAGCACACAAAAAAAAAGAACAAAAGGGTCTTCAGGAGCAGGACAATGAAAAGCTCTTTATTAAAGAGACTCGACACGGACTGTGTTTCAGCAACGAATCGCTTGCATCAGGAGTCACAAATATATGCAGGTATTCTTGTAATATAATACAGGTCTGCCGATAACATAAATAGCATGCGGTCTTACTACCACAATAAATGCCTTCTCAGAGCACCAGGGTAAATGCATGAAATGAAAGGTAGCTGTAAGCGGAGATTGGGTGGCAGGGCCGGTGGTGGGAGGCGGGGCTAGTGCTGGGCAGACTTCTACGGTCTGTGCCCTGAAAATGGCAGATACAAATCAAGGTCAGGTATACACATAAAGTAGCACATATGAGTTTATCTTGTTGGGCAGACTGGATGGACCGTACAGGTCTTTCTCTGCCGTCATCTACTATATACTATGCAAGAGTCCTGCCCTCACACAAATGCTGTCAAGAAAACATTTGTGTGAGGGCAGGATTCTTATAGCCGGGGGGGGGGGGGGGGGGGGAGCGCAGTGGCGATCCGCCCCGGGTGGCAGCCACCTAGGAACACCACTGTTATGGGGTAGATTCAATAAATGGCGCTCAAAGTTAGGTGCCAGGATGAGCCGCACTAAGCTAGTATTTTGTAAAGGGCGTTCTGCATGAAAAGGCCTTAATACTAGCTTAGCGTGCATTTTGCACCTAACAGCACTTACGCCTGCCAAAAGGCTGGTGTAAATGCTCATGCCAACTAATGACAGGAGGGAAACGTAGGTATTTCTATAACACTGTGACTAAAGTTTGGGAACGCCCCTGACCCACCGATAGCCACACACCCCCTTTGGAGTTGCGCAATATGAAATTTAGGCGCACATGGATAGGACAGATCCGTGCTTAACTCCTAATTACTGACAATTAAGTGCTTATTAAGCAGAAATTATTGTTAGTGCCAATTTAGTCAATTACGTTGCGCACAGATCTGTGATCTGCACCCAAATTTAAGCACCTAATTTTGAGCAACATATACAGAATCTGGGATTATACATGCAAGTGACATCACTAACACATATAAGTAGCAGATTTTGTAGGCCTGCATGTATGAGTGGCTATCCTCCGAAATTCTAATTTTGGTTTTGAATGACAGGGAGGTAAGCATAATTCTCTTTTCAAGTGCCACGTCCAACATAAAGTTAGCCATATGACAATTTACACATGTACATGTGCCTTTTATAGGGAGGAAGGCAGACTCTCTCAGTGTGAGACAGAGGGATGAAGACAACCCACTCCCCATATGAGAAGAAACAGAACATTGAGGGGTGAGAGAGAGTCATGAAATCTTTCAGTGTGAGAAGGTGAGTGGTGGAAGAAGGAGACAGCTGCTTTTTATTATGAACCAGACAGAATATTGTCTTCAAAATGCAATGGCTGAGGGTGACAGGGCCTGTTGGAGAGAGTCCTGGGTACTCTTGGCCACAGAATAAGAATGGCTTGAGACAGGAGAGTAAACAACAAGGCAGACCTTGTAAACAAAACCCACAGTTTTTATTAATAAACTAGTAAAAAAGCCCCATTTCTGATGCAAATGAAACGGGGGCTAGCAAGGTTTTGTTCTGTGTGCATGTGGGAGTGTGTGTGTCCCTGCCCTCTAGCCTCTCTCCCCTCCCCCCTCTGAGTCCTTCACTGTTACAGAGGCAGCGATTTGATTTCGTGCTCTGCTGTTTTCCTTCACTGACTGTTTGTGTTACAGAGAGGGCGGGGCAGACACTCATGGGGAAACCGGATATCTCTCCCCCTTCACACTTCCGGCTGGAGGCTTCATAGAACGTTGGTGTTGCCTTTTATATAGAGAGATTAAATGCCCGACATGGCCATGTTTCGCCAGTATAAAATGGCTGCGTCAGGGGCAGTGAATCAAGATTCTAGGATCAGTCTCTCATAAAAACGCTGTGATTGTAGTGCCGGGCATTTTATGTTAAATTTCTGGGAGGTTTTTTACAAGGTCTGCTTGTTGTTTTACCTTCCATATTGGATTTGGCGGACCACCTGCCTTGCTGCTTTTTGACACTTGAGACAGGAGAGCTCTTGACTGTACCTTTGTCATTTCAGCCGCCTGTACCAGTCTGTTCTTGCTTCCGGCATACATCATTTGCTGCTCTGGTTTGCAGCCTGTACAGAACAGAGAAATGGGGTTATTCTTTTCAGAAGGATGAAGCAGCAGAGTATCTGTGGTGGGGATGAAGCCAGGTAGGAAACTGGGTTGGGCATAAAGGTACTTGCACATTTTTGTAGAAAAGGCACCAGTAATCACCTCTCTAACACAGACATCTCCAGACTGCCCACCTGCCATCCGCCACTGGATAGCAGCTGACTGAACTGAGAGAATAACTGGAAGTAAGCTGAAAGCTTTCCAAAATCAGCAAACAGCAAGAATGGAGGGTAATGATTCAGATTCCATGCTTTCCAGAACTCTGTTAACTTGCACTCACCTAAGGGACTGGAGAAGATGAAACAGAGAGGGTAGGAGATACGCCCATCACCGTGTACATATCTATAACTGTAAACCACAAATGTAAGACAGTCAAGGAAGTAACCTTATTGAGGAAGCTGCCTCCACCTCATATCATTCTGAGATCCCGTGTCCAGAACGTCAGCCAAACTCAGATCCTCATAGCACTTCCTGTCCCCACTTCCAGCTCCTAACACTGTTCTAGCACTATGCACTATTCCCATCGCCTTTGCTGACACCCCATCCCCACCTTCACCACTAGACATGCCTTCCCTTTTCCTGCCTTTCAGCATGTGCTTTCCCTCAACCCACTCCTTCACTTAAAGGATATCTTGGCTGTCGCTCCGGGAGTTCACTCTTCAGTTCATCAGGAGAAATATTCTGAAATTGATATAGACAAATAAGATGAGAGGAGGAGAGATAAAAAAAAAAATAACAGGGAGTATACAGAAGCAACGTTTGGAAAGAACAGAGAAAGGAAAGGAGACTGAAGAGGAAGGTGCGAGGATAAAATAAAACAAGGATCTGAGAAAAGAGAAGAAAAGAGACAAGAGAAAGAAACATATGATGAGAAAAAAGCAAGCCTGGGGAGGAGAGAAAAGATAGGGAAATTAATGAAAGAGAAAGAAGTAAGGTTTGGGGAAGAGAGAGACAGCGACATGAGGACACAGAAATTGATACAGACAAATGAGAGGAGGAGAGACAGAAGTAAGTTTGGGAAGAACAGAGAAAGAAGTGATGCATGGCAAGTACAGAGAACAGAGTGAAATGTGGGGAAGACTAGGAGAAAAAATGAATGAAGCATAGAGAACAGAAATACAAAACTGAAATGTCAGTTTAAGATGTCAGTTCTCACTGCCCCACACTGAGAGGAGACTGGTCTGAAGCCCTCTCAAATCTCACCTCATATTCCTCTTCCAAAACTACTAGCTGCTTTTCTTTGTCAATTTTCACTGAGAAAAGAAGGACAAGTAAGATTACAGACATGCGTAAGGGTGGGCGAGGGGCCCTAGAGCTGGCTCCCAGCATAATGCATCAGAAGCATTTGCTCCTCTGCTTGCAGAAAGCTCTGTACAAGCATAGATAGTATGGTCTGGGCACCACAACAGAGCTTGAGAAAAAAAGAATTCTGCAAGACCATAGAGCAAAAGCAAATCTGTTCTTTACAGTACCTCCTGCTAGGAAAGGCTGGAACTGCAGGAGTTGTGTCTCTCCTCCCCACCTCCCCGTCAGCACTCTTGAATCCTTCAGTGTCAGCTCAGTGGTGAAAGTTGTCCAGGGAGAAGTAATTTGTGTTAAACTTAGCACCTATTCATTTTTGAAAAGTTGGCTCCTAGGCCTGGGCCACTCTCTATAGTACCTCCTGCTGGAGAAAGCTGAGACTTGCAACAGCTGTGATTTCCTCACAGCCAGCACTCCTGTGCCATTCTCTACAGCCCCTTCTGCTGGATGTGAATAAGTCTCACCTGGACACTTTTGGATGTCATATTGCTGAAGGTCAGGTGAAAGAAGAATGCCTAGGGATCTCTAGTGAAGAGTCACTAACTCCAGATGCAGAAGAGGAGAAAATCACAGGCATTGTCTGCATTTTAATGTTCTTAGTAAGACTATCTGGACTCACTCAGAATGGCAGCATTGTTCGTTTCTTTACGGAAACGGAAGCATCTCAACTTCTCCTTCAGCTCCGGAGCCACATCACACACTACCAGAGAGTCTGACTATCAACAAAACAGACATCACAAACCTTCAGTAGGTCCTAGTAATAATGCATACAAAGCCCTCATGGTACCACTACTAAGAGTCACTAACCCCTATCACCCAATTCATTCTTATCTGTTTTTACCAAAGTATCCATCGCCAGACTATTAATATTAGAAAACTGCCCATTTCCCAACTATTAATGTTACTGAAGTACCCATCAGCTGATCATCTTTGCCACTGAAGATGCCAGCATGTGTTATCTGGCTGAGCCACAGGATCTGCAAATTCAACCCAAGGGCTGGGGCACAGCGGACACTGAACATTTTCTTTATGCAGGACCACACTTTAACTAAGGTTGGCGAGGTATCAGACATGACTCCTCCCTCTCACCCCCATTCAGTGGAGGTGCTGCTTACCATTCTCAATCCTCCCTCTCACCCCCATTCACTGGAGGTGCTACTTACCATTCTCAAGGTTATAGATGTTTCTGGTCTCCCCTTTGCAAGCTCTGCTCTCACCCAACCGGATGGCAGGATAGGAAATGAACTTTTTGTTCCTCTCTAGAGATTAAACGGTGTTGCAGCGCTTTACTGGGGAGGGAGAAAGGGGCAGGACAGTGCCTGAAAATTTGGAGAGATTTCTATAAAAAGCTTTATATATGGGTAAGGAGAGAATACTTTCAAACCTGGTTGTATACCACAGAGTATAATTTAAAGCACATTAAGAAAAAAAAAAACTGTAAGCCAGGTCTGTTAGCAGATGGTTTAGAAGGGCTTGAGACTTGCTTGGTCGTTCAGGATTGTATGTCACCACATCCTGTTTTGAAAGTGCTCATACTAACACAGCAGCTATCCGACATTTAATTACCCTTCCCAGCTGCCCTGTCCCCTGGCACCTCTCTGACTGCATTTATACGTGATCACGTATACATTATTGTTTTGCACAGGTTGCTTTATATCATTTTTATAATCCACCTTGATCCTTACACTAGAAAAAAGGGAATATAAATACATGTGCTATTGTGGCTGGGTCAGTGCACAAATGAAGCAAGAACAGTGAACAACATGACTGCACACAAAGAATGAGGAATACTACCAAGTATATCTGTGCAAACTCAGGATTTAGCCTCTAAGGTTTCCTTATTTATTTCGCTAACACTTTGCAAACTGCTTTGAGGATATTACATGAAAGGCAGTCTATCAAATAGAATAGAACTTAAACCTAACATTGGTACAAGAATGATGCAAGATACATTAAGTACCAAAAGGATGGAGGAGAAGGGGACAACCTAAAATAAAGGTGAACTTTGGAGAAGGAAGTAAGGTATGGAACAATTAGGTCTCACCTGATAATATTCTTTCCATTAGACCTATTCCACACTATTCCAGAACCTGTGGGATAGTTGTATCCATCAAGCAGCAGGTGGAGACAATGAAAACTGAGCTGAGACACATCTCTCTTGGCATCCAGTCCAGGGCCTCAGTATTTACGTAAATATATACGCAGTAAGGAGAAACTCAGAATAAACACAACAATTTTAAACAACTCGCTAACCTAACACTAACCAGATGAGCAAACGTGTGGACCTCTCATCTCTGGACAACTTGTAGAGAACAAGAGATATGCAGGAAGCACTATACAAGGTGACAGTCATTATCTGACCCATTATTTCACATTATCTGACCCATTATTTCACACCAAGTAAACATCTCAGAAACCTTGGGTGAGCTCTGGAATAGTGGGAAGGACTAAAGGAAAGAAAATTATTAGGTAAGACCTAATTTCTCCATTACGTAGCTTCGCACTATTCCAGAACCTGTGAGATGGTCAAAAGCAATCCCTAGAGTGGGTGGGATCCTGGCACCATCGCCCTGAGGACAGAAGCCCCAAAACTGGCTTCCAAGCGTGCCACAACATCCACACTGTAGTGCTTGCAAAGGTATACAGCGTTGACTAAGTCCCCACCTTGCAAATATCCACCAGAGACAGTAAGGTAGTGTCCACCCAGGATGTTGCTGTACACCTTGTAAAATGAGCCTGCAAGACCTGAGGAGCCTGCTTCCCTGCAAGCAAATAAGCTGACGCAATAGTCTCCTTCAGCCATCTAGCAATTGTGGGCTTGGAAGCTATGAGGCAAAAAGCACAAACAGTCTGTCTGATTTGCAAAACTTATTCATGACTTCCAGATATCTAAAGAGGAATCTACAAGTCAAGAAGCTTCAAAGAAGAATACGGAGCCTCTTTAAGAAAGAACACTGAGCCTCTTCATTCTCTCTGCAAAAGGACGTAATCCCCACAGATTAGTTGAGATGAAATGATGATACTACTTTCGGAAGAAAGGAAGGAACTGTGTGCTGGGAGACCCCTGCCTCTGAAAAGTGAAGAAAGGTATCCCGACAAGAGAAAGCCTGAAGCTCCAAAACCCTGTGTGTCAATGCAACAGCCACCATGAACACTGTCTTTAGCGTAAGATCTTTCAAGGAGGCCTTTCAGAATGGCTCAAAAGGAGGCTTCTGAAGAGTTCCAAGGACAAAATTAAGATTCCACTGGACATGGCATAAAAAAGGGAGGCCGCAATCAGTCCGCTCCTTGCAACAATCGAACGATATCCAGGTGAGCCACAAGAGACGTCTTCTGTAGTCGGCCTCTGAATCAGGTCAAAGCTGCAATCTGAACTTTTAGAGAACCCAATGCCAATCCTTTCTGAAGACCTGCTTGGAGAAACACTAGGATGTGTGCGATTTGAGCAGAGAAGGGAGATAGTCCACATTCAGAATACCAGGCATTCAGAACACCAGCACCTCGAACATCCTCCACATCCTCACATACACCATGGATGTAGAATGTTTCTGAGCCTGAAGCAGGGTAGCAATGATCGAATCAGAATAATCTTTTCGTCTCAACTGACTCCTTTCAATGGCCAAGCCATAAGACCAAAGGGGCACAGGCCCTCCATAAACACTGGACCTTTGTCACGCTTCTATCGGTACTTCTAGGTTAGTGAGCCCTTGGGCCACTGCCGAGGAGCGGCAGTGGCAGGAGAATCACCCAAACACAGGACAGACAGAACAGACTTCCCGGCACCCCGGGCCAGAACTCTGAGACAAAGGCTGCCGCCGAGGCAGCTCAGGCTGGCACCAACAGGACCGGAAATAGCCCAAACTTCACCTGCACCTAACCACCGTTCCTCAGGGGTTGAGCCCCAGAGTGCAGGCGGTCGGCAGGACTTACCGGACAGGGCAGGAAAGCAGAACTGCAGGGACCAGCAGGATAAAGTAACCAGGAACCCAGCTGGCAGCAGAGTAAGCCAGGAGACAAGCTGGGTCTGGGCAGGCAGCAGACAGTACAGTAAGTCAGTAAACAAGCAGGGTCAAAACCTAAATCAGGAAAAAACTCGGCAGCAAAGGAAACTCCCCTGGTGACCTCTGTTGCAAGGCAACTAGGGACCTTCCCAGGTGGTTAACAAAAGCAGCCCACAAGGGAGTTCACCAGGTATGGGTACTGCTTAGTTCCAAAAAACTCCCAAAACAATCTGGAGGGTTGGAAGATCCGGACCGGACCGGACCAGCATATCTTCTGGAACATGGGAAACGGTAAACCATCAATTCGCAGCATTCCCCGGGTCTAACCCCCGGGGACCGAGGTGACTGCAAGCCAGGAACCTGGACACAACCATGACAACCTTGCTTCAGTCAGCCATGTACCTGTGAAAGACGGAGTGAACCCCCGTCCAGCAATTAAATCAGGTCCGTGTACCACAGCCTCCGCGGCCAATCCAGGACTACGAGAATTATTCGACCTCAGTGCAATGCACTCCTTTTCAACATGCTGCCTATCACGGGCTAAGGAGGAAAGACATACAGTATATGTGTCTCTAACTAGGACTATAGTAGGTCATCAATCCCCATTGAACTCGGTTCTTTCCAACAGCTAAAGAACTTGGCCACCTTGGCAGAGAATACCATCGGTTCACTATTAGCTGAAACGCCTGGGTGAATAGTTCCCATTCTCCCAGATCTAAGGAGTACCTGCTGAGAAAGTCCATCTCCACATTCAAGGACCCCACGATGTGAGCTGCCAACAAACAGAGAAGATTTTTTTCTGCCCAAGTCATGAGGGAGGCCACCTCCATCGCCACTGGACAACTGTGGGCCTTTCCTTGCTTGTTGATATAAGCCACCACTGTCATATTATCAGAGAAAACTTGGACCAGGGCCCCCACCAGAAAGGAAGTGAAGTCGCATAAGGCATTCCGCACTGCCCTGAGCTCCAAGCTCTGGAGGCATTGAGCGCTCTAGCTGACTGAGAAAAAGACTTCCTGTCCACAAGAAAGGAAGATTAGCATGCCTGAAAGTGGGACTTCTGACCATATTGCTGACACCCATGAAGATACTATCTGCTATCTCGAAATGAGCCCCCTGCAGGCGAATGACCAGAGGCTTTCGGCATATCCTCTGGCAACCGCTGTGCCTTAGTTTCACCCAGTTCTTTCACCAAGTTACTAAGATCTTCTCCAAATAGCTACTTGCCCCAAAAGGACAGTTTAACTAGATGTAACTTTGAAGTTGCATCCACTGCCCAACGCCACAACCAAAGTTGCCACATTGCCGTGACAGCCAAAGACATACTGCGGAATGTAACCTATAACCTGTCATAAATAGCATCCGCCAAGTAGGCCAACCTCGCTTCCAGGTGGCCCTTCTGGCGCCCCATCTTGTATTGCCAACTGCTGATGCCACTTCAGGCATGCTCTTGCCATGAATGAGCTGCACACTGTCACTTGAAGGCCCAAAGAGGCCACTTTAAAGGCTTGTTTCAGCGAGCCTTCTAGCTTCCTATCCTGTAGATTTCTTAGGATAATGTCCCCTTCCACCGGCAAGGTGGTCTTCTTAATCACCACCATAACCAGGGAGTCCACCCTGGGAAGCTGCAATTTATTTTTCTCCTCTGGAACCAATGGATAGAGGCAAGCCATGGCTCTTTCCACTCTCAGCCCAGCATCCAATGAGCCTCATTCTGCTGTAATCAGGTCCTGAATGTCTGGATGCCTTGGGAAGGCCTTAGATGGACTTCTAAGCCCACTCATAATCAGCAAAGATTAAACCTTTGACGCCAAAGTGAGAAGTGAGTGATATATTATACCACATGGGTGACAAATACCTTTTGCTCTATTCTGTACTGGGTTTTTTATTTATTAAATTATAACAATAATTCACAAGTATCACACTTGCTTAAGAAACAATGAGGTATACAAAAAGTATAGAAGTAAAGTCAACAAAGGAAAAGACAATCAAACCCCTTCTTAGACCACAATAAGTAGAGAGGAAGTGTAATTGAAATACTTAGGAAATAAATATAGGAAAGAGAACTAGGCAAAGGTCCTAAATTCAGTTACATATACACTATCTATCTAAATGCCATCAGACAGTACATTACCACTGGTGATCTTTTTAACATCCAGATAGGCCCTCACGTGTTGAAGTTCCCCAAAATAATACTGGTCAGGGGGACCACTGCACTACAAATGCTGGCTCCTCCCACGCCCAAATGGCTTGCATTTGGACGTTTTTGACATGGACGTCTTTTGTTTCGAAAATCACAGAAATCAGAAACGTCCAAATCCAAGGATTTTGACGTCTCTGACGGTATTTTTGAAACGAAAGATGGACGCTCATCTTTTTTCAAAAATACGGGTTTCCCCACCCCTGGATTTCGACGTTTTGCAAAGAAGTCCAAATCGCAACTTGGACGTTTCATGTCACTTTATCTGCAAGCACACTGGCGTTCATTAATTAACAGTCCACTACACACACACACACACACACACACACAAACAGTTCCTTCATATTGAATCACCCACTGTTCTTATACGACCTTTATTAGATACCATAATGTATATTGTTATTATCACATTTGTTACTTGTTTTCCATGGACACATACAGATATTTATGGCTGATCACAATATATATATATATATATATGCGCATGGTTGTTACCATTAACATTATATATATATGTATTTTAATCTATATATTACATATGTAAATTATGTATGTTTATTTTTGTATATCTTATTTTGTATGTTTCATTTCTGTTAGACCCCTGAGGCATGCGCAGTTTGGTGCCGAAACACGGCCTATGTCGGGTCAAGTCCATTAAACACTGCATCTTTGTTCCAGTTCTGGGGCCCTTTTGTGCTTTTTGTGTATAATCCCACCTTATATGGGGATTACTGAGAAGTGTAGGTTTTCTCTGGAGACACCGGGGGGAGCGTGTGAAAGTCCCAGCTCACCCCAAGGGGAGTGTTTATGGAATAACTTACAGAGAAAAAAATGGGGTTGGTAAATGACTGACAGTAAAGGTGAAGTTTGGATAGTAAGAATGAATTAAACCTGGACAGAGAGAGGCAGAAAAATAAACTGAAGAAAACAAATAAAAAAAGGAGAGAGAAAATGACAAATGGACAGGAAACCCTGGCAAGAGAGTTAAAAGAAGACAAAGGAAAGCAGAACACAATTAGAAAAAGTAAATGGTCAGACAACAAAGGTACAGAAAATAATTTTATTTTTAATTTAGGATAAAGTAATGTGGTAGCTGTGTTAATAAAGATTAATAAATGCAAATAAAACACAAAATAGAAAACATTTTTGATTAGCCTTCAGAGACCAACACTCCCTTCCTCAGGTCAGGAGAGGATACCGTATCAGCAGTATACTGTACTGACCTAACCTGGTGCAGGAGGTTATGACCTCTGAAAGCTAATTGAAAAATGTATTAGGCTAGTACAACAAGTTATCTTAATTTTCCATTTTCAAGTGCCTGAACTGAACACATACAGGAGGGACAGTGTCAGTGGCTGAAGCATGCTGCCAACTGCTGCCAACTGCTCAAACAGCACAGTAGGGGGCTCATGCTGTGGACCTCTTCAACTAGCAGGGCTTGGGCAGCTCTGTCAGCGATAACCAGTGCCACAATTTTGGAGTGGGCTTAAGCTCAAAGTGCGGGGTGGGGGCCCGAGACCTCCTCGCAGTTATGTCCCTGGGGAGAATAGATGCTGGATAGGGGGTGTAATAGAGTGAACTGAAACACTCCCTCTTACCCATTCCTGCCGTCACTGGTGCGAATAAAATATTTTCTGGAATGACCATGGGATTGAGGTGTGCCAGGGGGCGGAGCCATGAGGTTGAGTGGGCAGAGCCATTGTAGAATGGGGAAGGGCTGGGGGCATGAATTAAAATCTCCCTCTCAAAAATTCATTCACCCTGTGCCCAAGCTAAGTGGAAGGTAACTGGACTGTGAGTGGAGAGAGGTGGAGGTGCAGAAAATAAAAAAGTACTCTGTGGAGCTGGGCCTCATTGTAGTGGGAGTGAGAGGACTGAGCTAGTCGGTGAGACCAGGGTTACATCTGGAACAGACATCCAACGGTCTAATACATAACGAGGCTCATTTTCAAAGCACATTAAGTTACATATTTGGGTTTATAATGCTTCTCCTATCCCCAGTCTTTAATTCTCTGTATACTTTACTTGATATTCAGTTGTTCTTTATTTCAAACTAGCCATTAAGCCCGTTAAAACGGGCGAGATTTCCAGCTACCCTCCTCGCCGCCGCTCCCTCCCCCCTCCATGCCGGGCCCCCTGCACTGACCTGACAGCACCTCTCACCTCCGTGTGAAAGCGCTGCAGGCAGTGCCTGCAGCGCTTCCACACAGAGGTGAGAGGTGCTGTCAGGTCAGTGCAGGGGGCCCAATACGGAGGAGGGGGGGGATGGTGGAGGCTGGTGCGCACGATGTTAGTTTCCAGGCGGCAGCGTCCGACAGTGACTCCGACTCCATTTCCCTCTCTTTTCCACCCTCTGACGTCATCATGTCTTGACGCGAGGGCGGGACAGAGAGGGAAGTCTCTACTGCGCATTTGCAGGTGAGTCGGTCACTTGCCGTTTATATGTTTGATATTACGATTCTATTATGATTAACCATCCTCAATGCTGTTACTGTATCATGGTTATCCTATTTCCTTGATGGTGCGAATAATCTCTGTTGTCAGCCACATTGAACTCGAGAACTCTTGACATAATGTTGGCTATAAATGTCATAAATAAATAAACTACTGATGAGAAAAAAATTTCAGTGAAATTTCAAAGACAAAAAAGGGATAGCACACTAGTGCTGTCCAATTCACGATATGAATCGTGAATTGAACATCACTACTGTTAAGGCTGCAGGTATTGTGGTTTAGACCCATATCTGTCTGAGATAGTTCAGCTACAGTGGCAAGAGCGAGTCAGATTACATGCTAGGGTCCCTTCCGGTCTACCACTCTTATGAAACAGGATTGTATTAACTAAACATTTTCTATACATAACTCACCCAAGGCAGCTTCCATAGCTCTGAATACCATGACATGATCCCTACAAACTGAATAGGAGTCTTGCTGAGCCAGGAATGCCAGCAGTTTTATTAATAAATGTGCACACAGATTATTAAATACACATAGCTGCCAGAAACAAAAAAACTCAAGAGCTTGCCTGCCTCCCTCCCTCACCCCAATTAACTACATGGAGAACTCTCTACTCCAATGTCATTTCAAGGTGATAGAGGTGGTCAGTCCGCTCAGCATCTATTGTTCAGTCTGATCACAGGGTAGTAGTTTCCTCCTGGATTCTGTTCCAACTGTAGAAAAAGCAACAAACCATAGGTGCCATCCTCTCCAAACTGGATGAAGCCTCTCTGCAATTGCTTCTGACTAGTCCCTGTCATCCTTATGCGTAGGCAGGAGAAGTCTGCCTGAGCAGCTTTTGGCTAGACATAGTGCCATTCCCATCCTGCTTCTGATCAGTCAGTGTCCGAGGAGTTTGTTTATACTGCTTCTGGTCTGTCACAGACCTCCCTGGTTTGGGGGAGCCTTGCCTGTGATCTTTTTAGAGCATTCCAGCAGGGCATTGTGGATGTCCTTGGCACAGGAGATCTGCGATTTGATCATGCTCAGGTATTGGGTGTAGGGAAGGCTCTCCGCTTGCACTGCATCTGGTTTGGTAGCTGTTGGGACCAGAGTCGGGGAATGCTTTGTACTGTCGAAACTCTGCGACAGGCATTCATAGGCCAGCCTCTGAGAAGCAGAAAACACAACACACATGTATATCAATGTGAGAAGAAAGATGTGGCTGCTACAGCAGTCATAAGCAAGGACCCTGAACTTTCCTGCACTGTGACAGAATGGGTTTATGCACTGCGGACTAACTTCTCCAGAGCTGCTATTCTTTATGGGTGAATATATTATAGGAATACACTCCCAGAATTCCAGTCATTCCCTGGAAAACACACGAGAGGTACATTCAAGAAAACATAAGTGATGTCATAGAACAACGCACTGGGAATCAGGAGATTTGGACTCAAATTCTGCCACCAACACTTGTGATGACCTTGAAGAAGTCACCGTGACTCAAGTGCCTGCTTAAATTGTTAGATCTCATACCTGTGTGTCATTTGTTGCAAAGCTCCTTAACCTAGGACACTATATAAATGCTGAAATAATAATTCAACCTTTCAGTGTAACACCAGTCATGCCGCTTAGGTACATGTCCCCACAGTCTAAAGTTTGAATGTCCACATTGCTATATGTAGGCAGAAAATTGTACCAGCAGCCACACTGGGAAGAGATTCACCACCTTGGGTGAATCTCTTCATAAAGGTGGTTAATAAATCTCAATCAAACAATAAATAATTAAAGTAGTTGAAAGCTCAAAACCCAGAACAATTGGGTCTCGAGCTGAATGGGAAATCAAGATCTTTAGAAATAAGGAGAGCTGTGTGTGTTTACCATGCTGAAACCAGAATTTCACAGCAGCAACTACTCACCAAGCACAGCTCCAGCTGATCGCAGAGTGCATAAAACTCCTCCAGGCTTTTATCAAAGCGCTGCACCACACCATCTGCGCTTTTCCTAGAAAGAGACAGACATTGAGACACAATATCCATTCTCCCTCAACCCAGACAGAGCTATGAAGCAGAAAAGGAGGTCTCACACCTTTCCTCTCATCCTAAATGAAACCCAAGTGCTGTTACTGGCAAACTATGCACCAGTGGGTCCCAACACTCCCTATCCATTATCACTGAACAGCTGGAACAATGTAACAAATGAGAGCAGATGATGACCAACTAGTCCATCCAGTCTGCCAAGTTATTCATATTCACATTGAGGCATATTTTCAAAGCACTTAGCCTTCCAAAGTTCCATAGGTTTCTATGGAACTTTGGAAGACTAAGTGCTTTGAAAATATGCCTCGTTGTCTTTCAAGGATGAACCTCCAAGAGCATGACTGCTTGTAGATTACAGCTCCTTATCTAGAACAGACTGTGTCTTGCTCTACTGTACTTCACCTTACTGGCTAGCTCAGTATATAAAATCAACTATTTAGTTCACTCCCAGCACTTCTGCCCATCCATGAGCGACTTAGTGGTTAGGTGCAGAGGGCTGACATCCAGGAGTACTAGGTGTGATTCCCACTGCAGCTCCTTGTGACCCTGGGCAAATCACTTAATCCTCCATTGCCCCTGTAGTGGAGCAGTAGCCTAATAGCGTGCGGTGGGCCGAGATCCTGGGGAACTGGGTTTGATGTCCACTGAAGCTCCTCATGACCCTGGGCAAGTCACTTAACCCTCCAATGTCCCAGGTTCAAATACTTAGATTGTGAGAACATTTAGGACAAAAAGTACCTGTACAGATATTTGTGTTTGAACCGCTCTATGCCTATGTATAGGCTTGAGCGGTATATCAAATGCGTTCAATAATAACAATCCATCACTAGCAGTGTTGCCATTACCAAACATACAGCCTTCCAGCTTCCCGGTGCAATGATCTCATCATCAGCAGTGTGTAGCCTGACAAAGGTTAACACTATATAGACATACACAATGCTGTACAGATGCACAAAAAGAAGCAACCCCTGTTACACTGAGCTTACAATATGATCAAAGCACACAGATGACATCTTAATAGTTCCATTTGTGTTATTACTATACTAGCAGCCTGTCAAACATATCCAACCACTAATTAATTATCTCTATTTTTGTACAATTAAGGATCATCTTGCATACCCCTTGCCTTCTATAAGACTGTCACTGTTTTATATCACAATGGTGGTGCTGAGCCTACCTCTTTTAAGCCTTATATCAGACTTTGTTCTAGGATTTCTTTTCTATTTGGGGAGTTCAAAGCTTTAAAGAAGGGACATAGACACTAAGCAAAGACCAGAAACATTTTGTGGGGCTTTAGCCCTTTTCCTCCTTGCCATACATAGGTATGCTATATTGCCAAGCAAGACAGACTCAGAACATGCTATAAAGAAAGGGGTTTTAGGTCTGCTGGGCCATATCTGGAACAGAGCTTACATGTGCCCTATTTGTAAAAAGAAAAGAATAGTAGATTAAATATTTATGTCATTGACAGGGTCTAGATGAAGAACGTGACAGATTGACAGATGCTGTCACTCCTGAGAAACAATGATACTAGCTACTGAAAAAAAAAAACCACAACAAAAGTTTAAGCCACTACTAATACAGTCTAGTGAAAGTGCATATGCATCTGAAAAAAAAAAAAACCTACCCTACAAGAATCCTTCTCTCTTTCCCAGAAAAAGTCTCAAACGAGTGGTGGTGAACACCAAAAACACAGCAATTGCATGAGCTTTGTTTCATTCAGAAAGCAGGCCAAGTCACCTTCTACTCTGACAGATCCTGATCGTTTGGTTTGGGGAAAAGTCATCAGACAGCAACAATTGTGTGTGTAGTACTTGTGGATCCTAATATGAAAATAAACAAAATAAACTTCACTCAAGTCTGTGAGGTGCCACTCTCTTAATCATTGTGCATGATGAAGTTACTGAACTGTCATATAAACCAGGTATATCAATCCAAGTGTACATGTAGCCGAAAGAGGATACTAGCATTTATATAGGATGTAAGAGAGCAAATTTTCTTTCCTTTAGTTCCTCCGGATTGGTCCAAATGCTTGGGTTATGCATTCCTACCAGCAGAGGGAGACTGAGACGTTCCGACTTCAGGACCACTCTATGACTGTGCTGTGCAGTCTGTTAATCAGTAGTTCTTAACAAAGCCAGTTGAAGACCCTCAACCTTCTTCTCTCCCTTGCATTTTACTATGCAGCTTAAAAAAAAAAAAAAAAGTTTCATTCTTGATAAAGAGCAACAAACCAAGACCAATCAATTAGAGAACAGCTGAAAACCTTGCAAAAGGATTCCTTCATGCACCACTGCCTCTGCTAGCAACCTGACCAAGTCTTCACCAAAAAAGAACAGCTGAATAATGGAGGATCCTGGACCAATCTGGAGGAACCAAAGGAAAGAAAATTTGCACGTAAAGTCTAATCTTGCCTTCCTTAGCATCCCTCCAGACTGGCCCGCTGACAGGGCTGCACTCCAAAGGCCACATCCTGCTCTGTCTGCAAGTTTGTGTGGTAGCGTTCTACTAAAGAATGCAAGGACAACCATACAGCCGCTTTACAAATGACCAGTAGGGAAATAAGCGTGGGCTCTACCTAACAGGCTATTTGCCAATGGCACTGGGCGTCCCTTGAGACTGTACGATGAAGTGATTGCTTTCTTAATCCACTATAGTGGCTTTAGAAGCTGCCTTTCTCTGCTTCTGTCCTCTGAACAGAATGAACAAAACCTGAGAGCCAAAGTCCTCTGTCCTACAGAGATACTCTTCTTACATCTTTCTGACGTTCAACTGATGCCAACAGTTGCTGTTCGCTATCCCTTGTGCTTCTCCCAGAACCAGCAAGGCAATACTCTGATGTGAAAGGCTAACACCGCCTTAGAAAAAAGGAACAGAAGAACAGTCATACTGAATCAGACCAATGGTCCATCTAGCTCAGGTCACAAGTACCTTTCAGAAACCCAAAGAGTAGCAACATTCCATGCACTACTACCTTCTCTTAAAATAAAATAGAAAGGGCTCCCTGTACCTGTGAGATCCTTCTAGTTGAAGCAATAGCAACCAGAGACATGGCATCAAAGTGACATCTTCACCATACACTGTCTTAAGGGCTCAAAAGGGGGACGCACCAAGACCAACAAAACCAAATTCAAATCCAAGGACGGAACTAGAGAGCGCCAAGGAGAATGAATAAGCTTGACTCGTGCCAAAAACTGAAGCATATCTGGGTGCAAGGCTAACAACTTACCCTGTGCCAAGTCCTCAAAAGCATGCCAAAGCTGCTACCCCGAACCCTGAGAGAACTTAAAAGCACTTTTTATTGAGACCATCCTGCAAAAGTCTAAAATTATTCTCTTGATGTGGGCAATATAGGTCACCTTCTGATCCCAAATCCAATTTTCAAAAATACACTACATGCTAACGTAGACCAGAGATGGACCTCCTGCGGGAATTTAATATAGTGGAAATTACCTTTTGAGTATCCTCTTTTGCAAACGTCCTCTCAAAAGACAGATTGGAGACAGATCCAGCATCAGCACTGGTCCTTGTACCAATAGGTCCTCCATTGCTCACTGATGCCATCATGTCCATCACTGGCAAACCCCAGTAATTTATTATCATGTTGTTGAAGGCATACTGCCCTAGGCTCCATTCTCCAATAGGCTCCTGCTGAGGAATTCTGCCTGAACATTTCAATGGAGTATATAGCCAGAGCAGCAAAGACCTGACAGATGAATCTTTGTCCAGGACAACAGGCTTGCCATCTTGGCCACCACCTGACATCTCTTTGACCTCTCCCCACCCCTTATGATTCAGATAGACTACCACTGTCGCGTTGCAGACAGGGTCCTCACAGCTCAAATGGAGTCCAAGGATTTCCAGGTAGATAAGACAGAATAATAGCTGTAAAGTTCCATCTGTTAAACAATACCACTTCCAGAAACGTTTTAAACATCTTTTGCAGAAACTCTCAATTCTTTGGGAAAATTCAACAATGTTAAATTAGTGTCCATATTTTCCATTTCAGAATGAATCAAAATGACATAAATCTGTTCTCACATTTTCAAAATGTCCAACAACAGATTCTAAAGAGAGCTATTTTCTCTTCTTGAACAGTATACATTAACATTACTATAGAAGTAAAATTGAAATTTCACTTTCCTTTACTGGTTCTTCAAATCCAAACTAGTAAAATCCATTTTTCATAAAACTATGTCTGCTGTTTATCTCATTGAGCTCAAGGGTCTTAATTCAAATGTTCTAGGGCTTCTCCAGTCTCAACAATGAGCTTTTGTAAAAGAAATGATGTATTATTTTTGACATCTGTGAACAAAGTTTGTTTTTTGTGGGAACATGTCAAGGGTGAAGAATGGACACGGAAGTGCTATTCCACTAGCACACTAACATCACCTATACGCTAACAGGTTAGCGTGTCCATATCGCAGGAGCCCTTAGCACCTCCTAAATATAAAGCGGTAAGTGCTCCTGCATTAATTTTTTTTTTAATGGCCACACTCTAATGCTAACACTAGCGCACAGCCAGAAACATGAGAAAGACCCATGTTAGGGGCTCTTTTACTAAGCTGGGCTTAGCGCATCCTAACTTATTAATTACTTCTGTTTGAAAATCATGCTCCAAGTGATTTACAATAATAATCTACAACAATAAAAACTCCATCTCAGAGGCTGTGATGCAAATCATGCACCAATTTGGTAGACCTCATCTGGAACACATTCACTGCGAAATGCCCTCCAGAAAGGACCCAGTACTCCAAGTGAAATCTCACCAACAAACTGCAGAAAGACATAACCACATCCCTTTTGCTATGTAATTTTTTTTTATTGGATTAGCAATAGCCGCAATTGCCAAATACCATGCTTGAAAGTCCATCCAGTTAAGTTTAAACAGCCTACTTCAAACACCAAGAAAACCTTCTCAGCCCTACCACTCCCCTTTTTCTACTAACATGTCTCTCCACGTACACCCTAACATGACCATCACTTTGTCATACTGCTTTGCTACCTTGTAATTATCAGACATAAATCAGCCTGTGTCTTTCCTGTTAGGATCAAAGACAAGTGATTTGTATGGAATGAAATTCAGCAATGATGATTAATTAGCAACATTTAGTAGTACTTAAAAAAAAAAGTCTGTACAGAACTGAGTTAACAAACATTCACGTGGTGAAGGCACAAAATACCCTTTAATGAGTCAGGGTTTTTTTCCCCTCAGGGCCATGTGCAAAGACAATGTTGAGCTTAAGATAATACGAGTTTAAAGCCAATCCTGGTTCTACATATTATATTAAATGCTTTAAAAAAAAAAGTAATAAATGTACATACTGTATTGGGCTTGATCAATATTTCCTGTTCTTTGGATATGTCTCACCCAACTGTCTACTACGCCCCTGAATTACTACACTCTAAATACATAAAGTTTTGCATTTTTATTATTATTTTAGATTACTATTTTTATTTTAGTACTAAAACCTAACTGCCAAACAGCTGACTACTCCTCATGTTTTCTAGACTACCCCAACTTGACATTTCGTCCTATAGATTGTAAGCTCCTTAGAGCAGGGACTGGCCTTTTTTGTTAAACTGTACAGCGCTGTGTAACCCTAGTAGCGCTCTAGAAATGTTAAGTAGTAGTAGTACTATTTTTATACTCATGGTCGTCGAATCTGTACAGCAGGGAATGCAGATACTCACTGTCCATTATCAATGTTCATGTTCTGCATTAGATTCTCCTCTGCAACCTTCATTAGATTCTGAAAAACAAGATCACCCAGTTACCACTTTCTGACACAATTTCCGGCCAGTCATACATAGTCCTCATCAAATGTAGAAAGTACTTTTTAGAGTGATAAGCACACCCAACATGCCAGAGACTAGATAATTCCCGGACTGGGGGTAGGAAGCTAATTATGGCAGGAGTTTCTGAACATTTATGAGTAGGAGACGATGCTCTCACCTGCAGACTCTCTTTCAATTGGGGGATTAACATTCTATATTTCTGTACCGGGTCAAAGTCCTGTTGCTGTTGTTGTTGTTGCTGTGACACCGTGGCCTGTGAGCCCTGGACCTGGGACATCTGTGGAGGCATGGATTGCGCCATGAAGGCCAGAGCCGAGACCGACGGTGGAAGAGGGAGCGGAGGCGCCGGGGCTGAAACCGGAACAGAGCTCAGGGGCTGTGGAGCCGCCATCTCTCTTGCTTCCGGTTCTCGGCGCCCGCCCTCAGCCCTTACAGGGCTCGGATTGGACGACTGCGGGGAAGGGCTACCCACATTGATCACGTCCATTGGTCATTCTCTCTATCATTTACAAGCCCCCACATGGTACGCGGAAGTGACGTTTGAAAGCAATGGAGGAACTCACATGAATCCGGCGTTGCTTGTCGGCTCGGATGTCTATTAATAATTAAAAACAAAATATAAAGGGCCTTTCTGCTTCTTTTTCTAGCCCTTGACTCGGAGTTTGATCTAATAAATATCTGTTACCAAATTCCTTTGCCGTCAAGAACACACAGAAAAACACAACTCCCGTCATGCTCTTGTGCTAAAGTCCCCGACAACTTGCCATAGCGCCTTTATCAAAACTTGACATTTTTATAACAACCTTGGAAACCGAGGCTCTTTTTGCTTTAAAAAAATGTATTACAGAGTGCTCGCGGAAATTCAGTGTTTTGATTCCAATAGCCCTAGAACTCTATGCTGCTCCTTCCCGGTGTTTGCGAATATAATAACCAGGCGTTAGTTTAGACAGCCCCTGGCCCCTTTTGTGCGAGGGGCGGGGTTGAGAGGAGCAATACATCCCCGCTATAGGTAGTGGGGAAGGCAGGCCGTAACGCCGCATCCCTTGCTTGGCCATGGCACCCACTATCCAGACTCAAGCGCAGAGGGAAGATGGGCACAGGTACCGGGGCTTCATGGTGTAAATGGGGTTCTTTCGGCTCCTACCGGGCGAAGATTTAGATCTTTTATCCATGTTGTTTTGGGTCTGTAGCATGATCTGAGACTGTGACCAATGACGTTACGTGATGTCATAACTTTTTAAAAATAGATGTGTACGCTGTGACGTCATACTTTGGTTTGTTTACCGAGTTTGACATCTGATGTGCAGCAGTTTGAGCCCTGTGATGTCACCAGGGGAATCATGCAACTTCAATGCTCGTTTAAAACGTTAACGACTAATGTAAAGTGCCCAGTTGTCCTGCTGCGTGCCAGCCATGCATCAGCTGATTGCCCAGTGATTTTTACCCTGTAATGGCTTTATTGCAGAGGAGATAGAAAGAGGTACCCAGCAGACACACAAAGCTCTCAGATCACAGGGTCTGACAGCAGGTGAATTAGTAACTGACTGTACTAAGAACTATTCTTTCTTTTTATTTATTTATTTATTTATTGCATTTATATCCCACATTTCCCACCTATTTGCAGACTTTGTGTGGCTTACAATATTACTAGCCGTTGAGCCCGTGAAAATGGGCTACTTTTGGAATAGGGGGGTTTCCGAGCCCCCCCCCCCCCCAGGTCGCCGTCGCCCCTCCACCCGGCCCGAGCAGCACTGTAAACTTACATCAGCACGCAGCAGCAGGCACATCAGCAAAGCTGCCGTCAGGGCGGGCTTCCTTCTCTGCCTGTGTCCCGCCCTCGTGTGACATAACGTTGGCGAGGGCGGGACAAAGGCAAAGAAGGAAGCCCGACTGCAGCTTTGCTGATGTGCCTGCTGCTGCGTGGTGATGTAAGTTCACAGTGCTCGGGCCAGATGGAGGGGCAGCAGCAACTCTGGGGGAGGGGGAGCGGTTCCGACGTCTGCAGCATGCCAGTAGAGACTTCCCTCTCTGTCCCGCCCCCGTCATCACGTATTGACGCGGGGGTGGGGCAGAGAGGGAAGTCTCTACTGCGCATTTGCAAAGTGAGTACGGTCACTCGCCGTTTATATGTTTGATTTCCTTGGCAGGCACCAATCAAGAGTAGATAAACAATTGGATTACATACAAAGAACATGCGCAAGCAAAAAGGGACATGGTTATGGGTGGGGAAATGAGCATTTTCTGGGTATTATTATTATTTTGTGGGCATTACATTATTAGTATTAAACTGTAATCCATAGTGCAGATACATGTATAGAGGTGATGATACGTGCATTTGTGCTCTCTATCTGTATGTATTTTTGTTTGTGCTGGATCTCGTGTACTTGGCATCAAGTAGGCAGTTGTCTGTCTTTTACGCAGTATTACATTGGCATCCTGAAAGTGTATGTCTCTGGAATTTCTTAACATAATTGATGTCTGCTGTGTTTCTTTACAGGCCCAGTGCTCATCGAACGCTGCCAGAAAGGTGAGTGACTGATGGGACTGCTGCCTTTTGTGTTGCTTCTTTTCATCTGTCTTTCATTATTTATTTAATCATTCATTCATACATCCTATACCGCCTTTGTTAACAAGCAGTTCAAAACGGTGTATAGTATCATTAGGATACTATTGAACACAGCCTTTACTAATATTAAAATACAGCCTGGTTAAATTGTGCTTCTCGGGTCTGAGTACTACATCAGCAGCAGGCATAGCCCTATGAACAGGTGGCAGGCATTAAAACCCAGCTCTGCCTGCAGAACTCATTGATGACCTTGGGGGCATTGGTTGTGACCTAGTCACTTCTAATTAAGGCTGTTTTTCTTTTTTTTTTAATATGTTTCAGATCAGGAGTTGTCTGCCGAGTAAAATACTGCAATAGTCTCCCTGATATTCCATTTGATCCAAAGTTCATTACATACCCCTTCGATCAGAACAGGTAAGGCAATCATGACAGTGCTGTGAATAGGAAGTAACTCCAATTGGCATCAGGATCTTCTCAATGATAGTTGGTCTACCTTGCTTTTTCTGTCCAGTCATTGTTAGAAGTTCCTCAGAGACAACTGGGGCTCTCTCACTCTCTATTGAGTCACCGTGAGAAGTTCCTCAGTGACAACTGGGTCTCCCTCACTCCCTTTTTCCAGTCACCATGAGAAATTGCTAACTGCTGTGTCTTTTTCTCTCAGGTTTGTGCAGTATAAAGCCACTTCACTGGAGAAGCAGCATAAACATGATCTGCTGACAGAGCCTGATCTTGGAGTTACCATTGATCTGATCAATCCAGACACATATCGAATTGACCCAAATGGTAAGGATCTAGCTGGGAGTCACGGTGGCAGGCGAGGGGGGGAGAGAGAGTGTGAGTGTGTACATGCATACGCATATATATTTGTGTTGGATTAGGGCTGAATTTTGATTACAATTTTAATCACAATCGTGATTAAAGGTATGTTATTTCTTTATTTTTATCCCTCTGGTACTCCTTGTGACTCTGGGTGAGTCACTTAACCCTCAATTGCCCAAAGTCACAAGAAGCCACAGTTGGGAGGGGGAGATAACATACCTTTTAATCATTCAATTAATTGTAATTACAAATTTTAATTGAAATGAAGCCCTAAAAATATTAAAGAATAAAAAGTAATGAAAAGATAAGAAATACAAATTGAAAAATTACAAATTAAGAAAATCTAAAACAACATGCAAAATAGCTGTAACCAGCCTTACAGTTTTAAGAATGTAAGAATAGCTATACTGGGTTAGACCAAGGGTCTATCTAGCCCAGTATCCTTCTTCCAACAGTGACCAATCCAGGTCACAAATACCTCCACAAACCCAAATTAGTAGCAGCATTCCATGCTATCAGTCCCAGGGCAAGAAGTGGCTTCCTCCATATCCATCTCAATAATAGATTATGGACTTTTCTTCCAAGAACTTGACAAACCTTTTTTTTTAAACCTAGATATGCTAACCACTGTTAAATCATCCTCCGGCAGCGAGTTGTTTCAGAGCTTAACTATTCTTTGAGTGAAAACAAATATTTCCTCCTATTTGTTTTTAAAGTATTTCTTTGTAATTTCATTGAGTGTCTTCTGGTCTTTGTACATTTTGAAAGAGTGAAAAATAGATTTACTTTTACCTGTTCTACACCACTCAGGATTTTACAGACCTCAATCATCTCCCCCCTCGGCCGTCTCTTTTCCAAGTTGAAGAGCCCTAACCTCTTTAGCCTTTCTTCATGCGAGAGGAGTTCTCCTTTATCATTTTGGTTGCTGTTCTTTGAACCTTTTCTAATTCCACTATATCTTTTTTGAGATAAGGCGACCAGAACTGAACACAGTACTCATGGTGAGGTCGAAGCATGGAGCAATACAGAGGCATTATAATATTCTTTTCCTTTTTGGCCGCCACTGCCACCTCCGCACACTAGGCAGAAGATTTCAGCGTATAGACACCTAGATCTTTCTTAAATGCTGATTTCAAAGGTGGATCCTAGCATCAGGTAACTGATTCGGATTATTCTTCCCAATGTGCATCACTTTGCATTTGTCCACATTAAATTTCATCTGCCATTTGGATGCCTGGTCTTCCAGTTTCCTAAGGTCTTCCTGCAATTTTTCACAATGTACATTTGTTTTGACAACTTTGACTAGTTTTGTGTCATCTGCAAGTGTAATCACCTCACTCATTCCAATTGCCAGATCATTTATAAATATGTTAAATAGCACTGGACCCAGTGCAGATCCCTACGACACTCCACTATTCACCCTCTTCCATTGAGAAAAATGGCCATTTAACCCTGCCGTCTGTTTTCTGCCCAATAACCAATTCCTAATCCACAGAAGGACATCGCCTAGTATCCCATGACTTTTTAATTTTCTCAGGAGTCTCTCATGAGGAACTTTGTCAAAAGCTTCCTGGAAATCTAGATACACAACATCAACCAGCTCACTTTTATCAACATGTTTATTATCGCCTTCAAATAAATGAAGCAAATTGGTGAGTCAAGACTACCTTTGGCTGAATCCCTGCTGACGCTGTCCCATCAAACCATGTTTGTCTACATGTTCCATAATTTTATTCTTTTTAATAGTTTCCACTATTTTGCCCGGGACTGAAGTCAGGCTTACAGGTCTGTAATTTCCCAGATCACCCCTGGAACCCTTTTTGAAAATCGGCGTTACGTTGACCACCCTCCAATCTTCAGGTACTACAGACAATTTTAATGACAGGTTACAGATCACTAACAGCATATCAGCAATTTTATGTTTGAGTTCTTTCACTACCCTCGGGTGTATACCGTCTGGTCCATATGATTTATCACTCTTTTAACTTGTTAATTTGGCTTAGTACGTCTTCCAGGTTCACCGAAATTTCTTTCAGTTCCTCTGCATCATCACCCTTGAAAACCATTTCCGGTACAGGTAGATCTCTGGTACAGGTAGATCTCTTGCATCTTCTTCCGTAAAGACCAAAGCAAAGAATTCATTAAGTCTCTCCGCTATGGCCTTTTCCTCCCTGAGTGCCCCTTTTGCTCCTTCATGATGTAATGGCCCCACGGATTCGCTCACAGGCGTTCTGCTTCTGATGTATGTGAAAAGATGTTACTATGAGTTCTTGTCTCTGCGGCAAGTTTTTCTTCATATTCTAGCTTGACACTGCTTATGTTGCTTCTTATTTTCTTCATTCGGATCCTTTTTCCGCTCTTTTGGTTCTAATAGCCTTTTTCAATTCACCTTTTAACCATGCTGGCTGTCGTTTGCTCTTCTTTCAACCTTTGTTAATAAATGGAATACATCTGGTCTGGGCTTCCATGATGGTATTTTTAAACAACGTCTATGCCTGCTTTAAAGTTCTAACTTTTGCGGTCGACCCATTTAGCTTCTTTGTAACCACTTTTCTCATTTTGTTTTAGTCACCCTTTTGAAAATTAACTGCTGCTACAATAGATTTCTTTAGTGACTTTACTCCAGATATCAGCTCAAATTTGATCATGTTATGATCACTGTTTTCCAGTGGATCCAGCACCTTTACCTCTCGTACCATGCCCTGCAGTCCACTAAAAACTATATCTAAAATAGCTCCCTTTCTTTTCGGTTCTTGAACCGGTTTCTCCAAGAAGCAGTCATGTTATTACATTTAAGAATTTTTCCTCCCTAGTGCTCCCTGATCTAACGTTTATCCAGACAGTATTGGTAATTGAAATCAAAATTATCAAGAATCAGTGAATTCAGTCAATCATTACAATATTCTACTTGCTTTGTATGTATTGTTGGATTTGCTAGAAGTCTTTAAATAGTAGATGACGGCAGAAAAAGACCTGCACGGTCCATCCAGTCTGCCCAAGAAGATAAATTCATATGTGCTACTTTTTTATTTGTACTGTCCTCTTCAGGGCACAGACCATATAAGTCTGCCCAGCACTATCCTCGCCTCCCACCACCAGCTCTGGCACAGACCGTATAAGTCTGCCCAGCACTATCCCTGCCTCCCAACCACCAACCCCGCCTCCCACCACCAGCTCTGGCACAGACTGTATAAGTCTGCCCAGCACTATCCTCGCCTCCCAACTACCAGTCCCGCTTCCCACCACCAGCTCTGGCACAGACTGTATAAGTCTGCCCAGCACTATCCCTGCCTCCCACCACCGGCTCTGGCACAGACCGTATAAGTCTGCCCAGCACTATCCCTGCCTCCCACCACTGGCACAGACCGTATAAGTCTGCCCAGCACTATCCCCGCCGCCCAACCACCAGCTCTGCCACCCATTCTAGGCTAAGCTTTTGAGGATCCCTTCCTTCTGGAGAAAAAAAAGACCTCTGTGATTAGATGTGCCATTGAAAGAGCAAGAAGAATTTGACTGTGCTAGAACTTTGAACTTAAAGATAAGTACTGCCTATGTTGTAACTGGAAAATTGTATGTTGCATATCTTCTATTCTATATTTCTATTGTTTGAATATTTGAGGAAGATGTTGAAGGAAAAACTGAGTTTTTTTTTATGACCAATAGTTAATGTGAGCCACCTATATACTGAAGGTTTTTACCTACGAGATAGGTGGTCTCTGTTGTTCACTGAGGTCTTTTTTTTCTTTTTTTTTTCTCCACAATTTATTTAAAAATTTCTAGCATATCCAACAAATTGTTAACTAATTAGGTTGCACACGGAAATCCAGAATATGACTGGATTTGCGCACACAACTTAAGTCACACTATATAGAATCTGGGAGATAATTATATGCATATATATGTAAACTAAATCAGTTTATGCACATTTTGGCAAACTCTGCAGATAACTTTAACCTTAAAGGTTTGCTGCTATAATGAAAACAAAGCCACATGGCTGGTTTTTCCTTCATTACTGCTAAGGAAAATTTACCTGCAGAGATCTGCACCTGCTTTCTTTGTGGGTCATTTTTTGCATCAGGAACATCACATGTAGTTTTCTATAATCAACACTACACATGTCCACTTTCTTTGTTGTGTTTCTGATCCTTCTGTACACGAAATTTAGAATGGTAAGGCTCTGATGTTATTGAAGGTTTCTGTTGACATCACTAGCTTTAAGATGAAAACTCGGGCCAGTGCCTCCAAATGGGTTACATTTGGACACAGGATGATAGTAAAAAACTTTACTTCTCTCTCTCTGTCTCTCTCTGTCTGTCTGTCTGTCTGTCTCTCTCTCTCTCTCTCTCTCTCTCTCTCTCTCTCTCTCTCTGTCTCTCTCTCTCGTTCACAGGCTGTGGTATTCATAAGCAACATATCAAGTGCACTTGGAAATTCTTTTCAATCAAGGCAGTAGAGCAGCAGTACAGTTAGGACTGTTTTTGGTTTATATCTTTCACGTTCCATTCTGGTTTCTTATGTTCTTTTCTTTTTCAAGTTCTTCTGGACCCAGCAGATGAGAAGTTGCTGGAAGAGGAGATTCAGGCTCCCAGCAGCTCTAAGAGGTAACAAAAGAGGAATTTAGTTAAATCACATGTTTGTTGTACTGCCCTTAGTCCAAGAGCTTCCCAGTTGTTTCCAAATCATTTTTAAAGATCAGAGAAATAGAAAAAAGAGTTGCGTTCTAAGTTCAAGAGAGTAGAAATAAGGAAAGAACATTTTAAAGCCCCAGTGAGGTGAGCACACCGTGTTGCTGGGCTCCTGATATCCCCAAAAGCTCTAGTAGAAAAGAGAGGTTTCTGAAGGATTCGGGTGTTCCGCATCAAAGAAGAGAGGCTAAGCCAGGTTTCCCTATCCTTCACCTCCCTATACTCGAATAGAGCCTAAAATACCACTTGCTACCACTCATCTAAGGAAGTCACTTGAGACGGTGTATCCCTGGGTAAGTACTCATTTCTTCAGTCTCCCCTGAAACACTTGTGTCCTCTCCCTTCCAACCCTGCTTTTTACCTCATGAGCAGTCACCAGGACCTTACCACCTCACCTGTGTGGTGCCAGCTGTATCAGAGAGCATCTTGCCAGTCTGCAATGCAGGTGATAGCCAAGCAAGCCCTCAGTTTCATACCATGTTTTCCTTCCTTCTTGCTGCCTTCAGGTCCCAGCAGCATGCTAAAGTGGTCCCATGGATGAGGAAGACAGAGTACATTTCCACCGAATTCAACCGCTATGGCATCTCCAATGAGAAACCAGAGGTCAAGTATGTCCTAGTTCTATTTAAAAAAGGGGGATTGGGGGAGAGCAGTTAAGGAGATCCAGGAGAGGGCCTGGTGGGTGGTGAGAGGGGGAGAGCAAAGACGTAAGTTAAGAATGACAGTGTGGAAGTATTCCAGGCTGTAACTCACCTTGAGCTACTACTGAAAAAGGTGTGAGCAAAATCTAAATAAATAAAGAAGGAGCGTGAAGGGCGTGTTCCATCCATAGGGTGAGAGAGGAAGGTGAAAGTGGAACGACTGCTATGAACAGATGTGATTCCTAAATATTTCTTCTCTAGAATTGGAGTCTCAGTCAAACAACAGTTCACAGAGGAGGAGATCTACAAAGACAGAGACAGCCAGATCTCTGCTATTGAAAAAACCTTTGAGGATGCCCAGAAATCTGTGAGTGACTTTTGGTTTTTGGAGCTGGAGGGAGGGATCTGTGGGTGCAGCCTGGGACTCTGGTTTTCTCTATCTGAAGGATGAGCGAGTCTGTCCTGTGGCTTCTTTGGTTACAGATGTTAAAGGGAGGGGAAATAAGATCCTTTCTGTTAACCCTATTGTGCTGGGGAGATTGGGAAGAGGTTGATATAGTTTCTGTTTAGCTTCTTTCTGATGTTTTTGGCATTTGTGTATTTCCAGATTACACAACACTACAGCAAGCCTCGGGTTACGCCTCTGGAGGTCATGCCTGCATTCCCCGACTTCAAGGTAAGGTGTGTGCAGGGGGAGGAGGGGAGAGAGAGTGCCTTAGATAATCAATGACAGGACTGCTTGGTTAACTTTTCTCTGGATGATTGGGCTGGAGACTGAAGAGAGGTATGTAGGATGGCATAAGAACATGTCAGATGAAGAAATATTTCTCTGTCTCCCCAGATGTGGATTAACCCGTGTGCTCAGGTTATCTTTGATTCTGACCCAGCCCCGAAAGACACCAGTGGTCTTGCAGCGCTTGAGATGATGTCACAGGCTATGATCAGGTAGTGTGTGCTGCCACTGTTTTGTGTGAAGACCACAGCTCCTCTGTCTGGGTGTCAGTACAGTGATCACATGCATGTTGAGCCAGCTCTCTTTCTCTTTTCACTCAGGGGTATGATGGATGAAGAAGGAAATCAGTTTGTCGCTTATTTCTTGCCGGGTGAAGAAACCATGGGGAAGCGCAAGAGGGATTTCCAGGAGGGCCTAGACTACTTGGCTGACGATATGTACGTTAACTTGGCTATGAGAAAGAGGGGTAGGATGTGGGTGTGTCTGGCATTCTTGCACCTCTTAACCTCCTGAGGTAGCAGTTAACGAGTCAGAGTTATAGGGAAGATGGGGGTCACCTAATTGGACTTTCTTTTATCTTCAGGTATGAATACAAAATTGCCAGAGAGTACAACTGGAATGTGAAGAACAAGGCCAGTAAGGGTTATGAAGAGAATTACTTTTTCATTTTCCGAGAGGGAGATGGTGTCTATTACAATGAACTTGAGACCAGGTAAGTGGCAGGGGAGGAGGTGGCACGATTATAACAAAGCAGGGGCCTGGAGTGAGAGGGGGGCAGCTTCAGGGTTAGGGTGTAGGATTGTAGTGAGATACTGGCCCTGGGAGAGGATTTAGGGGATAAAATTCTAGGGAAGCGGAAGTCAATTACAGTGAAGATAAAAAAAGGACATAAACTGATTGGGAACTGGTGGTAGCAATTTCTAGACTGATTCTCTTAAGGGTTTATTAAATATGTTGCAATAATACATTTGCTTTTGTGATGTCCCTGTTAATACAAATTTAATAAAATGTTAAACTGATTGATTGGAAAGTGAGGATGGGGGAGACAGTCTTGATTTTGTTCCGGACCTGGAATCTGCCCCATTGCAGTTGAACAGGGAAACCCTCCTGGCCCTGATTGATTACCATTTTAAAGAAAATTTCCTCGGGGAGGGAGCATGTGTAGTACAAGGCAAGTTGGGAGGGGAGAAAGGAAGTATGGAGACGAGGAGATGATGAGAGAGAGGATCATGGTAACAGGAGAAGAGGTGGGAGAGGGAATCACAGTGATTCAGAGATGACACGTAGGCAGAAAATTTAAAGAGCAGCAGAGGATATGGAATTTCTGTTTATCTGCTGCTTTGAGTTGCAGTGCACAATATACAGCTTCATGGACTCTGAGCAGTGTTTGTCATTTCTCTTCTCAGGGTACGGCTCAGCAAGCGCAGGGCTAAGGCTGGAATACAGTCCAGTACCAATGCTGTCCTTGTGGTGAAGCATAGAGACATGAATGAGAAGGAACTGGAGGCACAGGTATGGAAGGAGGAGGGTACTGCGTTTCCAGGCACCCCTAGATCCTGCATGCTCAAGGCTTAGGGTGAGGGTGAAATAGAACTTCTGAAGGATGGAGAGTGGATAGGAGAGAGTCCCCCCCCCCCACCCCACCCCACCCATTCATTTCACCTATGGTTGCTGGGTAAGTGGAGTGACTCCTCTGTGGATCTTGGGGAGGGAAGAGGTAGGGAGTACAAAAGAGAACCCTGTGATGCTACGTGTGGTAGCTGGTACAGGGAGTCACTGGTGAATCTTGTGGATGGGAGAGTGGAATCAATTGTCAAAATAGTAGCTTATTGCATTGCAGGAAGCACGCAAGGCTCAGCTGGAGAACCATGAACCAGAAGAAGAAGAGGAAGAAATGGAAGTGGACAAAGAGGTCCAGGGATCAGGTGGGGCAATACTGCAGGAATAAATCTAAACTCTTGCTCATTTAGAGGGGGTTTTGTCTCTCTGCTGTGTGCTGGAGGGAAAGGGGAGAGGGGGGATGTAACAGGTTCTGGTCCAGTTTTGAGATGCTGGGGGTATGCTGCCTTTTGTTTTGAATCTGAGGGTGTTTTGGCCTTCGTTTGGGTTTGAGGGTGTTGTGCTTTCCCCCCTTTCTTTGGGGTATTGATCTGTGCTTACTCTAAAAACAATTTCTATTCTTTTGTTGTACAGAGGATGAAGGGGAGAAGGGGAGCGAAAGTGAAAAGGAAGCCAGCGCAGGAGAACGTTCAGGCAGTGAGAGTGAAGAAGAAGAAGAAGAGGAGGAGGGTGAGGAGCAAGAGGAGAAGGAAGGTGAAAGAAGTGCTAGCGAAGCTGAGAGTGAAGATCGTGCAGCTCGTGATAAGGAAGAGATCTTTGGCAGTGATGATGACAGTGAGGCAGAAGAAGAGCAGCAGAATGCAAGCGGAGGTGAGGAGGAGGAGGAGGAAGAGAGCCGGAGTGAAGAAGAGGAAGAGGACGAGGAGGAGGAAGAAGAAGAAGAAGAGGAAGAAGAGAAGGAAGGTGGCAAGAGCCCCTTCCACAGTGGCAGTGAGCACTCCAATCAGGAGAACGAGGAGCAAAGTGGCAGTGAACAGGCAACCGAGTCCAGCGAGGAGGGCAGTGGGAGTGACAGTGACTGAGCATCCACTTGCTTTTCCTTCTGTTGTCCTTAGAGACTCGGAGGAGCAGAGCTTCCCATACAAGGACCCTCTTTTCCTCACTCAGACCATTTTGCTCTCATGTGTTTTTTTTTTAAACCAGGTTTTACAGTGAAATGTTTTTGGGGGTTTTTTTTTTTTCTCTTTGGTTTTGTTGGTATTTGTATATTTTTTATGTTCTTGACTCATGTATATACTGTTACTTTCCAGATTAATAAATAAAAGGATTTTTGCTGAGCATCGCTGGTTCCATTGTGGGCAGATGGAAAGATCTTGGGGCTGCTTTGGGCTGGGTGGGAGAAAGAAGTCCAGGTGAGGAGGTAGATGGAAAGCCAGCTCTGATGAGGATGAAATGTGTTTGCAGTGAAGTTGGCTTTTAGGAGAAAGTGAGAAGAGGCCATATATGAACATGAGGCTGAGGCTCCTCAGATCTCAGGGAAAGCTAAGAAGAGAAAGGTAGGATTATCACACTGGAGCAAGGCAGGAATTTGTCGGAGTGCAGGGAGGATAGAGGGCAGGTCATACACTGACTTAAAAATAAATCTGCTGACTTAAAAATAAATCTGGGTTTGGATTACAGATCTGCAGTAAGGGGAATAATCTCTTCCTATTATTTTTGTTATTTTATTTCATTGAGTTTAGCTCACACCTTTTTCAGTAATAGCTCAAACTGAGTTACATTCATGTACTCTAGGTAGCCTAGTGGTTAGGGTGGTGGACTTTGGTCCTGGGGAACTGAGGAACTGAGTTCGATTCCCACTTCAGGCACAGGCAGCAAATTGTGACTCTGCGCAAGTCACTTAACCCTCCATTGCCCCATGTAAGCCGCATTGAGCCTGCCATGAGTGGGAAAGCGCAGGGTACAAATGTAACAAAAATAAAATAGATACTATTGGAGATTCTACATGGAATGTTGCAATAGCATGTAGAAGGCTGTCAGACTCACAGAAGCAGAAGCCTGCGCGGCCACATTGGTGATCTGCAAGGGCCGACTTCTACATGGAATGTTGCGCTAGTGGAATAGCAACATTCCATATAGAATCTCAAATAGTAACAACAGTGGAGGAGTGGCCTAGTGGTTAGGGTGGTGGACTTTGGTCCTGGGGAACTGAGGAACTGAATTTGATTCCCACTTCAGGCACAGGCAGCTCCTTGTGACTCTGGGCAAGTCACTTAACCCTCCATTGCCCCATGTAAGCCACATCGAGCCTGTCATGAGTGGGAAAGCACAGGGTACAAATGTAACAAAAATAAAATAGATACTATTGGAGATTCTACATGGAATGTTGCTATTCCACTAGCAACATTCCATGTTGAAGGCTGCGCAGGCTTCTGTTTCTGTGAGTCTGACGTCCTGCATTTACGTGCAGGACACGTCAGACTCGCAGAAGCCTGCGTGGTCACATTGGTGATCTGCAAGGGCCGACTTCTACATGGAATGTTGCGCTAGTGGAATAGCAACATTCCATGTAGAATCTCAAATAGTAGCAAAAGTGGAGGAGTGGCCTAGTGGTTAGGGTGGTGGACTTTGGTCCTGGGGAACTGAGGAACTGAGTTTGATTCCCACTTCAGGCACAGGCAGCTCCTTGTGACTCTGGGCAAGTCACTTAACCCTCCATTGCCCCATGTAAGCTGCATCGAGCCTGTCATGAGTGGGAAAGCCCGGGGCACAAATGTAACAAAAAAAAAAAAATTATCATGTCTTACATCTTATTGTCACGAATTATTCACAAAACTGGGAAATATATTTGCTGAGACAGAGACTTGGCAAACCCTGATTGTGTCCTGCTGTACGTGTCCTTTCTAGACCTTATGCCCCATTGTAATCCGGAACCCAGCTACTGGTTTGTGACTGAGATAAGGGCCCATGTCGCTAGCTGTATCTATGAAACAGGCAAGGCCTCACAGCTGAGCTGTGACTGAGAGAGAGCAGACCTGATTATAGTTGCAGCTGGGGGTCCAAAGTAAAGGCTTTGGCAGACACAGCCCAGGCCCTGGGCAGTGACAGATAGATGGGGCTTCAAGCCCTGTTGGCAAATAAGAGATTGACTGGACTCCATCTGTGACTCAGAAAGAAGTCATGCATCCCCTAGGAGCCCTAACTCAAGTTGGTATTATCTTACTGCGCTCTTCTTCATTTAAGGCCCATGAATCAATGGTGGCTCCTGATTCTGGTTGCATTTTTATTTTTTCAAATTTAAGTTGATATCAGTGATCCACATGGGCCAGATCAAAGTCTCATTAGTTAGTACAGACAGCAAGGAAGAGAAAACTGGCTTAATTGTTTGGTACAGCAAAAGAAAGGGATTGCGAGGGACTGTGGGAAAGAAGCAACTTGCACATAACTTCTGGTGTTTGTTCCTCTTCTGGCAGCCTGTGGGGCACCATGGATTGTAACTTTGCCCAAGAAAGGGGTCTAACTGGAACCAAACTGTTCGGAGGCAAAATGAAACAGGCCTTCCTAGCCCTACAGATAATCAGCAGGTCTCTGATGAGGTCAGGGTGAGTCGAAGTACAGAATGGAGGGATGAGAAAGAGACTGGGGAAATTTTGATTTAATTACTTGCCTTTCCAAACCTGAGTTCAAGACCTCTTACACTCAGAAGAGGGAGGAAGTCATCGACTCATACTGATAAGCAGTATCATTCACTAGTCCCCATACGGAAGATTTTGTGAGCTCCTTCCAGCCTTGTTGAATCCAAAGTGTTTTCCCCTTGACCAATAGTTAAGACCATCAGAATAGATGTTGGAGGAATCCACATATACGTTAGGGGGTCTCTGACCTATATAAAGGCAGGCAGAACCACTGGAGTGGAGGAATGGCCTAGTGGTTAGTGCAGTGGACTTTGATCCTGGGGAACTGAGTTGGATTCCCACTGCAGCTCCTTGTGACTCTGGGCAAGTCACTTAACCCTCCATTGCCCCTGGTACAAAATAAGTACCTGAATATATGTAAACTGCTTTGAATGTAGTTGCTAAAACCTCAGAAAGGCGGTATATCAAGTCCCATTTCCCTTTCCCTATTTGAGATTCTACATGGAATGTTGCTGTTGCTACTATTTGAGATTCTGGAATGTTGCTTCTATTGGAGTTTCTTCATGGAATGTTGCTACTATTTGAGATTCTACATGGAATGTTGCTTTTCCACTAGCAACATTCCATGTAGAAGCCTGCCCTTGCAGATCAGCAACGTGGCCACGCAGGCTTCTGTTTCACAGAAACAGAAGCCTGCGCGACCGCATTGCTGTTCCACAAGGGCAGGCTTCTACATGGAATACTGCTAGTGGAGGAGTAGCTTAGTGGTTAGTGCAGTGGACTTTGATCCTGGGGAACTGAGTTCAATTCCCACTGCAGCTCCTTGTGATTCTGGGCAAGTCACTTAACCCTCCATTGCCCCTGGTAAAAAATAAGTACCTGAATATATGTAAACTGCTTTGAATGTAGTTGCAAAAACCTCAGAAAGGCAGTATATGAAGTCCCATTTCCCTTCCCTATAAGGGGGATGTTGTAACCAAATTGTATACATCTCTTTAACTTGGTGTGGTCCTGAAACCAGGGGCAAATGGGCTAGTGAGGGTTCTGAAAAGATCCTTACACTGTTTTGGGGGCTCAATTATTTTGATATTTTTTCTCTCTTTTTTAAATATCTCAGTAGCTTTTGTGCTTTTGCTTTTGCTACTTCAGTTTATTATTGGAACTAGTGGTGTAGCCACCCCCAACCACTATGGGCTGAAGCCTACCCAGCAGTGGTGCACTCTATCTGAAAACTTCCTTCAGTCCTCCAAGGTATTCAGAATGCCATTCTGCTAAGCTCAGCAGTAGGTGTTCTTGAGCCCAAGCCAGCACTTAGCGCATGCGTTAAGTGCCAGTATCCAGGTGGAGAGGACATTTTGTGCCCATCCATTCTATCCCTAGAGCCACCCAAAATTTGCAGTCTGGCTATGCTACTGATTGGAACACATGAATGCTGCTTATTTCAATTGATGTTTTGAATCTTTCTCATTATCTTAGGTGATCTTGTTCCTTGGCACCCCGGTCTATCGGAGATACTTTTCTTTCAGTACATTTTTTCCAAGGAGGAACTGTTATCTTTCTCCTCTTATTCTGGCTTGGTGTCCTTTATATACTATGTATACCGTTTTGCATGTAGTTGCAAAAAACACAGAAAGGCTGCATATCGAGTCCCATCCCCTTTCCATTTTTGGTAGGATTCTCTCAGAAACTGTTTTTGCTGCGTAATTCTTGATTCAGCTTACCTCTGTAATATCAATAGATGGTTGCTTTATATGTTGCATTCCCTGTTATATAATCCTTAGTGCACTGCTTCCCAAACTTTTCTCCAGTATGACCCAATTTTAACAATTGAAAATACATGTGACCCCCCAGAGACCAATGCCAATTATTACTGAAATATCATATAAAGCAGCATATTCATTGTTGCTTCTTAAGATTTAATAATTCAATTTTTTCAATTATTTAAGATGTACTCAATATGCCTGAGACACATGGGTTCACAAATTGCAACACAGATTCTCAAACTTCTTTCGTACCACAGGCACTGAGGTATTGAGTAAGCCTGTCTCTTTTGAGGTAGGGTCTGTGGGTAATGTGTATGTTCACAATTTGGGGTCGGTGTATGCAAGGGGGTTTATGTGACTGTGAGGGGAGTGACTGGGTATGGTTTATTAGAGTAGATGGAAGGAAGGATGTCTACAACATTGGAGCTGGGGTCTCTGTGCAAACTTTTATGTCAGTGAATGGGTGTGGATGACTGAGAACATGATTGCATAGAGAATGAGTGACTATGAGTGGTGTGTGTCACCTCTTTCCTTCCCTTCAGTTTACTCTCACCCTGCTACACCATTCTTTTCCTTCCCATCTCTCTGTCCACTTCCCTTCTGTCTCCAGTCAACCACCTCACCGACCTTTGCCATTCCTCAGATTCACCTCCCCTACTCATTCCCAACACAGGCTCACACAGTCCCTCACTCTCTCAGCCTCATCCCCTGACTCCCAAGCTCTCCAAGCTATCTGCTCCCTGACCTCTTCTCTCAACCTTCACCACAGGCTCATTCTCTTCTCCTTCTTCCTTCCCAACATCTCTCTCCTCTTTCAAATTTCCATCACAAACTCATCCCCCCTCTCTGTTCTCCCTCCAAGACTTAAATCATTCATCCTTCTGTCTTCCAAGACTTACCCTCATATTCTCATCCCCTGAACTCAATCACTTATCCAATCCTCTGTCTCCCTCCCTCTCAAAGGCGGCATTTTCCATCTATCCCCAGGCTTAACCCCTTATCCTCTCTGCCTCCCCAACCAGTTCATTTTTCAAAAATACCCATTCTGCCCCATGCCTTTAAGGCAATAACTGTAGTGATCATTGAGGGAGACAGGAGAAAGGTCAGGAAAGCAGTGTAACTCAGCTGATGGAAATTGGGTGGCAGCCTGAGGCAGAGCAAGCACAAGGCATGGTTGGAGATCTAGTGGTAGAGTAAAGAGGAGCAGGACTGGGTTGGTGGTAGCAGCCATAAGGAGAGGGAGAACAGCAGATCTGATCACTGGTGGTGAAGATCCAGAGGCAGGGTGAGAGAGAAAAGGCTTCAATTAGCAGTGGAGAGCGATGGAGCAGCAAGGAGAAATTGATATTGTCTCCTATGTGTGCCTCCCTGCATTGTACTGTAATAGGGCCAGGAAAAACTGCATGGAAAGGTATGACTGGCCAGCTGGGCAGAATAAGGTGTGCTGGGTAGAACTAGGGCAGCAAACAGAGGCATGCTGGACAGAGAGAGTGAGTGGAAGAGAGCATTGTTTAAGAGGCTGCAGCTTGTAGCCAGAACTCTAGTGCATGCAGAGTTACCATGCTGTGTATATGATGAGCACAGAAGGAGTGAGTGACAGTTCTGAAGTGCAGTTAGAAGAGTAGGCTTGAAAGAGAAGCAGCTGAGAGATGTGTTGAAGATTTTAGTTGAGGCGTTGGTAAAACCATCTTATCTGTCTTTATTAAGTTTTTAATGGTAAGGAATAAGGACAGTGTGTGTGTGAGAGTGGAGAAGCTGCTTCTGAAGTGAGTAAATATCTCTTTTTTTTTTTTAAAGTTACATTTGTACCCCGTGCTTTCCCATTCATGGCAGGCTCAATGCGGCTTACATATACAGGTACTTATTTGTACCTGGGGCAATGGAGGGTTAAGTGACTTGCCCAGAGTCACAAAGAGCTGTGCCTGAAGTGGGAATTGATCTCAGTTCCTCAGGACCAGAGTCCACCACCCTGACCACTAGGCCTTTTATCTGTCACATTCTCAACCTCTCACTTTCCACTGCGACTGTCCCTGCTGCCTTTAAACATGCTGTGGTCACACCTCTCCTTAAGAAGCCTTCACTAGACCCTACTTGTCCCTCTAATTACCGACCCATCTCCCTCCTTCCTTTTCTCTCCAAATTACTTGAGCGTGCTGTTCACCGCCGCTGCCTTGATTTTCTCTCCTCACATGCTATTCTTGACCCACTACAATCTGGTTTTCGCCCTCTCCATTCAACCGAAACTGCGCTTACTAAAGTCTCCAATGACCTATTACTGGCTAAATCCAGAGGTCAATATTCCATCCTTATTCTTCTTGATCTTTCCGCTGCTTTTGACACTGTCGATCACAGCATACTTCTCGATACCCTGTCCTCACTTGGATTCCAGGGCTCCGTCCTTTCCTGGTTCTCTTCCTACCTCTCTCTCCGCACCTTTAGTGTTCACTCTGGTGGATCCTCTTCTACTTCTATCCCTCTGCCTGTCGGCGTACCTCAGGGTTCTGTTCTTGGTCCCCTCCTCTTTTCTATCTACACTTCTTCCCTTGGTTCATTAATCTCATCCCATGGCTTTTCCTACCATCTCTATGCTGATGACTCCCAAATCTACCTTTCTACCCCTGATATCTCACCTTGCATCCAAACCAAAGTTTCAGCGTGCTTGTCTGACATTGCTGTCTGGATGTCTCAACGCCACCTGAAATTAAATATGACCAAAACCGAGCTTCTCATTTTCCACCCCAAACCCACCTCCCCGCTCCCCCTGTTTTCTATTTCTGTTGATGGCTCTCTCATTCTCCCTGTCTCCTCAGCTCGAAACCTTGGGGTCATCTTTGACTCTTCTCTCTCCTTCTCTGCTCATATCCAGCAGATTGCCAAGACCTGTCGTTTCTTTCTTTACAACATCCGTAAAATCCGCCCCTTTCTTTCCGAGCACTCTACCAAAACCCTCATCCACACCCTTGTCACCTCTCATTTAGACTACTGCAATCTGCTTCTTGCTGGCCTCCCACTTAGTCACCTCTCCAGTCGGTTCAAAACTCTGCTGCCCGTCTCATCTTCCGCCAGGGTCGCTTTACTCATACTACCCCTCTCCTCAAGACCCTTCACTGGCTCCCTATCTGTTTTCGCATCCTGTTCAAACTTCTTCTACTAACCTATAAATGTACTCACTCTGCTGCTCCCCAGTATCTCTCCACACTCGTCCTTCCCTACACCCCTTCCCGTGCACTCCGCTCCATGGATAAATCCTTCTTATCTGTTCCCTTCTCCACTACTGCCAACTCCAGACTTCGCGCCTTCTGTCTCGCTGCACCCTACGCCTGGAATAAACTTCCTGAGCCCCTACGTCTTGCCCCATCCTTGGCCACCTTTAAATCTAGGCTGTAAGCCCACCTCTTTAACATTGCTTTTGACTCGTAACCACTTGCCTCCACCTACCCTCCTCTCTTCCTTCCCGTTCACATTAATTGATTTGATTTAGCTCTTTGAGCAGGGACTGTCTTTCTTCTATGTTTGTGCAGCGCTACGTACGCCTTGTAGCGCTATAGAAATGCTAAATAGTAGTAGTAGTAGGCCACTCCTCAGATCTGATTTGTGGGGAAAACTTGAAATATATATTGGAAGGAATTAAAAATAAGATGGATGAATAAATGTTAATTTTTATAGGACAGAAGTATTTACAAACTGATTTTAAAGAACTTTGGAGGTGTCTGAGGAATTCAAATGATTTTTTTTTTTTTTACTAAACTGAAAGCTGTGAGGAATTAATAAAGGTCCACAGTCTGATGAACCTGGATAGTGAGTTACTAAGGGACACAGGTTCAGCTGAGCAGAAGTTTAATATAATTTAATTTGAACTGACCACTTATGAGGAGCTGTTTACACTGTGCTGAATGAGCTAACAGTGGTGCTATAGCCTGACAGGGAACTGTAGGTTAATTAATTGATAGAGGTACTTATATGGCTCAGGACACAGTTAAACAGTTATACTGCTAACAATTATCCTGATCTCGTGTCTAGGGAGATTTGACCTCTAATGCCTACTAAAAGTAGCTAGCCAAGCTGGAAAAAGGAAACCATAGGCACAGATGAAATATATATTAATTTATTAAGTAAAGAAAATATATAATAAATATTCTGAAGCAAAGTGCCAAGCAAAATTACAAAAATACTTGCTATTGATCAGAACAATACAACTGATATCCTAATAATCCTTATGAGAACTTAGCACGTCGTATGCAAAATACAGATTAGCTGAATACTCCACTGACCAAAAAGCCTGACGTAACCTGTCTCAGAATAAACTAAGGACTCACTATCCCCATCTATCTATAGGTAATAAATCCTGAATCTCACCATGCCGTCTGGCAGTCTCCAAATGGTAGAGAAGTGGATTTTTCCTCACTCGAGCTGAAACGTCAGCGAGCCTCCCAGGAATAGGTCCAAGAATTGTATCTCTGAATGCAAAAGGGTATATATAGTCTTTGATGAGGTCTGATGTGAAAGCTGAGCTAACCTTGAGTTCGTTACACAGCAGGCAGTTCACTTGGTAGGAAAATAGTCTCTTGCTCTCTTTAGAGCTTCCTGTTCATTGGCACATCCTCTAGTGTTCTTCCTTCTGGTCTCTTCTCATTCTCCGGTCTCCGACTCACTTCTCTGACACACCAACTCAACTTTCTTCAGTCCAAACCTTAGGTATCCAAGATGGTCAGATGATACCTGTGGACCAATCACACACCATGACCTATGTCCAACATAGTCATGAAGAACCCTTTGTTCTAGACGTGAAGCGGTTATCAAGGGCAGGCAAACTCTCTGTATGGTTCCATTCTTTTTGCTATGGATATTTTTCTCCTACAAGCTTCCCAGGGAGATAACGGGTGCCAACTTGCAACAAATAATATGTCCTTGGGTGCAGCAAACTTTGCAATGCTCAGCAGTACTTTTCCATTGCAAGCAAGCTGGATTCTAATAGTGGCAGATGAATGCAGGTCACAAGGCTTCAGAAGCCATTTTGTTAGAAGAATGGTTCAGGCTTGTATAGGCCCAAACCAGCAAAGGTGAGATCTCAGGTAAATACCCCTACAGAACTCTGAGAGGGAGAGAGTGAGCTGCGCTTAGTTTATCTTAGAACTCAGGAAAAGTTAATTCTGGTGAAAATTTCATTGTGGGAGTTTATTAAAACTGGAAAAAAACAACAACACAGTGGTGCTTGATCCAAGCAAATAAGAACTTAATGGTACTAAGTCACCTGGACTATTGAAATCATAAAGAAACTCCAAAGTGCTCAAAACACCGCAGCCAGACTTAGTTTTGGAAAAACAAGATACGAAAGCGCCAAACCACACTGGCTCCCGATCAAAGAACATATTGCCTTTAAAATCTGCACGCTAGTTCATAAAATCATCTACGGCGAGGTCCTGGGATACATCAGTGGCGTAGCTACATGGGGCCTGGGCCCCCGTAGATTCAGCCCTGGCCCCCTGCCGATGACCCTCTTGAACCCCCCCCCCACCACCACCAACCCCCCCCCCCGCTGTCGCTGTCCACCCCGCCGCTGCATGAGGTACCTTGTTTGCTGGCGGGGGTCCCCAAACCCCGCCAGCCGAAGAGTCTTCTTCAGCACCGGAGTTAGTAGACTCTGGCGCCTTCGTTCAACGAAGTTTGTGTGAAGATCAGCTGGTTTTGATGCCTTACGTCCTGCACCATGCATGTAGCGGGAGGGGGGGGGTTCAAGAGGGTCGTACTCGGGAGGGGGGAGGCGGCTAAACAGTGCCCCCCCACCTCGGGCTCTGGCCCCCCTCCCGGCGAGGTCTGGCTACGCCCCTGGGATACATAGACCTCATCGACCTACCAGCCAGAAACACTACAAGATCAACACATACATACTTAAACCTCCATCACCAAAGCTGCAAAAAACAAATATAAATCAACCTACGCATCCAGCTTCTCCTTCATAAGCATGCAATTATGGAACGCACTATCAAACGCCATGAAAACAACGCATGATCTACCAAATTTTCAGAAATCAATAAAAACTAATCTATTCAAAAAGGCATACCCTAATGACCCAACCTAAATGCCTCGATCCTGCAACACAAGAAAACTACTACCCGACCTGGACAAAAACTTAACCCTTCCTCCCTATTCCCTAATGTGTCTATCACACATGAACCTTCTACTATATCACAATTGTATCTGTTATACTGGAACTGGAGATCGCCACCACAGTACTATGTAAGCCACATTGCGCCTGCAAATAGGTGGGAAAATGTGGGATACAAATGCAATAAATAAATAAATAAATCAAATTTTGGCTTTAGTCTCAGTTTAATAAAGCTGTGAGAAACTTCACCTTTGACAACTGGTTTAGGTTGTGGTGTGCGTGGCATTGTATGCACTTTATGAAAATGAGAAGAAACAATTTCAAGGGTAGACTATGGAACATGTTTTTAAAGTTAAAAGAAAATAGGTTATCAATTATTCTTTAATTTTAAATTAATTAGTAGTCTAGGCTGCTAAGCCAATGAAGAAACTGAGGGCTTCTTTTACAAAGCTGTGCTACCGGTTCCCGCACAGCAAATGAGAGGAAGCCCATAGAAATTGAATGGGCTTCCTCTCATTTATCGCACAGGAATTGCTAGTGCGGCTTTGTAAGAGGCCCTGACTGAGGTTAGGAGAAGAGAGGTAGGGTTTTCTCTTTTTAAGTTTTTTTTTTTAATTTTAAGATAGAACAGTAGGAGTTCTTGGATCTTGACATTGCTGGCTACGGAGGAGACATGGACACAGATGGGTGGAAGAAAAATTAAGGTACCCAATGTGAAAGAACATCAAGCTAGTGAACATAATTTTTCATCTAAAAGCAGTTTTACTGTGCACACACATATATACAATTGTTGTTTTTCACTTAATGAGAAAATCTCAGAGTACAAATTAGTAATTGTACACATTACAAATGCCAGTACAGGGCCCTGGGAAGAGGTGGATTGCACTGAAGAATATTAGGTCACCTTCCCCAACCATGCTGACACTTAATTTATTCACATAGGTTGATATACCGCAATTTGTCCATGGAGGCAACTATGTGGTTTACAATCCTAAAACAGCAAGTAGGGGTATGAGACAGAAGGGAGGGGAGACTTAAACAAGAGGTACAGCCAAAGGCTTCTGTATACAGGAGGGTCTTGAATAGTGAAACTTGAGGTAAGAGGGTTCTAAGTAAATGTGAGGTGGGAAGGAGTTCCAGAGCAAAAGCCCTTAAAAGCTGAATCTGGTTTCTCTGGAGATAGGCAAAAGGAAGGGCGAGAGGGGATGGAAAGATTACCAGATGAGGAATGAAGGGAACAGGAAAGCGTGTAAGGGGTAAGGAGAGAGGAAAGATATGAGGGGGCTGATGGAAGGCGAGACTTAAAGACAAGACAGAGCTGCTTGAACTTAATTTGAGATGAAACAGGAAGCCAGTGCTTGATGCAAAGAGGGGGGGGGGGGGGGGGGGGTAACATGGCCAAAGTGGCAAGCAGAGTGGAGGGCCTTTACAGCAGTGGATTGGATGAGCTGGAGATGCTTCAGGGAATAGAGGGGGAAGCCAGCAAAGAGAGAGTTTTAATAGTCAACGTGGGAGATAAAAAGGGAGAGGAGCAGTGTGTGCGGGAGGGAGGGGTCAAGGATGGGGTGCAAAGGACGGATACACTGAAGAGCAAAGAATGATGAATGTAGTCAATTTGGGGCTTGAAGGAGAGATGAGAGTCAAAGATGAAGCCGAGAGTCTATAATACTATCACGGAATGGTAGTGGATGACTGTCAAGGATGCGGGGGGAGGTGGGGGGATGGGGAAAGTGAAAAGGAGATGGCTTCACATTTATTAGAGTTGAGGAACAGGTGGTTTTCTTTGAGCCAGGATGAGAACCTCGATAAGCAAGCATTAAGAGTAGATAGGGTGGTTGAGGGGTCAGTGGAGCAGCAGGGGATTTTGATATTCTCAGTGTAATTAAATGGAACAAAGCCCTGTTCTGGGGGGGGGGGGGAGGGGGAGAGAAAGAGGTTGAAGAGGGCAGGAGTAAGGATAGAACCTTGAGAGACACCAGAGGGTATGTTGGGGCCAACAGGAGAAATGTCCGCTTCTATTCTAGTAGCCCTTGGTCTGCCAATTCTGCATCAAGTCCCCAAAAGGAGGAACTTACAGGCTCACTCATACTATGCTTCCAAAACACACTCCAAACTATTGATCATCCCAGATCAAAAATGCAGAAGCTTGGGGCAGTCTAGAAAGTGATACACTAAGCTGCCCCAGCCCAGCCCACCCTTATCACAAATGTAATCCAATTTCTCCTTTTATTTTTTATTATAAATAATGGCAGCATCCAAATTCAGATATATTCACAGGTATTTTAATGAACCCCTGGACCATGTAAATGGAAAAGATGGAAGCTGCTGGCTCTTGCACTACCTGAGATGGCTACACCAAAAAAATCAATGTGTCATCAGCCAAGGATTGATTTTCTACTCTTGGGACCCGATAGTAATCCCTTTTATGCTATCAGTTTGGCTACTTTTACTTACCAATGGTTAGATCGAGAGAACAAGCATAGGTGACAGGGGGCAACCCTGTTTTGTGCCCCTCTCCAACCCACACCTGCCAAAAATTCCCTCATGATGCCAAACTGAGGTAACATCCAAGAATATGACCCTATATTTTATCAAACACTTTTTCTGCATCTAAACTAGTGATAACATCTCTTGGTTGTCCTCCCCTTGTTTGTAGTTCACTCAGCGCTTTAACAATATTTGTAGAAGCATACCTTCCTGGTACAAAGCCAGTTTGGTCTGGTGTATTAAAAATGGTAAGACTTTCCCCAAACGGGCTGCTAAAATAGTGCCAAAAAGTTTAATGTCCTTGTCTAATAAAGAAATAAGGCAATTGCCGAACAGCTCATTATCCTTGCCTGGTTTGGGTAACACTACAATAGTAACATGAGTAAAATCTGCCCTAAAGTACATAAAGCCTGGCAGAGTTCCCTGAAGGGGCCAAATAAATGATTCTCTACAAGATTTTTAACATTCAGGTTCCAGGCCATCAGGCCCAGGGGCCTTTTAGCAGCTTAAGACACTTAATTGTTTGTTTTATCTCTATCCCCAAAATTGGGGCATTATGGCTCAGCATCTGGTCTGGTATCGAGGAAGGGAGCTGAAGTCTACAAAAGAACTCTTCCGTGATAGCTACATCTTAAAGGCCTCTACCAAACAAAGATTAATAAAATTGTACAAATGCTGTCTGGCTTATCTACTGCTTTGGATACCAGGGAACGCAATGGTTTAAAAAAAAAAAATGGGTTATCACTTGTTTGACTGTCCTATGCATAACTTATGTGGCCAGTAGCTTGCTCATCTTATTGCCCCACCTATGGTGTTTATATGTATATAACTGTATAACCCTGGCTGCCCTTCCATATGAGGAATGGCTAAAGAGGTTAGGGCTCTTTAGCTTTCAAAAGAGACAGTGGACGGCAGCTATTATAGAGGTCTATAAAATCCTGAGTGTCGTGAAACAAGTAGAAGTGAATGGAGAAATTAGATCTTACCTGCTAATTTTATTTCCTTTAGGCTCTCCAGACCATTCCCAATGAGTGAGTATTATGCCCTCCTTCCAGCAGATGGGGGAGACTGAGAAACCACTGAAGACTTGTCTGTATTAACGCCTGTGTAGTCCTGCCCCTTTTAGAATTACTATTGACAAAGCCAGCCAAGATGATGTGAACAGAAGCCCCTGAATGCATAGTCCACAGGGAAACAAAGAACAACCAGAATAGAAAGAATCCTGTACTCACCTCACAACCTGGTTGTTCACACGAGGCCAGCTAAAGGCTCAGATTAAGAAAATGTTATGATATTGCTGAGCTCTGGTTTCATTTTGTTTTTTTCTTCTGCAGAAAGGTCCCACTAGTGTCCAGAATTGCACCCCAAAGAGACCAACCCCAAAACAGCACTGAAGAATGCAGAATCGGGAGGGTGTGGGAATGGTCTGGAGAGACTAAAAGGAAAGAAAATTAGTAGGTAAGATCTAATTTCTCCTTCCTTGGAGTCTGCTCCAGCCCATTCCCAACAAGTGGGAAGTACCAGAGCAGTACCTAACAAGGGCGGGAAGCAGACAAACCCTGAGACAACACCATAGCCCCAAAATCTGCCTCCCGGCGAGCCTGCACATCCAATCTGTAATGCTTCACAAACGAATGGGGGGACGACCACAGGGCGGCTCAACAAATGTCCAGAATTGGAACAAGGGTGCATTCAGCCCACAAAGTGGACAGAGCACGCGTGGAACATGCTGTAAACACCGCTGAAGAAACGTTTCCTTGAGCCACCTGGCCAGAGTGGCTTTTGAGGCCATATGACCACCGACAAATTATCCGACTGATGGAAGTCCTTTGTGCAGTGCAAATAGGGAAAGGAAATGGGACTTGATAAACTGCCTTTCTGTGTTTTTTGCAAATACATTCAAAGCAGTTTACATAGCATATACAGGTACTTATTTTATTTGTACCTGGGGTATTGGAGGGTTAAGTGACTTGCCCAGAGTCACAAGGAGTTGCAGTAGGAATTGAACCCAGTTCCCCAGGATCAAAGCCCGCTGCATTAACCACTAGGCTACTCCTCCACTAAGAGCGGAGCCCTCAACATCCAAGCAATAATGCAAAACAGAGTCCTTCCTGCGAAACACAGGCAGGAAAACAGTCTGAATGAGATGGAAGGAAGAAATGATCTTCGGCACAAATGAAGGAAAGGAACGGAGAACCATCTGCTTCTTGCAAAAGAGAAGAAAGTGCTTCCAACAGAAGAAAGCCTGTATCGCAGAGATACAAAGTGCTGGAGTGATAGCCACCAAAAAGGCAACCTTCAGGGAGAGATCCTTCAAAATAGCCAAGGACAATGGCTCAAAGGGCGCCACCACCAAGAGGTTCAAATCCCAAGGTGGAACCACCTCACAAACAGGAGGACATACAGTGGGGGAAATAAGTATTTGATCCCTTGCTGATTTTGTAAGTTTGCCCACTGACAAAGACATGAGCAGCCCATAATTGAAGGGTAGGTTATTGGTAACAGTGAGAGATAGCACATCACAAATTAAATCCGGAAAATCACATTGTGGAAAGTATATGAATTTATTTGCATTCTGCAGAGGGAAATAAGTATTTGATCCCCCACCAACCAGTAAGAGATCTGGCCCCTACAGACCAGGTAGATGCTCCAAATCAACTCGTTACCTGCATGACAGACAGCTGTCGGCAATGGTCACCTGTATGAAAGACACCTGTCCACAGACTCAGTGAATCAGTCAGACTCTAACCTCTACAAAATGGCCAAGAGCAAGGAGCTGTCTAAGGATGTCAGGGACAAGATCATACACCTGCACAAGGCTGGAATGGGCTACAAAACCATCAGTAAGACGCTGGGCGAGAAGGAGACAACTGTTGGTGCCATAGTAAGAAAATGGAAGAAGTACAAAATGACTGTCAATCGACAAAGATCTGGGGCTCCACGCAAAATCTCACCTCGTGGGGTATCCTTGATCATGAGGAAGGTTAGAAATCAGCCTACAACTACAAGGGGGGAACTTGTCAATGATCTCAAGGCAGCTGGGACCACTGTCACCACGAAAACCATTGGTAACACATTACGACATAACGGATTGCAATCCTGCAGTGCCCGCAAGGTCCCCCTGCTCCGGAAGGCACATGTGACGGCCCGTCTGAAGTTTGCCAGTGAACACCTGGATGATGCCGAGAGTGATTGGGAGAAGGTGCTGTGGTCAGATGAGACAAAAATTGAGCTCTTTGGCATGAACTCAACTCGCCGTGTTTGGAGGAAGAGAAATGCTGCCTATGACCCAAAGAACACCGTCCCCACTGTCAAGCATGGAGGTGGAAATGTTATGTTTTGGGGGTGTTTCTCTGCTAAGGGCACAGGACTACTTCACCGCATCAATGGGAGAATGGATGGGGCCATGTACCGTACAATTCTGAGTGACAACCTCCTTCCCTCCGCCAGGGCCTTAAAAATGGGTCGTGGCTGGGTCTTCCAGCACGACAATGACCCAAAACATACAGCCAAGGCAACAAAGGAGTGGCTCAGGAAGAAGCACATTAGGGTCATGGAGTGGCCTAGCCAGTCACCAGACCTTAATCCCATTGAAAACTTATGGAGGGAGCTGAAGCTGCGAGTTGCCAAGCGACAGCCCAGAACTCTTAATGATTTAGAGATGATCTGCAAAGAGGAGTGGACCAAAATTCCTCCTGACATGTGTGCAAACCTCATCATCAACTACAGAAGACGTCTGACCGCTGTGCTTGCCAACAAGGGTTTTGCCACCAAGTATTAGGTCTTGTTTGCCAGAGGGATTAAATACTTATTTCCCTCTGCAGAATGCAAATAAATTCATATACTTTCCACAATGTGATTTTCCGGATTTAATTTGTGATGTGCTATCTCTCACTGTTACCAATAACCTACCCTTCAATTATGGGCTGCTCATGTCTTTGTCAGTGGGCAAACTTACAAAATCAGCAAGGGATCAAATACTTATTTCCCCCACTGTAAGCACGCAATTCTGGAATATACTACCACGCAACTTGAAAACAATCCACGAACTAACCAACTTCCGGAAACTACTGAAGACTCATCTCTTTGATAAAATTTACTGCAAGGACCAATACACATGAAGTCCACACTCACTGTCCCAGAAATACACCAATACATTCTTTTCTGAACTCTCATCCCCCGTAATTTTATCACACTTAAACCTTCACTCACAGAAAATGTTATACCAAATGTTCTTTTTGCCAAGGTTCTATTACCTCATTATTTGCCCATTGTCTCTTCCTATTGTCCCATTGTTGTTTTCCTTGTCCCATTCCCTAACAACACCTTGACTTTGTCTTCGCATAACTTCTCACAATGTAATCCATAACTGAATTGTAACAAATTGTATTTCCATTATTTACAATGTATTGTAAGCCACACTGAGCCCGCAAATAGGTGGGAAAATGTGGGATACAAATACAATTAAATAAATAAATAAATAAATAAAATAGTGAAGCCCCACAACTGCACGTCACAAAAACTTGCGATGGTTTGGATGTATTGTGATGTGGAGTTAAGTCTCCGACAGGTCCGGGGAGTCTTGTGGATTGCCATGACGACAGAACATACATAGTAACATAGTAGATGACGGCAGAGAAAGACCTGTACAGTCCATCCAGTCTGCACCACAAGATAAACTCATATATGCTACTTTATGTGTATACCTGACTTTGATTTGTATCTGCCATTTTCAGGGCACAGACCATAGAAGTCTGCCGAACACTAGCTCCACCTCCCTCCACCGGCTCTGCCACCCAATCTCCGCTCCTGAGGATCCATTCCTTCTGAACAGGATTCCTTTATGTTTATCCCATGCATTTTTGAATTTAGTTACCGTTTTCATCTCCACCACCTCCCGCGGGAGGGCATTCTAAGCATCCACCACTCTCTCCGTGAAAAATACTTCCTGACATTTTTCTTGAGTCTGCCCCCCTTCAATCTCATTTCATGTTCTCTAGTTCTACCACCTTCCCATCTCCAAAAACGGTTCGTTTGCGGATTAATACCTTTCAAATATTTGAACGTCTGTATCATATCACCCCTGTTTCTCCTTTCCTCCATGGTATACATGTTCAGGTCAGCAAGAGGCTCTATGTGAAAGGGTGACACTCGGAGAGCCAGATTAGCCCCTTTGAGGTCCAGGATAGGCCAGAATGACCCTGCCTTCGTGGGCAACACAAAGTAGATGGAATACCTTCCAAAACCTCTCTTGGCCAACGGAATTGGAATAGTATCCAACACCAGCAATCCAGTGTCTGGCAAACAGCAGCCGCCTTTCACAGTACCTTGCAAGGGGACAGCACAAACAGGTTGGGAAAAGGACACTGGAATTCCAGGTGGTACCCGAACTGCAGAATGTCCAGAACCCACTGGTCTGTGGTTATGAGGGCCCAACTCTGGTAGAAGTACCACAAATGCGCCCCCCCCCCCCCCCAATGGGAGGATCCAGAGACTGGACCCACAAGCCTTCATTGAGAGGATTGGGAAGAGCTGGGAGCTCTTTGAGCTCCCTCCCAATCCCCTCTGCAGTCACCTCAAAAGGACTGGGACCTGGACCAAAACCAACCATGTTGTGAAACAGCAAACCATCTTTGCCTGGCTCTCTGAAGGTCTCAGAGATGGCCCTGAGGTTGTCCGGGTATGGGATTCCGGAAGTCTAGGACTCACCAAAATCCTTTACTAATTTATCCAAGTCCTCACCATATAGAGCCACCCATGAAAGGGTAACTTAAGATGCACTTTGGACACCATGTCTGGCGACCACTGCGAAAGCCACAGGGACCAGTACTCCGCCGAAGCACAGAGTAAGTCGTAAAGTAAGTCTGCTGATTCCTTACCCAGTAAATCTGGCAACTGCTTCGCCCAGTGGAAACATGTATAGGCCACATAACCTCCGCAAATAGCTGCCCTCAAGGCCAAAGCAGAAACCTCAATGGAGCTCTTCAAAAAAGCTTCCATGTAGCGGTCCTGCAGCTCCTTAAGGGCAGCACTCCCCTCCACCGGAACCGCCGGTGTCTTAAGTCACCACCGTAACTAACGTGTCCACCGTGGGCAAGTGAAACCACTCCAGCATCGAAAGTAGAGGCGAGTCATATGCAAGGGGGCTGCAGACTGCTGGCACTGCACGTACACCATCTCCTTGAGATCATCATCAAAGGGGAACGTCTTAAGTGGGTAACGGAAGCCCTCTTGCAAGTTTCTGGGAACTGCTGGAGCCTCCTCCTTGAGGCCCAGGCATTGCAACACCTGAGCTGTCAGAAGAGGAATCTCCTGGCAGCAAAAGATATACACCACAGTAGGGTCCTCCCTCAAAGGAGCCTCTAAATCATTGAGTCCGCTAACCAATACTGCTCCTCCCCCAGCTCATCCTCCGTGTCTGGGTATTCCTGACCAGAGGTATCCAGATATGGGTGTGTTGCCCCCGAGGTCCCACGCTGATCCGGAGCCTGGGTCCCCACCTCCAAAAGGCTCTGCGGCCTCAGAGTCCCAGAACCATACTGGCCTTGCTTCAGGCAGAAAGCCTGGTGGAGTAAGAGTACAAACGTTGGAGAGAGAAGGGAGTAGACAGGGGAGGAGCCTCCGACAAGCTGAGCGCCCATAATGGCGCCTCGCCAACCGCAGCTGTTCCCGCCAAAAGCATGGCGCCAGACGCTCCTGGGTCTGCCTGTTTGAGGACAAACCTGAGCTCTAGGTTCCTCCTGCTTAGTGCGGGCTTCATCCATGGCCACAGTTGTTCCCAGTCTGCCCGGGGAGGCCTCAACAATAACCCTAAGGAAGAGGGAGAGGGGGGCCAAAGCACCATGACACCAAGGTTTGGGGGGGGGGGGGGAAGGGACCTGCAAGCCCACCGACAGGCTGCAAGACACTGAGCTGCTTCTCAGTTTTTAAACTAGTACAACAGCTGTAAAAGAAGTGTCCAGTAATCGCTGTTGTTCTGAAAATAAAAATCTGCCCACAAATACATGCCCTAAGGGACAGGACTGCCCAGACCCACCATCAGCTGAGGAGACAGAGAAAATACCAAAGACGGGGTTTATATAGACAAGTCTTCAGTAGTTTCTCAGTGTCCCCATCTGCTGGTAAGGTGGGCATAATACTCACTCGTTGGGAATGATTTGGAAAAGAGACTTGAGGAACAAATTTTCAACTTTCTCAGTCTCCCCAGCTGCTGGTAAGGAGGGCATAATACCCACTCGTTGGGAATGGTCTGGAAACAGGTACTAAGGAACGATTTTTTACTCTTTCAAAAAGTACAAAGGCTAGGGGGCACTCAATGAAAAGTTACATGGAAGTACTTTTAAAACAAATAGTAGGAAATATTTTTTTTACTCATAGTAACATAGTAACATAGTAGATGACGGCAGAAAAAGACCTGCACGGTCCATCTAGTCTGCCCACGATAAACTCATGTGTATACCTTACCTTGATTTGTACCTGTCTTTTTCAGGGCACAGACCGTATAAGTCTGTGCAGCAGTATTTCCCGCCTCCCAACCACCAGTCCCGCCTCCCATCACCGGCTCCGGCACAGACCCCGTATAAGTCTGCCCTCCCCCATCCTAGCCTCTCAACCACCAACCCCTCTTCCCCCCGCCACCCAATTTCAGCTAAGCTTCTGTGGATCCATTCCTTCTGCACAGGATTCCTTTATGCCTGTCCCACGCATGCTTGAATTCCGTTACCGTTTTCATCTCCACCACATCCCGCGGGAGGGCATTCCAAGCGTTCACCACCCTCTCCGTGAAGAAATACTTCCTGACATCTTTCCTGAGTCTGCCCCCCTTCAATCTCATTTCATGTCCTCTTGTTCTACCGCCTTCCCCTCTCCGGAAAAGATTCGTTTGCGGATTAATACCTTTCAAATATTTGAACGTCTGTATCATATCACCCCTGTTCCTCCTTTCCTCCAGAGTATACATGTTCAGGTCAGCAAGTCTCTCTTCATACGTCTTGGAACGCAACTCCCATACCATCCTCGTAGCTTTTCTTTGTACCGCTTCCATTTTTTTAACATCCTTCGCAAGGTACGGCCTCCAAAACTGAACACAATACTCCAGGTGGGGCCTCACCAACGTCTTATACAGGGGCATTAAAACCTCCTTTTTTCTGCTGGTCACACCTCTCTCTATACAGCCTAGCAACCTTCTCGCTACGGCCACCGCCTTGTCGCACTGTTTCATCGCCTTTAGGTCCTCAGATACTATCACCCCAAGATCCCTCTCCCCGTCCGTGTCTATCAGGCTCTCCCCACCTAACACATACGCCTCCCTTGGATTTCTACTCCCTAAGTGCATCACTTTGCATTTCTTCGCATTGAATTTTAATTGCCAAACGTTAGACCATTTTTCCAGCTTCTTCAGATCTTTTTTCATGTTTTCCACTCCCTCCGGGGTGTCCACTCTGTTGCAAATCTTGGTGTCATCCGCAAAAAGGCAAACTTTACCTTGTAACCCTTCGGCAATGTCACTCACAAATATATTGAACAGAATGGGCCCCAGCACCGATCCCTGAGGCACTCCACTACTCACCTTTCCCTCCTCCGAGTGAACTCCATTCACTACCACCCTCTGGCGTCTGCCCGTCAACCAGTTCCTAATCCAGTTCACCACTTCGGGTCCTATCTTCAGCCCTTCTAGTTTATTCAAGAGCCTCCTGTGGGGAACCGTGTCAAAAGCCTTGCTGAAATCTAAGTAGATGACGTCCATAGCACGTCCTTGATTTAATTCTCCCGTCACCCAGTCAAAGAATTCAATGAGATTCGTTTGGCACGACTTCCCTTTGGTGAAACCATGTTGTCTCGGATCTTGCAACTTATTGGCTTCCAGGAAATTCACTATCCTTTCCTTCAGCATGGCTTCCATTACTTTTCCAATAACCGAAGTGAGGCTTACCGGCCTGTAGTTTCCAGCTTCTTCTCTATCCCCACTTTTATGAAGAGGGACCACCTCCGCCATTCTCCAATCCCTCGGAACCTCTCCTGTCTCCAAGGATTTATTAAACAAATCTTTAAGAGGACCCGCCAGAACCTCTCTGAGCTCCCTCAGTATTCTGGGGTGGATCCCGTCCGGCCCCATGGCTTTGTCCACCTTTAGCTTTCCAAGTTGTTCATATACACTCTCTTCCGTGAACGGCGCTCTATCCACTTCGTTTTCAGGTGTACTTTTGCCAGTCCCTCTCGGTCCTTCCCCAGGATTTTCTTCAGTAAAAACAGAACAAAAGTATCTATTTAGCAAATTGGCTTTTTCTTCATCATTTTCTACATAGCGTTTTGCTGTATCTTTTAGTCTCACAATCCCCTTTTTAGTCTTTCTCCTTTCACTAATATACCTGAAGAAGTTTTTGTCTCCCCTCCGTACATTTCTAGCCATTTGTTCTTCCGCTTGCGCCTTCGCCAGACGTACCTCTCTCTTGGCTTCTTTCAGTTTCATCCGGTATTCCTCCCCGTGTTCCTCTACTTGAGATTTTTTGTATTTCTGGAACGCTAACTCTTTAGCCTTTATTTTCTCAGCCACTTGCTTTCAAAACCATATCGGTTTCCTTTTTCTCTTGCTTTTATTTACCCTCCTTACATAAAGGTCTGTGGCCCTGTTTATTACTTCTTTTAGCCTGGACCACTGTCCTTCCACTTCTCGTATGTCCTCCCAGCCCATCAGCTCCTTCCTCAGGTATTCTTCCATTTTGTTAAAGTCAGCTCGCTTGAAATCCAGGACTTTGAGTTTGGAGTGGCCGCCATCCACATGAGCCGTTACATCAAAACAAACTGTTTGATGGTCACTGTTTCCCAGGTGTGCAGCCACTCGGACATTTGACACACTATCCCCATTCGTGAGCACCAGATCCAACGTGGCTCCCTCCCTCGTGGGTTCGTTCACCATTTGTCTGAGCAGAGCACTTTGGAAAGCATCCACAATCTCTCTACTTCTTTCCGATTTTGCAGACGGAACCTTCCAATCTACATCCGGCAGATTAAAATCTCCCAACAGCAGCACCTCTCTTTTCTTCCCCAACTTTTGAATATCAGCGATCAGATCTTTATCTAGTTCTTCCAATTGTGTCAGGGGTCTATAGACAACACCCTCGTGGACCAAGGTTCTATCCTCTCTTTTTAAGGTGATCCATATTGCTTCTTCCTTTCCCCACTTCCCTGAATAGTTAAGCTTTTGAACTCGTTGCCAGAGAACGTGATAATAGCGGTTAGCATGTCTGGGTTTAAAAAAAGGTTTGGACAAGTTCCTGGAAGAAAAGTCCATAGTCTGCTGTTGAGATAGACATGGAGAAGCCAGTGCTTGCCCTGAGACTGGTAGCATGGAATGGTGCTACTAATTAGGTTTCTGTCAGGTACTTCGGACCTGGATTGGCCACTGTTGGAAACAGGATATTGGGCTAGATGGACCACTGGTCTGAATGTGACTTTATTAATAGAGATGGTTAATTTTTATTAGTCATACAGGTTTAAATTTAAAATAGCTATTTTGTTTGTCAAAGCTGTTGCATTAGCTGATATAAGAGAAGAGACGGCATCAGCATACATAAAAAACTGCAGCAAATTCCAAAATGTCTTATCTAGTCTACCCAGCATCTATTTGACTTACTTTGGGTATTGCCTGTCTAACTCACAGCCACCATTCTAGAGCACAAATCAAAATCTAGTTATATATTTTTTATTTTTGTTACATTTGTACCCTGTGCTTTCCCACTCATGGCAGGCTCAATGTGGCTTACATGGGGCAATGGAGGGTTAAAGTGACTTGCCCAGAGTCACAAGGAGCTGCCTGTGCCTGAAGGGGAATTGATCTCAGTTCCTCAGGACCAAAGTCCACCACCCTAACCACTAGGCCACTCCTCCACTGTTGCTACTATTTGTTGCTACTATTTGTTGAGCCTGCCATGAGTGGGAAAGCGCAGGGTACAAATGTAACAAAAATAGATACTATTGGAGATTCTACATGGAATGTTGCTACTATTGGAGATTCTACATGGAATGTTGCTATTCCACTAGCAACATTCCATGTAGAAGTCGGCCCTTGCAGATCACCAATGTGGCCGCGCAGGCTTCTGCTTCTGTGAGTCTGATGTCCTGCACGTACATGCAGGACGTCAGACTCACAGAAACAGAAGCCTGCGCAGCCTTCTACATGGAATGTTGCTAGTGGAATAGCAACATTCCATGTAGAATCTCCAATAGTAGCAACATTCCATGTAGAATCTCCAATAGTATCTATTTTTGTTACATTTGTACCCTGCGCTTTCCCACTCATGGCAGGCTCAATGCGGCTTACATGGGGCAATGGAGGGTTAAGTGACTTGCCCAGAGTCACAAGGAGCTGCCTGTGCCTGAAGTGGGAATCGAACTCAGTTCCCCAGGACCAAAGTCCACCACCCTAACCACTAGGCCACTCATAACTGTTCATGTAGGTTGGTTCTGGATTAGAACAGCTGTTGACATTATTGATCCTATGATATAGGGCTTTTAAAATGAGAATAGGATGAGTCAAGATGGGGAGAATATTGGGGGGGGGGATGGTACATTACTTCCCTGCTCCCCCCCCCCCCCCCAAGGACACCTTTTTTTATACTAATTTTACCCATTTTGATTATTTATAAAATATTAAACATTGGAAATCTTGTGCATTTTGCTTTGGGCTTAGGGTTAGAAGGATTAAACTTAGCAGTGCACGTATTGGCAGAGACTTAATAGCCCTGTGGCATTAGCACCAGCACAGAGAAAAGAAATTTCATTTCACAATGGGACTGTTGGAAATAGCATAGCCATCTATTGTGCTACAAGAGGAAAACCAAACAAAATTGGCAGTATTATATCCATATAAAGAGAAAGAACTAGATGGAAAAGACTAAGAGAAAGCACTCTGATTTTATTGAAGGGCATTCTCTTGCTTTAAGGAGTAGCTATTTATTTATTCACTCTGTAGGCGAGGGTCCTCTTGAAAGTTATTTGACTTTAGAGCGGGACTTTGAATATCAATATATTTGCCCATTACACTAGCAAATTGGGGCAATTAAAATATGGAGTTGTGTTGTTTAAGAGGTAACAACCCCTGCAACTTCTCTAATAGGATAATAGCCCACTCACTTAGGGCCATGTTTACAAAGGCAAACTAACGTTTTTAGCGTGCACTAACCACGTCAATGCCCTTATCTCCTAAAATACTCAACCTCACAATGCATACTAGACCCTTGTCCTAGTTACCTTATGAAGGAAGCCCCTAATATATTCATTAATCTGCTTCAGCATATCTCCTTCCTGCTATTCCACAGCACTTTTCCCTGATAATAAAGGTTCTATTATCCTAACACTAATACCAAAAAACAATTCAATCACCATAACTGATGTAACAGCCCAGTAGCCTCCATTCCTTTGACGATAAAGGCGATGGAAGGAACACCACAAATTATGGATTACCTTTTATATTTCTCCCTACTACACAAATCGCAATCAGGTTTCAGACCATGCTATAGCACCGAGACTGTCCTTACTACCCTAGTATCAGAAAATAAATTAGCATAGGGTCGTACGACCACCTAAACCTTCGGAAATCACTAAAAACCAACCTGTTCGAAAAGGCATACCCCACCGACCCAACCTAAATACCCAAACCTTGCAACACAACGAAACCAAAGCCTGAAACAGACATTGTATAACTCCCCCTCGCTACGAATCCCCAATTGTCTATAACATGACTCTTCTTTGACCATAATAACTCTTTGTATTTGTTTCCCTGCCGGAGATGGCGAACGCCTCTACGGTACTATGTAAGCCACATTGAGCCTGCAAATTGGTGGGAAAATGTGGGATACAAATGTAACAAATAATAATAATAATGCAGTTCGATATGTCTAGCACATTCGATGCAGATCATATTATCCTACTAAACATACTAGACAATTTTGGCACATGTGGCAGAGTCCACAAATGGTTTCAAGGATTCTTGAAATCAAGATCTTACAACGTGAAAATGAAAGGAACCTTATCCTCTTCCTTGGTCACTAGAGTGTGGCATCCCTCAAGGCTCTCCACTAATCACCCATACTGTTTAATGTAATGATGTCACCACTAGGTAACGGACTAGAAACAACAGGATTCGAAACATTCATATATGCTGATGTTACCATATACATAAACTTCAAAAAGAACATTCAAAACATCTTTAAAAAGGCTTAAATGTGATAGAAACCTGGGTCTCAGAAACCAAACTAAAGCTACAAGAAAAAAACTACATTCTTGGTTATTACCAACTTATTTGACCAAAACAACTACAACAGTTTCACAACTGACAACACTTCATTCCCCATCGACAATAATCTGAAAATTCCATGTATAATTATAGACAAACTTTTAACTTTTGATACTCAGGTTTCCAGTAATCACAAAATATTTCAGATCTCTTTGGAAACTAAAAAGGATCAGACCCTATTTCTCATCAGAAACGTTCAGACAATTGGTACAATCATATAACATTATCCCAATTTAATTATTGTAATGTCATATATGCTGGCTGTAAGGAGTACCTGTTGAAAAACCTCCAAACAGCTGAAAACATTGCAGCCTGGTTCATATACAAAGTCTCTCATTTTAAAAGTGCCTCCCCTTTATTAATCATATTACATTGGCTTCCGCGAGAATCAGGTTCTTATTATCTACCTTTATCTTTCAGATCCTAAATGGCACAGCTCCAGCCATAGTAGATGATGGCAGATAAACACCTGTACGGTCCATCCAGTCCACCCAACAAGATAAACTCATTGTATGTGCTACTTTATATGTATACCTGACCTTGATTTGTCCTTGCCATTTTCAGGGCACAGACTAAGTCTGCCCAATACTAGCTTTGCTTCCCAATTATTAGTGTTATTATCACCCAATCTCCACTAAACCTCTGTGGATCCATTCCTTCTGAAAAGGATTCCTTGTTGTTTATCCCACACATTTTTTAATTCAGTTACCGTTTTCATCTCTTCCACATCCCGCGAGAGGGCATTCCAAGTATCCACCACCCCATGTTATGGTACCATTAATAAACTTACTTCGAGAGATGCTAAATATGAGGCAAGAAACTATCTCAGACTACACCTCCCAAACAAAAGTGATCTACAAAAAAACTGTCCACTCTGCAGACTTCATTTACCTAAGAACCAAATGGTAGAAACTCCTTACCAGCCCAAATAAGAAATATACAGGCATATACTAGATTCCGCAAGATCCTCAAATCGTTCCAATTCAAACAAACCCTCACAACCATATCTCAAACAACTAGTACCTGAACTGGTCATTACTCTGTTTACCATTAACCTTCTCTTTGCTTCATGTACAATTTCTCATTCATAATAGATTTTCTAAATGTTAAAACATTTATAACTATCCCAGTATGTTCATTATACTGTATTGTAAAACTGGATTCTTACAACAAATGACTTTCTTATGTTATGTATGTTGTTATGTATCCTGTTTATTGAAAGCCATACTGAACTCAAACTTGTTTGGGATAATGTCGGATATAAATGTCACAGATAAATAATATTCCTTTGGGTATCTACACGGTTAGTGTGCACTAAAAAACACTAGCATGCTTTTGTAAATAGGGCCCTTAGTCCTTCATATTTAGGCATCTTAATTTCTCTGTTTAACTGCTCAAGGACAAGAAGTGCACTAAAGGAACTGGTCTATTCTTTGGGAAAAATATACCTATTTCTGTTAGTTATTGGACAGAGCTTAAGCACAACATAAGGTAAGGTTTAATAAATTTGGTTTAAAGTAGGTGCTTTTTTTTTTGGTTGAGGACATCAGTAAATTTTGGGAATAAAAGGGTGATTTCCCCCTCCCCCAGGAGTCCCCAGTCTAGGAGACAGCAGGTGAGTCCTACCACACACACATGGTGCCTGGTATTTACATGGCTTGGATAAGTCCTCAGGCAAAGTGATGCCTGCTCCACCTCTAAAGAAAACAGATACAGTGACAGCAGAACAATGTACAGTACTGGTTGTAATTATGAACAAGCAGCTTCCAACCAAGCTAACACAGACCCAACTGTGTACTCCAGCTGAAGTCAGCCCACAACCCGTCTAGATGTGTAAAGATTATGCTGCCTAGGTTCAACAAGGACTATACTCAGTTGTAAGAGAGGCTCCTACTGGTTAATTAACACAGGATGTTAATGAATGTATGTTTACTGTTCTATTTCACAATGGATTTCTTTTTCTTGTGTGTTTGTGCACTCTCACTTTACTCTTATATTGTTCAGTCCTGGATAATACTGCTGAATATTTTGTCTGACAGCACTATCCAGTTAACAACAAGCCAGTCTGTGGGTGGCACTGGACCTAGACACAGCTGAGATCCAGCAGCAGCACCACCTGGATAACGATCTCGTTAACTCAGGGCTGCAAAAAGGCTGCCCTATGTTAAGAGGGTTGCTGTCCAGGCAGGTATCACCCCTGAATATCAGTAGTACCCAAGTTAACTCCCAGCAGCCATCCAGTATCAAGGTAGGGGCTGCTCTGACTATAGGGGTCTAATTCAGCCTTTTTTCTTTTTTTAAGCTGACTGCTACCGACTAAATATTGCTTCTGACATTTTTAAAGTTTCCACTCTTCTGACTGATCAGGCTTAGAGAAAGAATGCTAAGCCACGCTCTGCTTGGAGAGAAACACACACTCGCCCTTCCTGGATAAAGTACCATGGTGGCTGTATTACTTCATTTGAATGTAGAAAAGAACAGGTAGATAAAACATAACACCTTTATTTTACTAGCTTTCAGGAGCTAAAATCCCTTCCCTCAGGTCAGGACAGAATAAGCAAAGAGTAGAAAAATAAAAGTGGAATAATTTTGAATTTAGCTCATGCCTTTCAGCTGTGGCCATTTCACTGTCCCTGGAGGGCTCACAATCTCTGTTTGTACTTAAAGAAATAGAGGGGTAAGCGACTGGTCCAAGCTGGGGCCTTAGCACCTGAAAACTAGTAAAAAATGTGTTTAAGTTATCCTTTTTAGTGGACTATCACCCTACTCATTTAAAAATTTTCATTACCTTCAGCCTCTGATGCAGTGGTGTCACCATCTCTGTGGCAGAAACTCAACTCGTATGACAATAGGGTGAGATTTTTAATTCTAAGTAGAACAGAATTACTGAAGCACCAAAAGAGAAACCTTCCCCCTTAACTATACCAGGAAACAAACACCCACTCAGACACACAGTTGTTGTTTTTTTTTAATAATGTATTCATGGTTACCAGCCATAGTCATAACAAAAGTTATTCATAATAAAATGTATGTAAAATAACATTTCTATCTGACAGGTGTTTTGTTTCTACAGTAGAAATAAATACTTACTACTATTCTGTAAATACTTTGCAGAAAATGAAATTAGGTTTATGGAGGCAGGGGGATAATATTAAACTCTCCCCCCACAACCCCATCAAGGGTTCCACACCACCTCATCCCAATGCCATGTATTAAAAGGGGGGAAGGGAAGTTCTGGCCCAGGACGAGGAAAGTAGCAGAGCTTAGGGTGAGGATAAAGGTTTCAAATCTGTGTGTTAAAGAAATGTAAATTAAACACAGAAGCTTATCACAATTAGCAAGCAGGCTGGAGAACTGAAACAGGGATTGTTCACAGCCTTCCCCCTACTCAACAGGCTGAGTCTCTTGTGGTTCAGTAAGAGTCCACGCAGTGTCCCAGCAAAATTATCTCCTTGTAAGAAATTGCTTTTCCTATGTAGTGTTTCACCTTCATCAAAAGCTTAACATAAAAGACCTTTCCCACCCAACTACTGTGCGCTTTTCTAGCTGAAAACTCCATGCTGAACAGAGGCAGCGGGAGGGTACAGATAGTAAAAATTAATCCATTCATCCACTGCATAAAGCTATTTCCTACTCCTCTCATCCCAATGAACAGCTGCCTTCTCATACAACAAACCTATCTGTCGCAATAGATAAGTTAGACATACTGCCCATGGAAGCAGAGATGCTTTTCCAATAACCTCTCAGGACACTTTTAGGAAGGCTTCTTAAACAATGCTTGCTGCTGTGCACCAAAACAAGAACATGGCGCTCAAATTTCAATAATGGCTAGCTACTCATGATGTCATCCTGCTAGGCACTGGGTGATGTCATCAGAAAAGGTATCACTGCCATTTTACCATGTGCAGTGGTTCTACACTGCAGAGACATGAGCTGGAAATAGGTCTTACACATTATTTTTTAATGTACACTGCCTCCATGGCACCAATCCCTGATCCATTAGGGCCAGTCCAGGCTCTTGCTGTCTCTTATAGCATGGATCCCCCATGATGGTCTCCACTTTTAGATGTATAAACAATACCAAGAAACTCAACTTAAGCCATTTCTAGCAGCTAATCCTCTACTATTCCTGCCTTAAAAGAGAAGTCACTGCTGGCCATGCCAGTGGCTGAGGAAAACATCTTGCTGCCCCCTTTTCATTGTCTGTTTAATGCACTGTGCTCTGACCCTGAAGGGAGACAAAGCGCTGATACACCAGGAGCCTGCCCTAAATATCAGCCTGAGGCTCACTGCAGTGTCGGAAGCAACAGCCCAAGCAGGAGGTGCTAACCTAAGATTGCAGGGAGCTCACAGAACTGGATTTCAGCTTTTCAAGGAATTCGAGATGCAATATTTCTCTGTCCTTGACATGTGAAATATATATAGCGAGTACTGAACGAATAACTCCTGCTTCTACTTCAACATTACACTGTAGCAATCAAGGTATCATGTACTTCAATATTAAACCATAGATAAAAATATAAGAAAGCAGAAGATAAGATGGTGGGCTGTAGTGATCCCTCTCATTGAGATGTCTTGCAAAGGAGGGGATAGACAGGGGGGAGAGCAGGTTCACACCTTCCCCCCCTCCAAACTCCATGATGATCTGTTGTGAGGGTCCTAAGGTTTTGTCAGAAGTTGCAGGATTGGCTCAGATGGTTGAGGTCTTGTCTGTTCCATCTATCATAGGAAAAAAAAAGTCATATAAAACGGATTATCTACTGGCCTGAGTGCTGCCACTTTGAATTCAATATAGCAATGTTTCATAAATGCCACAGAAAAAGTCAAGGCCTACAGCTTTACACAGCCATTCAAGGAATCCTTCAGGTAAACCTATAATGGCACAGTGAGCCTCTAGATGTCAAATACATTTGATAAGTCACACTGCTGTGTGAGTTAAGTCACATGACCCAAGTCCTTAAATGACATCTGAAGGCTTTGCATTTACCGCTGATGTTGGCCAGAAGACAGCACAGTCCTTCGGCCCAATCTCGTGCTTAACTGTAACATTTCTCAGGATCTCAAATTATCTGTATAATCTCCATATATCTGTATCCTTCCGCAGCTAAATACAGAAATGAAACCCCACTCCCCCCCCCCCCCACCCCACACACGTCCAAACTAGAGAACAGCACGGAACGAGGATCCCCTCCATGTCCACAGAACTCCCGCGGGCATGGACGCAGGTCCTGTGGGGTTCCTGGGGAAGTGTAGTGCTAGGCCAGCCTATCTATCCTTTCCTTGTGCCATGGTAATTATAATAGCACTTGAAAAAATGAATGGATATGGTCGATAGTATTGAAATCCCCATAAGCACTGAGAGGGGCTACTGTTGAGTTATTTTAGCACAAGGGATGGGTGAAATTTCTATCCCCATGCAACTAGTTCAAAACTTCCCTCTCCCTTGGTGCTCAAAACTACTACTCCATGCTAATTCTTACCACCAAGTGCGTGCTCCGTCATACTCAGGCACAACGACTCCAGCGTAGGGTTTATCTCCAGGTCTGTTCCAGGAATCTGGCAGTCTGCACACAAAGTAGAATGTACAGCTGCAGCCAAAAGATGAGCACCATGCCATGGGAAGAGGAGTAGGGGTAGCTTTCAACTAACAGAAGAGCCCCACCAATGAGCAAGATATGCATGGGACATGAGCAACATTAAAAGTTCGCTGTGGCATGCAGCTGTATGACAGCTGCCATCACAACCCTCCTCCCCCCCCTTCCCGCACCTTTGAGCGCTGAAGGTAGAACAGCCCATATTGTAGGAATAGGAAAACAAGAAATGTCTAACTAGGGGAAGGGAGCACAGTGTGGTCTTACCTGGTGGGAACATAAGGATTGCCTGTGGTGATGAGTGAACGGGTAGCGAGTGTGTACGTTGAACAGAGCTCCGACTCTGGCTGGGCATACTGTTACTGCCTCCAGGGTTGGCAAACCATAGATTCTGTGAGGGAAGAAAACCGGAGACACAGACCCTTAGTGTGCAAGGCAGAGCATGCCCTTTTTTAGCTCTTCTGTGAAGAAGACTGACAGAACCTCACAGATCACTTACTACCTCCCTGAACTACAAGTAACATTTTATTGTGCTTGCATCCTATTGCTCTTTGACCCTGCCACTCTTAGGCATCGTGATGGTGCAAGTTCACCACATTTGACACCCATTTGTTTTACCATATTGTGACACTCCCTCACCCCTCATGCAATTATTTATTTCATTTATATCACACTTTATCCCAATAGATCAGGTTCAATGTGGCTAACAATGTATTGCAATTAAGAGTATACATTAATTAGTATAGTATACTCTTGTGGGATAATATACATTAATCAGTAAAAACAAAAGTAAATGAGGATCGATTATTAAAATATGTAATATGGAAATGAACGCTAGACACAAAAAGGTAACAACTTATGGTCATCCATGTATAACAATTAGAATGTAACAGAAATTGAATAATTGTACAATTAGGGGTTTAATTAGTTATGATCATCCATGAGAAATTGCTTAAACAGAGAGGCTTTAACGTATTTCTGGAATATCAAATAATTAGGTTTCCATCTGATGAATTTCTGGAGGAAATTCCACTATTTGGTACAGAGGTAAGGGAATCATGACATGTAGATTGATGTGTAGATCACATTTTTGCAACTGGGATAGTGGAGGGTTAGATAATCTCTTGAACTAGGGAGAGCGTTGTGAAGGGGGAGATCAATTAAAGGTGGCATATATTAAGGGGTTAAGCCATATAGAGTTTTAAAAACAAATGTACATAGTTTGAATGTTATTCTGGCTTTGATTGGGAGCCAGTGTAACTTTATAAGCAAAGGGACTGCACTTTCAAATTTCACAGTTGCTTTATTTTGAGCTCGCTGCAGTTTTTTTCAAGGAAGATTTCTTACAGCCAGCACAAATGGCATTGCAATAATCGAAGTGTGATAATACTAATATTTGAACTAAGGCTCTAAACATAGCACTAGGGAAGAGATGTGTAGTTTCCACATTGTTTTAAAGGTTTTTGTGATGATTGCTAGGACTTGGATGTCGAATGACATGTAGGAAACAATTATTATACCAACAGGCTCATTTTCGAAAGAGATGGACGACCAAAAAGTGACATAAATCGGAACTTGGACGTCCATCTCACAGAGACATCCAAATTGGTATAATCAAAATCCAATTTTGGACATCTTTCTCAGAAGTCCGTCTCAAGGACGTCCAAATCTCAAGGGGGCATGTCAAAGACATGGTTGAGGCGGGATTTGGGCGTTCGTAAGACTTGGACATCTTTGGACGTGAGGATAGACTGGTGACTTGCCTGCCTGGTGCGAAGGTGGCGGGTCTCCCGCGGCATCTAGACAAGATTTTAGATAGTGCTGGGGAGGACCCAGCCCAGCCGTCTTGGTACACGTGGGTACCAACAATGTAGGAAAATGTGGGAGAGAGGTTCTGGAAGTCAAATTTAGGCTTTTAGGAAGGAAGCTCAAAACCAGATCCTCTAGGGTAGCATTTTATGAAATACTACCTGTTCCATGCACACGGCCCAAGCAACAGGCAGCGATCCGGGGTCTCAATGCGTGGATGAGACGATGGTGCGGAGTTGAGGGTTTTGGATTTGTCAGGAACTGGGCAGCATTCTGGGGAAGGGAGAGCCTATTCCGATCTGATGGGCTTCACCTTAACCAGGGTAGGACCAGGCTGCTGGCATCAACATTTAAAAAGGAACTAGAACAGCTTTTAAACTAGAAACGGGGGGGGGGGGGGGGGGGGGGGAGGCAGACAGTCGCTCAAAAGCGCATGGTTCAGGATAAGGTATCTTTTGAGGATATCACCCAAACAGGGAAGAAAAAGTTCCTTGAAAGTAAGGATGTCAAAGAGACCGTAGTGGATCAGATGGCCTTAAGTAAAACTAATAATAACCAGACAGAAGATAACATATTAATAATGCCATGTATTAAACGTGATATAAAACTGAGCAACAAGCATGCTTTGAAATGTCTATACGCAAATGCAAGGAGCCCAAGACATAAGATGGGAGAGATGGAATACATTGCACACAATGAAAAACTGGATATTATAGGCAACTCTGACACCTGGTGGAAGGAAGATAACCAGTGGGACACAGTCATACCGGGCTACAAATTATATCGTAGTGATAGGGTAGATAGGATTGGAGGGGTAGCACTGTATATTAATGAGAACCTTGACTCAGAGAGGCTGCAAATATTGCAGGATACAAAACCCCTATTGGAATCTCTGTGGATCGAAATTCCATGTGAAAAGGGGAAAAAAAATGGTGATAGGGAGTGTACTACCGTCCGCCTGGCCAGGACGAGCAGACGGACGCAGCAATGTCAAAGGAAATTAGGTAAGCAAATAAAATGGGCAATGTAATAATAATGGGCGATTTCAATTATCCTTATATAGACTGCGTTAATGTAACATCGGTACACGCCAGGGAGATAAAATTTCTTGATGAAATCAAGGACAGCTTCATGGAACAGCTGGTTCAGGAGCCAACAACGGAAGGAAAAATACTAGACTTAGTCCTTAGTGGAGCTCATGATCTAGTGCGGGTGGGGGAGGTAACGGTGCGAGGGCCACTTGATAACAGTGATCATAATATGATCAGTTTTGATATTGGCATTGAAGAAAGTGAACTTAGGATGGTGGTTAGGGTGGTGGACTCTGGTCCTGGGGAACCGAGTTCGATTCCCACTTCAGGCACAGGCAGCTCCTTGTGACTCTGGGCAAGGCACTTAACCCTCCATTGCCCCATGTAAGCCGCATTGAGCCTGCCATGAGTGGGAAAGTGCGGGGTACAAATGTAACAAAAAAAAAAAAAAAAAACACAACACACTAGCGTTTAACTTTAGAAAAGGTGATTACGATAAAATGAGAAAAACGGTAAAAAAAAAAAAAAAAAAAAGACTGAAAGGAGCAGCTCACAGGGTAAAAAACTTGCATCAGACGTGGATGCTATTCAAAAACACCATCCTAGAGGTACAGGACAAATATATTCCGCGTAATAGAAAAAGAGGAAAAAAGACCAAACGTCAGCCGGCGTGGCTAAACAGTAAGGTAACGGAAGCCATTAGAGCCAAAAAACAATCCTTCAGAAAATGTAGAAGAGAACCAACTGGAAATAATAAGATAAAACATAAGGAATGCCAAGCCAAATGCAAAGTGGAGATAAGGATGGCAAAAAAGGACTTTGAAAAAAATTTAGCGTTAGAAGTGAAAATACATAGTAAAAATGTTTGTAGATACATTAAGAGTAGGAAGCTGGCTAAAGAATCGGTTGGGCCGCTGGACGAAAGTGGTGTTAAAGGGGCGATCAGGGAAGACAAAGCCATAGCGGAGAAATTAAATGAATTCTTTGCTTTGGTCTTCACCGAGGAGGATTTGGGAGGGACACCGGTGCCGGAAAGGGTATTTGAAGCAGGTGAGTCAGAGAAACTAAATTAATTCTCTATAAACTTGGAGGATGTAATGGGTCAGTTCTGCAAACTGAAGAGTAGTAAATCACCAGGACCAGAAGGTATTCATCCCAGAGTATTACTAGAACTGAAAAATGAATTTGTAGAGTTACTGTTAGTAATATGCAATCTATCCCTAAAATCAGGTGTGGTACCAGAAGACTAGAGGGTAGCCAATGTTACGCCGATTTTAAAAAGGTTACAGAGGAGATCCGGGAAATTATAGACCGGTGAGTCTGACGTTGGTACTGGGCAAAATGGTAAAGGCTATTATTAAGAATAAAATTACAGAGCACATACAAAAACATGGGCTGATGAGACAAAGTCATCACGGATTTAGTGAAGGGAAGTCTTGCCTCACCAATCTACTGCATTTTTTTGAGGGGGTGAACAAACATGTGGACAATGGGGAGCCGGTGGATATTGTGTATCTGGATTTTCAGAAGGCGTTTGACAAAGTGCCTCATGAAAGACTCCAGAGAAAAACTGGAGAGTCATGGGATCGGAGGTAGGGTATTACTATGGATTAAGAGCTGGTTGAAAGATAGGAAGCAGAGAGTAGGATTGAATGGTCAGTATTCTCAATGGAGAAGGGTAGTTAGTGGGATCCCTCAGGGGTCTGTGCTGGGACCGCTGCTTTTTAACATATTTATAAATGACCTAGAGATGGGAATAACTAGTGAGGTAATTAAATTCGCAGATGACACAAAGTTATTCAGGGTCATCAAGTCGCAGGAGGAGTGTGAAAGATTACAGAAGGACCTCGCGAGACTGGGGGATTGGGCGTCCAAGTGGCAGATGAAGTTCAATTTTGACACGTGCAAAGTGATGCATGTGGGTAAGAGGAACCCGAACTACAGCTATGTCATGCAAGGTTCCGCGTTAGGAGTCAACAGACCTAGAAAGGGATCTGGCAGTTGTCATTGATAAGACGTTGAAAACTTCTGCTCAGTGTGCTGCAGCGGCTAAGAAAGCGCATAGAATGTTGAGTATTATTAGGAAAGGGAAAACAAACACGAGGATGTTATAATGCCATTGTATCGCTCCATGGTGCGACCGCACCCCGAATATTGTGTCCAATTCTGGTCGCCGCATCTCAAAAAAAGATATAAAGGAATTGGAGAAGGTGCAGAGAAGGGCGACGAAAATGATAAAAGGGATGGAACGACTTCCCTATGAGGAAAGGCTGAGAAGGTTAGGGCTCTTCAGCTTGGAGAAAAGGCGGCTGAGGGGTGATATGATAGAAGTCTACAAGATAATGAGCGGAATAGAGTGGACAGATGTGAAGCGTTTGTTTACACTTTCAAACAACAATAGAACCAGGGGACACAAGATGAAGCTAGAAAATGGTAGATTTAAAACAAATAGGAGAAAGTTTTTCTTTACTCAGCGTGTAGTTGGACTCTGGAACTCATTGCCGGAGAATGTAGTGACAGCAGCCGGCCTTACAGAGTTTAAGGGGGGGGGGGGGGGGGGGGGTGGGGGGGGGGGGGGGGGGGGGTTTGGACAGATTCCTGAAGGGGGGGGGGGGGGGGGTTGCCGGATTCTTGAGGTCTGGATTGACCACTGTCGGAGACAGGATGCTGGGCTTCATGGACCCTTGGTCTTTTCCCAGTATGGCGGTGCTTATGTGCTACGAGCCATAATGGAACAAAGCAAAGACATCCAGGACTAAAACTTGGTCGTTTTCACCCAGACCTGTTTTTATTACGAATAAGGCACCAAAAGGTGCATGAAATGACCACATGACCTCCCGTTACTCCCTCAGTGGTCACTAACCCCCTCCCACCCTCAAAAAACATCATTAAAAATATTACTTGCCAGCCTCAAATGTCATACTCAGGTCCAAGACAGCACATGCAGATCCCTGGAGTAGTTTATTAGTATGTGCAGTGCACTTCAGACAGGTGGACCCAGGCCCCCCCACCTGTTAAATTTGTGGAGGAACCAGCGAGCCCTCCAAAACCAAACAGAAACCCTCTGTACCCACATGCAGGTGCCCCCCTTCACCTGTAAGGGCTATGGTAGTGGATTTTGGGGGGGCTCAACACACAAGGTAAGGGAGCTCTGTACCTGGGAGCAGTTTATGAAGTCCACTGCAGTGCCCCCTAGGGTGCCCGATTGCTGTCCTGTCAGGGGGACCAGTGTACTAAAAGTGCTGGCTCCTCCCACGTCCAAATGGCTTGAATTTGGACGTTTTACACTTGGATGTCTTTGGTTTCGAAAATGGCTGAAAATCAAAGACGTCCAAATCCAAGGATGTCCAAGGTATTTTCGAACACAAAAATGGACGTCCATCTTTTTTCAAAAATGACCTTTTCCCCCACTCTGGATCTGAACGTTCTACAAAGACGTCCAAATTCCAACTTAGATGTTTCTTTCAAAAATTCCCCTCCAAGTATCTTTAGTTGGAACTCCAATGGTAATTGTGAAGTTTTAACAATTTAAGACATAGTGATGGTTAGATAACAGAAACTTTGCTTTCTCTCTATTCAAGTCTAGTTTACTGTGCAGTGACCCTTATCTTAACCTCCCCCCCTCCAACACCCTTTCTTTTTCATGCTGATATTTGCATGTTGTGGGGGATGTGTGTATACACGTAATTCCTTTATTGCTTGGAAACAGCTATTGTTGCGATTCACTTTGCACACTTAAGACCACGAAAGGTGATGTGATTTTGAGGGGTCTGGAGTGATTTGAGGAGCACAAGCACCACCCAACAAATCTAGGCAAGGTACACTGAACTCAAATCAGAAATTCTAGGTAGCAATTAAATCAAAGCTATTCAGAATTCTCTGGGTTCTTGTTTCTTCAGCTTTGAGCTCATACTGCAATATGTATTTGACTTATCAAATTATGACACATGTGGCACTGCCTCACCTGCCGTCCCTGGTTCCCTATGCTTGGTGCATTCAGTGCATGCTGTGGAGAAACCCCTCCAATCCCTGCAGGGCTCATCATCCCCATCCGTGTTGGGGGGATGGCTCTCGGGGGCATCTGAAACGGTCGTGGACTCCTACGTGCCACTGCCACCCCCACAGAGCCAGCTATGGGGAGTGAGTTAGAGCCAAAAGCCCATCTATGGCAGAAAAAAAAAAAAAAAAAAAGACAGCAATAAGTAACAGAGCAGAGTTATCCAGCACAGTTGATGAGGGCTATGAACACAAGGAGATTCATACAGCCCAACATACACATGGGATGTACTACAGAAAGTAACACCCCAAAGAATCAACATGGGTTTGGTTCCAGTGGTTGAAAGGATGCAGTTCTACTACTACTACTTGACATTTCTAAAGTGCTACTAGGGTTACGCAGCGCTGTACAATTTAACAGAAGGACAGTCCCTGCTCAAAGGAGCTTACAATCTAAAGGACAAATGTACAGTCAGTCAAATAGGGATCAGATGGCAAAGAAGGGTTTACTACAGTGCTACTAGTGCATGCATGTACACACACAGTAACCTTTGCCAATAGACACGATATGAATATGACCAAATCATCAGTCATGCACTGTGACCCCCTACTCTCCATCCCTCAAGAAACCTCCAAACTACAAGGGAGAAACCAAACAGCCTCTACTGACATCTCCTTCCTGTAGCTACTGCTTGTCTCATACACTATGTTATCAAATTCAATTTATGCATTGTTTAGTTTGTTGTAAAATCTCTCCCTCAAGCACTGTAAACTGTCTTAAGACTGCCCTAGCCACATTCAGATACACATGTAAGGACAGCTGACTGAAAACTCCATTGCATAGTCAAAACATTAATCAATTGTAGGATTTTTCTTACAATGGCATTCTATTAGAGCTGTGCCACATGCGGGTGACACAACTGCACATAGTATACCATGAAAAGGAAAGGAACAAACCTCGATTACATGAGCACAGCTTATGCAATAAATGCAAGCTGATGGTCTAAGACACAATCAACGCCCTTCCTCATTACTGCTTATGTAACTGCTGAAACCTGGGATTCTCCCATAGCTGAGCTGGCAGCAGCTCGCTCATACCCATAACAGTTTCACCTACCCTTAGATACCACTTTGACTGGAACACAAGTGCTGTACAGTAAACACTCAGAAAATTGTTGAGGTTTGTGATATCAATTTAGGATGTTCTGTGATATCAATTTAGGATATTCTGTAATATCACTAGGATTTCTCGACAATCCTGTAGTATTGAAAGGTCATATTTGTGCTAGACAGTTACAGCATTCAATGAAGTGTTTGCTCCTTGCAGGGTACTGAAGTGACCTCAGTTGGACCTCTATACATGCGTGCCCCCCCCTTCCTAGTTCATCAGAAGAGCTGCTTCTCCATGCACCTACCCTGCTCCCCAATACATACCCTTTCTGCTGTCGATATCCCTGCATCTCCAGCATTGCCTTCCTAGGAAAAGCCCGCAAAAGCTTCAACACCTGCTGCTTCCATGATAACAGCCTCTTCTTCTGAGTTTCTGTGAATGCCTTTGAAAATCAACAAGAAATTCCCCAAGTCAGAAGGCAGAGCTTTGGCACCACACAAAGTTTGGACCTCCACTAGATAACCTTAATTCTCCCGTCCCCTCCTCATTCCCCCATATGCAGGCACCCCTCCCTTTTACCTCATGTGACAGACACTTTTCAAGAAGATGGAGGTAGCAAGTGATGTTCTCCTCATCTGGCCGGGACACCAGAAGCTGTGTACACACTGAGACCACCAAAAAACAAACAAAAACAACAACTTGTCAGTACTGCATATGGCCACACTTTCCCCTGATGAAGGACCCCCTTTCCAGACCCTAGTACTGAAAGAAACAGTGAAACTCTGTAGACTACATCTTCAAAAGGATATAAATCAGATAGAATCAGAGGGTGGCTACAAAAATAGTCTTAATAATAAAACATATGGAGACAAAGATCTAAACATGAATACTCTGCAGAAAGACAGGATAGAGTAGATATTAAACACTGAAATACCTCCAATGTATGAATACGCAGGGAACAGACAAAGCTCTGGAATGAGGGGTCATAAGATGAGGATGAAAAGGGGTAGAATCAGGAGTAATCCAAATAAGTATTCCTTTACAGAGATAGTGGCACAGCTTCTCAGTGGAAGTGGAGGAAACAAGGATAGTACAAATTTCAAGAAAGCATGTAACAAGTACTGCAGAAGGTATTGGTACAGCTGGGCAGCTGATATGAATGGGTAGATCATATGGGCTTGTTCTCCATTTCTACGGCACCTTGAAGCTTACGAATGTGATAGGTTAGCATGAGACAATATTCCCAGCGGGTGAAAAACACACTACTTACAGACTACTTCCAGCAACAACTATGGTACAAGTCTGAAAGACTGCAAAGAGCAGGAACTGGCGGGGGGGGGGGGGGGGGGGGGGACTCTCCTTGAAATTACAGACCTCTCAGTTAACAGATGTGCCCGTTGCTCTTAATATTGCCTCAAGTCCTGACAGCAAGAGGCATCAAAACAAGCAAAAGTACAGCTGTGGCAAAATTCGCCCTTTCCTCTCTGAGCACACCACCCGAACTCTCATCCACTCTCTCATTACCTCTCGCCTTGACTACTGCAACCTACTCCTCACTGGTCTCCCACTTAGCCATCTATCCCCCATTCAGTCTGTTCAGAACTCTGCTGCACGTCTTATCTTCCGCCTGGACCGATATACTCATATCACCCCTCTCCTCAAGTCACTTCACTGGCTTCCGATCAGGTACCGCTTACAGTTCAAGCTTCTCCTACTAACCTACAAATGCACTCGATCTGCAGCCCCTCCTTACCTCTCTACCCTCATCTCCCCTTACGTTCCTACCCGTAACCTCCACTCTCAGGACAAATCCCTCCTCTCAGTACCCTTCTCCACCACCGCCAACTCCAGGCTCCGCCCTTTCTGCCTCGCCTCACCCCATGCCTGGAATAAACTCCCTGAGCCCATACGCCAGGCCCCCTCCCTGCCCATCTTCAAAGCCTTGCTCAAAGCCCACCTCTTCAATGTTGCCTTCGGCACCTAACCACCATACCTCTATTCAGGAAATCTAGACTGCCCCCACTTGACATTTCTGCCATTAGATTGTAAGCTGTTTTGAGCAGGGACTGTCCTTTTTTGTTAAACTGCACAGCGCTGCGTAACCCTAGTAGCTCTAGAAATGTTAAGTAGTAGTAGTAGATTCCTGTAGGCATGAAACCAACCAGATCCAGGGCAGGTACAATAGATATCTGCACTCATACTATAGAGAATGGTGTCTGAAGGAGACCAGACATCATTTCAATACACTTTCCCTGTCAAAGGCTCCAGGAAACAGAACCATGCTGCAAAGCTGAAATAATATCAGAACTCAGAATGCATATTAGGTAGTTGTACATCCTGCCCTAACACTGCCTTTCCCAATTACCACCCCCCCCCCCCCAAACCAATCATTACTAGTTATTTCTTACCTTTACCCATGACCCTGGTGAGCTGTCCTGGAATATCACCTTCCGGAATGGGTGCTGATGCTGACTCTCCATCACAAGGGGAAGTAGTCTGGGCTTGAAATCCATCAGCACTGGAGTCTTTTCCATCTGGCCCGTTGCTGCTCTTGTCTGAGCTGGCTTTGGAACCAACAGCCGTCTGCCCTTCTACTGCAGATCCCTCCTTCTGTGGAGCCTGCACAGGGCTGTATGATTTGATGGGGGTGATAATTACCTGCTGTAACTCTTGAAGGGCATTTCGCAGATTACCCCCTTCCAAAATATCCTGCAGGGCAAAAGGAAGACATTTTACAAGAGCATCGAGACTAGCAATGAGGAAATCATACAAAGCCTGCTATTTCTTTATTAGTCTTCAGAATCTTAAGTCAGTTGCTTCTTTCTCCCACGATTCATTAGAGATTCAGGTTAGGACTTAAAAAGTCTTGGGCACTAAGTGTCAAATAGACTGAAACTGACATTGTAGAAACAAGAGTCACTTGGAGATAACTGAGGTGCCACCATCATCAAAACCTTTTACACTCAGGAAAGGTTTTTTGAGACTAAATTTCAAGGCATTTTTGGTAGCTGTTTGCTAGGTATTTTCATAGGAGTTTCCACCTTTGGGCTGTGCAGATTGCTTATGAACCTCAAAGGTTCAGGGACCACAGACCTGTTCTCTAGCACTATGCCCCCCCAAGCCCTTCCAGGCTCTCCTCCTCCCCCTTACTCCCAGTCTAACATCTAGTCCCTCTCCCCAGTATGTCCTTTCTCTTACTGTGATACTTTGTGGTCCACACCATTGCTGTTGCTCATTACTGGACCCCAGGAAACACTGCTGATCTCATCATTGCTCCTTCCAATTTATGCAGTCTGCTGTTGCTGTCAATTCCACGGATCATCTCTGATCCTGCCACTCCAAGCCGTCGGCTGGGAACACCATCTTACCTTCTCCAGTGACTTTAGCAGGCTCTGCCTCTCTCGCAGCTTCTGAATGCTCAGCGCTATTTTGTGTCGTGCTCCCTTGGTCACATTCTGTCCAGCACAAAAAAAAAAGTAGCATCTACATTTGGAATGTTGTCATAAGGTTGGTACCAGAAGGGCAACTGGGAGGTGGGAAAGTGTGCTAGATTCCCAGGGCTAGGGTAATGCAATTAGAAACCCAATTATAGTGACTCAAGAGAAAATCTATTCCATACATTCTGTAACTGCCCTGGTCCCCCCCCCTCCACCCCCAAGGTATCTCCTGAAACTTCTTTCAGATGGGACAAATGTTCCCAAATATCATCCCAGCATTGGAGCCAGAGGCATATCAACTCCACATGAATGTGAAAGTAAGTATAATTCTTACCTGTGATTCCAGGTGATGCTCTGTAAGAGTCATCATTTCTTCGTAACTCATCTGGGAGAAGAGAGCAGCATATTTGTGTAAGCGAAGGCTCTTTAGCCAGGTGGGAACATCTGGGAAGAAGGGGACAATAGCTTCAGAATTCATTCCCAATATAGAGGGTCAGAGATTTCTAGCTTGCCACACCTACCCGCATCAATAGATTTAAACACAATGGAAAAAACCTCTACTACAGTGGGGTCTATAGTGAGTGGACCGGAATGGGTAGAAGTGAATCATAAGAACATAAGAATAGCAGTACTGGGTCAGACCAATGGTCCATCTAGCCCAGTATCCTGCTTCAAACAGTGGCCAATCTAGGTCAGAAGTACCTGGCAGAAACCCAATTAATAGCAACATTCCATGCTACCAATCCCAGGGCAAGCAGTGGCTTCCCCCATGTCCATCTCAATAACGGAGTATGGACTTTTCCTCCAGGAAATTGTCCAAACTTTTAAAAAACCCAGATACGCTAACCGCTGTTACCACATCCTCCGGCAGCAAGTTCCAGAGCTTAACTATTCCTTGAGTGAAACAATATTTCTTCCTGTTGTAAACGTATTTCCATGTAACTTCATTGAGTGTCCCCTGGACTTTGTACTTTTTGAAAAAGAGTGAAAAATCAATTCATTTTTACCCATTCCACACCAATCAGGATTTTATAGACCTCAATCACATCCACCCCCCCCCCCCCAGATGTCTCTTTTCCAAGCTGAGGAGCCCTAACCTCTTTAGCCTTTCCTCATATGGGAGGAGTTCAATCCGCTTTATCATTTTGTTTGCTCCTCTTTGAACATTTTCTAATTCCACTATATATTTTTTGAGATGTGGCAACCAGGCAATACTCAAGATGCGGTCACACTATGGAGGCATTATAATATTCTTGCCTTATTTTGCACTGTTTTCTAATAATTCCTAGCATCCTGTTTGCTTTTTTTGGCTGCCGCTGCAGACTGGGCAGAAGATTTCAGTGTATTGTCTACAATGACACCTAGATCTTTTTCTTAAGTGCTGACTCTTAAGGTGGACTCTATCAGGTAACTATGGTTTGGATTATTCTTCCCAATGTGCATAACTTTGTATTTGTCCACATTAAATTTCATCTGCCATTTGTTTGCCCAGTCTTCCAGTTTCCTATGATCTTAGTGAAGTTTTCACAATCCACATGTGTTTTGACAACTTTGAATAGTTTTCTGTCATCTACAAATTTAATCACCTCACTCACTGTTCCATTTTCCAGATCATTTATAAATATGTTAAACAGCACCGCTCCCAGTACAGAGCAGCACCCTACTATTCACCCTCCTCCACTGAGAAAAATGGCCATTTAACCCTACCCTGTTTTCTCTGCAATAACCAATTGCTAATCCACAGAAGGACATTCCCTCCTATGCCTTGATTTCAATTTTCTCAAGAGTCTCTCGTGAGGACTTTGTCAAAAGCTTTCTGAAAATCTAGATACACTACAGCAACCAGCTCACCTTTATCCACAAGTTTATTTACACCTTCAGAGAAATGAAGCAAATTGGTGAGGCAAGACTTCCATTGGCTGAACCCATGCCGACTCTGTCCCATTAAACCATGTTTGTCCAGGGGAAGGGGGGGGGGGCGGTTTACTACAGATAATCTTGACCTCCTATTCATCACTGAAACCTGGATCCTCGACCTTAAAGACCCCATAATTCTAGACTTATGCCCACCAGGATACAAAATTACCCACTGGAGAAACGGAAAAAGAGGAGGAGTAGCCGCCATAATATACAAATCCGAATTCACCATCACAACCACAGCTGAATTCATTCTGCTACAACTCGAAAATGTCTCGGTAAGAATCAATCACTCAAATCTGCAGGAACACCTTAACGCAGTTATACTTTACAGACCACCAGGCAACTGGCAAGACTCCCAAACACACTTCATGGACTTTATCTCGAACAGTTGTGTCTCTACCTCAAACCTCATCATAATAGGAAATATTAACCTACACCTTGAAGATCTCACCACAACAAGCACCCAAGAATGCAAAGAGTTCCTACAACTGTGGAATCTTCATGGACCAAACACGCAACCAACCCACATTAAAGAACACACATTAGACATCATTACACACAAATTTGATCACGACTCAAACCTTATATTAACAGATACAAAATGGACACCTACACCGTGGTCAGACCACTACAAAGCATACATCTCCCTCCAATGGAGAACGAAACACTCACTTAACAAACAAACACGGAAAACCTACACCACGAGAGGAAAAATAGACCCGGTTATATTCTGGCAACAGATCTACCACAATGGATGGACAATAAAGGCAGACACAATCCAATTCCTCTTAGAATGGGACAATAGATGCAAATCAATATTAGACAATATTGCCCCAATTCAAACCAGACCCTCACACAGAAAGAACTCAATACCATGGTTCAACGAAGAACTGAAAAAACTCAAAACACAAGTTAGAAGATTGGAACGTGCATGGAATAAAAAGAAAGACGACCCAACACTTAACGCTTGGAAACAACTTCGAAGAAAATATAAATATACCATAAGACAAACCAAAAGACTATATTACAAAACTGAAATTGGACCAAACTACAAGGACACACATAAACTCTTCCAACTCGTGAATAAACTACTAGACACCACACCAGTCACAAACAACAGTAAAGACACACCAGGAGCCGACAACCTCGCGAAGTACTTCAAGGAGAAAATCGTACAACTGCGACTCAAAATACCTGTCAGCCCCATTGAATACGCTGTACTCCTAGACTATCTAGACCCAGACCCTGGAGTATACCCAGCAGATAGAACTTGGACCGAATTCGAGATACTATCAGAGGATCTCATCTCCCAAATTCGAGATACTATCGGAGGATCTCATCTCCCAAACGCTTAAATGATACGCCAAATCTCATTGCAAACTAGACATATGCCTAAACAACCTTATGACATCGGCCCAACAATTTATAACAGACCTAACGAAACACGTGAACTTTATGCTACAAAATGGACTCTTCTCGAAGGAGAAAGGAAACATTCTACTCACCCCCATACCCAAAGATGCAAAGAAAAATGCTAGTGAACTAACCAACTATAGGCCAGTAGCATCCATTCCCTTAATAACAAAAACAACAGAAGGGATAGTGACCAAACAACTCACAAACTATCTAAACAAGTTCTCAGTACTACACGACTCCCAGTCAGGATTTTGTTCTAACCACAGCACTGAAACAGTACTAGTTATGCTCATGACTAATTCAAACAAATGATTGCAACCGGCAAGAACATACTACTTCTACAATTCGACATATCTAGCGCCTTTGACATTGTTGATCATGGAATTCTACTACACATCCTCGAATACTTCGGTATCGGAGGCAACGTTCTCAACTGGATCAAGGGGTTCCTAACCACACGCTCATATCAAGTGACATCAAATTCGATTACATCAGCCACATGGACACCTGAATGCGGAGTTCCACAGGGATCCCCCCTTTCACCGACCTTATTCAACCTAATGATGATACCCTTGGCCAAATTACTATCAAACCAAAACCTCAACCCATACATATACGCTGATGACGTAATGATCTACATCCCATTTAAACAAGACTTAAAGGAAATTTCAAATGATATCAACCAAAGTCTACATATCATGCATTCATGGGCAGATGCATTCCAGCTGAAACTTTAATGCAGAAAAAACCCAATGCCTAATACTCACCTCTCAACACAACACGAACAAGTTTACCACCATCAACACACCAAAACTGAACCTACCAATTTCGGATACCCTAAAAATTCTTGGAGTTTCTATTGACCAGCACCTAACTCTTGAGAGTCACGCGAAAAATACAACCAAAAAGATGTTCCACTCAATGTGGAAATTAAAAAAAGTAAGACCATTCTTCCCAAGGACAGTCTTCCGTAAATTGGTACATCTAGACTATTGTAATGCACTTTACGCTGGCTGCAAAGAGCAAATACTCAAAAAAACTCCAGACAGCCCAGAACACTGCAGCTAGACTCATATTCGGAAAATCAAAATATGAAAGTGCTAAACCCCTACAAGAGAAGCTACACTGGCTCCCACTCAAAGAACGCATCGCTTTCAAGGTGTGTACCCTAGTTCACAAAATCATCCATGGTGATGCCCCAGCCTACATGTCAGACCTGATAGACTTACCACCCAGGAATGCTAAAAAATCTCGCACATTCCTTAATCTTCATTTCCCCAACTGTAAAGGTCTAAAATACAAACTAACGCACGCATCAACCTTTTCCTATATGAGCACACAACTCTGGAACGCGCTGCCGCACAACCTAAAAACAATCTATGAACTAACCAGCTTGCGCAATCTACTGAAGACCCATCTCTTCAATAAGACATATCACAAAGATCAACACATGTGAAATCCCCTACATGTATCCAGAACTGTCTTATAATGTTTTCTTGTTATATCACTATTATGCTTTATCACTATCATGTAACCCCAAATCCTTCTGTAATACCAAATGTCTATTCTCTTCTTATTTCCACTATTCATGATGTACTGTAAGCTACATTGAGCCTGCAAAGAGGTGGGAAAATGTGGGATACAAATGCAACAAATAAATAAATACTGTTCTAAAGAAATTTTGATGACAGTGAGTACGGTTATATTTGTATCGCATCTGTTTGTATGTTGTTCAACGGTTATATTTGTATCGCATCTGTTTGTATGCTGTTCAATTGGATATGTCATTAATAAAAATTATTGAAACATAAACCATGTTTGTCTATGTGTTCTGCAATTTTACTCTTGATAAGAATTTCCACTATTTTCCCCAGCACTGAAGTTTGTGTTACTGGTCTGTAATTTCCCAGCTCACCCCTGGAACCCTTTTTACAATAGGGGCATTACATTGGCCACCCTCCTACCTTCAGACACTACAGATTATTTTAATGCTTTTTAAAAATATGACTAGGGGGAATGTAATGAAGCTACTAAGTAGTAATTTTAAAACAAATGGGAGAAACTTTTTCTTCAAGCAATGTGTAATTAAGCTCTGGAATTCATTGCCAAAGATTGTGGTAAAAGCAGTTAGCATACCATGGTTTAAAAAAATGATTTGGACAAGTTCCTAAATGGAAAGTCCATAAATCATTATTAAGATGGACTTAGGGAAAATCCACTACTTATTCCTGGGATAAGTAGCATAAAATCTGTTTTACTCATTTGGGATCTTGCCAGGTACTTGTGACCCGGGTTGCCCACTGTTGGAAACAGAATACTGGGCTTGATGGACCTTTGGTCTGTCCCAGTGTGCTAATGCTTATGTTAAAGAGATAGCCATTTACACTTAATATGCGCCATGATGACTCCAGGGAAGAGGAGAAAACAATCAATAGCTACCCTCCATACCTTTCATACCACTGCCATCCTCCTGAAATGTGTTGCGGCTGGAGCTCTGCTCCTCTGTCTGCTCGCTGCCCGAGGATGCCATACTGTTCTGTGGAGACAATGGTCCATGTTCCGAGTTGACAAATGAAGTGCGTGTACAGATTTCCTCTGCACCGATCCAGTCGCTGGGAACCTGCTGGCTTGTGGGGATGAGGGACATGGAACGCTTCAGTGGACTGGGGTGCAGCTGGCAGGGAAGAACTGGAGGGGGAGACAAAGGAAAAAAAGTCACATCCACCAACAGGAAATAAACGGTGAAAACTATGTCGCAAATAAAGTGAAAATTAAACATACCTATTTTTTTTCTCTTTTTAAATCCTACCAGATTAGTTAGTCTAGGTGAATGGGTTATAGACCCCTAACAACAGACTGAGACATGAATAAAGAGCTCTGTAGACCTCAGTCCCTTTATAATCCCATGCAGAGAGAGAATTCTCAATGATGCTTAGTCAAGCAGAAATACAAACAACTATGCTTATGTATAAATAGACTACAGTCCCAATCCAAATGCAACCATCTCCATAAAACCAAGGGACAGCCCTTCAGAATTATCCAATCATTGCCAAAATTTGAGGAAGAAGTAAAAAGCCAGAATTAGGCTCAATGGATCAACATGGAAAGAAAAACAAACAAACAAACAAAACACACACACACACACACTACCTAACCTTTTCCTCTGGGGGGAAAAAAGAAAAAAGGGACCTCTGCATGAAAGGCCTTCAAGAGAAAAAAGAAGAATTAACCTACTTATAGTAACTCTATATAAAGAAAAAACCATGTCAGCATTAGCAACAAAGAAGAATTCTTACTCCTGCAAGAAACACTGGCTGTCACTTGAACTCGGAGAATTTAGGACGAACTTCATATACCGATTTTTTTTAAAGGGCAGAACAGCTTCCTCTCTGGACCAAGCAAGCAGCCTTCAAACACATAGTAAGGGAGGTTAATTTCTTTCGTGATTTAAGAGTGTGGTTATCACAGATAGGGAGGATCATCATTCTCAAGGGCTAAGCCCTAAACCAGAATGGAAGCGGATCTTCCATGATCAACAGACCCCATTTCAGAAGGCCCTTCTCCCTGGGAAACAGGAGCAGAGTGCATGCTAGTAGCCTCCCGAGATTGGCATATCATGTACATAAAGGCCAGTAGGGTGCTACCGGGTTGACCTGTACCAGGTGGTCTTTAATCTTCTGGACCACTCTACCAATTAGTGGCCATGGAAAGAACACAGAAACAAAACCCGGGACTGCCGCTGAATGAGGGCATCCTCTGTGCTAGGCTCCTGCCAGTTGCTAAAGAATCTATCTTGGCATTCCACCAAGGTGCCATGAGATCTATCCAAGGCAGCCCCACTTGTCCACTAATCAATGAGGTGGCGTCTGCTGAGAACTCCTATTCTCTGAGGTTCAGTATGTGGTTACTTATCATTTGCCTACACATTGTCCACGCCACTATGCGATATGATGACGGCTTGTGTAGGTGGTTTTCCATCCAGTTTAATGGCACCTGGGTTCTGGTACCTCCCTGCCTATTAATGTATGCCACTACTGTGCTATTGATCAATAAACCTCACAGCGTTTCCCAACAAGTAATGGAGAAAAGCACTACATGGCTAACTATACAACCCCGGTCTCCAGCTTTCCTGCATTTTTATGGACCATTTTGCTTCCAATGGAGATCAAATTCTGTGACCCAAAAGCTCAATACAGTAGGCCCTCTGTCTGTAAGACTTGTATCCATATCAAGTGCCACCTACTGCAGGGATTCTAGATCTAGTTTCTTCAGCAAGTCGTTTGGAGATGCCTCTTGGGAACAAAAGTATGGTATTGTCATCAACAGACTGTGGAGACCATCTCACCTATAGAAACTTTTAGAATGGTCAGATATGCGCCTTCACTCAATGCACCACTTTCAGGGTTTCTACCATAGACCCCAGCATCTGAAGATGATAGTGGGGGATTCCAACAACTTGTGGGTGGGCATGAGACCCTGTCCCTTTTCTGGCATCTCTCCCTCTCCTTCCCTGCAGACATTCCAGGGTCTCTCAACTCTACCCCTCCTGTACCTTTTAAATTTTTCCGTTCTTGGACCAGCAGCAACTCAGACTGCCTGCTTGCACCAGCCCTGAGCCTGCCTTCCATCTTCCTGTTTCTGCATAGGTGGAAGCAGGTCAGACGGAACGCTCGGGGCCAGCATGAGCAGCCAGTCTGAGGTGCTGCTGGTGAATAACTGAAAGATTTAAAAGGTCCGGGGGGGGGGGGGGGGGGAAAGAGGTTGTTTGGGGGAGTGAAGTTGAAAGGCTCTGGAATTCCTATGGGGAAGGGGAGGGAGAGATGCCGGAGTCTTCAGCTATCCACCACTGCTGAGTGGGCCTGTGTCTACCTGTGGCTGTGCCACTGCTGACAAGATAAAGGTTTTGGATATAAGCAAGTATCTTCAGAAGCCTAGTCCAAGTGGAAAAGCAGGGAAGAGGCAAGTGTTCAGTGCACCTCATCATGCAAACATAAATGAACAAAAGATGAATAAAAAGGCACTGCTTGCTGCATTCTCAGTCTCAGTGGTGTCAACAACTGCTTCCGGTTGGAGACCTTGTGCTCGGTCATAGTGGCAGTTTGAAAGGGGGAATCCCTCTTGTTCTTTAATGTTGCTGAGGCTTATTTATGTATCCAGATCAGGAAGGACCATTGGAGGTTTCTTCATTTCGGAATACTACCTTTTGGGCTGGCCACAACTTCCATAATGTTTCAAGGTAACATGTCCTACCTTGAGCAACACCAACCATTTCAGCTACATCTCCACTATCTCCCCTTTTGGTGGACCTCCTACATAGGGCACACAAGATATATGGTATCCAGGTGGCGAGATTCCATGATTCAACATGATGTGGGTCCATCCTCAGTAAAACCTCCAAGGCAACTGCCCACGGGTAAACCCCGCTGACCATCATTGCTTCTTTCTGTAATATTTGTTCCCATGAGGTTCTTTGGGCCTTCCGATGGTCCAAATAAATTAGGAAGACCTGGAGCACTTGTTGTTTTTTGTTTTTTTTTTTTAAATATATATATAAGGACAGTATATCAATCATTGTATTTAACTAAAGGACTGTTTGTTTGGATGAACTGAATCTTCTTAGATCCTTGGACTTCAGCTAGTTTACTCTATTGTATTGATCCTCCAGCAGTCTCCATTGGCTAGACTCCTTCAGCCCTTTAACCAACTTTTCTCATTCCTTTCCCAACTGCCCCCAACCCACAGAGAGCTACTGTATCCCAGAGACCTGCTCTTGCAATATTCTCCCTCCTCCATGCTTGAAGACCCAGGGCTGATGCACTGAAAACAGTGGTTCAACAGTGCTTGATGTTGCTGTCCTGGGAAACTTGAATGCTGTACCTCCTTCCCCAGGGGCAGTCATTCATCTAGGGCCTGTGGAAATAGGCACATCCAACCTTTGCCAAGGATGGAGTGTCTCCCTGTTTTCTATGGGGACAAATGCTCTCTCAGCCTTGACCAACCTATTGGGCACCTCCCATTCCAACATGTTCCTGTTTTGTATGGTGCTGTGAGGGAGAAAGTCCTGCAGGACATCTGTATGTCCACCGGAGTCCCCTTCCTGCTTTGTCAGGGTCAACGGTAGTTCTGGAAGCAGCTTTTGGTAATTTTTCTCAGGGAAACCAAAAGCTGCTTCCAGAACTGCCTGCTAACCCATCTTTCTCTGAAACAGCTTGCCCTCTTCCGCAGGATCTAATTCTCACAGAGTTCTACTCCTGGGGATGTTGGGTCCCAGGCTGGATCTAGATTACCTAAAGCCTCCCTGGACCACCTGGGATTTTCTGCTGCAAGCTCCTCCAAAAAGGACTCCCAAGGCTTATGATTGTCTAGGGAAGCCCAATATCTCACCTGTACAAACTAAGAAGAGCATGCACTCCCTTCTATGGTACTGGAGAGCTATCTTGTCCCCTCTTCCATTTCCAGGATAAATAATGATGACTCGTGTCCCTGTACCTCCTGTGGTCCCAGGACTACTTCTACTATTGTCTGTGGATTTATATATAAGCATTTTTATTGAACATATAATAAAGAACAAACAAAAGCATGTTTAGTAGTTGTTTGTTATTTTACAATACAAGTCACCTCCCCCTTACAAGTACTCATTTACAAACGTGTATTCATTGATAATCTGTTAACAAGGACAACATTGAACAAACACTTGAACAACAATACAGCAAATGTGAATATATTTGAGAAGACCTGGACTCTAATGACCTCCCCCAATCTAGCTCTAGTACTCCACTTTCAAACCCCCCCCCACCCCCCCCCCACCCCTCTATATATGTTATCACCTCTTTCCAAAATTTTTCCACAATCGGGCAAGCCCAAATAGCATGAAAAAAATCACTCTGCGATGTGGCAGCGTCCACACAGTGGAGAATCCACTTTACCTATTTTAAACAACTGTGCTTGTGTCATATAGGCTCGATTTAGTATTCTGAATTGGCATTCCCTTAAGTCTGCGTTTCTCATGAGACTAGGTATTCTCCCAACCAAAACTTTAAAATCAAGAGAGTCCGCAGATCTGCACAGATCTACACTCCATCTCCGTCCCACTTCTGCATAATCTTTCCATGGACAGATCTGTAGCAGGGCCTTATGTAACGATGATACTGTGACCTGATCCTCCCCGGCCTTAGCAAAAAAAAAATCCTGAACTTTCTCAGCATGTCTCTTCCCCAGGGCGACCGGATCCAAAGAAGCCACATAATGAGTTAATTGTTTATAGGCAAATATATGACCCTCAGACGGCTGTGCATCCCCAAGTACCTGGGCCATTGTCTTTAGTTCCCTTGTGTGTCCCAATATAGGAGTCAAATATATGATACCTTTATTTTCCCAGGTCTGGAACACTTTTGGGCTCATTTTTGACACAAATCGGGAGATGAGCGTCCTTCTCCCAGGATCGCCCAAATCGGCATAATCGAAAGCCGATTTTGGGCGCGCTCAACTGCTTTCCGTCGCGGGGACGACCAAAGTTCCCGGGGGCGTGTCGGAAGCAAAGCGAAGATGGGACTGGGGCGTGCTTAACACATGAGCGTCCTCGGCCGATAATGGAAAAAAGAAGGGCGTCCCCTGACGAACACTTGGCCAACTTTACTTGGTCCTTTTTTTTTTTACGACCAAGCCACAAAAATGTTTGGGGGGGGAATGACTGGCAAAATGGACGCCCATCCAAAAAAAACGTCAATTTTGGCCGTCATCTCCCCCCCCCCCCCCCCCCGCAATAATAAAAACGCCTTTTTTGGCAGTGTTTCACTCAGCTGAGAGACCAGGAAGTCTCTGAGCCAATCATAGCGCGTTTAGCTCGGCTGAATGCGTTGTGATTGGCTCAGGGACTTCCTGATCTCTCAGCTGAGTGAAGCACTGCCAAAAAAGACGTTTTTATTATTGCAGGGCGGGGGTGATGAGCAGGGAAACCTCTTCTGCTTCAGGGTTCAGCAGCAGGGTTAAAGACTGCGGGGGGGGGGGGGGGGATAACGTTTTTTTTGAAGCGGAGCATTTTTTTGTTCCCCAATTTTTTTTTGTTACTTTGGGCCAAGTTTTATCCCGCGGAGCCCCAACGAGAGGTACAGACCTCTCGTTAGATTTTCCAGCGTTAAGGCAATCGGAAAAAGTTAGTGCAACTCATTACAGTAGGGTTTCTACACAATTTGCTCATCTGCATTCCGTTTTCGTTAGCTGCTACTGTCGTCGGAAAAAAGTCTTTAGTGCATGCCAGGGTTTACTACTTGCTCGTTAAGGGCTCGTTAAGTTTAGTGCATCTGGCCCTTAATCGGCGAAGTCACCCTTCCCACATTCCAAGAAATTACTTTCAAGGATGTCATCCAAAGCTCCCTAACTGCCAAACTAAGAAATGCCAGACATGCAAAAAAGAGAAGGGAGGCTGTACCAGCCACCACCACCCCCCCTTTCAATCTTCCCGAAATACTCAGATATCCGACGTGGAAACTGAAGAGCCAAACCAATACATGCTAAATAAAAAAAACAAATCATAAAAGAACAAAAAATAATTAAAAAAAACACACACATCATACCCCAACCATTCATCTTCCAACCAAACCCCCCCCCCCCAACCCAAACACTTCTCCCTAACTCCCCAACCCCTCCCAAAAACTCCCCAACAGAACTTCCGTTCTTAACTTACAACAGCCTACCCAGGCCCCAGTCACACTGAAGAGCACTCCCCCCGTTCTCCCCCCACAGAAAGATACGTTTCAGAGCAGTGAAAACATGAAACCCCTCGGTCTCCATATTTCAAAATCCCCCCCTTCAAGGTTATTGCTAAAGACTCAATCGTCTCGAAACAGCAGATCTAAATAGTTTTAGCAAAATTATAAATGGAGCTTAACCCCCAATGAAAGGTATAGAAATGCTAAATAGTAGTAGTAGTCTCACAGATAGTCTATCACCAGTTGACCATGGTGTAAAGTAGATTGTCCTCCATAGCAATTCAAATGGACCAACTGCACATCCCAACTGCTTCTCTGGATTGTCCTCCCAGTCTCCAACACATAGCCATTTCAGCTTAAGTGCCTTGAAAGAGGACATCCACCAGATTATTTCAGACCCTTCTGTCAGATTCATCCATTCTTTGTATACTGCATAGCTTCCTCAGCATCCTGAAAGAAATGAGGTTTCTCTCCATGAGAATCTGCAACCGCGCTGGATATAGCAATGCAAAAGGCACTTTTTTCTTATATAGTAGTGCACAAACTGTTTGAAATGCCCTGCATTTTATCAATACTGAGGCTGAGAAATCCTGGAAGCACGAGACTTTGATTGTCATATTGTAAATCCCCTGTGGCTCTTGTAGCTCACAATATATCTTGCTTATGAACAAAGTTCAACAGTTTACAGATCACCACTCGTGGTCTTGCCTCAGATGACTTCAATATTCCCAAGCGGTGGGTCCACCCAATTCAACAGTTTTAGGGCCTTTGGAAGCCAATCTTCCAAGAACTGCCGAAGGTCCACATCTCTGATGGATTCTGAGAGTCCCATAAATTGGAGATTATTTCTGCTTGAGCAATTTTCAAGGTCTTCAAGTTTATCTTCAAGCTTTGCTACCAGGGCCCGAAGTACACACTGCCCAGTTTCCTGCTGCTGTAGCGTATCCTCTACTATGGCCAGCCGATGTTAGTAAGTTTGCAAATCATTATGCAAAGTTTCCACATAAGTGCCTATCAAGTCTATTTTATCTCCTATCTTTTGTAATTTTTTGTCCATGGATTCTTCCAAAATAACTCTCAGCTCTGCCACTACTTCCGCGGCCCACACTGAGCTCACCGAGGACCCACCTGTTTGTTCAACATCCGCCATCTTGTCTCCAGCTCGACCGCGGTTGGACAGTTTCCTCGGCGTTTTACTAGCCATCCTGAGGCAAATTATAGCTAGCGGCTTGGGGATAGTGATCCAGGAACTTTCCACTCCCCAATTATGCTAGAAGGTAATCGAAGAAAGGCCTCTGGGGGGGGGGGGGGGGGGGGGGAAATTAACCCAACCAGGCAGGAGGGTTCCTCACATACACCCACTCTTCAGCTCAGTATCACGTGACCCCCTTGTCTGTACATTTAAAATGGCACTCAGACTATCTGTCCCTGCAGCACCACCGAGTGTCATCCCAGCTCAGAGAAGAATGAGCTAATTCAGCCAGCACAGCTCCCTGCTCAACTGATACCTGGACTAACCAGGCTAAGAGCTGACAGACAAGCACCACTAAGTAGCTGCATGATCTGTTCATCATCTGCTTGGAGACCGAGAGAAATACTGAACATTCCAGGCTGCAAGCTACACTTAAGGGGCAAATTACTTGGAACTACTTTTTTCTCCGTCTCCATCCATAACCATTCATTCTGGACTGGTCTGGTCTGGACAAAAAGGAAAGACATTTAAATGAGCATTAATGAACAACCCAACCTCTTCCAAAAGCAGACAGCTACAACGTGGTAACTTAAAAGCAACATAGGAAATATTTTTTCACAAAAAGGTCAGTTATGTGGCATGTCCTCCTGGAGGTGATTGTCGAACAATGATGAAATTTAAAAAAAGTCCCAGAAGATCCCTAAATGAGAAGTGGATAGAAACCAAACACAGAACAATCAAATGACCTTTCACTTCAAAGTTAAGTATGGATGAGGGTGGGGGTAAGCTGTATGAAGCAACAATTATAACCCTAACCAGTTTACTAGGCAGACTAGATGAGCATGTTGCTCTTTATCTGAATATTTTTCCTCCTTTTTGCATAAAGTAAAAAAAAAAAAAAAAACCCCACTGAGCTCAATGCACCTTCTTCCCCCAACCACCCCCCTTTTTTTTTTAAACGGCAAGAATGGTACTGATTGACCACAGGAACAAAACAAGTCCATAAAAGCAAGCAAGGGGTACAGATCCCTCTAGAACAGGGGTGGGCACCTGCGGTCCACAAGATTATTGGAAGCACACACAGAAAACAAACCCGAGCTTTGGCGATTTTAAATACTTTATTTCACAAATATTTTCAAAACAGCCACTAGCAGTTTGTTTCCATTGTTTTTAGTAACTTATTTATCTATCACAGGCGGTTGATGGAACTCTGCATTTTAGTTCCAGTATTACAATGTTGTGGCTCACTAGGGATAGAACTGACATTCGTGAGGCCCTCTGTGTATAAAGGTTGCCCACTCCTGCTCTAGGGGCTCTCTCTCTAGAAAAAGGAAGATCAGCCACAAGAGAAATTCCATCTAAATTCCCTTCTATCTCAGTTTCCTAAGGCCTGGGGAGCTAGCCCAGGCTTCCTTTCCAGTATGAAAGCACCACACAAGAACAGATATCTGCACCATCTACTGGACATAAATAGTGATGGGATGAGAGGCTACAGAGCTTTATTTCTCTGTCCCATCAACTGGTCGAGAGGTATAACCCACTCAGCTGAACAGGTCTAGTTAACATAAAAAGAATGCAGTCTGCAGAGAAAGGTAAGCACTGCCTCTGGATGATGCACACAACAGACTACAGTACCACAGGAACATACAGCAAGGAATGCATTCATGCCCCTTCAATACCATACAGTTGTGTTGCAACACAACAACCCACGCAACTTGCAGAACATGGGCCACTTGACACTCATCAGCTTCTCACCTGAGTTTGTGCTGCTCCCAATATTATTAATAGCAGATGGGATAGAGGTGGAAGAATGAAAACTCAAATGTCCATTTTCTCTGGGAGTTTTCTCTTGCCAGCCATGTCCCACTTCTCCGATGAAAGAGTCCACATTACTCTGCCATTCATCGGAGCCCTGACGAGAGTGGTAGATGGTATCTAGCCTTCCCCTGCCCTGGCTGGAAAAGCTGCTGGACAGACGTTCTTCCAGATGATTCAGCCAGAGTGCCAGCGAATTACGGTCTTCAAGTGTGGTGGCTGGGTGGATGAGTGCATAGGATAGGAGCTGGCGGCTCTCCTCAATGTATGTGTTGTTCTCAATGGAATATGCAAGCACTTTCTGCAGCAGTTTCATGTACTCTGACTTTGCTTCTGTGTTGCGGGGCTGGAGTAGCGGCAAATGAGACAGCAAAAGGGAAATGGCCTTCTCCTTCGACTCTTGATGCCACTGGTTGATGAGGGCTGGAAAGGAAAATAAGTATTAGTATGGCTGGCCTTATTATACCAAGATTACCTGGAGCCTCTGAATCTTCTTTCACCTTATGCAAAAAAGATTTGCTCCTTATGGAATGCTCTCTGAATCTCTGTCCACTTCAGACATAGCTCTCTAGCCTTGAATCCACTACCCACAAATGCCTGGAATATGAAATTCTAATTTAAACATGATCCCAAACTAGTCAGAAAATAATACAGCAGGACATTTCTCTCCTTGCACCTCACAATGGATTTTTTTTAAAGACCCTTACAATAGCCCTCCAACCCATCGTTCCTGGGCAAGAAAGTGTCCTGGTGGAAAGGGATCTTAAAGTTTTTAGTATTATCACCCAGCAGTTTCCTCCTGCTCCTTTGTACTTCCAATTTAATCAACACTACGAGCCTTTATTACATTTCCATTTTTAATATTATCAGCTTCCTTTTTGAAAATTCATCCAAAGCATTTTACAACCCCTCCTCCCAAACACACCTAGTTTGGTTGTTATAGTGATGGTCCTCAACTGGGCAATTCACCAAGGTTGTTTCTGGAAACCCTCAATCCTGATACTACAACCAGTCAATGGGTGTTAGCCTTAGACAGTGACTGACTTACTCCCCCATTCCCCCACCACCACCAAACAGGGAGCTGTGAATGCTGACTCAGGGAGTATATAGCCCAATGTGGAGATCTTTTGCATAGCAGTGCAGACCTCTTGCTGCACAGACCACCAAGCTGGTCCCTCTTGGAAGTCTCCTAAGTACACAAAGTTAATCTTCAAATTCCACACCCTTTTCTGAGCTCCACGTCTTACAAAGTGCCGCCATTCAGAAAATAAAAAAAGGTAATTTCAAGGCAAAGGGTCCTTATGGACCTCAGGGTTAGCTGCTGTGAAATGCTGAGACACAGGAGTGAGGAACCTACCAGTCTGGTAGCATGAACCCTGCATGGCATCCTGGGAAGGACCTATAGTCACTGAAGAGCAATACGGATTGTGAAAAATTGCAGGAAGACATTAGGAAACTGGAAGGCTGGGCATCTAAATGACAGATAAAATGTAATGTGGACAAATGCAAAGTGCTGCACATTGGAAAGAATAATCCAAATCATAGTTACTTGATGCTAGGGTCCACCTTAAGAATCAGCAGCACTCAAGAAAAAGATCTAGGTGTCATTGTAGACAAAATGCTGAAATCTTCTGCCCAGTGATCGGTGATGGCCAAAAAAGCAAACAGGATGCTAAGAATTATTAGGAAAGGGATGCAAAATAAGTCCAAGGTTATTAGTATGACTGTATAGCTCCATGGTACGACCTAACATTGAGTATTGTGTTCAGTTCTGGTTGCCATATCTCACAGGAGAAATAGCAGAATTAGAAAAGGTTTAAAGAGCGAACAAAATGATAAAGGGGATGGAACTCCTCCCATATCAGGAAAGGGTAAAGAGGTTAGGGTTCTTCAGCTTGGAAAAGCCGAGGGGGGATATGATTGAGGTCTATAAAATCGGTAGAAGTACAAAGACCGGGGGACACTCAATGAAATTACATGGAAATATTTTTTAAACAAATAGAAAGAAATATTTTCACTCAAAGAACAGTTAAGTTCTGGAACTCGCTGCTGAAGGGCGTGGTAACAGCAATTAACATTATCTGGGTTTAAAAAAGCATTGGACAAGTTCCTGGAGGAAAAGTCCATAGTCTGTTATTGAGATGGACATAGGGGAAGCCACAGCTCGCTCCAGGATTGGTAGTATGGAATGCTGCTACTAATTTGGGTTTCTGTCAGGCACTTGTGACCTGGATTGGCCATTGTTGGAAGCAGGATACTGGGCAAGATGGATTCTTACATTCTTATGGAAATCTGAAGTGACCTAGAAATGCAGTATAGGTTTGGATGGGTGCTCTCAAACCTAGGGAAGGGAGCACTGTAGAGATCAGAGAGGAAGAGCGCAACTAAGATATACATCCTTCCCCAAACAGGTGAAGGAAAACATGATTGACTAACATACCTGATTGTGAAAAAGTAGTAACAGAACAGCTGGAAGATAAGGGGTGATCTCAACAAGAGAAGAGTGGACCTGAGACTGAAGGGAACATAGTAAGCTTCGAAAAACCTCTACATAAACACATTATAAGAGCATGATCAGGATACTGATGTAAATCCCTATGCTACCACAAACTGGCTTAAGGGACATCTGAGATCCTCTCCTAGAGAAAGAGGGATCACTATACACAAAGTTCTCTTTCAACAAGAAAACAGTGCTGGAAGCTGGAAGGCATCCAGGCACTTAAGTCCTAGACTCAGAAGGGGCTCGACAAACCTTTCGCTTTCAAGCTATGCTTGCAAGCAGAAGAATTACACTCATTTCCACATGCCAACACAATCCCTGAAGTACAGACAAAAGCTATGATGTGAAAGTTTTTTCCCCCTCCTAATTACCCTATTATTTTATATAAGACACACTGAACGTTTCTGATCTTTAAACAAAATGAAATACTGTACGAGAACCTACTGAGGTTCCCCTTTGTTTATAGATCAGAAACCATTCAGTATGATATCTCTCTATATAAAACGCACCTCCAACGTTCGAATGAAGCCTCTGTTAGCCAAAAGTGAAGGGGGTGAGATCGCATTGTGTCTGCCCCGCCCACGCGTCAAACGTGATGACGTCGAGGGCGGAGCAATGACACTCAACCAATCGCAACGCTCGGCAGCGAAGCGTCAGGGAAGGAGGCGGCGCTCTCAACGTCTAGCCTTCCCTTCGCTGTGTTCCGCCTTTTTCTGACGTCAAGGATGACGTCAAAAGAAGGCGGAACACAGCGAAGGGAAACCTAGACGTCGGGAGCACCGCCTCCTTCCCTGACGCTTCGCTGCCGGAACCGCCACGAAGGTACATTTAAAAACAAGAAAAAAAAAAAAACCATGTTGGGGGGAGCGAAGAGGGTGGCCACAAAAGAAAAACAATGGGAGCGGGAGGGCAGGGGAGAAACGACACCATGGATGCGAAGGGGGGGGGGGGGGGGAAAAGGGGGCGGCCCAGGCTGGGAGTGGGACATGGGAGAGAGAGGAGCATGGATGCAAGGGGGGGGTCATGGAAGGGAGACAGGGCACTTGCTGGAAAAGGATGAATGGAGGTGGCAGGGGACAGAGGAGCATGGATGGGCATGGATTGGGAGGGCAGGGCTCAGGGAGAGAGGGCAATTGCTGGAAAGGGATGAATGGAGGGGGCAGGGGACAGAGGAGCATGGATGGGGATGGATTGGGAGGGCAGGACTCAGGGAGAGAGGGAAATTGCTGGATAAGGATGAATAGAGGGGACAGATGGGCATGGATGGATATGGATTGCAGGGCAGGCCTCAGGGAGACAGGGCAATTGCTGGATAGGGAAAAATGGAGGGGCCAGGTGACAGATGAGCATGGATGGCCATGGATTGGAAGGGCAGGACTCAGGGAGACGGGAATTGCTGAATAGGGATGAATGGAGGGGACAGATGGGCATGGATGGATATGGATTGCAGGGCAGGCCTCAGGCAGAGAGGGGAAATGCTGGATAGGGAAAAATGGAGGGGCCAGGTGACAGATGAGCATGGATGGGCATGGATTGGAAGGGCAGGACTCAGGGAGAGGGGATTTGCTGGATAGGGATGAATGGAGGGCACAGATGGGCATGGATGCATATGGATTGCAGGGCAGGCCTCAGGCAGAGAGGGGAATTGCTGGATAGGGATGAATGGAGGGGCCAGGTGAAAGAGGAGCATGGATTGGAAGGGCAGGACTCAGGTAGAGGGGAATTGCTCGATAGGGATGAATGGAGGGGACAGATGGCCATGGATGGATATGGATTGCAGGGCAGGCCTCAGGCAGAGAGGGGAAATGCTGGATAGGGAAAAATGGAGGGGCCAGGTGACAAAGGAGCATGGATGGGCATGGATTGGAAGGGCAGGACTCAGGGAGAGGGGAATTGCTGGATAGGGATGAATGGAGGGGACAGATGGCCATGGATGCATATGGATTGCAGGGCAGGCCTCAGAGAGACAGCGGAATTGCTGGATAGGGATGAATGGAGGGGCCAGGTGACAGAGGAGCATGGATTGGACTCACACTTTCACTCTGACTCTCAAACACTCACTCTCACATACACTCTCCCAAACACACACACTCCGAGGAAAACCTTGCTAGCGCCCGTTTCATTTGTGTCAGAAACGGGCCTTTTTTACTAGTATGCAATAATAGTGGAAATCAGGAGGCAAGAAAGGGAAGTTATTCACCTGAAGATGTTCTCCGAAGACAACAGGCCAAGTATTCTCACAACTGGGTGACGCCATTTGATGGAGCCCGGTGAGAATGCAGACTGGCAAAATTAATGTAGAATTTTCTAGCAGTGTCTCACTGCGCACGTGCAGAATATGGCCGTGAGATTAATATTTGGAAAATCAAGGTTTGAATCAGCAAAACCCCTTAGAGAGAAACTTCACTGGCTCCCGATAAAAGAGCGAATCGAATTCAAAATCTGTGCACTAACCCACAAGATCGTATACGGGGAAGCACCAGCTTATATGTTCAGCCTGACTGACCTCCCTCCCAGGAATTCCAAAAAACCATCTCGTTCCTATCTCACTCTCCACTATCTGAACTGCAGGAACCTGAGATACAAACTGCTCTTCTCCTCCTCCTCTTGCTTTGTGAGTCCTCGTTACTGGAATGCCCTACCATCTACTTTAAAGGAGACTACCGACCAAATCTGTTCAAGAAGTCCCTTAAGACTTATCTCTGTGGAAAATCATTCTCTTCTGTTACTTAACTTCCTTCCGGCCCTCGTTTGTACCCCTGCTGTTTGATCCCCTCCCAAGATGTTCTTTAATCTCTGTTCTGACCTTGAATTTGTATGATGTACTTTTTTATAACTGTTGTTAGCCACATAGAGTCCGCCATGGTGGGAATCTGTGGGATATAAATGTTCTCAAATATATATCGCACTGAACATTTCTGATCTTTAACCAAATAAAATACTGTACGAGGAGAACCTACTAAGGTTCCCTTTGTCTAAAGATCAGAAACCATTCAGTATGATATATGCAATAATAGTGGAAATCAGGAGGCAAGAAAGGGAAGTTACTCACCTGAAGCAGATGTTCTCCGAAGACAGCAGGCCAAGTATTCTCACAACTGGGTGACGTCATTTGATGGAGCCCGGTGAGAATGCAGACTAGCAAGATTAATGTAGAATTTTCTAGCAGTGTCTCACTGCGCACGTACTGGTGCTTTCCTACATGAGTACAGGTCCCTCAGTCATAGAAAAAAAAAAAACACCTAAAGAATATAACTCCAAGGGGAGGTGGGAGGGTATGTGGGAATACTTGGCCTGCTGTCTTGAGATAACACCTGCTACAGGGATTCAAAACGTTGAGGCCTGTATCAATTAACCTGTATCTATTTACATAGTAGTTGTGAAGGTGCAGCTTGGAACCAAAGAAAACTGGGCCAGTGGGGGGGGGGGGGGTGGCGGCAGGGGGAGGAGTTGGATTCTAGTCACTAAACAAATTTTTCAGGAGTGCCTGTCCAAACTGGCTATCATGTCAGGTATCCTGCTCAAGGCAGTAATGAGATGTGAATGTGTGGACAGATGACCATGTCGCAGCTTTGCAAATCTCCTCTATGGAGGCTGACCAAGTGGGCTACCAAAGTAGCCGTGGCTCTGACAATACGAGCCTTGACATAACCCTCTCGAGTCAGCTCAGCCTGGGCAAAAGTGAAGGAGATGCATGATTTCTAATTGGCTAGCAGATTGCATTGCTGATGGCTACCCCCAACCTGTTTGGGTTAAAAGAAACAAAAAGCTGGGTGGACTGTCTGCGGGCTTTAGTCTGCTCCAAACAGAAGACTAAGGCTCGCTTCTCGCTTGCAATTCAAGGTATGCAGTACAGTTTTCAGAAAAATGTTGGTAGAATGATTAAGATGGAACTCCGACACTACCGGAAGGAACTTAGCATGCGTACAGCGAACTACTCTGCTGTGGTGAAACTTAGTGTAAGGTGGATCAGCTACTAGGACCTGAAGCTCACTGTCAGCTGAAGTGACCGCCACCAAAAATACAACTTTCCAGGTCAAATACTTCAGATGACAGGAATCAAGAGGCTCAAAAAGAGCTTTCATCAGCGGGGTGAGGAGAAAGTTGAGATCCCTTGACACAGTTGGAGGTCTGATAGGGGGCTTTGTCAAACCTCTCATGAAACGATTAACTAGAGGTTGTACAGAGATGGGCTTACCTCCTGGGGGGAGTGGCAATATGGCAACATGATGCTGGAGCGGTGAGAAGCTCTTTCACCTTGTTGTTTTCTTGTCAGCTCTCACACGAAAAGAAAAGTGGGTTGTGAAGTCTGTGTCCCTGCCACCTTCTACTTCATCCCCCACTCATCAGAAACTTGACCGCTTCCTCTCTGGACTCCACTCGGAACAATTTGGGGAGCAGTGCCCTGCAGTGGGGAATGGCGAAAGAGAGCCTCTCTCTTTGGGGCAGGAAACATCATTGCTCCCGACGCCCAGCGCCCTCAGTGGGGTAAGGAGGTGGAGCACAGCCAGTCGCAAGAGTTGAGGGTGTGTGCTCCTCAGCAAGGGCACCACACTGTCTAAGACGCAACAAGTGGAGATTGAAGGATCCGCTGGTGTGCTTGCTGCTCCAATGGCGGTGTCTTTGCATAGTCTTTGGGCTATGTTGCAAAGGATGGACTTCACAATTGCCAAGTCTACTGCTGAGGTAACAGTTTTGGATACTAAATTTGATGAATTGGCAACGACGGACCTTATTGGCCAGGTCAGGCAAGGGCAAAAGGATATAAAATTGTTGCAAAATTTCAAGTTTGCAACTATAAAGGACAGATTGGTACTTCACAGTAAAACAGAACAGATGGAGAATTTTAACTGTCGATTAAATCTTCGCTTAAACAATTTCCCTAGAACTCCAAGGGTTATGCCTTTAGATTTATTTAAAAGATTTTTGGTGGAAGATTTAGAGTTTTCTTCAGATTCATTGCCCCCTATTAATAGAATATACTATTTGCCTTCTAAGTTTATGACCCAGGCGGATAAAGAAAAAGATAAGAAGGCTGCAGCGTGCTTATCTATTGATGTGAATAATATTTTGTTCATATTAGAACAGTCTATACCAGAAGTTACAGAGAGGGCTACATTGCTCATCTCCTTTGACTTCCAGCAGGATGTTAACGTGGTTCAGAGACTATTTTTTTTTCGGAATTCTAGTTATTTAATGCATTTATTTTTTATTTGTATCCCACATTTTCCCACCTATTTGTAGGCTCAATGTGGCTTACATAGTACCGGAGAGGTGTTTGCAGACTCCGGTGTAAACAAATACAAAGTGATATAGTGGTAAGATAAAGTTCATGTGGCACAGCCACATTACGGAATCGTACAACAGAAGAGCTGTGTTAAATTTCTATTTGGTGGGCAGAAGATTTGGATAAACCCTGACGTTACAAAGACTACTGGAGAGCGTTGAAAGGAGTTTTTATCCATGAGACAAGAGACTAAGTATTGGAACTCTTTCTTGTTAGCTTTTCTGTGCGAATACCTGGTCATATTTGGGGGGTGTAAATACACTTTTTATGCCCCTGAACAGCTGAAGGCCTTTCTTGCTTTGAAAAAATTGGCTTGAAATGCTGGATATAATGGCATAATTGAATGGATAATCACGTTAAGCCTTGCCTTAAATACTATGCTTATAATTTCTCTTCATTTGCTTTTTCACTTCCCCTTTTAATTGGGGTCTAAGAAAGATTAACAATGTTTTGTTTATTTAGGGACATACTTCCCTTTATTCCTTTGGGATCCCTCCCTCCCCCCCCCCCCCCCCCCCCCATGTGTGAGTTGCTATCTTGTGGATATAATTGAAATATAAATATAAAAAAAATTAGAAAAGAGAGATGGGTTTTCTCTTCTACAAGGTGATAAGCACTAATTACATGAACCCTTACAGAATTGGGTTTCAAACCAGATAGATATGCAGGAAGCATTCAAGCAGTTTTTGTCTAGGGCAAGCGAGGGGATCTAACGTCTTGCTCTCACATCAGATGACAAACCTCCTCCACTTAAATGCACAACACCTTTTAGTGGAGTCTTACCTGTAAGACAGCAAGATGCGGGAGATATCCTCTGATAAATCTAAGGATTCAAATTCTATGCTCTCAACATCCAAGCCGCGAGAGCCAGGGATTGGAGGTTGGGATGCAGACGGGATCCCTTGTTCTGCATGATAAGGGTCAGAAAATATTCCAATTTCCACGGATCTTCAGAGGACAACTCCAGAAGAAGAGGAAACCAGATCTACCTCGGCCAGAAAGGGGTGATTAGGATCATAGTTCCCTGGTCTTGCTTGAGTTCCAGCAAAGTCTTCTCAAGTCAGAGATTCTCTACGAGAGGTATCGGAGGATACACATATAAAAAAAAGACACCCCCCCCCCCCCGGAAAATAAATATAGGAGAAAGGCAGCTGACACTAGTCTGCCGTGTGATCTGAACCTGGAGCAGAACTGGGTGACTTTGTTGTTGAGATAAGTGGCAAAAAGATCCACCAAGGTGAGGGTGCCCCACTCTCAAAAGATCTTTGACTATGTCCACATTGAGAAACCATTTGTGAGGTTGCATTACCCTGCTCAGTCTATCCGCCATGCAGTTCGTCCTTTCCTCCTAGGTATTTGGCTCGGAGGGCCATTCTGTTAAGGAGAGCACAATGCCACATCCCCACTGCTTTCTGACACAAGGGGTAAGATCCCGTACCCACTGCTTGTTCACATAGAATATTGCAACCTGGTTGTCCATTTGAATGAGAATAATTTGGTTCTGTAGCTATAGCTGAAAGCCTTTAGAGTGTTCCAAATGGCCCTCAGTTTGATATGAAGAACTTTTCCCTGAGTAGACCAAGTCCCTTGGGTGTAAAAGCCCATCCCCATGGGCGCATCTTTGTGAGCATCTTCTGAGGATCTGGAATTTGGAATGGTAGTCCCACAGTCAGATTGACCCAAATTGTCCACCAGAGAAGGGCAACTCTGGAGGGATCTGGATTCCCAGGCATCTGAGACCACTGGGAAGTAGGGTCCACTGGGTCTCTCTCAAATGGAGATGTGCCAAGGGCATGACATGTGGCTCATCAATCTCAATATTTACCAAGCCGTGACCTGCTTGCTGTTTCAGACCTGCCAGGCGAGTGTTGTCAAGGTCTTTGTTCTTGCTTGTGGTGGAAACATTTAAGTCTGCAATGTATCAAGCAGGGCTCCTATATACTCCAATTGCTGAACCAGGAGAAGGTGGGATTTGGGGTAGTTTAATAACAAACCCTAGTAACTCCAACACCTAAATAGTTGGGCACATTGATTGTTGTGCCCTCTTGCAATGTGCTCTTGACCAGAAAATTGTCCAAATAGGGAAACACATACTCCCAGTCTGCACAAATAACGCTGCAACTACTGCAAGACATGTGGGTGAATACCCTGAAATCTGATGCAAGACCAGATGGCACAAATTTTCTCTACAAGTACCTACAAGTACCTGCTTGTGCAGATTGCTGATGAATGATGCTCTCAGAAATTCGGTGGCCTTTGACGCCAATGCAGGGTGTAAATGAGACTGACTATTTGAGGAACCCACCCATCAGAGGTTACAAGGCGCCACCTGTATTGGAAAAAAATGTAGGCTCCCCCCAACCAGTCGGCCATCTGGGACAGCTACTCCGAGTGCGGCTATGCTCTCCTTGGGCCAGTCAGAAGCTCGCCCCTTGCTTTGACTGGGGGAAGCCATCTGGGACGTCTGAGGTCAAGACTGGTAAGCCCGAGAGCAATGGGCCTTGTGGTGCTGAGCAGAGAAAGGCAGCAGGAATCTACACCTTTGAGAGTAGTAGGGTTGCCGCCTAGGCCCACTCGAAAACCTCCTGGATGAAGAGGCTGTAGCTGGAGGTTGCTGAGACAGGGTCTGGGTATCAGTGTGTTTCTTTATGAGGTCAGCAAGGTATGTCTACCAATATTCTCTGCATCTCCACAACCATGGCGGAGAGTCTGGACACAATATAAAAAGAAATAATCTTATGCATCCCTGGCCAGATGCTCCAGCTGCTTACTGGCCAACTGGTGAAGCTCTCTGCGGCCTGCTCCTGTGGGACAGAACCTGCAAAACAGAGTACTGCATAGCAAAGATTGCAAGTAAAGGCTCGTGTACAGCTGGTAGGACTGGATGTGGTACTAAGCATCAAGGCCTGAAAATTTTCCTCCCAAACGAGTCTAGTGTCAGAGCCTCTGTACCTGCGGGAGCTAAGGCATGAGTCCTGGAGCTCCTAGCTCGTTTGAGAGCAGATTCGACAACCAGAGAGTGGTGAGGCAGTTGTGCCCTCTGGAAGCCTTCTGGATACAATAATGCATATCCACCTTCTTAGGTGCAACCTACATTGAAGGGAGATTCTCTGTTTTTCACCAGTGCATTTTTAAGGATAGAGTGCAATGGTACTGTGACCCCTTCCTTAGGGGGCGGCTCACAGTCTAAAACAGATAACATCTCTGCCCTGGGCTCCTCCTCCGTCTTCAACTTAAATGGGATGGCAGAAGCCTTCTCCATGATGAAACCAGTGAAAGAGACCCTCAACTGGAGAAATGTCCCTCTGGAGGTAAGGATAGATCAGAAGGTACCCCAAACAACTTCACCTCAGAGAAGAGAGTCTTCTGAGTCCCATGAGCAGTCCCAGTCCGGACTGGGCGAGTCTGTGCCTGCCTTGGCTCAGTGGAACCATTTTCACATCCCGAAGAGCACAGAGGTACAGCCCTACCCTCAGACTCTGGGGAAGCTTCCTCTCCCCTGATGTCAAGAGTGGTACTGCATGACTCAAATGTCGACACGCTTCGAGGCACCAGGAATAATCAGAGGCTGATCCATAGTTGGCGCAAGCACCCTAGATGCCCGAGTGAATAGCAACTGTGCAGCTCCTCCTTGAGAATGGATTAGAACTGATCATCGAAGGCATAGGCAAAGTCGTGGGAGCTGAGATAGGCAGCCTGAGAAGGCGTCTGTGCCGAACCGGAAGCTGGCTGCTTGGAGACTTGCACGCCAGCACCTCTACCAAACAGGGGGAGCGCACCTCCTGGTGCAGGCACTACTGATGCCCCAGAGCTCCTGGCACTGTGCATGGATGAGGATTGATAGTTATGCACAGCATCGCGATCCTTCAGTGCCGAGGACACTGTTGAACCTCTTCGTGCCCTCGGTGTTGGGTCTGATGTTGATTGGTCCCGAGGCCTACTTTCAGCACCTAATGTCAAGAAAGAGGAGATCTCTTCAATGCCGGTGTACTCCCAATGGTAGTCAAAGCAGTCATCAAGATCAATGCTTCCAGTGCCGATGTCTCGGCCTTCAAGAAGCCAAAAAGTCTCTTCTGCTCGATCTGCCACACCCTGTGTGTCCTCAACTGCATTTGAAAACAGAGAGAACAAGAGTTAGGCTCATGGTTGGACCCAAGGCACCAAGAATATATAGGTCAGTCACGGAATCACCTGATTACACTCGATGCACTGGGGGGTCTTCTTGGACACAGAGAAAATAATCATGGTCAAATTAAACTCCTCAATTGTGAACTTTAAAAATGGGCAGCATTAAATTGAGGTTGGTGCTCTGACCTAAATGCTCACGGAAAAAAAAAAAAAAAAAGGAAACCTGAAGAGCCAAAAAACACTACAAAATTTAAAAAGGTAAGAGAATAAAATAAAGGGGGAAAAAGTAACAAAAATACCCGAATGGGAAGGCACTGAGAACCAGAGAAATAAACGAACAGGACAACACGATGACACATCCTTCCTGAATCTGCGGAAAAATTAAGACTGAGGTACCCTAACTTGCGTGTTGGGTGGGAAAGCACCAGTGCATGCAAAGTGGGATACTGCAAGAAACTTCTACATTAATCTTCCTAGTCAGCGTCTGCATCAGGCTCCATCGAATGATGTCACCTAGCCGTCAGAATACAACTGGCCTCCTTGTTCTTGGAGAAAAGCTTATCGCTGTATTTATACCCAAGAAATGAAGACTCAAAATAAGAGGAGAGGAAGAGGTTGCTATTTCTTTTATTTTTAAGATAGCATAAAAATGCATGCATGCCTTAACTAGGCCACATATATGCTCTCTTTTGCCTGCAGCAGTTATGTGGGATAAACATAAGGAAGTCACCATCAATAACCCTAGCAGAAAAGAATGAATCCATTTAGAACAGTCCAAAATCACCTGTCTAGGGTGAAGAGCATTTTAGAAGTCTGTGGATGGGCTAATTGTGAATGAGGCCTCTGGAATTTTCCAGCAGAAACTGGACACCCCTTATTCTTATTTTTACACTCTCCCCCCTCTAGACTTTTTCCCTCCCTCCAGATTCTCTCCTGAATGGACAGGGAGTAGCCTAAGATTGCAACAGAAGTAGCTCTCTTCAGGTCCAGGCCTGCCAAAAGCAGAGTCAGCTTCACCCAGGCCCTGGCATCCTGCAACAGAGACAGCTCCTCCCAGACCTAGATCAGAGGCAGGCATCAATTTTTAGACACCTAGAAATTTACACCCTTGACTCTCCAGCACTCCCCCCCCCCCCCCCCCCCCCCCCATGATCTGAAGGCTACATCATGGTGCTATACCCAGCGGATTAAAGTCTTATAACAGCTGCATCTGCTCATAGGAACTAACTTTTCAAAATGAAAGGGGATGCTCAACTAGGCACACATTACTATAGCTATAAAAAGAAAAACAATATATGGCAGGATCACAGGCACAACTGGCCAGGCCATATTTAAATGCAGAGCATATCTAGTAGAGCACACACTGGAAGAACTTGTGGCTAAAAGGAAGCATTGAATGTCCCACCAGTCTCTTCATCTCCAACTCCAACCCATCCCCCACCAATTTATTCCACCTCACTTTTCTTCTCCCTCCTCCCTACAGCTCATCTATCTCATAGTCATAACTGTTCCAGGCCAGCCTGCCCTACCCATATCACTCACACTCATGCGGGATGATCATTTTATATTTTTGCAAAAAAGGAAATGATACTCCTTTCCAGTTCTCTTTCAATTTGAGACTTGACTATAGGTCTTCTCCATTACAGAACTTTTTCAGACCATGGAACTGCATACTGCCAAAACTCCCTCTGCTTTCCCATGTCCCGTCAGTAAAATAACATTTATCCTGATGATCATAGGGCTGGAGAAGAATGGCAAAATATCACCCATTCCTCACCTTTGAACCAGCTCAGACAGCAAAGAACTCTTTACTTTTAGGTCTACAGTTTGTCTTATATCCTCCGTCTCTCCTTAATCTTGGTTTTCTCTTATGCTTCCTCTCTGCCTTCATATTTTGTCTTCTATGACTTATCTAGTCTTCTAATCTTTCATTTTTTCTTTACTATGTTTGCCTTTCCATAGCCTGTCTCTCTACCTTCTCACTTTCTTCCAGTGTCACCCTCTAATGCCACTTCTCACCCCTTTTTTCACCTTCATGTCTCTTCTCTACATCACGTCTCTTTCACTTCACTTCAGCTACACACCATCTTTCAGCTCCCTTTCCCTCTGCAGTTTGTATCCCCTCTGCCTGCTTTTCATCCTCCCTCCCAAATCATGTCTCCTTCTCCCAGCATCCTTCCCCCATCACAACCCATGCTCCTTCTGATCTCTCACCCTTGCAGCCCGTTTCTTCTACACTCACACAGCTCCACTCCCAGTTACTGTCTCCCATCACTCAGCCTCTCTTCACTTTAGAGATTCAACCACTTCCAGCTCTTTCCTTTCAACTGACTTACCCCTTCATATTCCTCTCCTTACATATCAACTCTCAACCTGTCCCCATTACCCTGCCACTCTTCCCCATACAGCTCATTTCTGCCTCTTCCAGCCCTTCATGGCAGAATTCTCTCTTCCTGACATTAACTCCTTTCAATCCTCTTCATCCCTTCCTAGTGCTATGTCCCACAGCTCCACTGCTGGTGCAGGTCCCTATCACCTAGCTCCTCCTCCCTTACAGCTGCTTTTCTGCCACCTCCACCTCTACACAGCATTCTTCTCTCTCCCAGATTGTAACCTCTTTCTGTTCCCTTCACCCCTTTCTAGACCCCAATATTCCTCTCCCCACAGCTCCACTCCCAGTGCATGTCCCTATCGCCCAGCCTCTCTTCTCCTTACAGCTGCTTTCTGCCCCCTCCAGCTCTTCACAGCTGCTTTCTGTCACCCATTAAACTCTTTTCTTGCTCCTCTATTCCTCTCTCAGTACTTAAATCTTTTTTTTTTTTACCTTAACTACTAAACATATTACTTTGGCAACAAATGTAAAATTGTCATGCCAATAAAGTTATGTGACCCAGTCTGTTTTCCTTACTATCTGCTGCTCTTTCCTTCCCCACTGGCTGCAGGCAGAAGTGCCTTGATTCTCTCTTCCTCCTGTAGCCCATTGGTCAGACATTCTAGCCAATAGGCTACAGGAGGCAGCAACTGGGATACAGAAATACTTCCTGCCTTCTTTTGCTGCTCTGCAGCATGGAGATTTCTGCTCCAAGTTAAAGTATATCATAAAAATGCTGAGGTTGCCCAGGCACCCCCAGAGCTGGCATTTATGCCTCTGCTGTTATCATTTTAAGGCTGGGAGCTGCTGCTGCTTAAGTGATCCTAGTACCAAGAAACGTGACTAGCTGCTACTCTAAAGATCTATGCTTTGATCCTGGGCCATCCTCCCCCTGCACTCACAATACTCAGCAGATACAGCGAGTGAGTTATTGCATGCTAAATGCAGGTGCCCTCAGCTCCAAGCACAGTTTTTATTTCTTTGTTACATTTGTATCCCACATTTTCCCACCTATTTGCAGGCTGAATGTGGCTTACATAGTACCGTAAAGGCGGTCACCGATTCCGGTATGAATACAAAAAGATGATGGAAGAGTAAAGTTCTTGTGTAATAGACCCATTGAGGAATCATGGGAAGGAAGAGTTTAGTTATGTCCAGTTAACACAATGAAGTCCTAGTGCAAACAGGTAACAAGATGAGAAGCCACCTACCAGCGCTGTTGGCTTCGGACTCTAGGATATGGATCTCGTTGCAGTCTGCCAGCGAGTGCTCCAGGCACAATTGCAGAAAACGTGCTTGTGTACGAGTGATGCGCTTCAGGAGAGAAAGCAGGGCTACCGTCTGTTCACATTCATTCCAGCCCTTAAACCAGCCGGAAAGCACGCTCACCTGATCACGAAACATCATGATGGGAGGTGCTTACCCCAAACACCACGCTTGTCTTTTTAGGCACCCAAATGGGGCAGCAGGACCCCCATCACATGTTTTAGTTTCTGGCTGACTCCTTGCACCACAAAGAATTGTAACGTATCAAGTCCTGGATCACATGGGAATGACACTGGGGATCTTTCTTCAAGCTGCTTGTGCCTTCCTTCGTCTCTTCTTGTTGAGTGGATATTTCTGGCTTTCTCTTGTTTGTGGAGAGTTCTGAACAGCCCTAGAAGAGAAGCAGATATCAGAATGGTCAAAATTCCAACATAACCTAAAGTCCTATATTAACTCCAGGAAGGTCCATTAGAACAGCATATGGATTCCAACTACTGGAATAGCAGGCCAGGATGGAGGTACATTTGCAGAGCTCTAGATGGGGGCTCAATCCTGAAATAGTAGAGAGTGCTACACAACAGGAATAAGAGGTACTGGCAGGACTTTTCTATGACAAGAGGGGGAAAAAAATCTGCATTTTTGATTGTTGTCCATAAAATTTCCAAGCATTTTTTTTTTTAAGAAAAATAAATCTGTCTCTTGTTTTTCAGGGAATTATGGCAGGGAGGAGGATAGGTATTCAGACACAGGAGCAGGAAGGGACATGGCAAACTACATATGTAATGTGTGCATCAAACAAGCCCCTGAAATCTGCAGGAAGGCTACTGTTAAGAGATCAGACACTGTGTCTAGCTCATAGCATTGTCACACACATAAGAACACTAATTCCTTTAGCTGTTGATGTTTTGAGCTCTGACAACTTCCAATTTTCGTTTCTTTTTCATACACTGCTTTGGTAGGAAGCCCAGTTCATAGACATGGTCATATCTTCATTTAAGGCTTAAAATCTATAGACTTAAATTTTACTGTGTGCTGCTTTTGACTTTTGTGGCATAAGTAATAGAACCACAGACACTACTGAAGAATCAAAGGCACTTTATTCCGAATTTTCCCAGCCACCAGATGAAACTCCCTAAACTTGTGCCAAAAGGAGCAAAAGCAGCATAGAGGGAGCCATTGAGTTAACATCACTCCTCCCCACAAAATTCCCCTTCCTTGTATAATTTTACACTGTCCTGCAGAATTTGGCCACCAGCTTGGGGAAAAAAGGAACAAACGCAGCACAGAAGGAGCCAGTGGGCTAACATCACTCTACTCCTTCTCTCCTGCAAGCTGATCCCATCTTCCTTTCTCCTTTTTTGAGTCCCTCTTGGTATTGCTCCTGGTACAGCTGACACCTTTTGATACTTAATGAGTTTAAGCCAACAGTCCTGCACTGGTCTCATAGTATTAGTCTCATGAGTACAGCTGGTGAGTACAGGCACCATGTGATATCTGAAGACATAAGTGTGCTGGGAACCGGGGGGGGGGGGGATGCATGGGAGACTCTGGGGAGTGGCCGCACTGCCTGGTTGGGGATGTAGTGATGACATAGGCACATTGGCTGGATGAGGAACAGAGTTAATGGCCAGCATATGCTGGGTGATCAGAGTATGGTAGTGATATCTAGGGATTTTTTTTTTGGGGTGGGGGGAGGGAGGAAGAATGTATCTAGGGCAGGTTAGGGAAAGAAGGAGGGTATGAGAGTGGTGGAGAATGCTTGGTTGTTTTGCATCACTTGGAAGGATTTATACATTACTTTATATTTGAAAGAAGCATTAATGTTTGAGAGAAAAAAAAACAACATGTTTGGCTTGATTTTAGAGAAAGATAATGCTGAAAGTTGTTTAGGTGAATATGTTTTCAATCAGATTAGAAAGACTGCTTATTAAGTATGAGTTCTTAAACAGTGTTTCTGGTCAGCAACAAAAATGAAGGACACCTTTATGGCCTTTGCAATGTATTTATGGCTTTCATGTCTGTTTCTACTGGAGTTCAGAGAAAGACCGTTCATCGTATGTGTTTTATTTTTTAGTAAGATTAGAAAGACTGCATATTGTTTGAATTTTTAAAACCATGTTTTTGGTTAGCAAAAAAATATGTAGTACATCTTTATGACTCTGTAATATATTTATGGCTTTTATGTTTATATACATGGATGTCTGACATTAGACATATATGTTATTAGTTTTTATTAATCTGTATGTTAGTGAATGTATGTAAGAGAATAAATTTCATTTTTGTTATCATGACTTAATTTAATGTATTTTGGGTATTATTTTAAGTTATGTATTATTTTTATGTTTGTTAGCTCAATAGGACTTCAGAACAGTCATATTGCACTATCAAGGTTTTTTTTTTCTTTTAGTATTTACCTGTTTGGTGAGTTACTATAGACTGAGATGGAAAATATTTGATTTATTACAATGTATTTGTGTTTTTCTTTTAATTATTCTCTTAATTATTTTATTGGTGTGTATGTGTCTTTTATAGTATTTTTGTTGGTTATCATTTATAGTTTTTACCCGACGAAGGTATTTTCAAAATATGATGATGATATAAGGTATCTGACCTTGGCTATGAATAAAATTTGCTTATCATCTACATCTGTGCTTCTAGATTCACTCTTGTCATCTATTGTAGTGTCAATCTTTGTCTTTCTTGTGTGCTGCATTTGGTTGAGAGAAGCCACTGCCACCCTCTTCCTGTAGCACACCTATAATCCTGTGTCATTCTCGTGAGACTGAAAACTTTGTAGGATTTTGGTGATCTACTTTGAGAATGCCATGTGATGGAAGAGAACAATGACAACTGTGTAGAGAGAATGCCTATAGCATCAGGAGTTGAGCAAGGAAGGGTGTGAAGAAGCAAAGCTGGAAAAGAGAAATGCTTGGGGAGGGAATTTTAGAGACAGGAATAAAGGGGAAAGGGAAATGGGACTTAATATTCCGCCTTTCTGAGGTTTTTGCAACTACATTCAAAGCGGTTTACATATATTCAGGTACTTATTTTGTACCAGGGGCAATGGAGGGTTAAGTGACTTGCCCAGAGTCACAAAGAGCTGCAGTGGGAATCGAACTCAGTTCCCCAGGATCAAAGTCCACTGCACTAACCACTAGGTTACTAGGTGTGTATGCAGGAGATAAATGGTAGAGGCTGGTGGACAAGAGGAGAACATGCTGGAGGGAAAAGAGGAGTTATCTATGGCTCTATTGTTCGATCTTTTGCATTTTAAGGATTTTCATTTTGCAGTCTGCAGAGCCCAGGAGGAGTTGCAGGGTGCAACCAACTTCTATCAGCTGCTCACATCTGTATCAATAACCATGTGCATTACTGTACTGCTATATGTACTGGCAGTTATAAGAAAGCTACATACACTGACTGCAGCTCAGAGCTCTCCTTGAATTACTATATTAAAACTGTAGAAAACCAGAAGCTCTATTAATGTATTTCTGAGAATACAACACACTAAACATTTTAAATCTTTAAGAAAGAAGTTCTTTGTTTTGAAGTATAAATCGAGGATTCTCAACTAAGTCCTTAGGACACACCTAGCTAGTCAGGTTTTCAGGATACCTACAATGAATATGCATGAAATAAATTTGCATACAATGGAGGCATTACATGCAATTTTATCTCATGCATATTCATTGTGGATAGCTTGAAAACCTGACTGGCTGGATGTGTTCCCGAGGACTGGAACACCCGGTATAAACACATGTTAATTCATCTCCTTAGGGTGTTTACATCACTGCTAATGAATTTAAACTACAATTCAGAAAAGTTAATTATAGAATTAAATTGCATTATCAACCAATTTAGTGCACCATATTTTTCAGAAATTTTACATATTCTGGATAACTCCCAATAATGAAGCAGAAAGGACTTCCAGACACTAGTTAATAGGCAAGTTAATTGTTTTCTGTGACCTACAGTATGGAGCCAAATATTCCTAATTTTAAAAATGAGCAAGATTTTGGTGAGGTCCGAGGTTAACATGGGTGGGCATTATGCAACATGGAAGATTATGTTGCCTCCAGTTCTGTCACTGACATGTGCTGCCATTATGGGGTGGGCATAACTCTCAAGTAGTGGTGAGGTTCATGGAGCACAGACCACCTGTGGCTGGCTCTAGGTCAGTTCCCACCCACCAATTCCCATCTAGGTGAATTCTTACCACTCCACGGAAGAGAATTCTCACCCTTCACAAGCATAATGGAACAAGGTCTGACATCTTATCTCCTTCACTTTCCCCTTCCAGGCATGCAGCCTGTTTGGGAAGGCAATGGCCCCCACACTACACCCATGTCACTTCCCCTCCCAAACATAATCTTCTGCACAGCACACACCAAAAAAAAACCCCAAAACCCAAAAACAAATAGAGCATTAAAAAAAAAAAATAGCACAGACCATAACCCCTGATGCAACCAGACACACACACTAAACAAAAAAATCATTACAACCCGATTCCAAATAGATTCACTAACTTTCTCAAACCCATAAAAATTACCTTTGCTACAAACCTTCAGAGATCGAAAACAGGACAATTCCCACCTGCTCCCACAATTAAAAATCTGTTTTCCCCACAAACCTGGATGACTGTCAGTAACACACAGCTTCACCTCCATGCAATGGTGGTGTTCATGAGAATTCTGATGCAAACAAAGGACAATTCCCAACCATTCCCACTATTAAAAATCAGATTTTTTTCCACAAACCTGGATGACTCAACGACACACAGCTTCACTCCCACTCCTCCACACAATGGCACTGTTTATGCATATTCTGACATATAAAAAGAAAACCCGATAGACACAGGAAAAAGAAGATCAAACACCACATCCCTGTAAGAACAAACTTCACAGGATGGGAAATAGCTGGGAGGGAATAGTCCTAGGAGGGAATTGTCCTTCTTGAGTGGGAATTGCTCAGAGGGGATTAGTCCTAGGTGGGCACGGTCCCAGGGGAACTGATGGGTGGGAACTCACTGGATAGCTGTGGTTATGCCTTTTTTAAGCAGAGCTCCATCAGGTGGTATATGTAACACAGAAGCATATGATCAAACAGGTAGGCTTAGTATTTATGCTTACTGGTTCTGGATATACTGCCGTTAATGGCCTACTTGCTTAAGACAATACACAAAAGCACCTTCTTCAGAGAGAACCAGCGTCTGCATTGATTGTCAATCTATTAAGCTCAAAAGCAGAGCCCTTGACAAGATCACATTCAACACAGTACAACTGCCAGCTGTCTCCATGCCAAAAAAGAACAGACTAATCTACTTCTGGTTTTACCATATTGATGTATGAAAGTGTAGTTTTCCTTTTCCTATTGATTTCCCTAAGTGAAATGACATTACAAATGCATGCATACATACATTGGGGTAATGCCAGAACCAAATTAGTCTGGTTCTTATGACAATGTTTTACTAACTGGATCTTTCAGTATGACCTAACTATACAATTTAACTATAAAGCTAAAGAATTATGCTCCATTTCTTCATACTGAAAACAATTCACCATTTTTAATATTCATGGGTTCTGCACTCTAGTTATTATTCTTTATCACATTTGTACCCCACATTTTCCCACCTATTTGCAGGCTCAATGTGGCTTACATCAAACCGTAGAGGCAATCGCCAATTCGGTAAATATACAGATACAATATAATGTAGTGATCAGGGAGCATCAAAAGAACAGGGTATACAGGAGAAAAAGGAGGGAAGGTTAAGAGTGTCCAAAATGGTCCATTAATTTGCTGTGTTGCAGGATGTAGGGACGTATGTTGAAACCTTGGGATAGGCCTTTCCGAATAAGCTGGTCTTGAGTGATTTCCTGAAATTAAGATGATTGTGAATAGTTTTTACAGCTTTTGGCAGCGCATTCCATAGTTGAGTACTAATAAAGGAGAAGGTGGAAGCATAAGTGGATTTATATTTGAGGTCGTTGCAGCTAGGGTACTGAAGGTTTAAGTATGAACGGGATGATCTGGCTGTATTCCTGGAAGGTAGGTTAATTAAGTTGGTCATGTATCCTGGGGCTTCTCCATAAAGAATTTTGTGGACTAGGGTACAGATTTTGAAGGTGATTCGCTCCTTAATTGGAAGCCAATGCAGTTTCTCTCGAAGAGGTTTAGCACTATCGAATTTGGATTTACCATAAATTAATCTGGCTGCAGTGTTTTGGGTGGTCTGAAGTTTCTTTGTAGGTTGTTCTTTACAACCTGCGTAAATTCCATTGAAGTAGTCTAAGTGGCTTAATATCATTGATTGTATTAGATTATGAAATACTTCTCTCGGGAAGAAAGGTTTAATTCGTTTACGTTTCCACAACGAGAAGAACATTTTCTTTGTAGTGGAATTTATTTGGCTTTCAAGTGATAGGTTGCGATCAATTGTTACACCAAGTATTTTTAGGCTCTCTGAGATTAGGAGGGTAAGATCTGGGGTGATTAGAGTTGAAGGTTTGGACATTGTGTTGAGATAAAAGGATAAGGCAGTGCGTTTCTCAGTATTCAGTTGAAAAGAGCTTGCCCGTTCATGGTGTTCAGACCAAGATTAATTTCATTGGTGATTTCAGACAGGTCATGTCTGAAGGGAATATAAATTAGGACACCATAAGCATAAATGAATGGGTTAAGGCCTAGATTGGATAAGGACTTGGCCAAAGGAATCAGCACTATGTTGAAGAGTGTTGGGGATAGTGGTGAGCCTTGAGGGACTCCACAGTCTGCTTTCCACGATGGTGATAAGGTTGAATTAGATTTTACTTGATAAGATCTGGAGGTTAGAAAACCCTTAATCCAACTAAGTACATTTCCACCAGTCCCAAAGTAATCAAGAAGGTTTAGTAGAAGGTTTAGTAGAATGTTATGGTTTACCATGTCAAAAGCACTTGACATGTCAAATTGGAGAAGAAGTATGCTTTGCCTAAAGCTATTTCCTGCTTAAAGTTGGCAAGGAGAGTGATGAGCACCGTTTCAGTGCTATGAAGGGGGCGGAATCCTGATTGTCATTCATGTAGTATAGAGAAGTTATCCAGGTAATCATTAAGTTGTTTGGTCAACATGCTCTCCATCATTTTGACAAAAAGTAGAATAGATGCAATAGGGCGGTAATTTGTGAGATCATTGCTTTTTTTCTTGGTGTCCTTTGGTATTGGAGTGAGTAAAATGTTACCATATTCCACAGGGAAGAAACCATGTTCAAGCATATAGTTTAAATAGAATGTAAGGTCTCCAATAAAGCAGTCGGGGTGGATTTGAGTAAGTGGTTAGGACAGGTGTCCAGTTTGCAATAAGAATTTGAAAATTTATGAAACGCCTGGGTAACTGAATCAATGGTGTGGGGGGCAAAGTTTAACAGGGTCCGATCTGCAGGGTGTTCTCCTGGGGTAGAATCCAGGCAGTTGATTAAATAATTCATGTCTGAGTTGTGTTGAGGAAGTGAATTACGCAATTTTGTTATTTTTTCCTTAAAGTATATAGCTAGATTAACGGCAGATGGGGTTTCAGAATTGATAGAGGTGAGTGAGTTAGAATCTGTTAGTTTATTGACGAAATGGAATAGTTTCTTCAAGTCTTTGTAGTCCGGACCTATTTTAGTTTTATAATAGAGCCTTTTGGACTGTCTTATTGCATACTTGTATTTTCTTTGCATTAGTTTCCATGCATTGAGAGTACGTTCATCTTTTTTTTTTCTCCATGCCCGTTCAACTTTTCTGGTTTTTAGTTTTCTTATGGTCTTAACATTCAGTAATGAATGCAGATTTGCTTTCAATTTAAAATATCTGCTCAATAAAAATTCTGGGAAAAGATAAACACCAAATAATTAATATCATGGGATCAAGCTACATATAAAATCTGATTTTAAGATCCATGAGCATGCAATAGGGGCTCACTCCAAATTAAACGCTTGCTTGAATAGCCAAGTTTTCAGAGCTATATAGTGCTACTAAGGTTGCACATGCAAATTCAGCTGTATTCTGGATTTGCACACACAACTTGATAAACAAACTAATCAGCACTGAAAAGTGCCAAACAAGCAATTAGACACTAATTGGCATTAGAAATTATGTGCACAAGTGTCTAAGCATATTCTGTAAAGTAATGTACATAAATTCTAAGGTGGCTAGTGAAAAAAAGAGGTTTGGTTACGGGCGTTTCTACTACTACTACTACTACTATTTAGCATTTCTATAGCGCTACAAGGCATACGCAGCGCTGCACAAACATAGAAGAAAGACAGTCCCTGCTCAAAGAGCTTACAATCTAATAGACAAAAAATAAATAAAGTAAGCAAATCAAATCAATTAATGTGATCGGGAAGGAAGAGAGGAGGGTAGGTGGAGGCGAGTGGTTACAAGTGGTTACGAGTCAAAAGCAATGTTAAAGAGGTGGGCTTTCAGTCTAGATTTAAAGGTGGCCAAGGATGGGGCAAAACGTAGGGGCTCAGGAAGTTTATTCCAGGCGTAGGGTGCAGCGAGACAGAAGGCGCGAAGTCTGGAGTTGGCCGTACTGGAGAAGGGAACAGTTAAGAAGGATTTATCCATGGAGCGGAGTGCACGGGAAGGGGTGTAGGGAAGGACGAGTGTGGAGAGATACTGGGGAGCAGCAGAGTGAATACATTTATAGGTTAGTAGAAGAAGTTTGAACAGGATGCGAAAACTGATAGGGAGCCAGTGAAGGGTCTTGAGGAGAGGGGTAGTATGAGTAAAGCGACCCTGGCGGAAGATGAGACGGGCAGCATAGAATACACCCAGTCTGAGCCTAATTTAGGCATAGACATTTATACCAGGTTTTACTTGGCATAACTGTGTGCAACTAAATTTAGTCATGCAGACAGGTGCTAGGCTTATTCTGTAAGCTGCACCTAGATTTAGGTGCGATCTATAGAATATGTCTAGGCACATTTTTTTTGTGTCAATTTTTTTTTTTTTTTTAGGTGCGATATACGGTATCTAGTCCTAATTGTGTTAGTGAAGGGGTAAGCAACCACGGTCCTCGAGGGCCGCAACCCAGCCAAGTTTTCAGGATTTTCCAAATGAATATGTATGCGATCTATTTACATAAAATGGGGGCACTGCATGCAAATCTATCTCATGCATGTTTGTTAGGGAAATCCTGAAATCAAAATGAAATGTGGAAGAACCAAGGTTGTCCATCTCTTTGTTAGTGTGTGTTAACTCTTGTGAAGCAATGAGCCACATTCCTGGTCTAACAGTCTACTCGGAACCGTCTGTGATATATTTTGTGTGGCAGGACCGTCTTACACCAAATGGAGCCGTACAGATATTTATTCCTTTGAAACATCTCTTAGCACTACAGGGTCCACTTACTAAACATTAGCATGTGCTAATGGGCATTTAACATGGGGTGCCACAGTGACCACTGGAATAACATGGGCATAACAGCAAACGGCTTGTAAGCGGGCCCCTATTCTTTTATAGTTCTCTCACATTTCCAGCAAAGAAACAGACAAATGCACTAAAACCTGATGCGTAAAAAATATAACAAAGGAATTGTAAGCTTTTGGAAATGTCAAGCTGAATACAAGCCACTGCGCTTCATAGTTTCACAAAATAGACATTAACATCAAATACAAAACTAAAATGGATTGAAGCATACTCAAAGAACAGATATAAATCACCTCCACATATCCTGAAATCAAATTAAGCGAGCCCTGTGCACAGAATCAGATGAGCCACACCGTAGCAATTCAACTTTAACCATTGTTTAGGAAATATCATAGACATTGAATGATCCATTTAACTCTTTGGTAACGTCAGAAATATTCAAGGGTAAATATAAAATTATTGCCTCTACAGAAAAACAAAGATCACCGACATTACTAACATGGAAGCAAACCAAACTCCTCAAGATCTTCAACAGCAGCTACATAAATTGCAATTTTTTTGTACTCAATCAAGATTTTAGTAGAATATCAGGAACTCCCCTTTCCTAAACTCCATGTATTAATGCAACCCCCCCCCCCCCTCCCCACCACACACACAAAAAACCTACCCTTTGGTTTCTTACACAATATGACAGTAAGGGAGTTGCTGTGTCCTAAATCAGGCCCCTCCCATCCTAAAAAAAGGTCTCTTGTGACAATTTCTCTTGCCCCAGGGCAAGGCTCCTCCTTTTTTTTTTTTCTTCTCTCCCACTCCAGAGTCCATGGCAGGGCTCCATATAACCCTCTCACGTCCCCTTCCCCAACCACCCCAAGATGGACTCACATTCACGTCTTCCCTCTAAAACCCCAAGGCAAATCCTTCTTACACCGTTTCCCAGCCGCCACATCACACAGGCCACCTGATCAGGCTGATCCAGACCAGATGTTACCCCGGTACATAGATTTCTGACAACACGGAAAAATTCCGCTTTCAGGACCTCAACCCTTATCCCACCCATTAAGGCGCTCCTCCCCTCCCCCAAATCTAGGACCCCTCCTGTGTCGCCTCTTCCGCGCTGCGACCAGCGTACCCGGAAAGCCTCAGCGACGTTTCTGTGAGCCGAGACTCCATGGCCCACACCAGTGCTGTCCAATTCACAATCGATTCGTTTTGGACGAATCGAATAATAAATAGTAGTAGTCGTTCTGGAAAAAAAATCGGTAGTCCCGAATATGGATTTCCCCACCCACTGTCACCCAAGCCGCTGCTTCCCTCCCTCCCTCCCGCTGTCACCCAAGCCGCTTTCGCTGCTTCCCTCCCTTTTTCCCTCACGCTGTCACCCAAGCCACTGCAACTACTGAGGGAAGCAACAGCAGTGAGAAGAAAACTTACCATAGCAGGGCCCACAGACTCTCTATTGTTGGCACAGGCAAGAAAGTCTCTCTATTGGCGCGCAGCCGGAACAGGAACTGACATCAGGGGGCGGGACCGGCAGTCCAGCCAAGCAAGGGAGGTTTACTAGACTGGAGTGGACGTGAGAGCCTATCTAGTCCACTGTAAAGCAAGTAAGCCAATTTGGTTAATCTGTGTGTCCACTCCCTCGCGCAGCTGTCATTTGCCATACGCGCAAAGCTAAACCAATGGGTCGCTTGCCCCTGAAACAGGTTCAAATCAGAACAATCCATTTGTGTATCTAAAAGGTAAACTTCTACAAAACAGATGAAGGAAGGTGTGATTGATTCCATGTGCCCCAATGAAAGGAGAGTTTCATTCTACTTCCATTTCATTTCAATATATTCCATTCCCAAGGCAGATTACAACAGCAGCTAAGATGATGCCATCAGGAAACAGGATATCCTCACTGAAATTTGCCCATCTGTATTGTATAGAAGAACAGTGAAGAAAAATGGGCACAAACTACTGAGTTTGTAATTGCTGTTTCTACCAGCTACAATCATTGGTGAAGTTGTTTTAGTGATATTCAATTGTTTTTCTCCTCCACCTTTTAAAGCATTGACTATCCAACTACTACTACTTTCTATAGAGCTTTAGACTTGTTTACAGATGTGGAACCAACAATAAAGAACGACAACGTGGAAACAGCAGCTCATCGGTTTGCTTGCTTTGTTTTGAGCGCATGGCAAGGAGGACGGCTGCGCAAGGGAGTGGGCACACAGATGAACCAAACTGGCTTACTTGCTTTACAGTGGACCAGATAGGCTCACGTCCACTCCAGTCTAGTAAACCTCCCTTGCTTGGCTGGACTGCCGGTCCCGCCCCCTGATGTCAGTTCCTGTTCCGGCTGCGCGCCAATAGAGAGACTTTCTTGCCTGTGCCAACAATAGAGAGAGAGACCGTGGGCCCTGCTGTAAGTTTATCTCTCAGTTCTCACTGTTGCTGCTTCTCTCAGCCGCTGCAGTAGTTTGGGTGACAGCGGGAGGGAGGCAAGTAGCGGTTTTGGTGACAGCGGGTGGGAGGGAGGTGGGGAAATCCCTAGTCGGGACTCCCAATTTTTTTTTTCCAGAACGAATCGATTCGTCTTGTGAATTGGACAGCACTAGTGTGGGCCATGGAGTCTCGGCTCACAGAAACGTCGCTGAGGCTTTGCGGGTACGCTGCTGGTCGCAGCGCGGAAGAGGCGACACAGGAGGGGTCCTAGATTTGGGGGAGGGGAGGAGAGCCTTAATGGGAGGTATAGGGGTGGAGGTCCTGAGAGGAAGGCGCTGTAAGGCGAATCCTTTGCTTGAGACGATATCAGGGGGACGACTTGGCGAGGGGACTAGAACAGCAATCGGAATTTTTCCGTGTTATCAGAAATCTATGTACCGAGGTAACGTCTGGTCTGGATCAGCCTGTTCCGTTGGCCTGTGTGATGTGGCGGCTGGGAAACGGTGTAAGAAGGATTTGCCTTTGGGGTTTTAGAGGGAAGACATGAATGTGAGTCCATCTTGGGGACGTGAGAGGGTTATATGGAAACCTGCCATGGAGTCTGGAGTGGGAGAGAAAAAAAAAAGGAGGAGCCTTGCCCTGGGGCAAGAGAAATTGTCACAAGAGACCTTTTTTTTAGGATGGGAGGGGCCTGATTTTGGACACAGCAACTCCCTTACTGTCATATTGTGTAAGAAACCAAAGGGTAGGTTTTTTGTGTGTGTGGTGGGGAGGGGTTACATTAATACATGGAGTTTAGGGAAGGGGAGTTCCTGATATTCTACTAAAATCTTGATTGAGTATAAAAAAAATTGCAATTTATGTAGCTGCTGTTGAAGATCTTGAGGAGTTTGGTTTGCTTCCATGTTAGTAATGTCGGTGATCTTTGTTTTTCTGTAGAAGCAATAATTTTATATTTACCTTTGAACTTTTCTGACGTTACCAAAGAGTTAAATTGATCACTCAGTGTCTATGATATTTCCTAAACAATGGTTAAAGTTGAATTGCTAAGTGTGGCTCCTCTGGATCTATGGTGTTTGATTCTGTGGACAGGGCTCACTTAATTTGATTTCAGGATATGTGGAGGTGATTTATATCTGTCCTCTGGCTATGCCTCAGTCCATTTTAGTTTTGTATTTGATGTTAATGTCGTTAAATTGTACAGCGCTGCGTAACCCTAGCAGCGCTATAGAAATGTTAAGTAGTAGTATTTTCTGAAACTATGAAGCCCAGTGGCTTGAATTCAGGTTTACATTTCCAAAAGCTTACAATTCCTTTGTTATATTTTTTGCATCAGGTTTTAGTGCATTTGTCTGTTTATTTGCTGGATATGTGAGAGAATTATAAAAGAATTAGTAAAAAAGGCCCATTTCTGACACAAATGAAACGGACGCTAGCAAGGTTTTCCTCGGAGTGTGTGTGAGAGAGAGTGAGACTGGGTGCAAGTGTGTCTGTGAGAGAGAGACTGCTGTGTGTAAGAATGAGAGTGTGTGCCAGGAGCCCCCATCCCTCCCTTCTTCTCCCCCTCCCCGTCCCAGGGTCGTCCCTTCCTCCCTCCCTCCCTCCCTCCGAGTTTCAGGGTCCCTCCTCCCCCGCCCTCCGAGTTTCAGGGTCCCTCCTCCCCCTTCCTCCACGTTTCAGGGTCCCCCCTCCCCGTCCCTCCAAGTTTCAGGGTAGTTGGGCTCAGGTACCTCGGCCACTCACCGCGTGTTGGGCTTCTGGAGTTGCCGTCGGCTGCACTATTCGTCCGTTGCCTCTGTCTCCGTGGACGTGTGTGTGGTGCTTTTTTTTTTCTCTGCGATGCAGCGGTGCCAGGACTTCTCTGTGCCCCCCGAGGCTAGGTCCAGCTTGTGTAGGGTGGCAGTGGCTTGTGCGCGGGGGCCTGGGCTCTGCCCTCTGCCTCCGTCTGGGATCCTCCCGCGTCCTCCGCCGCCAGCTCCTGCCCGTCCATCCCATGCCGCTCCGCCTCTGGCCGCTGCAGAGGCCAAGTACAGGAGCGGGGCTGACTCTGCGGCTCTAAATCTGGGTGGATGTCCACCGCAGCCTCCGCCATCTTGGCACTTGTCTTCTTTGCGCGCTCCCGCAATCCTGGTACCAGCCTCGCTTGGTCCCTCCGTCTCGCTCGCACTTTCTCTCGTCCCTCCCTCCCTCGCAGTTCCAGGATCGTCGTCCCTCCCTTCCTGCTTCCCTCCCAATTACAGGCCCCTTTCTGTTTCTTGTTGAAGCTCCACCTCCGCCCCTGTTCCCTGCCCTTTTCGCCCCTCCTCCTCCAGCTCTGACGTCAGCCTGATCTACGGAGCCTAGCAGACCAAGGAGCCATGGTCTGAGGCAGCAAAATTAGAACGTTGGAGGTGAGAATTATTATATAGGATAGGGGCCCACTTACAAGCCAATTGCTGTTATGCCCATGTTATTCCAGTGGTCACTGTGGCACCCCATGTTAAATGCCCATTAGCACATGCTAACGTTTAGTAAGTGGACCCTGTAGTGCTAAGAGATGTTTCAAAGGAATAAATACCTGTACGGCTCCATTTGGTGTAATACGTTCCTGCTGTGGAAAGTGGAGTAGTAACATAGTAACATATAGTAACATAGTAGATGACGGCAGAAAAAGACCTGCATGGTCCATCCAGTCTGCCCAACAGGACAACTCATATGTGTTACTTTTTGTGTATACCTTACTTTGATTTGTACCTGTGTTCTTCAGGGCACAGACCGTATAAGTCTGCCCAGCAGTATCCTCACCTCCCAACCACCAGCCCTGCCTCCCAACCACCAGCCCCGCCTCCCAACCACCGGCTCTGGCATAGACCGTATAAGTCTGCCCAGCACTATCCCCGCCTCCCAACCACCAGCCCCGCCTCCCAACCACCGGCTCTGGCACAGACCGTATAAGTCTGCCCAGCACTATCCCTGCCTCCCACCACCGTGGAGTAGTGGCCTAGTGGTTAGAGCACCGGTCTTGCAATCCAGAGGTGGCCGGTTCAAATCCCACTGCTGCTCCTTGTGATCTTGGGCAAGTCACTTAACCCTCCATTGCCTCAGGTACAAACTTAGATTATGAGCCCTCCTGGGACAGAGAAATATCCAGAGTACCTGAATGTAACTCACCTTGAGCTACTATTGAAAAATGTGTGAGCAAAATATAAATAAAAAATTTCACAAAAGATTCAGAGTAGACTGTTAGACTAGTGACGTGGCTCAGTCAGCTCATTGCTTCACTAGAGTTAACACGCACTAACACAGGGATGGACAACCTCAGTCCTTCCGCAACCCATTTGGATTTCAGGATTTCCCTAATGAACATGCATGATATAGATTTGCGTGCACTGCCCCCATTGTAGGTAAATAGATCACATACATATTCATTTGGAAAATCCTGAAAACTTGGCTGGGTTGCGGCCCTCGAACCGTGGTTGCTCACCCCTTCACTAATAACAATTAGGACTACATACTATATATCGCACCTAAAAAAAATTGACGCTGAAAAAAATGTGCCTAGGCATATTATATAAATCGCACCTAAATCTAGGTGCGGCTTACAGAATAAGCCTAGCACCTGTCCGTGCAACTAAATTTAGTTGCAGACAGTTATGCCAAGTAAAACCTGGTATAAATGTCTACTCCTAAATTAGGCTCAGACCGGGTATATTCTATAACAACGCGCATAGTTTTTAGAAACGCCCTTGACCAAACCTCTTTTTTTCACTAGCCACCTTAGAATTTATGTACATTACTTTACAGAGTACACTTAGACACTTGTGCACATAAATTCTAATGCCCATTAGTGTTTATAATTGCTTGTTGGTTGGCACTTTTCAGTGCTGATTAGTTTGTTAATCAAGTTGTGTGCGCAAATCCAGAATACGGCTGGATTTGCATTCGCAACCTTAGTGGCACTATATAGCTCTGAAAACTTGGCTATTCAAGCAAGCGTTTAATTTGGAGTGAGCCCTTATTGCATGCTCATGGATCTTAAAATCAGATTTTATATGTAGCTTGAGCCCACAATATTAATTATTTGGTTTTTATCTTTTCCCAGAATTTTTATTGGGCAGATATTTTAAATTGAAAGCAAATCTGCATTCATTACTGAATGTTAAGACCATAAAGATGCACCCTGATCACTACACTATATTGTATTTGTATATTTACCGAATTGGCAATTGCCTCTACGGTTTGATGTAAGCCACATTGAGCCTGCAAATAGGTGGGAAATGTGATAAATAAAGTATAATAACTAGAGTGCAGAACCCATAAATATTAAAAATGGTGAATTGTTTTCAATATGAAGAAATGGAGCATAATTCTTTAGCGTTATAGCTAAATTGTATAGTTAGGTCATACGGAAAGATCCAGTTAGTAAAACTTTGTCATAAGAACCAGACTAATTTGGTTCTGGCATTACCCCAATGTATGCATTTTATTTATTATCTCATTTATACCCCACATTTTCCCAATGTGGCTTACATCGCACCGCAGAGGCAGACGCCAATGCAGTAAATAAGCTAATACAACATAAAACCTACATTAGAAATAATGGAGAGGATGGGGAAGGAACGGAAGGGGTATGTGTAAGAAGAAATCCGTCCAAAGATGGAGAACTCAGAACGCCCCCTCGGAAAAACAACAGTACCAAGACTGGAAGATGTATGTTGGTAAAAGGAGTTTATTGAAGTACCAACATACATCTTCCAGTCTTTGGTATCCTTGGTCACCCTCCCACTTTTTCTGTTGTACTGAAGGAACGGAAGGAACAGGGAAACCATGGGAGAGGAGGGAAGGGTGGATGTGTCCAAAATTGAGATTAGTTTGATGTGTATCAAGCAGTGGAGACACATGTTGAGTCCTTGGGGTAGGCTTTTCCAAATAACATGGTCTTGAGAGATTTCCTGAAATTTAGATGGTTGTGGATGATTTTTAATTTGAAATGTCATTTCACTTAGGGAAAGCGATAGGAAAAGCAAAACTACACTTTTGTACATCAGTATTGTAAAACCAGAAGTGGATTAGTCTGTTCTTTTTGGCATGGAGTCAGCTGGCAGTCGTACTGTGTTGAATGTATCTTGTCAAGGGCTCTGCTTTTGAGCTTAATAGATTGACAATCACTGCAGACACTGATTCTCTCTGAAGAAGGTGCTTTTGTGTATTTTCTTAAGCACGTAGGCCATTAACAGCGGTATATCCAGAACCAATAAGCATAAATACTAAGCCTACCTGTTTGGTCATATGCTTCTGTGTTTCATATACCACCTGATGGAGCTTTGCTTAGAAAGGCATAACCACAGCCGATGAGTTCCCACTCATCAATTCCACCGGGACAGTTCCCACCTAGGACTAATCCCCTCTGACCAATTCCCACTGAAGAAGGACAATTCCCTCCTAGGACTATTCCCTCCCAGCTATTTCCTATCCTGCAAAGTTTGGTCTTTTTTCCTGTGTCTATCGGGTTTTCTTTTTATATGTTGGAATATGCATAAACAGCGCCATTGCGTGGAGGGGGTGGGAGTGAAACTGTGTCGCTGATAGTCATCCACGTTTGTGGAAAAAAAACTGATTTTTAATAGTGGGAATGGTTGGGAATTATCCTTTTTATGCGTCAGAATTCGCATAAACAGCACCATTGCATGGATGTGAACCTGTGTGTCACTGACAGTCATCCAGGTTTGTAGGAAGAACGGATTTTTCATTTCGGAATCGGGTGGGAGTAGGTGGGAATTGTCCTGTTTTTGACCTCTGGAGGTTTGTAGCAAAGGTAATTCCATAGCGTGCCACAGATCAATCCAGAGACTTGTGGGTTATGTACCTCTACCAGCAGGTGGAGATAGAACTTCTGAGGTTTACTGTATGTAGTCATGTTCAGCCACCTCTATCTAGCAGGTGGATTTTCATAACTGTGCAGCTCTGGATTGATTGGCTCCTGGCCTGGGCCCCTGGGTCTAGTTGAGCTTCTGGGGTCTGAGGTGTCTCGGTCTTGGGTGCACACCTGGTGGTGCTAGGTCCCTCACTTCCTCATTGCCCTCTCCTCTCTGCCTGACTTGGTTTGTGGTTCTCACTTTCCTGACTTTAAAAAAAGTCTGAGGTTTCTTTTACTCCGGCGTCCTCTCCTGCCGTAAAAAAACAAAACAAAAAAAACCTCCTCAGACTGATTCATCCAGAGCAGCGAGCTGCTGATGTTGGTTTGCAGTACTGGCTAAGGGGTGTGAGGACCGACTTGGCATGCGACAGCAATTCCCGAGGGGGTGAGTAGTCATTACCCTACCTGCGCTGGTGGGGAGAACAAAAGCGACTTTCGGTGTGGAAGCTGCTGGGCTTCTGCTGTTTCCTGTGCTGCAGCTCCACTGTACAGGCCAACTCCGTGGAGCGTTGTGCTCCTTCCCGGCTCATTTTCATGGGCGCAAGGCAGCTGTTTTCTTGGCGAATGCCATCTTTCCTGCCACGCTGCATAGCAAGGCTGAAGTGCCGGCGTTCCCTTGGGGCCTGATTCGCCTGCAATTCTGGCAGTTTTATGTGCAGGCTGTTCAGAAGATGTGACTGGGGAACTGGGGTGGATCGCTCCCAGTTTCTTCATATTTGTTATTTAAGGGCTTCTGAGAAAAAGGCCTGGGGCAGTTTGCAGACTCCTGTGGGAGTCCTTGGGTCTCCCGCAGCTTCCCAAGGGCGAGGTTGGAGGCCCAGAAGACCCATGCAGCTGTTCTGCGGCAGCGAGAGCCTTAAGCTGCAGCTTGGAAAGTACTGACTATCTGAAAGTCTTCTTGTGGACATGCCTGTGCCTCACTAGGTGATTTATGGTTTGGGTATACCCTCTTATAGTTGCTCTAAGAATATTTCTGGCCCCGTTCTCGAGGAGGTTCAGTGTGTGTGTACATCATTAATGGAGGGGAGAAAGTGATCAGGATTAGGGACCCCTTCTCTAGGTTTTTCACTTTTTTCTTCTTTCCATTTTGTGAAGAGCACAGCAGTACAGATGGGGTTTAGTTAGGCTTGGAGCTGTTGACTCCATGTTTCTGTGAGAAATGTTACATTTTGAGGCTAATGCAGGCTTCTTGGGTTTCTCTCGGTCGCCATGGTAATCATGCACTCTGTGTGGCCCTGGTGGCATTTGCTCTGTGTGCACTGTTTACATCAACTTAGTTTTATTCAGGAAGGTGGCTGGCCTTTCTGCCTGAAGGGTACAGGTTGAAGTCTGGTTTATCCATCCTATAAGAAAGTGTGGACTCAGCTATGTTTCCAGTGGGGCATATTTTATTTCATTCTCTTACTGCTTGCCTGGCCAAGTAGTTCTTGCATGACTGGAACAGTTATCACTATACTACTGTACTAAAGATTGCCCTCCTCTCTCTCTTTTTGCACAATGATACTGGCCACACCTTTGCATACTAGCCCCAGCTACCTATCCTTCTTCAGTCCTTAGGATTGGTAGTCAAACAGGCTAATTTTCAAAAGAGATAGAAGTTCAAAAAGTGACATAAATCGGCACTTGGACGTCCATCTCTCAGAGACGTCCAAATTGGAAGTCCGTCGCAAGGATGTCCAAATCTGAAGGGGGCGTGTCGGAGACGTGGTGGAGGCGGGACTTGGGCGTTCCTAAGACTTGGACGTCTTTGAGCCATAATGGAAGAGTGTGGTAGCCCCAAAAGTTTGTTCATTTGCTTTTTCATGCGGCTGTATGCGGTATCTTCCATCTTAAGTAGAGGAGTGTCAGACTGTCATAGTAATGCTTGAATGTTTTCACTTATATACACTGTCAGCTAGCACATTTGCTTATTTCCGATCTGAGGAAGAAGGGCAACCTTCGAAAGCTAATCAAGAAATGTATTAAGTTATGTCCAATAAAAAAGGTATCATCTTATTTTGTTTGATTTCTATTGATAGCCATAATGGAAAAAAGCAAAGACATCCATGACTAAAACTTGGACGTTTTCACCCGGACCGGTTTTTATTACGAATAAGGCACAAAAAGGTGCCCGAAATGACCATATGACCACTGGAGGGAATCGGGGATGACCTCCCATTACTCCCCCAGTGGTCACTAACTCCTTCCCACCCTCAAAAAAACATCATTGCCAGAGAAGGTAGTGACGGCAGCTGGCCATGCTGAGTTTAAAGGGGATCTGGACAGATTCCTGAAGGAAAAGTTCATTGATCATTATTAAATTTGGGGTTTTTGCCAGGTTCTTGGGGCCTGGATTGGCCGCTGTTGGAGACAGAGTGCTGGGCTTGATAGACCTTTGGTCTTTTCCCAGCGTGATGGTGCTTATGTACGTATGTACTTGCCAGCCTCAGATGTCATACTCGGTCCATGACAGCGCATGCAGGTCCCTGGAGTAGTTTCATTTCGTAGTAGGTGCAGTGCACTTCAGACAGGTGGACCTAGGTCCATACCCCCCCCTACCTATTACATTTGTGGAGGAAACAGCGAGCCCTCCAAAACCCACCAGAAACCCTCTGTAGCCACATGTAGGTGCTCCCCTTCACCCGTAAGGGCTATGGTAGTGGTGTACAGTTGGGGGTAATGGATTTTGGGGGGCTTCAGCGCACACGGTAAGGGAGCTATGTACCTGGGAGCATTATATGACGTCCACGGCAGTGCCCCCTAGGGTGCCCGATTGCCATCCTGGCGTGTCAGGGGGACCAATGCTGGTTCCTCCGACGTCCAAATGGCTTGCATTTGGATGTTTTAGACATGGACGTCTTTGGTTTCTAAAATTGCCGAAAACCAAGGACGTCCATGGTATTTTCGAAACCAAAGATGGACGTCCATCTTTTTTCAAATATGACCTTCTCCCCGCCTTCTAATTTGGACGTTTTACAAAGACGTCCAAATTCCAATTTAGACGTTTCTTTCGAAAATGCCCCTCGTCACCAAGAGTCAGTTGTTTACAGTACAAATCTTGGCTTATCAGGGAGTGATGTTCCATATAGGCTTGGGAAGCCCTTTCTTCCTTTTGCCCCTCAGCAGGAGGTGCCAACCCAAGTCGGGTTCTACTTTCCCTACCAGGTCCAGAATATGGGATTTGTTTTCGGCATCGAATAAGCAGACATTTTTGGTGGTCACAGGCTGTCGTTTGATGTGGTTGCACTGCTGGGTGGCAGACACAGCTTCTAACAACTGCTGATCCAAGGGCAAGCTATTGTTTGAGGACTCGGTGAAGTTGGCTGAAGATCTGGGTGACTCAGATTCAATGTCTTCCTGAGGACATGTCTACATGTTCTTTTCAGTCAGGTCAGGCTTGCCCTTATCTTTAGGACACCAGGACTATCGCCCAGGGCAGCCTAGTTTTCTTCAGCAATCCAATCAAGGCAGGGTCTCAGAATTCCCGATTTCATCTGTTCGAGATCCTCCGGATTTGTACTGAAGGGGTGACAGGGCACACAGTCCTGTCTTTTCTGCATATGGTGGTTTCTGGTTGCCATCCCATTACACCTTTGTCTCTTCCCATTTCTTGAACGTTCACCATGTACTCCTATACTATTTAGAAGTGACCAGTGAGTTCCGTTGGTCAAATCTTTGCTTCATGCTTTGCTCATGACCTTAGGAAGGTAATGGAGTTTCCAAAGCCACGCTGGCTTACCATTTTTAGATTGGCAGATGCGGGCATAGTGGTTTTGATGTCATAGGGAGCAGACCTTTTGTAAATAGGTGTCATTGTGAAGCTGAAAGGCTGATCCGCAAAGGTGCCATTTTATTCAAAATTCATTTAGGGGAGTGGCCGCTCCCCTTGCACCCTACCTAGCTACATCTCTGCATAACGGGGCAATGTCTGGTGTGACCCAATGAGCAGATGTGACTTCCTCTATAGCCTCATGCACTGCTAAAGACCGAAGCGGTCTTCTAGTGCTCACCATTTTAAGTTAGCAGATGCAGCGGTGGCAGTTTCAGAAACAGACATATTTAGAACCTGGAGAGCCTTAGGTATATAGAAAGGCGGCGCCTCCTTATGAAACACCCACACTGTGGTGGGATCATCAGATTCCTGACCTGTTGAGCAGAAATGCTTCCTGGCATAGCCTCATTCTATACTACTACTGCTACTATCCTCTGGTTGGTCACAGGGATCTGGTTTCGAAAGCCACAGTGGCCATTGGCTGAGAGAGGCAGTTTCTTCTCTGGCCTCTATATGGGACAGTCTCTCTCATTATTTATTTTATTTATTATCTCATTTGTACCTCACAGTTTCCCAACAGTGTCAGGCTCAATGTGGCTTACAACGCATCACAGAGGCAGACGCCAATTCAGTAAAATGAAGCTAATATTATGGGTGGCAGTGCTTTCTTCCAGATCATAGTCTGACTCTGTGGCTGCCTTTTGCAGTTCGGCCACTTGGTCTTCTCTCCTGCCCTGGATGGCTTTTGCAAGATCTGCTGTCCTTCCCTTGCTAGGCTGCAGACTTGATGTGGCAGCGCATGTAGCTGCAGCCTGTGGAGCATTGCTCTAGTCTGCTGAGATTGTAGTAACCCGTCCCACTTGAGGACTGCTTTGGTACATCCCACAAGTCTCTGGATTGATCTGTGGGATGCTGTGGAAGGTAAAATTAGTCCTTACTTGATCATTTTCTTTCCATTAGTCCCCAACAGATCAATTCAGAGGCCCGCCCTTTGTTGTTCTGGGTTGAGTGTTTTCTTCCAGTTGATTCAGTTTCATCAGATTCCTTCATTTGATTTTTGGCTAAAAAAAAAAAAAAAAAACACCCAAGCAAAACAAATCAAAACATAAAGGAAACCTTCTGTTGTTACCCTCCCACAGGAGTGGTTGAGGAGCTTACATGGGCTTTATGCAGGCAGGAGGACTTACTGTTGGATTTCTTCTTCCTTCTTTCACTGCTTTGGTATCGATAATACTGAAGTTAAGTTGGCTGCACATGACCACATATAGTAAACCTCAGAGGTTCTCTATCTCCACCTGCTGGTAGAGGGACATAACCCACAAGAGACTGGATTGATCTGTTGGGACTAATGGAAAGAAAATGATCAGGTAAGGACTAATTTTACCTTTTCTGAGTTTGGGAAAGTTAGTGAATCTATTTGAAATCAGGTTGTAATGATTTTTTTGTAGTTTGTTTTTTTTGGGGGGGGGGGGGGGGGTTGTGTGTTTGGTTGCATCAGAGGTTATAGTCTATGCTATTTATTTTTTATGCTCTTTATTTGGTTTTGTTTGGGGGGGGATTATGCAGAAGATTATGTCTGGAAGAGGAAGTGACATGGGTGTAATTTGGGGGGTATGGGTACATTGCCTCCCCCTCCCCCCAAACAGGCTGCATGTTTGGAAGGGGAATTCGAAGGAGATAAGATGCCAGACGTTGTTCCATTATGCTTGTAAAGGGTGGGAATTTATCCTCCCTGGAGTGGTAGGAATTGACCTAGGTGGTAATTTTCTAAATGGGAATTGGTGGGTGGGAACTGACCTAGAGCCAGCCACAGGTGGACTGTGTGCTTCGTGAACCCCACCACTACTTGAGAGCTAACTGGAGGCAACGTAATCTTCCATGTTGTACAGTGCCCACCCATGTTAACCTCAGACCTCACCAAAATCTTGACATTGATTAGCTCATTTTTAAAATTAGGATAAAGTGGCTCCATACTGTGGGTCAAGGAAAACAATTTTCTTATTAACTAGTGTCTGGAAGTCCTGTCTGCTTCATTATTGGGAAATGATAAGTAGTAGTTATCCAGAATATGTTAAATTTCTGAAGCATGTGGTACACTAAATTGGTTGATAGTGCAATTTAATTCTATAATTAACTTTTCTGAATTGTAGTTTAAATTCATTAGCAGTGATGTAATCACCCTAAGGAGATGAATTAACATGCATTTATACCATGGGTTCCAATCTTCGGAACACACCCAGCCAGTCAGGTTTTCAAGCTATCCACAATGAATAAACATGAGATAAAATTGCATGTAATGCCTCCATTGTATGCAAATTTATCTCATGCATATTCATTGTAGGTATCCTGAAAACCTGACTAGCTAGGTGTGTCCTTAGGGCTTTGTTGAGAATTCCTGATTTTATACTTCAAAACAAAAAAAACTTCTTTCTTAAAGGTTTAAAAATGTAAAGTGTTTAGTGTGTCGTATTCTCAGAAATACATTAATAGAGCTTCTGGTTTTCTACAATTTTAATATAGAAATCCAAGGAGTTCAAGGAGAGCTCTGAGCTGCAGGCAGTGTTGACTTTTTATAACTGCCAATACATACAGCAACACAGTAGTGCACATGGTTATTGATACAGATGTGAGCAGCTGAAAGAAGTTGGTTGCACCCTGCAACTCCTCCTGGGCTCTGCAGACTGCCAAATGAAAATTCTTAAAATCCAAAAGATCTAACAATAGAGTCATAGATAACTCCTCTTCTCCCTTTAGCATGCTATCATCTTGTCCACCATCTATACCATTTATCTCCTGCACACACACCTTCTTTATTCTGGTCTCTAATATTCCCTCCCCAAGCTTTTCTTTTTTTCCAGCTTTGCTTCTTCACACCCTTCCTTGCTCAACTCCTGATCCTATAGGCATTTTTGCCTACACAGATGTCATTGTTCTCTTGTATCACATGACGTTCTCAAAGTAGATCACCAAAATCCTGCGATGTTTTCAGTCTCACGAGAATGGCACAGGATCATAGTTGGAGAACCTTGTGGAAAGGGGGCATGCAGAGTCATCCGTTGGAGCTAGAAGCAGCGCTGTTGTTGCAGTGGGCAGAAAATCAGGTGACCACTCCGTCCGCAGCTCATATAGTGGGAGTACAAAATGTTCAGGCAGACTTTCTCAGCCGAAACACTTTGGACCCGGAGATTGATCCCTAAGCAAGGAGGCATTTCAAGCAGTAGTTCAGCGTTTGGGGCTTCCCTGGATGGATCTGTATGCTTGCGCGCTAAATGCAAAGCTTCCTCTCTTCTTCAGTCGGCAAAAGAATCCCAAAGTGCACGTGGTGGATGCGCTCCTTGAGCCCTGGCCAGACAGCCTTCTGTATGCCTTTCCCCCGTGGTCTCATAGGGCGTCTACTTCAGAGAATTGAGTCTCACAGCGGCCGGGTAATTTTGATCTCCCCAGATTGATGTCATCTGACCTTCGACATCTGCTGATAGTCTCCCTTCACATTTCCAGTCTCACTAGGTCTTCTGGTACAGGGTCCGGTTTCTCATCCTGATCCGAGTCTGTCTTACAGCTTCGCTCTTGAAAGGGCGTGGCTGACGAAGAAGGGTTTCTCTACAAAAGTAATTAACATGCTTTGGTCTTGGCGTCGTTCCACATCCCTGAATTATGTGTGGACTTGGAGAATCTTTGAGGCGTGGTGTGAAGAGTTGGGAATTTCTCCTTTTTGGGCCTCAGTTTCGTAGATTTTTGGATTTTTTTTGAAGCAAGGTTTTGATAAAGGTTTGGCCTTGTCCTCCCTTAAGGTGTAGATTGTGGCCTTATCCTGTTTTGGGGGTCGAGTTCAAGGGAAGTCACTGGCGAGCCATCCGGATGTGTTACAATTTCTGCGGGGAGTGAACCTTCTTTGTCCTCTTCCTTGGTTCGACTTTCCTAGCTGGGATCTCAATCTCGTGCACTCTGTTCTTTTGAAGCCTCCTTTCGAGCCTTTGTCTTCCTGTACGGTGACAGATTTGACCCTCAAGGCGGTGTTTTTGGTGGCTATCGCATTTGCTAGGCAAGTATCAGAGTTGCAGGCGTTGTCTTGTAGGTTGCCTGTAAGGATCATGTGGCATTGCGTACAGTACTGTCCTTTCTTCCCAAGGTTTTGTCTAGGTTCCACTTGTCTCAGCCGGTGGTGTTGCCTGTGCTTGGTTCCTCATCGGGGTTGGAGGAGCAGCGACATTTGAAGTGTCTCAATGTCAAGTGGGCTCTGAAGCATTATTTGAGGGCTACGGAGGAATTCCATTGCACAGATCGTTTGTTTCTTTTGATTGGTGGTTCCCGCAAAGGTCTCATGGCTTCTAAACCTATTTCCCGTTGGCTCAAGGAAATGATTGCTTCAGCTTATCTTCTTTTAGGTAAGCCCATACCATAGGGAGTTAAAGCCCACTCTACAAGAGGTCAGGCAGCGTCATGGGCAGTGCACTGTTTAGTCCTGCCTCTGGGCATTTGTAAGGCGGCGACTTGGTCTTCTTTGCATTCGTTTTCCAAGCACTATCAGTTGGATGTTCAGAGTTGTCAGGAGGCTGTTTTTAGTGCTAAAGTCCTTACAGCGGGCTTGCTTGGTACACTCCTTTGTTACTTCCCATCAGTCACATTCTGAGCCGGTCCGGAGGAACGCTAAGAAAGGAGAAATTAGACCTTACCTGCTAATTTGCTTTCCTTTTAGTCCCTATGGGCCGGCCCAGATCCCTCCCTGGGTGTGTTTTGTTTCTTTGCGAGTTTGGCGGTTCCGGTTTCCTGGGAGCTGTGTTCATTTGCTGTTACGTATTTAAAAAAAAAAAAAAAAGACAAAGGATTTCTATTAGTGTCCGGCATGCGAGGGCATGTTGGCGGACACATTTATTTGTTTGTTTGTTACATTTGTATCCCACCTTTTCCCACTTATTAGTAGGCTCAGTGGCTTGCATAGTTCCGGAGAGGTGGTTAGAGACTCCGGTGTGAACAAATACAGTATAGGGGTACTATTACAGTGACAAATGCAGAAAAGAAGTATCAGTAAATAGGTTGGGATGATTCAGACAAAATGTTAGGGTGTGATCACGCATCAGGGTTGAAAACTGTCCGTTTCCTGTTTAAAATGCCATATTTCATTATTCAGTATTTGTCAGATACTGTGGGGTATGCCTTCTTGACCAGGTGAGCTTTTAGGGTTTTTTTGGAATTCTAGATGATGATTCGTAGATTTCAGGCATTTTTGTAGAGAATTTTAGAGCTGTGTGCATATGTAAGAGAAACTTGACGCATATGTTGATTTATACTTCAGGCTTTTACAACTTGGGAAGTGAAGAGTTAAGTACGTTTTGGCTGATTCGGTTGTGTTTCTAATTGGTAAGTCAATTAGTTTAGACATATAGCTCGGAGCTAGACCATGTATTATTCTGTGAACAAAGGTACAAATTTTGAAAGCGATACATTCCTTGATTGGTAGCCAGTGTAGTTTTTCCCGGAGGGGTTTTGCGCTTTCAAATTTAGATTTTCCATAGATAAGCGTGGCTGCCGTATTCTGAGCAGTCTGTAGTTTCCTTAGGATTTGTTCCCTGCAACCCGCCTATACTCCATTGCAGTAATCGACGTGTTAATGCCATTGTTTGAATCATGTTGCGAAAAGTTTCCCTCGGGAAGAATTGTTTTACCCGTTTGAGTTTCCACATTGTGTGGAACATTTTCTTTGTAATGGCGGGGGCTTGGTTCTTTAGCGTTAGGTTACTGTCAATAATAATGTCGAGGATTTTCAGGTCATCTGAGATTGCAAGAGTGTGTTCCAGGGTATGTATGGTTGTGGGGTAGTTTGTAAAATGTTGAGATGAAAGAATAAGGCAGTGTGTTTTTTCTTTGAGTTTGTTTGAATGTCATATACATACCTTTCAAATCGAACCTTTCAGAAATCACCAATATAATAAATAAGCCTAATGGATACCTATCCATTAGGTTTAGACTTTTTTTATTATAATTGTGATTTCTGAAAGGTTCGATTTTGAAAGGCATGTATATTGTGACATCATCCGCATACAGAAAAGGATTAAGGCCTTGATTGAAAAGAGACTTGGCTATGGGGGTCATCATTAGGTTGAAAAGGATGGGTGAGAGAGGTGATCCCTGAGGTACTCCGCAGTTGGTTTCCCAGGGCAGAGCGATGTTTGACTTTACTTGATATGACCTTGTGGTTAGGAACCCCTTGATCCATTTGAGTACATACCCTCTGATTCCTATCCTGTCAAGTATACTTAGTAGTATTTTGTGGTCTACCATATCGAATACGCTAGACATGTCGAATTGAAGTAGGAGAATGTTTTTACCTAGTTCAATTTCTTGCTTGAATTCAGCAAGGAGAGATACCAGTACAGTTTCTGTACTATGGAGGCGTCTGAAACCGGATTGTGATTCATGAAGTATTGAGAATTTGTCAATATACTCCGTAAGTTTTTTGGCTACGATACTTTCCATCAATTTGGTTGTCAGTGGGATGGATGCCACAGGGCGATAGTTGGTGATATCATTTGATTTCTTCTTGGTGGAGTGGCCTGTGCTCGGTGTTAGCATGGTGCTGGTGACTGCTCAGGTTTTTGGTTGCACATATATTATTTTTTGTTCCTGCTTTCTTTCTTCCTTCTGCTTTGGTAGGATAATACTGGATCTTTCTCTGGTTGGCAAAGGCTCTTATTGGTTCTTTCTCTAGAGTCACAGTTTCTCAGTCTCCAGCTGCTGGAAGGCATGCACAACCCATCAGTTGCATTCTGTGCGGGTCCGCAGGGACTAAAGGAAAGCAAATTAGCAGGTAAGGTCTAATTCCTCCTTCCTACAGATGTCCTGCAGATTTCAGGGTTTTTTCTGAGTAGCTTGCCATATATAAGCTGCTCTTGTGTCTTAACTACCTGTCCTCCTCCCAGCCATAATTCTGTTAAACCCTGAAAACAGGAGACATTATTTTTCTTACAAAAATGCTTGGAAATTTATAGACAATCAAAAATGCAGATTTTTTTTTATTTCCTCTTATAGAAAAGTCCTGCCAGTACCTCTTATTTCTGTTGTGTAGCATCCTCTACTATTCCAGGACTGAGCCCCCATCTAGAGCTCTGCAAATGTTTCTCCATCCTGAGCTGCTATTCCAGTAGTTGGACTCCATATGCAGCTGTTCTAATGGACCTTACTGGAGTTAGTGTAGGACGAGGTTATGCTGGAATTTTGACCATTCTGATATCTGCTTCTCTTCTAGAGCTATTCAGAACTCTCCACAAACAAGAGGAAGCCAGAAATATCCACACAACAAGAAGAGACGAAGGAAAGCACAAGCAGCTTGAAGAAAGATCCCCAGTGTCATTCCCATGTGATCCAGGACTTGATACGTTATAATTCTTTGTGGTGCAAGGAGTCAGCCAGAAACTAAAACATGTGATGGGGGTCCTGCTGCCCCATTTGGGTGCCTAAAAAGACAAGCGTGGTGTTTGGGGTAAGCACCTCCCATCATGATGTTTCGTGATCAGGTGAGCGTGCTTTCCGGCTGGTTTAAGGGCTGGAATGAATGTGAACAGACGGTAGCCCTGCTTTCTCTCCTGAAGCGCATCACTCGTACACAAGCACGTTTTCTGCAATTGTGCCTGGAGCACTCGCTGGCAGACTGCAACGAGATCCATATCCTAGAGTCCGAAGCCAACAGCGCTGGTAGGTGGCCTCTCATTTTGTTAATAGGATTTCATTAGGTTAACTGTGCTTGGAGTTGAGGGCACCTGCATTTAGCATACAATAACTCGCTCGCTGTATCTGCTGAGTATTGTGAGTGCAGGGGGAGTATGGCCCAGGATCAAGCATAGGTCTTTAGAGTAGCAACTAGTCACGTTTCTTAATACTAGGATAGCAGTTCCCAGCCTTAAAATGATAACAGCAGAGGCATAAATGCCAGCTCTGGGGGTGCCTGGGCACTACCAGCATTTTTATGATGTACTTTAATTTGGAGCAGAAATTTCCATGCTGCAGAGCAGCAAAGGAAGGCAGGAAGTATTTCTGTATCCCAGTTGCTGTCTCCTGTAGCCTATTGGCTAAAATGTCTAACCAATGGGCTTCAGGAGGAAGAGAGAATCAAGGCACTTCTGCCTGCAGCCAGTGGGGAAGGAAAGAGCAGCAGATAGTAAGGAAAACAGACTGGGTCACATAACTTTATTGGCATGACAATTTTACATTTGTTGCCAAAGTAATATGTTTAGTAGTTAAGGTAAAAAAAAAAAAAGACAAGTACTGAGAGAGGAATAGAGGAGCAAGAAAAGAGTTTAATGGGTGGCAGAAAGCAGCTGTAAGGGAGGAGGAGCTAGGTGATAGGGAGAGACAAGGGTGTAAAATTCATAGATGTCTAAAAATTGATGCCTGCCTCTGACCTACTACTGCTACTGTTGGTACTCCTAATCATTTCTATAGTGCTACTAGACATATGCAGTTCTGTACAGGTTATATGCAGGTGCTTTCTCTGTCCCTAGTGGGCTCACAATCTAAATTTTTGTACCTGGGGCAATGGAGGGTTAAGAGACTTACCCAAAGTCACAAGGAGCTGCAGTTGGGATTGAGCCCAGTTCCCCAGGATCTCGGTGAACAGCACTAACCATTAGGTGGGTACTCCACTCCAATGTGGTCAAACCCGTGCCACCAGGAAAAGAAGGGATTCTTTAGGTACTTCCTTCATCCCAAACTGAGGGGATTTCGTTCCATCCTAGACATAAGGGCCCTGAACAAATTCCTGATCAAAGAAAAGTTCAGGATGATTTCCCTGTGCAGCCTTCTCCCCATGTTTCAGGAAAAAGATTGTCTTTGCTTTCTGGACTTAAGGATGCTTATACCCACATTTTGATACTTCCCAGTCACTAGATGTTTCCATATAGAGAAATACCACTACCAGTATCATGTTCTGCCATTTGGTCTTGCATCAGTTCCCAGGGTATTCACCAAGTGTACCGCAGTAGTTGCAGCATATTTGTGCAGACTGGGAGTATGTGTTTCCCTATCTGGGTGATTGGCTGGTCAAGAGCACATTGCAGGAGGGCACGACAATCAATGTGTCCAACTATTCAGGTGTTGGAGTTACTAGGGTTTGTCATTAAACTACCCCAAGTTCAACCTTCTCCTGGTTCAGCAATTGGAGTATATAGGAGCCCTGCTTGATACATTGCAGGCTCAGGCTTTTCTACCACAGGCAAGAACAGAGACCTTGACAATACTCGCCTAGCAGGTCTGAAACAGCAAGCAGGTCACAGCTTTGTCAAATGTTGAGATTGATGGGCCACATGGCCTCAAAAGTGTATGTCATGCCCTTGGCACGTCTCCATTTGAGAGAGGCCTAGTTGTCTCTAGCTTCCCAATGGCCTTGGATGGCTGGGAATCCAGATCCCTCCAGAGTTGACTCATGCCCTTCTCTGGTGGACAATTTGGGTAAATTTGACTGTGAGACTACCATTCCAAATTCCAGATCCTCAGAAGATGCTCACAAAGAATGCATCCAACCTGGGATGGGGAGCTCATGGGGAAGGGCTTCATACCCAAGGGACTTGATCTACTCGGGAAACAGATCTCCATATTGACCTTCTGAAGCTGAGGGCCATTTGGAGCACTCTAAAGGCTTTCAGAAATCATCTACAGAACCAAATTATTCTCATTCAAATGGACAACCAGGTTGCAGTGTTCTATGTGAAGAAGCAAGGGGGTATGGGATTTTACACCTTGTGTCTGGAAGCAGTAGGGATGTGGCAGTGAGCGCTCCTTCACAGAATGGTCCTCCGAGTTACATACCTAGGAGGAAAAGACCAACTGCCTGGCGGACATACTGAGCAGGGAAATGCAACCTCCCGATTGGTATCTCAATGTGGGCATAGTCCAAGATCTTCCGAGAGTGGGGCACCCCCTCGGTGGATCTTTTTGACACTTATCTCAACAAACCAGTTCTATTCCAGCCTCACGACTTGGATGTTGAAAACATAGGATTTGAATCCATAGATTTGCTAAAAGGTATCTCCCGCATCTTGCTGTCTTCCAGGAAAGACTCCAATAAGAGGTGTTGTGCATTTAAGTGGAGGAGGTTTGCTGTCTGGTGTGAAAGCAAGACGTTAGATCCCCTCGATTGTCCTACACAAAAACTGCTTGAATACCTCTTGCACCTCTGTGAGCGAGTTTGGTTTGAAAACCAATTGTGTAAGGGTGCAATTAGTGCTTATCACCTTGTAGGAGGCAAGCCCATTTCTCTCCTTTTTTTTTTTTTTTATTGCAATTTCAATTATATCCACAATATAGCAACTCACATATAGGGGGGAAAACCCAAAGGAAAAAAAGGGAAGTATATTCCCTAAATAAACAAAAGGTTGTTAATCTTTCTTAGACCTCAATTAAAAGAGGGAGTGAAAAAAGCAAATAAGGAGAAATTATAAGCATAGTATTTAAATCAAGGCTTAACATGATTACCCATTCAATTATGCCATTATATCCAGCATTTCAAGCCAATTTTTTCAAAGCAAGAAAGGCATTCAACTGTTCAGGGGCATAAAAGGTGTATTTAGACCCCCAAACCCGACCAGGTACTTGCACGGAAAAGCTAACAAGAAAGAAGCTCCAATACTTAGTCTCTTGTCTCGTGGATAAAAACTCCTTTTGGCACTCTGAAGTAGTCTTTGTAACATCAGGGTTTATCCAAATCTGCCCACCGAAAAGAACTTTAGAATTCTTAAAAAAAAAATAGTCTCAGAACCATGTTAAAATCCTGCTCGAAGACAAAGGAGACAAGCAATGTAGCCCTCTCTGTAACTTTTGATATAGACTGTTCTAATATGGCTGAAATATTCACATCAACAGATAAGCCCGCTTCAGCCTTTTTATCGTCTTCTTTATCCTCCTAGGTCATAAACTTAGAAGGCAAATATTATATTCTATTAATAGGGGGCAATGAATCTGAAGAAAATTCTAAATCTTCCACCAAAAATCTTTTAAATAAATCTAAAGGCATAACCCCAGGAGTTCTAGGGAAATTGTTTAGGCGAAGATTTAAACGACAGTTAAAGTTCTCCATCTCGTCTGTTTTACTGAGAAGTACCAATCTGTCCTTTTACAGTTGCAATCTTGCAGTGATTTTATGTCCTCTTGCACTTGCCTGACCTGGCCAGTAAGGTCCGTTTTAACGGACTCAGCTGTCGTTGCCAGTTCATCAAATTTAGTAACCAAAACTGTTACCTCAGCAGTATACTTGGCAATTGTCAAGTACATCCTTTGCAACATAGCCCAAAGAGTATGCAGAGACACTTCCGTCGGAGCAGCAAGCACACCAGTGGCTCCTTCAGTCTCCACTTTGTTACGTCTTCTCAGACAGCGCTGTGCCGTTGGCGAGGAGCACACCCTCAACTTTTACGACTGGCTGGGTTCCCCCTCCTAACGCCGCTGAGGGCGCTGGACGTCAGGAGCAGTGATGTTTCCTACCCCAAGGTGCTCCTTTGCCATTCCCCACAGCAGGGCACTGCTCCTCAATTTCTTTTGAGTGGGATCCAGAGAGGAAGCGGTCAAGTTGCGGGGGATGAAGTAGAAGCTAGCAGGGACACAGAGTTCACAACCCCCTTTCTTTTCATGTGTGGTGCAGTTCCTAAGAGTTTACAAGAAAACAAAAAGGTGAAACAGCCTCTCACTGCTCCAGCATCACGCTGCCATACTGCCACTCCCACAGGAGGTAAGCCCATCTCTGTACAGCCTGTAGTTCCTTAGCATCCCTCCGGACCGGCCCAGTATTGGACTGATAGGTTATGCACTCCTTCCAGCAGGTGAAGACTGAGAACTTCTGACTCTAGCGAGCCAATAAGAGCCCTGGTCATATGATCCTAGATTCAGTATTCTCAATCTCCAGCAGGTGGAAGGAAGTGAGCCACTTAGTCTCTCTGTATTTCATTAGATTAAAAAAAAAAGCGCCTTCTGTGCTTTAAGAATCTGTTGTAGAGACAGCTATGTATCTTTTCCAGCCTCTGGGGTGCTACACTCGGGAGTTCCCAGGTCCCCCCCCCCCTCCCCCCCCCCCCCCCCCCCCCCCCCCCCACACACACACACACACACACACACTTTTTCCTCCCCATCTCCCTTTTGCTGTGCAGGGAAGAGCTCACCCTTTCAGAGGAAAGGTGTGAAGCTTTCAGGAGAAACAACCACGTTCTTAAAAAGAAAAAAAAGATTTCCCGAGGTATAATTGAGCAAGCAACTCCGTCGTGGTACTCTTGCAGTCTCCCCCAGCCTTTACCGCGGTTGAACGGTTGCAAAAATAAAAGGCGCCAAACGAGTAGAGGGGACGCCGCGCACCAGCGCTATGGTGGAAAAACTAAAGCGATGTGGTGTCTTTCAGCGTCGGGGTGGTGGGTGAGCTTGGGGCTGGTGAGTTTTTGCACGGCGCTTGACTCGGCAGTGGTGCCTCTGGCTGCTGTGCTTTCTTCAGCTCCCTCCCGTTCCGCCTTGGAGATGTCCAGCTCTCCAGTTTTGGCGGGGGAAATCACCATTTTATTGGCGATGGGCAGCGCTGGGTGATTATACTGGACTCCCCTTCCGTCCTTCCAGCTCCATGGCTTGCATTTACCTGGTACTGGATGCAGACAGGTCCTTCCTGAAGATTCCGGTGGTCGACGCGGTGGTCTCTGCTATCACCAAGCGTAATACTGTCACGGTGGATGGTGGCACGGCTCTTCGGGATTTCCAGTATCAGCAGTTGGATGCTTTCCTTAAGAACAGTTTTGATGTCTCTTCTTTAGTGGTACAGGTGGCCATCTGCGGCTCCTTGGTGGCCAGGGCCTGCTTCCGCTGGGCGGAAGAGTCTTGGACAGGTCTTCAGATGACTTGTCTTGTATCGATGCCGAGGTAGCCAAGATTGAGATGGATTCCGCTATCTTGGCGGATGCCTTATATGATTTGCTGAGAGCTTCCTCCAAATCCATGGCTTTGTGGGTAGCAGCACACCACTCCCTTTTGGTTGCGGGGTTGGTCGGCGGATGTGGCCTCCAAATTTAAGTTGAGTAAGGGGTTCCTTTTTGTTTGGAGAGGATTTAGATAGGTTGGTGCGTAGTTTGGGGGATACAAAGGTCCCGCGACTTCCTGAAGATAGGCCTTGGTCATCTAGTTGGAGCTCTCTGTTTGACCGAGGGCGCGTGCGGGACTTCCATGGGTTTCGCTCTGGCCGGGGAGTTCAGGCCCAGAGGTTCAGGTTTTTCTAGAGGACTCGGTCCTTTCAAGGCTTCCGCCATGGGGGTCATGACTCTGGCTCCTCTTTCCAGTCCCCTTTCCAATGAAGGTGCGTGGGTGTCTCCGATACCTGTGGGAGCTCGGCTGTCTCAGTTTTTTCAGAGGTGGGCCCACAGTACTACCGATCGGTGGGTATTGGAGGTTATTCAAGATGGCTATGCCTTAGACGTCTTTCTGGAGTCTCCCTTTCGGTCCCACCTCAAGGCTGGGGTGGTTCGGGACACTCTACTGAGGCTCTTGGATCTTCAGGCCATTTGCTCAGTTCCCTCCCTCAGTGTGCAGACAGGGCCGGTATTCCATTTACTTTGTGGTCCCCAAGAAGGAGGGCTTATTTCGTCCGATCTTAGATCTCAAAGCAGTCAGTCAAGCCCTCAATAGTGAACCATTGGGGACTCCCTCTGATGGATCTTTGCGCCTCCAGCCTCAGTGCAAAGGTCTCCCGCTTTTTTCAGTCGCTGAAGAGATCCAAAGGCTGAAGGGATAGATGCTCTCTTGCAACAGTGCCCCACACCCCCCCCCCCCCCCCCCACCCCCCCCCCCCCCAGCCGGTCTTCTGTATGCGTTTCCTCTGTGGCCTCTCTCGGGTGGACTCATTCAAAGGATTAAGGTGCACGGGGGCCCAGTCATTCTAGTCGCTCCAGATTGGTCTCACCAGCCATGGTACGCAGACCTCCAGCATCTTCTGTCCGCGCTCCCTCTTTGTCTCCCAGTTCAGACCTTCTGGTTCAAAGTCCAGTTCCTCGTCCCAGACCCAGCTCGATCTTGTCTTATGGCCTGGCGTGTCTCAGAGCTACAAACCTTTTCCTCTAGGTCTCCCTTTTTGGAATTCTCCAAGGAGTATGTGGTTTTGCGTCCAGTTCCTTTGTTCGTACCTAAGGTGGTTTCACGTTTTCATCTTTCCCAGTCAGTCATCCTGCCTGTCCTGGGTTCTTCCTCAGGTTCGGAAGAGCAGAAAAAATTGTGCACGTTGGATATTAAGAGAGTTCTGAAGTGCTATCTTACAGTGACTGAAGATTTCCAGCGCATAGACCGCCTGTGTGTGCCCTTGGTGGCTCGCGTAAGGGTCTGGTGGCTTCTAAGTCCACTATTTCTAGATGGCTAAAAGAGATGATTGCTTCTGCCTACCTCCTGGAGGTGTCAAAGCTCACTCCACTAGGGGACAGGCCGCTTTGTGGGTGGAGCAGTTTTTGGTGCCGCCTGCGGACGTTTGTAAGGCAGCAACTTGGACTTCCCTGCATTCTTTTGCTAAGCAGTACAGGCTGGATGTACAGTGTTGTCAGGAAGCAGTCTTTGCAACAAGGGTCCTCATGGCTGGGTTGCTAGAATGCCAAACTACATTTCCAGAGTGGGTTGTGTTTGATCATGTGGGGCACGGCATTGCTATGTTTTTTCCACACCTTCATCTGAGTTCTTGAGTGGCTGCTTAGGTTCCAAGGGGCACAGAAGGTAGTTCATTCTACCCTGCTTTGGTAGGCCAATACTGAATCTAGGATCACATGACCTGGGCTCTTATTGGCTCGCTAGAGTCAGAGGTTCTCAGTCTCTACCTGCTTGAAGGAGTGCATAACCCATCAGTCCAATCCTGGGCCAGTGCGGAGTATAAAGGGGAGGGGTCCGTTTCCTCCTCTTGAGTGGAGCCAGCAAGCCTGCGGGGCTCCAGGGCAGAATGCTGCTGATACTGGGACTCAGGGCCAAAGCATTTTATTAGCAAGGCAATTTTATACCAAAAATCATAATATATTCTTCAAAACAAAAGGTACAGCCCTCTTAGTCTTCAAAAGAAAAAGGTACAGTCCTCGTAAGCTAATCTTCAAAAGAAAAAAAGGTACAGGCCAGGTCCCAAAATCCCTCAGCAAACGCTCAGCTCCTCAAGACTTCAGGTCTTCTATTAGGGCATTAGCTTTCCCTTCCCCCTCCTTCAGAAGGGTTTAGTAAGAGTTCAGCACACTTCCAATATAGCACAACCGTTCAGAACAAATCTTCATGGACAGTCTTTTGCACATCAAACCAATACCACAAATCACCTGCCTTTTCACAGCACAGAGGGAACCCTGTAAGGAGCAGGGTTGGCATTCTCCCATCTCTCAGCACCACGCCCGGTGTGGCCTCCTCCATTGCCTTCAAGTGCTGGGCAGGGCAACCTTTGAATTCTCCCACTCCATGGTAGCTGGCTCCTCTCCCTTAGGCAGCTCTAGAGGCAGGCTACTTCCTTCCTCCACATACTCCATGGAATCTCTCTCCCCATTTGTCTCCCCTCTCTCCTGGTGACTGAGAGCCTCCAGGAAATCTGCTCTCCCCTTCTCACAGCTGGGGGGAATTATATACTGATGGCGAAGCCAGGGAAACTGAGCTTCATCCTTCCCTCTCCCTCTAGTGGGAAAGGGAGTAACAGGCTCACCCTGCTGGGGCTGGGAATCCATTCCATCGTTTTAGGATTACTCTCTTCTCTCATTCTTGCAAGGACTTCTGGGACCCGTAGTTTTGGGCTCAACTGCTTCACTGGGGAATCTCTGGGGCTTGCCTTGTTACAGGAAGGACTAAAGGAAAGCAAATTTCTCCTTATTCGCTTCATGAGAGGTTTGCTATTGATAAAGCCCCCTGAGACCTCAAACTATGTCATGGGATCTCTAACGTTCTCCTCACCCAGCTGATGAAAGCTTCTCTTGAGCCACTTATGCCTGTCATTTGAAGTATTTGACCTGGAAAGTTATATTATTGGTGGTGGTCACTTTGGCTTACAGAGTCAGTGATCTTCAGGCCCTTGTAGCTGATCCACCTTACACTAAGTTTCACCACAACAGAGTAGTTTGCCGCATGCAAGTTCCTTCTAGTGGTGTCGGAGTTCCATCTTAATCATTCTGCCAACATTTTGCACAAAACCACATACCCATCCTGACAAACGTTTACTGCATACCTTGAACTGAGAACAAGAAGTGAGCCTTAGCCTTCTGTTTGGAGCGGACTAAAGTCCATAGACAGTCAACTCAGCTTTTTGTTTCTTTTAACCCAAACAGGATGAGGGTAGCCACTAGAAATCGTGCATCTCCTTCACTTTTCCCAGGCTGAGCTGATTCGAGAGGGTTATGTCAAGGCTCGTAATGTCCGAGCCATGGCTACTTTGATAGCCCACTTGGTCAGCCTCCATAGAGGAGATTTGCAAAGCTGTGACATGTGAATTTGTGGACAGATGACCATCACATTACTGCCTTGAATAGGATACCTGACAGCTGGTTTGGACAGGCACTAGAATCCCCCCCCCCCCCCCCCCCCCCCGGCCCAGTTTTCTTTGGTTCCAAGCTACACCTTCACAACTACTATGTAAATAGATTCAGGTTAATTGACTTTGAGGCCTCAACGTTTCAGATCCCTATTTCCCTAGCATTGTTTTCTGTGAGCCTGGTAGCTAGGGATTCCCAGCTGTGAGAATATAACTGGCCTGCTTATCCTCAGTAAAGTGAAGTTACTCACCTGTAGCATGTGTTCTCGGAGAACAGTAGGCATAGTATTCTCACATACCCTCCCACCTCCCCTTGGAGTTGTATTGTGCTTGTGCAGGAAAGCACCAGCGCATCTGCAGTGAGAGACTGCTAGAAAATTCTACATTAATCTTCCTAGTCAGCGTCCACACCGGGCTAAGTCAGATGACATCACCCAGCTGTGAGAATACTTGGCCTGCTGTTTTTGGAGAACATCTACTTCTGGTGAGTAACTTTGCTTTCCTGCCTCCTGATTTCCACTATTATTGCATATATCATACTGAATGGTTTCTGATCTATAGACAAAGGGGAACTTCAGTAGGTTCTCGTGCAGTATTTCATTTTGTTTAAAGATCAGAAACGTTCAGTGTGTCATAAAATAATAGGGTAATTAGGAGGGGGAAAAACTTTCACATCATAGCTCTTGTCTGTACTTCAGGGATTGTGTTGGCATGTGGAAATAAGTTTAATTCTGCTTGCAGGCCTAGCTTGAAAGCGAAAGGTTTGTCGAGTCCCTTCTGAGTGTAGGACTTAAGAGCCTGGATGCCTTGCAGCTCCCAGCACGTTTTCTTGTTGAAAGAGGACTTGTGTGTAGTGATCTCTCCTTCTCTAGGAGAGGATCCCTCATGTCCCTTAAGCCAGTTTGTGGTAGTGGTAGCATAGAGATTTACATCAATATCCTGATTGTACTCTTAAAATGTGTTTATGTAGAGGTTTATCAAAGCTTACTATGTTCCCTTCAGTCTCGGGTCCACTCTTCTCTTGTTGAGATCACTCCTTACCTTCCAGCTACTCCATTACTACTTTTTTACAATCAGATATGTTAGTCTATCATGTTTTCCTTCGCCTGTTTGGGAAAGGATGTGTATCTTAATTCCTCTCTAATTACAGTGCTCCCTTCCCCAGGTTTGAGAGCACCCATCACAGCCTATGCTGTATTTCAAGATCACTTCAGATATTCTAAGAATGTAAGAATAGCCAATGGTCCATCTAGCCCAGTATTCTGCTTCCAACAATGGCCAATCCAGGTCACAAGTGCCTGGCAGAAACCCAATTAGTAGCAACATTCCATACTACCAATCCTGGTAGCAAGCTGTGGCTTCCCCTATGTCCATCTCAATAACAGACATGGACCTTTCCTCCAGGAACTTGTCCAAGCCTTTTTTCAACCCAGATACGCTAACCACTGTTACCACGTCCTCCAGCAGTGAGTTCCAGAACTTAACTGTTCTTTGAGTGAAAAAATATTTCTTCCTATTTATTTTAAAAGTATTTCATGTAATTTCATTGAGTGCCCCCTTGTCTATGTACTTTATGAAAGAGTGAAAAATAGATTTGCTTCTACCCATTCTACACTACTCAGGATTTTATAGACCTCAATCATATCCCACCTCAGCTGTCTCTTTACCAAGCTGAAGAAACCTAACCTCTTTACCCTTTCCTGATATGGGAGGAGTTCCATCCCCTTTATCATTTTGTTCGCTCTTCTTTGAACCTTTTCTAATTCTGCTATATCTCCTGTGAAATATGGCAACCAGAATTGAACTCAATACTCAATGTGAGGTCGCACCATGGAGAGATACAGAGTCATACTAATAATCTTGGGCTTATTTTGCATCCCTTTCCTAATAATTCCTAGCATCCTTTTGCATATTTGGCCACCACTGCTCACTGGGCGGAAGATTTCAACATATTGTCTACAGTGACACCTAGATCTTTTTCTTGATTGATGCTGATTCTTAAGTTGGACGCTAGCATCAAGTAACTATGATTTGGATTATTTTTCCCAATGTGCCGCACTTTGCATTTGTCCACATTAAATTTTATCTGTCATTTGGATGCCCAGCCTTCCAGTTTCCTAAGGTCTTCCTGCAATTTTTCATAGTCCTTATTGCTCTTCAGTGACTGTAGGTCCTTCCCAGGATGCTGTGCAGGGTGCATGCTACCAGACTGGTAGGTTCCTCACTCCTGTGTTTCAGCTTTTCACAGCAGCTAACCCTGAGGTGCATAAGGACCCTTTGCCTTGAAATTACCTTTTTTTTTCCTGAATGGCGGCACTTTGTAAGACGTGGAGCTCAGAAAAAGGTGTGGAATTTGAAGATTATCTTTGTGTACTTAGAAGCCTACCAAGAGGGACCAGCTTGGTGGTCTGTGCAGCAAGAGGTCTGCACTGCCATGCAAAGGATCTCAACATTGGCCTATATACTCCCTGAGTCAGTATTCACATACGCCTGTTTGGTGGAGGGGGAGTGAGTGAGTGAGTCAGTCACTGTCTTAGTTTAACACCCATTGACTAGTTGTAGTATCCAGGGTTCAGGGGTTCCAGAACAACCTTGGTGAATTGCCCCAGTTGAGGACCATCAGTGTAACGACCAAGTAGGTGTGTTTTGGGAAGAAGGGTTGTAAAATGCTTTGGATGAATTTTCAAAAAGGAGGGTGATAATATTAAAAATAAAAATGTAATAAGGGCTCGTAATGCTGATTATATTGAAGTACAAGGAGCAGGAGGAAAACACTGGGTGATAATACTAAAAACTTTGTTCCCTTTCCACCAGGACAATTTCTGGCCCAGGAACGATGGGTTTGGAGGGCTATTGTACAGGGTCTTTAAAAAAAAAAAAAAATCCATGTGAGGTGCAAGGAGGAGAAATGTCCTGCTTTATTTTCTGACTAGTTTGGGATCATGTTTAAATTAGAATTTCATTTGCCAGGCATGTGCGGGTACTAGATTCAAGGCTAGAGAGCCATGTCTGCAGTGGGCAGAGATTCAGAGAGGCATTCCATAAAAAGCAAATCTTCTCTGCATAAGGTGAAAGGAGATTCAGAGGTTCCAGGTAATCTTCATATAATAAGGCCAGCCATATTAATACTTGTTTTCCTTTCCAGCCCTCATCAGCCAGTGGTATCAAGAGTCGAAGGAGAAGGCCATTTCCCTTTTGCTGTCTCATTTGCCGCTACTCCAGCCCCGCAACACAGAAGCAAAGTCAGAGTACATGAAACTGTCTGCAGAAAGTGCTTGCATATTTCATTGAGAACAACACATACATTGAGGAGAGCCGCCAGCTCCTATCCTATGCACTCATCCACCCGGCCACCACACTTGAGGACCGTAATTCGCTGGCACTCTGGCTGAATCATCTGGAAGAACGTCTATCCAGCAGTTTTTCCAGCCAGGGCAGGGGAAGGCTAGATACCATCTACCACTCTCGTCAGGGCTCCGATGAATGGCAGAGCACATGGACTCTGGCATCGGAGAAGTGGGACATGGCTGGCAAGAGAAAACTCCCAGAGAAATGGACATTTGAGTTTTTCTTTCTTCCACCTCTGTCCCATCTGCTATTAATATATTGGGAGCAGCACAAACTCAGGTGAGAAGCTGATGAGTGTCAAGTGGCCCATGTTCTGCAAGTTGCGTGGGTTGCTGTGTTGCAACACAACTGTACAGTATTGAAGGGGCATGAATGCATTCCTTGCTGTATGTTCCTGTGGTACTATAGTCTGTTGTGTGCATCTTCCAGAGGCAGTGCTTACCTTTCTCTGCAGACTGCCATTCTTTTTATGTTAAGATAGACCTGTTCAGCTGAGTTGGTTATACCTCTTGACCAGTTGATGGGGCAGAGAAATAAAGCTCTGTAGCCTCCCGTCCCATCAGTATTGTGTCCAGCAGATGGTGCAGATCTCTGTTCTTGTGTGGTGCTTTCACACTGGAAAGGAAGCCTGGGCTAGATCCCCATGCCTTAGGAAACGAGATAGCAGGGAATTTAGTGGTGTTTCTCTTGTGGCTGATGTAGAGCCTCTAGAGCAGGGGTGGGCAACCTTTATACACAGACGGCCTCACGAATGTCAGTTTTATCCCTAGTGACCTTAACATTGTAATATTGGAACTAAAATGCACAGAGTTTCATCAACTGCCTTTGATAGATAAATAAGTAACTAAAAATGAGGAAACCAAACTGCTAGAGTGACTATTTTGAAAATATTTGTTGAAATAAAATATTTAAAATCGCCAAAAGCTCAGGTTTGTTTTCGTGTGTACTTCCCATGGTCTTGTGAGCCGCAGATTGCCCACCCCTGTTCTAGAGGGACCTGTTTTGGTTCCTTGGTCAGTCAGTATCATTCCTTGCCCTCATAAAAAGAGGGGGTTTGGGGAAGAAGGTGCATTGAGCTCAGTAGGGTATTTTTTGCAATAAAGTTTAAAAAAAAAAAAAAAAGAGGAAAAACATTTAGGGATCTCTGGGACTTTTTTTTTTTTATTGCATCATTGTTCCACAGTCACCTCCAAGAGGACATGCCACATAACTGACCTTTTTTTGTGAAAAAATATTTCCTATGTTGCTTTTAAGTTTACCATATTGCAACTTTCTACTTTTAGATGAGGTTGGTTGGTTCATTTAATGCTCATTTATATTTCAAACAGTTTTTATTGATGACAAATCAAAAAGTACAAATCCACCTTAACATAGCAGCATCAATACAATTGTACAAAGCTCAGTGGAACAACACTTCAAGCATACAACATTACGTACAGCCATCAAATTTTGTAATATAGCACTTATCCCTCCCTCCCTCCAGTTAATGCTCATCTAAATGTCTTTCCTTTTTGTCCCATACCAGATCAGTCCAGAACAAATAGTTATGGATGAGAGACAGAGAAAAAAGTAGTTCCAGGTAATTTGCCCCTTAAGGGTGTCATACAGCTTGGATGCGATAAGGTGACGGCCATGGCCAGAAAGGACGCTAGGCTGGCATAGAGAGGGGTATAACCAGCAGGAAGAAAGGAGGCCCCTCTACAAGTCGTTGGTGAGGCCCCAATTGGAGTATTGTGTTCAATTTTGGAGGCCGTATCTTGCTAAAGATATAAAAAGACTGGAAGGGGTGCAAAAGGAAAAGAAAAGCTACAAAATGGTATGGGATTTGCGTTGCAAACCGTACGAGGAGAGACTTGCTAACCAGATCATATATACCTTGGAGGAAAGGAGAAACAGGGGTGACATGATACAGACGTTCCATATATTTGAAAGGTGTTAATCCGCAAACAACCTTTTCCAGAGACAGGAAGGCGGTAGAACTAGAGGACATGATTGAGGTTGAAGGGGGGCAGACTCAGGAGTAATGTCAGGAAGTATTTTTTTCATAGAGAGGATGGTGGATATGTGGAATGCCCTCCCGCGGGAGGTGGTGGAGATGAAAACAGTAATGGAATTCAACATTCGTGGATAAACACAAAGGAATCCTGTTTAGAAGGATATGGATACACGGAATCTTAGTGGAGATTGGGTTGGAGACGCTGGTAATTAGGAAGCAAAACTGGTGCTGGGCAGACTTCTACAGTCCTGATCGTGATTGAATATACATGAATGGGCCGGAGTGTAAATTTTAAGGGGTTTCGACGTTAGCTTCACAACTTATTACAAGAACAGTGCTGGGCACATTTCTTCGGTCTGTGCCCTGAGAATGGTAAGGACAAATCAAACTCTGGTATAAATTATCACATACCATCTAAAATGAGTTTATCTTGTTGGGCAGACTGTATGGACCGTACAGGTCTTTATCTGTCGTCATTTATTATGTTACTATACTTTTCTCGGTCTCCAAGCAGATGGTGAACAGACTGTGTAGCTTCTTAGTGGTTCTTGTCTGTCAGCTGTTAGCCTGGTTAGTCCAGGTATTAGTTGAACAGGGAGTTGTGCTGGCTGAATTAGCTCATTCTTTGCAATGCCTCTCTGAGCTGGGATGACACTCGGTGGTGCCACTTTTCCTTAACGTCCCTCCGGACCGGCCCACAATGCAACTATGATGGATTGTGCACACGTTCCAGCAGGTGGAGACTGAAAATCTCTGACTCGAGAGAGAGAGCCAATAAGAGCCCTGGCTAACTGTAACTAGACAGTATTATCAGTCTCCAGCAGGTGGAAGGTGGTGAGCCTTTTCAGTCTCTCTTCTTTTTTGTTTCTTTATTTAAAAAAAAAAAAAAGAGAGAGTTTAGTGGTTTTCTATTTTGGTACTTCTGTGCCCCGGCGTCTTTTGCTGAGTTGCTTTTGACTCCTAACCTCTAATCACTTGCCCTGTACCCCACCTCTTTAATCCCCTACCTCTCAGTTGTTCTGTTTACCTGTCTTATTTAGATTGTAAGCTCTTTGAGCAGGGACTGTTTTATTGTGTATGGTGTATAGCGCTGCGTATGCCTTGTAGCGCTATAGAAATAAGTAGTAGTAATAGAGTTGGGAGGCTGAGACCCTCAGGGGTCTACCACAGCCTCAGGGGTGTTACACTCTGGATGCCGGGCCTCCCCCCATCTTCCCTTGGTCTCCCTTCCTTAAGTGTCCAGCACGTTGCTTAAGGATGTTCAGGATAGGCATATAGAGGCTCTTTTGAAGAGTGCCTTTGATGTCTCAGCCTTAGCGGTTCAGGCTGCTATTTGTGGTTCCCTGGTTGCTAGGGCATGTTTCCATTGGTCAAAGCATGTGTTGGATAGAGCTTCAGATGATTTGGCTTCCATAGATACTGAAGTAGCAAAGCTGGAGATGGGGTCTGCTTTCCTAGCGGATTCCTTATATGACCTGCTTAGGGCCTTTTCGAAGTCTATGGCTTTGAGTGTTGCGGCTAGGCGCTCGTTGTGGTTGCAGGTATGGGCTGCAGACACAGCTTCCAAATTGAACAAGTTTCCCTTCAAGGATTCTCTTCCTTTTGACGAAGAGGTGGATAAGTTGGTTTGCAGTTTAGGAGAAGCAAAGGTGCCTTGACTCCCTGAGGACAGACCCAGAGTAGCGGCTCGTACTGCACTACCTGTCAGGGGCCGTGGCCCTGACTTTCGCCGCTATTGGCCGGGGAGATTATCTCCAGCGCAGAGATCTCGGTTCTTCCAGAGAACTCGGTCCTTTCAGGGTGCTCTGAGAGGGGGTAGAGATTCAGGAATTTCCTTCTAGTCCTCCTCCCGCCCAGCCCAATGAAGGTTTTCGGGTTCAACCTCCTATTCCTGTGGGAACTTGGTTAACACAGTTTCATTGGAGGTGGGCCCAGATTACTTCAGATCAGTGGGTACTAGAAGTTGTATGAGATGGGTACTCCTTGGAGTTCGTGCGGTATCTTCCAGACACCTTTTTGGAATCTCCTTGTTGAGCCAAGCTAAAAGCGGTCGCAGTTCGGGATACTCTAAAGAGGCTCCTCGCATTATACGCTGTTGGCCCCATTCCCTCGGTGGAGATTGGTCAGGTCGTTACTCCATTTACTTTGTCATTCCGAAAAAGGAGGGTTCTTTCCGCCCCATTTTGGATCTCAAGGCGGTCAATCGTTCCCTTCGAGTGGCTTCGTTCCTTATGGAACTCCTTTGATCAGTCAGATCAGGGGAGTTTTTGACTGCTTTGGATTTGATGGAGGCGTACCTACATATTCCTGTTCGGCCTCTTCATCAGCGTTAACTTCGCTTCGCAGTGCTGGGCAAGCATTACCAATTTCGGGCTCTTCCTTTTGGGCTAGCTACAGCTTCTCACACCTTCACCAAGGTGACGGTGGTAGTGGCTGCGGCTCTTTGGAAGGGAGGCATATTAATGCATCTCTATCTGGACGACTGGCTAATCAGGGCCAAGTTTTATCAAGAGAGCCTCCGGGTCACGGAGCAAGTAGTTTTCTTCAATCCCTAGATTGGGTTGTCAATTTTCCGAACAGTCACCTAATCCCATCTCAGTCTCTGGACTACCTCAGAGTTTCGTTCGACACAACTCGGGGTCAAGTGTTTCTCCCTCGGAGCAGGATTTCCAAGTTGCAGTCCCAGATTCAAGTATTCCTCTGCAAACCGGTTCCCTGTGCAAAGGATTATCTGCAAGTGTTGGGCTCTATGGCAGCAACAATACAGGCGGTTCTGTGGGCCCAAGCCGACATGAGACTTCTACAAAAGTCTCTTCTGTCCAGATGGTCTCCACAGAAGAATTTCCTTCTAGTGAAATTGCCTCTGAGCGCTCGAGAACGCAGCAGCCTACGATGGTGGCTGCGGATGTCCAGTCTGCCTAAGGGTATGCCTCTAGATCCGCCACAGTGGCAGTAGTCACGACGGATGCCAGTCTCAAAGGTTGGGGAGCTCATTGTCTAGGCCATTATGCTCAGGGTCTGTGGTCCCATCAGGAGGCCTCCTTCTCGATCAACCTCTTGGAAACCAAAGTGATTTGGCTAGCCTTGGAAGTGTTTCACACCCTCATTGCAGGACAATCTGTGTACATTCTGGCGGACAATGCCACAGCAGTAGTGTATGTCAGTCGTCAAGGTGGAATGAAGAGTCGTTTCCTGGAGCAAGAGGCAGCGCTTTTGAGTTGGGCGGAGAGTCATCTGGTCGCCATTTCAACATCCCACGTGGCAAGAGCGTTGAATGTTCAGGTGGACTTTCTCAGCTGACACACGCTAGACCCGGCAGAGAGGGCTCTCGAAACAACCGCATTTCAAGTGATAGTGAATTGTTGGGGATCTCCTGTCATGGATCGCTTGGCTTTAAATCTAAACGCCAAGGTGCCTCAGTACTTCAGCCGCAGATGAGATCTCAAGGCAAGCGGAGTGGATGCTCTTTTTCAGTCCTGGCCGGAGAGTTTTCTGTATGCCTTCCCTCCATGGCCTCTTCTGGGTTATCTAATTCAAAGAATCGAGAGACAGGTCTGGTAATTTTGGTAGCTCCAGATTGGCCTCGCAAGCCATGGTATGCCATCTCATGCGCCTTCATGCTGGCCCTCCGCTCCGCCTTCCAGAGTTTCACAGTCACTCGGTTCAGGGTCTGGTGGTTCATCCAGACCCAGCTCAATTTTGTCTTACGACTTGGCCCTTGAGAGGGCTAGGATGACGAGCGCTGTTTTTCCTCCAATGCGATTGCCACAATGCTTTGGTCGCATCGTCGTTCTACTTCACTTAATTGTATCAGGACTTGGAGTGTATTTGAAGCGTGGTGTTCAGATAAGAGCGTTTCTCCGTTTCATGCGTCCGTGCCTGAGGTCTTGGATTTCTTGCAGCAGGGTTTTGACAAGGGCCTGGCACTAGCTTCTCCTAAGGTCCAGATAGTGGCTCTCTGGTGTGTTCGGGGACGCGTTCGAGGTAAGTCGTTGTCTAGCCATCCGGATATTTCTCGGTTCCTCCGGGGAGCAAGTATTCTGCGTCCTCATTCTCAGTTTGTCTTTCCCGTTTGGGATTTGAATGTGGTCCCTTCAGTTCTTTCTAGGTCACCCTTTGAGCCTTTGACTTCCTGCACTCTGAAGGATTTGACTCTTAAAACGGTATTTGTGGCCATTTCCTCGGCTCGGAGGGTGTCGGAGCTCCAGGCTCGCTCTTACAGGTCTCCATTTATAGCATTCTCGAAGGAGCGAGTCATTTTGCGACCAGTCCCTACCTTTCTGCCTAAAGTCTTGTCATGGTTTCATGTTTCGCACTCCGTAGTTTTGCCTGTTTTAAGTTCTTCCTCTGGTTCTGAAGATCAACGCCGGTTGCGGTGTTTGGATGTTCGGCGAGTTCTGAAGCACTATGTAAAGGTGACCGAGACCTTTAGGCGTACTGATCGTCTGTTCTGTTTGATTGGAAGCCCCGCAAAGGTCTGGCAGCATCTAGGCCTACTATTTCCAGGTAGTTTAAATAGACGATTGTTTCTGCTTATCTTCTCGCTGGTAAGCCTGTCTCTGAAGGCGTGAAGGCTCATTCTACCAGAGGTCAGGCGGCATCTTAGGCGGAGCAATTTTTGGTTCCTCCAGTGGAAATCTGTCAAGTGGCTACGTGGTCCTCTTTGCATTCTTTTTTGAAGCATTACCGATGGGACGTTCAGTGTCGACAGGAGGCTGTTTTTGGCGCGAGGGTTCTCACGGCAGGCTTGCTTGGGTCCTTCCCATAATATACTGCTTTGTTACTTCCCATCAGTTGCATTCTGGGCCAGTCCGGAGAGACGCTAAGGAAGGAGAAATTAGTCCTTATTTGCTAATTTGCTTTCCTTTAGTCCCTCTGGACCAGCCCAGTTCCCTCCCTTTCAATTCTCTCTGCCATAACATTTTGATTGCTGGTGGCTTTGTCTTGTTCTGGGGAGCTGCTTTTCTAGTTTGCTATTTTTTCTTCTTAAAAAAAAAAAAAAAAAGAGAGAAATGACGTTTTCTAAGGTGTTGGTTCAGATACTTTATTCAAGAGGCATATGTTTAAGGTTACTAGTTCCGGGGTGGCTGCTCAAGTTCCCCATGGCACAGAACAGGCTTTCTTTATTCTCCTGCTTTGTTAGGATTAAACTGAGTCTAGTTACAGTTAGCCAGGGCTCTTATTGGCTCTCCCTAGAGTCAGAGATTTTCAGTCTCCACCTGCTGGAAGGCGTTCACAACCCATCAGTTGCGTTCTGAGCCAGTCCGGAGGGACTAAAGGAAAGCAAATTAGCAGGTAAGAACTAATTTCTCCTTATTGCACCCCAGCTATACCCACATTACTCATGAACAGTGCAGTGAATAACTTAGCTCTGCGATACTACCAGTGATTACAAGTGTTCTGCAGCGATGTCAGTTACAGGCATAGCACAGTCAGGACATTTATCTCCTGTGCAGTGGTGTTGAGCATAGTAACAGTCTGTTTAGACTGTACAGTGACGGCGTCTGTGGGGACTGCGCTTTGGTAGCAGGCACATAACTATGCAGTGGCAGCGGTGACGGGGGAAATACATTTTCACAGGCTATATGAGCTACCCTGGAGTAACACTTGTGTGGTAGTGGCTTCAATGGCCACTACCACATATGGGACCAATAGTACTGAAAAATTGGCGCTGAGAAAATAACACACTAAGCGCTATTCTATAAACGGCACTGAAAGTTAGGCACTGTTTATAGCATACACTTAGCACCTAACTTTAGACATGAGGATTTACACCAAGTAAACCCTGGTGTAAATCCTTGCATCTAAACTAGGTGTGGAACCACCCCCCCCCCCCCCCCCCCCTCCAATTCTATAACAGTCTGCATAAATTCTAGAAACGCTCCTATTCACTTATGACACTCCCATGGCTGCACCCCATTTGGAGCCACGCAGCTACAATGCGCATGTAAACTTCAATTGAGGCTAATTAGTGCTGATAATTGATAAGCAGCCAATTATTGGTGCTAATTAACTCATTCAATTAAATTATGTGCACCTAAATTTGCGTGCGCACTTTTAACTGTTCATAGAATTTCAGGGATTTTGTGAAAGTCAGTGCCCTCAGGGTTGGTGTTTGGGCTGCAACCATAGCCTTGACATAAGGCATCAGCAGCACATTTCAAGCAATGGCACCAACCACTCCACGTGACTTAGTACTATCAGCCACAGGTATTGCACAATAGTGACAGCAAGTCTTCCACATTGACATCAGCCAAGGCACTGCGCACTGGCATCAGCTTCGGTCATTCTGCTCCAACACAAGCGACAATTATTGCATGCCACTATCAACCTTGATGTTAGTGGTCCCTGTTTCTGTTACAGCATGGAACTAGCCTTTTTTTCAGCTCATTCCCACATTCTGTGTGCCTCTCGTTGGCATCCTTTTGGCTATGCAATCCTGTCTTATAGTACTAAGGTAGTGCCTACAGAGCAGCGCTGAGGCACCGGCTTTGTATTTTGCTGGGCCAGTGACCTTTAGTGTTGTTCTGTGACAACATTCTATCTCCTGAGCTAGAGTAACAACCTTTAGGTCTGTGCAGGAGCAGCAAACTTTATTGCACTAGGGCAGCAGCCTTCATTCTGCACATGAGCAGCAATTTTAGTGCTGCACAGGGTCTAATTCTTTGGTGCTGCTTAAGGGATCCAATATTTGCATTACACTGGAGTAGTATCCTCTGGTGAACTCGGTGCAGTTTTCCTTGAACTGTATGGTAGCAGCTGCTAACACAATATGAGGTCATTGGTGGGACCAGCCTACCTGAAACATAAGGATAACCTCTTCACACCACCTCTGCGATGGGGAAGACTTACTCAAATGATTCTCACACAGCCAGTTGTCACTTCAGCCCAATTCTTTTTGTTTTCTTACTTCAATCAGCAGACAATTACCAAAAGCAAGGGCAGAGTGCAAGCATCTACTAAAACATAAAAGTAGAAAGGTTAGAAGTGGGGCTTTAGGTGATAATCAGCTCCCTAACCACCTCCCAGACTCTCCTCCACCCCCCCCCCCCCCCAGACTAAGGGTGGTTCCTTCATTTTATAAGTTTGTCCCATTCCTGTCATATGCTATATCACCAATCATTTGTCATCTAGTCTCTAATTCCACCCATGTTCCAGAATAATCTTTACCACCTTCTATCTTGTTTGTGTCCTGTCCAGCTACAATTTTTTTTCTCTAAATTCCTAGCATTCCGGAGTTAGCTCTTGGTGCCTTCCCTATCTACTTAAAATACAAGCTGAGGATTATGTAGCAATAATGAGCAGATGTTACTAACAACAGATGTTAAAGAATGTATCTGGCTGCAGGCTTCCTCTAATGCAATTCGTATGTGTAAGTCCCTTTCCAGAAGAGCTTATAACATGACCAGTGCTCAAAGTGCACTGATTCCTGTGTAACTTCACCACACAGTCATACATGTTACATATGCTTATTTTAAAGGATCATTTTGTAATAGCCATGTCTCTAAATGTTCTATGTGACAACCCAATTCTGCACAATTGTCTGTCTGGTTTCTTTTTAATTAACTGGTCAGGCCTCTGGCCTGGGCTGGCTTGCCTCTCTGACAGTCACAACATCACCATCTTCCCCAGGGCTCTGTTTCAGCTTTCTATTGGTTTACATAGGGGTAGTTGTTGAGCAATCCCAATATACTCTTGTATTTCAACAGTTGTTCAGCTACTCGTTTGCTTCTCTCTCCTGAGTTCATAATTCAGTTATCAGCGACACCACTTATCACTGTCTCGCCTGTGACTGCTTTCTGGGTGATTTTTCCTTTCGGCACCACCTGAGTTATTCTGGGTGACAATTTCTATATTTCCTCTTATTTGGTGCTGGTCTTCATCTTCCACATCAGTTCTCTGGATAACTTCTGACTGGTTTTTCCCAGAGGACTTGCCTGGGTGCATCCTGGGCAATTACCTGACTTAGCTGCCGGCCTTTTCTGGGCCGCATATTTAGCTGCATCAGCCGCCAGTATGGCATTATTTACAGTGGCTTGTAGTCTGTATTATACTGCATTTGATTACAGCCTCTGGTATTTTTCTGTGAGTCACTATTCCTCTGACCATGAGAGACCTTGAGTCATGAATACCATCTTCACCCTTGCCTTCTGGAGGATCCTTCCTCAGGTCTTCTAGGGTTTGGCAGCTTATAGCTGTACCACCCTCTTTCAAGCGTACTTGTACTTTGCATTCAAGACTTGGTTGGCCAGTATACCGTATAAGCTAAACACTTTTTTATATTAGTCTAATATCCTTAATACCTTAGCAAGTTTTAAATTACTGAAAAACTCAAAAATACTAAGATGGAGACAGCAGTCTAGCAGCGAGAGGGGTGCTATCCATTTTTTTTGCATCGAGTATCACATGTATGATTATCTCCTAGTTGGTGTGCGATTATATGTGTGTGCCCGATACAAAGAACTCCTAGCTCTCAGAGAATAGGTCCGTTCTCTTGACGCTAGAGTAGCAGATTTGGAGGAGCTGAGGGAGACAGAGGGATACATAGAGGAGACCTACAGAAATGTTGTAGAGATGTCCCAACTTCAGTCTGGCAGCCCCTGTGCTTCCTTAGAGGAGGGAGGTCTCCTAGAAGAAGAGCATCATCACCTGGTGAAATAGGAAGTACTCCTGTAGCCAGGACCTGCTCAAAATACAAAAAAAGGCGGAAGACAAACCAAAACAGACCAAAAACAAGGGAGTAAGAGCGCCAGAAAAGTTTAATAGGACCCTACACGGTCCGTGTTTCGGCCAACAAGCCTTCCTCAGGGGTCTAAAATAAAACAAAACAAATAAATTAACATATGTACAATTGTTCCAAAATTGAAAATTAAAAACATAAAAAGTGAAGGTTAAAAACAATTTAACAATGAGTCCAAAGATGTCAAGGAAATACCAAAGCGCATAGACACACGTCACAGACAACGTTAAAATATCAGGACCTTATAATAGGAAAATTATACCACATAAAATATAGATTATATACTGAAGAAAGTAACAGCGGTACTAATATGTGTTAACAAAAATCTACAATGTTTTGTTTTCACGGGAGATTTGGACTTCTTTTTTGTATGCCAGGACCTGCTCACCAGAGGATGCATTATTCCCTTGCACCGAAGATGTGTCTCTCAGAACTTCTGCCCTGGCAGGAAGGGTTAGGACAGTTGTGGCATATAGATAGCTGGGTGGTTGGTGGACGTGAGGATCACCTAGTCACTTGCCTGTCAGGTGCGAAGGTAGAGGACCTCACGTCATCTAGACAGGATCTTTGATAATGCTGGGGAAGAGCCAGCTGTCTTGATACATGCGGGTACCAATGACATAGGAAAATGTGGGAGGGAGGTTCTGGAAGCCAAATTTGGTAGAAGGCTGAAGTCCAGATCCTCCCAGGGTAGCATTTTCAGAAATGCTCCCCATTCCACGCGCAGGACCCAAAAGGCAGGCAGAGCTCCGAAGTCTCAACGTGTGGTTGAGACGATGGTTCAGGGATGATAAGGGATTTAGGTTTGTTAGGAATGTACATAAGTATTGCCATACTGGGAAAGACCAAAGGTCCATCAAGCCCAGCATCCTGTTTCCAACAGTGGCCAATCCAGGCCACAAATACCTGGCAAGATCCCCAAAAAGTACAAAACATTTTATACTGCTTACCCCAGAAATAGTGGATTTTCCCCAAGTCCATTTAATAATGGTCTATGGACTTTTCCTTTAGGGGTGACATTCTTGGAAAGGGGGAGACTGTTCTGAAAGGATGGCCCCCACCTTAACCAGAATGGAACCAGGCTGCTGGCACTAACTTTTAAAAAGGAGATAGAGTAGAGCAGCTTTTAAACTAGAATGGGGGGGGGGGGGGGGGAGCCGACAGTCGCCCAAGAGAGCATGATTCGGTGTGGAGTATCCTTGAAGAATACTATTGAAACAGGACATTTAGGGAATCCCAATAGCGAGGTTTCTGCAATGCTGAAAGTAAGCCAGATGTGCTTAATGGGAGAGCAGGATATAGGATGCACATTATCCCCTTCAACTTCTAAACAACTTGTAGATACAAGGAAAGAACACAATCTGAAGTGCCTGTATACAAATGCTAGAAGCCTAAAAAATAAGATGGGAGAGAGTATATAGCACTATATGATGAGGTAGATATAATAGGCATCTCAGAGACTTTGTGGAAAGAGGACAATCGGTGTGACACTTTAACAGCTTACAAATTGTATCACAATGATAGGATCAAATTGGAGAGGGGGGAGGTTGTGCTATACGTTAAAGAGGGAATTCAGTGAAACAGAATAAACATTCCACATGAAACAGATAGCAGCGTGGAATCATTATGGATAGAAATTATGTGTGATGGGAAGGAGTATTCTTGTAGGGCTGTACTACCATCCGCCGGGACAGAATGAACACACAGATGAAGAAATGTTTATAGAGATTAAGAAAGCTGGCAAATTGGGCAACACTATAATAATAAGTGATTTCAATTACCTTGTACCCACAATCAGTTTCTACCTTAGACTATATTCTGTATCTCGAGGGATGTCATATTACCCCAATATTGACTGAATAAATGTTACATCAGGGAGTGCCATGGAGATAACATTTCTAGATGTAATAAGTACATAAGTATTGCCACACTGGGACAGACCAAAGGCCCATCAAGCCCAGCATCCTGTTTCCAACAGTGGCCAATCCAGGTCACAAATACCTGGCAAGATCCCAAAAAAGCTCAATACATTTTATGCTGCTTATCCCAGAAATAAGCAGTGGGTTTTCCCCAAGTCAATTTAATAATGGTCTATGGACTTGTCCTTTAGGAAGCCATCTAGACCCTTTGTAAACCCTGCTAAGCTAACCACCTTTACCACATTCACTGGCAACGAATTCCAGAGTTTAATTACACGTTACGTGAAGAAAAATTTCTCCAATTTGTATTAAATTTACTGCTTTGTAGCTTCATTGCATGCCCCCTAGTCCTAGTATTTTTGGAAAGAGTAAACAAACGATTCACGTCTATCTGTTCCACTCCACTCATTATTTTATAGACCTCTGTCATATCTCCCCTCAGCCGTCTCTTCTCCAAGCTGAAGAGCCCTAGATGCTTCAGCCTTTCCTCACAGGGAAGTCGTCCCATCTCCTTTATCATTTTCATCGCCCTTCTCTGTACCTTTTCTAATTCTACTATATCTTTTCTTGAGATGCGGTGACCAGAACTGAACACAGTATTCGAGGTGTGGTCGCACCATGAACGAATACAAAGACATTATAACGTCCTCACTTTTGTTTTCCATTCCTTTCCTAATATAGGTGCTTTCTTAGTTGCCTCAGCACAAGGATTTCAACATATCAACAACGATGCTGAGATCCCTTTCTTCTGGGAGCAACTGGTCCAGAAACCAATGAGAGGGGGAGCCATTTTGGATCTGGTCCTTGGTGGCATGCAGGGCATAGTGCGAGAGGTGTTGGGTCCCCTGGGAAACAGTGATCATTAACATGATCAAGTTTGAGCTAATATCTGGGATGAACCCGCAAAGGAAATCTACTGTAGCTGCATTTAATTTTCAAAAGGGCAACTATAATATAATGAGGAAAATGGTTAAAAGAAGCTAAAAAGATCAGCTGCTAAGGTTAGGATACTAAATCAGGTGTGTACGTTATTCAAAAATACCATCTTGGAAGCCCAGACCAGATGCATTCCACATATTTGCAAAGGTGGAAAGAAAACGACAGCCAGCATGGTTAAAAGTGACGTAAAAGAGGCTATTATAGCCAAAAGATTGTCCTTCAAAGAATGGAGAAAGGACCCAAATGAAGAAAATAAGAAGCAACATAAGCACTGGCAAGTCAGATGCAAAGCAGTAATAAAGAAGGCTAAAAGAGAATAATATGTAGAGAAACTTGCCACAGAGGCTAAAACTCACAGTAACAACTTTTTCAGGTAATCGGAAGCAGAAAGCCTGCGAGAGAATCTGTGGGACTGTTAGATCAGGAAGGAGCAAAAGGGGCACTCAGGGAGGACAAGCTCATAGTGGAGAAACTGAATGAATTCTTTGCTTCAGGGAAGAAGAGGTAAGAGATCTGCCTGTACCGGAAATGGTTTTCAAGGGTGATGAAGTGAAGGAACTGAAAGAAATCTTGGTGAACCTGGAAGATGTAGGGAGCTAAATTGACTAAGAGTAGTAAATCATCTGGACTAGATAGCATACATCCAAGGGTACTTGAAGACCTCAAGCATGAAATTGTTGATCTGCTTTTAGTAATATGTAACCTGTCTTTAAAATCGGCCATAATACCTGAAGATTGCAGGGTGGCCAATGTGACACTGATTTTTAAAAAAGGATCCAGGGTAATGCTGGAAATTACAGACCGGTAAGCCTGATCGGTGCCAGGGAAAATAGTGGAAACTATTATAAAGAATAAAATTATGGAACACATAGACAAACATGGTTTAATGGGACAGAGTCAGCATGGGTTCAGCTAAGGGCAGTCTTGCCTCACCAATTTACTTCATTTCTTTGAAGGCGTGAATAAACATGAGGGTTAAAAGTGAGCCAGTTGATATAATTTATTTAGATTTTCAGAAAGCTCATCAGAGACTAGAAATTAGAAAGTCATGGGATAGGAGGCAATGTTCTGTTGTGGATTAGGAATTGGTTATTGGATAGAAAACAGAGGGTAGGTTTAAATGGTTATTTCTCTCAATGGAAAGGAACAGTGGAGTGCTGCAGGGATTGGTACTAGGACCAGTGCTATTTAACATGTTTATAAATGATACGGAAATCGGAACGACGAGCAAGGTGATTAAATTTGCAGTTGACACAAAACTATTCAAGGTTGTTAAAATATGTGCGGACTGAAATATTGCACGAAGACCTTAGGAAATTGGAAGACTGGGCATCCAAATGGCAAAAGAAATGTAATGTGGACGAATGCAAGGTGATGCACATTGGAAAGAATAATCCAAATTAGTTACCTGATGCTAGGTCAGCACCAAGAAAAAGATATAGGTGACATTGTAGATAATACTGACCTGTATTGGCCACGGCTGGAAACAGAACGCTGGCTTGATGGACCTTCAGTCTGTCCCAGTGTGGCAATACTTATGTCCTTATTCTGCTCAGTGTGCAGCGGTGGCCAAAATAAGCAAAATAGAATGCGAGAATTATTAGGAAAGGGATGATGAATAAGACCGAAAATACTATAGTGCCTCTGTATCACTCCATGATGCGACCGCACCGTGAGTATTGCATTCAGTTCTGGTCGCCTTTATTTCAAAAAAGATATAGCGGAATTAGAAAAGTTTTCCAAAGAAGAGCAACCAAATGATAAAGGAGATGGAACTTCTCTCATATGAAGAAAGTCTAAGAGGTTAGGGCTCTTCAGCTTTGAAAAGAAATGGATGGATGAGGGGAAGATATGATTGAGGTTGGAAAAAATCCTGAGTGGTGTAGAACGAGTAGAAAGTAACTTGGATTTTTTTTTTTTTTTTTTACTCTTTCCTAAAGTACAAAGACTAGGGGAAACTCAAGGAAGTTACATGGAAATACTTTTAAAACAAATAGGAAATACTCACTTGACGAATTGTTATCATCTGGAACTCTTTGCCGGAGGATTTGGTAACAGCAGTTAGCGTATTTTGGGGTTTAAAAAAGGTTTGGACAAATTAGGAAAAGTCCATAATCTGCTATTGAGACAGACATGGGGAAAGCAACTGTTTGCCCTGGGATTTGTAGCATGGAATGTTTCCTTGATTTGGGTTTCTGCCAGGTATTGTGACCTGGTTTGGCCACTGTTTGAAACAGGATACTGGGCTAGATGGACCATTGGCCTTGCCCAGTATGGCTATTCTTATGTGGTTTTGCTGCTACATCCACAGTCATGGCATTTCATACAGCATCCTTTTCCATAGCTGACGCAGGCATGGCTTCACCCACAGTGGCCTCGGGAATCCCAGGGGCATCCACTACAGTGGTGGCTGTGGGTGCTATAGTTCTGAGATAGGCTTTCTTTACAGCTTCTAAGTTCAGTATCCTTGTGGATTGTCAGTTGCCATGTGCTATTATATCATTCAGCAGCTACCTGTATGTTTTCCAACTGTGCCTTAAATTGCAACCTCCCAAGTTCGGAGTCAATTAAAAAAAAAAATCCTATTTATATAACACTCAACAGTAACCTCCTCAGCTTCCTTTATTAAGACTCCTCTCGCCCGCCTGTATGCTTCTGTAGCTATACCTACATATGGGTCACCAATAGCCACTCTTCTTCTTTCATGGCTGGCGGCATGGTTCTCTGTAAAATAGTTGTTCTTTTCAGTACAGCTTTTTAACTGCACTAGTTTTCAGTAATTGCCCTGTCCAGGTTATAGCTGCTGGATCAGATGTTCTGTTCTCAGCTATTTTTCTCCTTGTGGTACCCCTACACTGGATGCTCGGTTTTCAGTTTGTAGCTCCTGCTTCTGTGGTGGTGGTTTTCTCCTCTCTCTCCATTCTCCAAGGTAATTGTCCTCCTCCAGCTCATATTTTCCTGGTACTATTGCTTTATTCCCTTGTCTTAATTTTTCTCTAGTCACTCTCCTTGTGGTTACCAGGGATTTTCAATTATATGTACCACCTGATATCCATTTTTTGCAAAATTTTTCTGGGCTTCCGGTGTCGCAGAGCAGGGACGCAGCCACAGGTGGGCCTGGCCCCCACAGCAGTGGGTGTACCTTCACAGCGCAGCAAGGAGGAAACAGCTGGGCTACAGTGGTCCTGCATGGCTGTATTCAGTGAGTCCCTAGTAGCAGCACGCAGCACCCACACGCTGCCTGCCGCTAAGTCAGAAGCCTCTTCTCTGGCTGCATCCCACCCTCCTCTGTTGCAATTTCTGTTTCTCTGCCTGGGCGGCGGAACGCAACGGAAAAGAGGTTTCCGGGTTAGTGGCAGGCAGTGTGTGGGAATCGCTGCCGCTACCTGAGACCCATTGAAGCGAGAGGTTCAGTTGTGGGGTGAGGAAGGACGAAGGAGTTGAGGAGAGATGCTGCACAGGGTAGGCGACAGAGGAAGAATTGTTGGATATGGGTGGAAGGGAGAAAGGGGAGAGAGATACTGCATGGAGAGTGGCAAGAGGGAGAAATGTTGGACATAGGGTTGAAGGGGAGGGGTAGATGGTACATAGGGGGGAGAGGGAGAAATATTTGGCATGATGGTGGAGGAGAGGAAGGGAGAGATGTTGGATCCGGGGCACAAGGGAAAGGGGGAGAGATGGACAAAGAGTGGGGTTTGAGAGGGAGAATTGTTGGATATGGGGTGGAAGGGAGAGATGCAACAAAGGGGTGGAGAAGGGTCAGAGGGAGAAATGCTAGACATAGGGATGGAGGAGAGGGAGAAATATTGGGCATGATGGTTGAGGAGGGTGAGATGTTGGACCTGGGGCACAAAGGAGGGGGGGAGAGATGGTGGAGAGAGGGAGGGATATTAGGCAAGGGGAGATGAGAGGGAGGGAGAGAGACACAGGAAGTGGAGAGGGGAGAAAGAGGGAGATGTTGGATCCAGGAGCAGAAGGAAGGGATAGATGCCGAACAATTGGAGTGAGGGAAGAGAGGGAGAAATGCTGGACCATGGGGGAAAGGGCAGATGGGAAGAGAGATAAGGGACAGGGAGATGAGGCTATGAGGATAGGGAGGGAAGAAAGGGAGCAGATGCTGGGCTAGAAGGGTGGAGGGAGGAAGATGCTGGGAATGGTTGAACCATGTGAGTGAGGCCAGGAGGGAGTGGCAAGGAAATGAACAAGAGGATAGTGTTTACAGTGGGTAGAAATATGGTAATGGGAATGGAGGGCTGAGGAAGGAGTGAGATGGGGAATGGGACAGGTGGCAGGTGAAAGATGGAAATTTTGATAGGTAGCTGAAAAGTAAAAAGGAGGAGAAGGGTGAGAGGGTAAAATTTGAGTTGACAGAAAAGAAAAAAAAGGAAAAGCTAAAAAGGAATCAATATGTCAGAGGCAAGTGTAGTGAGGGAATAGACAAGAGAGGTGAAAAGACAAATGGACAGCAGCTGCTTGAAAGAGAATTAGCAGATGACTGACAGGAAAACAAAAAAGGCAAACTGGAACCAAAATTATGGAAAAATTTAAATATTCAGACAACAAAGGTAGGAAAAAGCATTTTATTTTAAATATTTCAAATGGAATATGATAGCTTTGGGAAATGTGCATAGCAAATCTTTTTGTATTGTGTTCCATAGGAAGGAACTGCATTTCTGTTATGTCTAAATATTTTAATTTCTAATTAATGATCCCTTGTACTGTGTTTGGTGAGGGTCTGTCGGTGTGATAGAAATGGCAGGTGGGGAAATCGAAGGGGAGGCAGGGAGGAAAGGGGATTTTACGACCTGGACCCTAGCATTCCTAACATAGGTCCTGACCCTTTCTGTATAGCTTCTGGGGATACCCAGCTGAGGACCTCCTCCAAAGATGGCCAGAACTGTCTTCTACCAGGCTCTGTAGTTGGCGAGGTCATTGCTGCTTGCCAAACTTGGTAAAAGGGAGTTCTGGCCACTTTCAGAGTAAGTCTTCAACTGACAAATCTTGGGGATCCTCATTAGCTAAAGTATTTATATTTTGAGGTGGGGGTAGGGTGGGGCAGAGAAACGTTTGTGCCCACCCAGTTTGGGCTCAGGCCCATCCAACATTGGCTGTCTGACTATGCCGCTGTCGCAGAGGCTGTGGCCATCACAGTTTCAGGTCTCGGACCCACAAGTTTCTGGGATATCATTTTATTCTGAGCCTCTTGAGCTCTGATCCTTCTATGTTAACCTATTGATCATATAATTCCAGGCTTGTTTGCATGTAACACAATTCTATGGTTTTATGCCTTATTCCCTCTTAGAATGCTATACACATCCATAGATACAATAAGATGAGGCTATCTTCATATATCACTCTATGGATATTTGCCTCTATTATTATGGCAATCTTTTCTTACTATAGTTCCTTCGTCTGCACCTCTAGAGCCTCCAAAGGGGTTATCTTCTCTTGGATTCTTCCCTTCAACTGTCCAGTGAATGACATTAGATCCGTTTACTTCTGATGCTCTTCACTTTCTAATATTTTGCTCCTATCCTAATGAGGACACTGCTTTGCTACATGTCATTAATTCTGGATTAGACTGGTCTGGTATGGATGAACAGGAAGGAAAAATTCTTACCTGATAAATTTCTTTACTTTAGTCCGACCAGATCAGAAACCTTCCCTGTCTTGTTTTTCCTTATCTGCTATGTATATTTTCTTCAGCTTTCCATCTCCTTACCTTAGGTGTCACACGTCTCCTGACTCATTGAAATATCTGTATGTCATTTGAGTATGACCCATCCTACAGGTTCAAGCTCCGGCCAGTTTGCCTCATTGGCTGTAGAGTTTCCAGTATTCTTCATTATACATGTATTGAGCGCTATTGTTTGGCTATTAAAAATACTGAACATTCCAGGCTGCACGATACCCTTAAGGGGCGAATTACTTGGAACAACTACTTTTCTGTCTCCATCTGCAGGTAGGTGGACAGAACCATTCGTTCTAGACTGATCTGGCAAGACTAAAGGAAAGAAAATTATCAGGCAAGACCTAATTTTTCTATGTCATCTTGTGTCCCCCTCTCCTCTAAGATATACATATTTAGGTTCTCTTTTTTTCTCATATTCCTTCTAGCGCAGACCCTATAACCATGTTGATCTTTCCTCTGGACTGCTTCTAGCCTCTTTATATGTGTAGTAAGATCTAGCCTTTAAAAACTGAATACTGTGCTACAAGTGAGGCCTCACAAACAACCTGTACAGGGACATTATCAGTTTGACATCTTTTCTGCTGGTTGTGAGCCTCCGTGCAGCCTAGCATTCTTCTGGCTACCTTTTCACATTTTGTCACCCTGAGATCCATGGACACCTTTGCCATGAGGTCTCTCCTAGCAAAGACAAAAGAGAGGCCAAGATTGACTGACACCAGGAGGGAGTTGGAAACCAGAAACATGTAGCAGTATGCTGAAGAACACTTTATTGTACTGCCCGATGCAGCCACATATGGTGTCTTTATAGATTTTTTTTATCCCTCTGTTAATTATATATCAGGGGATTTTTTAATACGCTTTTTAAATTATTTATGTTTTATGTCTAAATATTTGTATTTATGTTTTAGATAAGAAAGCATCCCCCTGATGCAGGCATATGCCAAAACATGGCCACGTTGGGCAGGACATTTTTATCGTACTGCTAAATGTTTCTGGTGTCCAACTCCTGGTGTTTTTACAGCTTCTCCCCTCCTACTGCATACTGCTCCTTTTGGATTTCTGTACCCTTCTTTGCGTTAAGTGTAACTGCCAAGAATTCAACCATCCTAATTTTTATAGATATTTCTCATTTTGTATAATCCTTCAGTAATGTCCACTCTGCCTTTTGGTGGATTACAGGAAGATGCTCAACACATTTTCCTTCTAACCCATTGGTAATACTGCTGAAAAGGATGTTAAGTGCATCAGGGATTGGTCCTAGAGCCAATTCTGTTATGTTCCCTCTCCAGATGGTCTACTGGATCATTCTTCTATCAGGGAACACAACACTAGTAAGTCCTGGGGCTTCCTTTGACTTTGGGCATCTATACCCTCTGAATTGGGCTTCTACTGGTAACTGCTGAGTTTCTGTGAGGTCTATTCAAGGCGACTCCACTAGTCCACTATTAAACAGAAGGATTCTGCTGAGAGCTTCCATTCAGAATTCAGTACTTGTCTGCTTAGATAATGTGCCTGTATATTGTCCACTCCCATTATGTGAGAAGCTGAAAGCCAACCAGTTTCTAGTCCATTTCACCACCGGGGGACCCATCTCTAGGCTGCTCACTTCATTCTTGTGCCTTCCTATAAGGACTAGTATCAGATTTTGTTGAAATCCAAGAAGGCTTCATCCAGTGGTACCCTTAATCTTGTTCTCTGGCTGCCCAATAAAAGAAATCCAATTAGCGCGGCTCCAGTGTACATAACACTCTATTATGGATATGTGGAGTCGTCCATAGCATGTGGTGTAATGTATAGACGAAGTACCCCTCAGGAAACCAATATGGGTGAAACATTGTTGAGGTTAAGTAGCCCCTATTTTACCACAAGCCAACAACGAATGCATTGAAGCAGTTTGATATTTACTTATTCTGATGTGTGAAGAGGACAATCAACATGGAACACAGATGAGTGATCCTTTTTCCTGAACACTGTTTATACTGGGAATTTTTTGATGGATTAAAACTATATTTTGTAACGGACTAAAGACTTTTTATGTTTAAATCTTTTTCTCTGAGGACAAGTGACGTCGATGATCCGCATCGGCCCGGGAACCAGCATATCACATAGCAAAAAAGAAAAAGTTTTGCTAGAGCCTTCTGGTGCACGTGCCGCATTGCACCACACATGCACATAGTGCCTTCCTACCTGTCGCATGACTGCACTCCTCAGTTATTCTTTTTCTGCCTGAGGAGCGGCAGTTTTTTCTGTGGCTCCTCTTTTGCCTGGGAAACAGCCTCTTCAGTGCCTTCTTCGTAATTTTTTCACCTTTTCCTTAGGCCTGCTCGGCTGGGTCTCTCCCCTTTTTTCTTTTTGTGCTATTTTCTTTAAGCACAATCACGTTCTTTGATTTAGCCAGAGCGGTCTTCCCTTCCATGTCATCAAAGACTCCCAGTGGCTTCAAACGCTGTACTTGGTGCAACTGGACCATCTCAGACACAGATACCCATTCTTGGTGTGTTCAGTGCCTTGAGCCCGACCGTAGCCCGGCGAGTTGCGCCCTCTGCCTTCATATGGAGGACACAGATTGCTCGAGAGGCTCAGAGAGAAAAGTGTTTTGGAGCCCAGTCCGTTCCTTCAACGTCAGCATCGGCATCGAGGTCAGCGGAGTCGACATCATCGAGGGAGGCATTGACGTCAGGAGTGGAGGTAGGGATGGCTGCTCAGAGACCCCGACACACTGGGAGCAGTGAGGCTTGTTGGCACTGAGGAGTCTTGGTGAGGTGCATTGGGTGAAGGCCAAGAAGCACCAACACCAATCTCCTTCGACGTACGGTGCTGGGAGCTCCGGGACATTGTGAGATCCGGCTCCCAAGAAGCGTTGGCACCGGGAGGAGTGCTCCCCCTCCATTCAAGAGATACCGGCGCGCACGTCTCCTAGCAGCCAAGATCCTTCTCCCACACCCCAGGAGATTAGGCAACCTGAGCGCACACTGGCCCCACAGCCTTTACCGATGGTGGCACTCAATGAGCAACTCCATGCCTTGCGCCCAGAGCTTTTGGAGGCCTTTATGCAGTGATGTGCATCTGCATCAGGGGTGCCTGCCCCTACCATGCATTCTGCTGTGGCCCTGCCTGGTCCCCAGCCCGCAGTGCAGCCTCTGACACCGGCGCTGCTTGCGGTTCCGGTATCGACTGCCACCCAGACCGGTTCTCCTTCGACGTCAGTGGAGGAAGCTTCACCGGAGTCCAGGCATGAACCAACCTCTCAACACCATTCTCGAGGCCACGGGTCTTCAAAGTTGAGGCGGGCCCATTTTCGGACATCCCTGAGGGAGGCTGTCTGACACCAAAGAGGCGTGCTCGTGGGAGTCTGAAGAGGATACCAGGTACTTTTTCTCCGATGAGTCCTGTGGGATTCATTCAGAACCTTTCCCTCCACCTGAGAGAAGGCTATCACCTTCTGAGAGCCTCTCTTTCATCTCGTTTGTGTGGGAAATGGATGAAACCATACCCTTTCCAGTAGGAGGATGAGCCCAGGACTAAGGTGCTCGAGGTCCTGGACTACACCTCTCCACCTAAGGAGGCAGTGACGGCCCCCTCTGCATAAGGTACTCAAGGCAGTCCCCATGCGGAACTGGGCTTCCCCTCTATCTGTCCCTGTGGTCCCCAAAAAAGTTGACACCCAGTATCGGATCCATGGGGAACCTGGGTTGGCGAGGTCTCAGTTACTCCACAACTCCATGGTGGTGAATGCTACTCTCAAGAGAGCCAAGAGTACTAGTGTCTATGCTTCGGCATCCCCAGGCAGAGAAGCTATGGCCTTGGATTGTTTTGGGAAAAAGATGTATTAGGCCGTGCTGCTCATCGCCCGTATTCAATCATATTAACTCTTCATGAGCATCTACATGTGGAACTCGGTGAGGCAGCTGTCTGACTTGGTCGATGCACTCCTTCCGGAGCACGCCAAGCCTTTTCTCCAGCTGGTCAAGCAGTAGAAGGCGTGTCACAAGTTCTTGACTGGGGCACTTACAACACTTTTGACAAGGCATCTCTGCTCAAGGTATAGCGATGCGCAGACTGTCATGGCTGCGTGTTTCTGACCTGGACCATTTCACTCAGAGGATGGCGGATGCCCCATGCTGGGGGGATAATCTTTTCGGAGAGAAGGTCGAAGAACTGGTTGACCAGATCAAGAAGCATATTGATGCTATGTCTTCTCTCTCCCGCTGGGTGCCTTCTGCTACCACTTCCTCATCTAGGAGGTATTTTGGTGGGTCCCGGAATACTTCTTATGCCTATTCCTGCTCCGAGAAAAGTTCAGGATGGTTTCCCTGGGCACCCTTCCCATGATTCAGAAAAATGATTGACTATGCTCTCTGGACTTGAAGGATGCATGTACACACATTCCGATACTTCCAGCTCACAAGAAGTATCTTCAGTTTCAGCTGGGAACACATCACTTTCATTACCGCATGTTGCCTTTTGGCCTCGCGTAAGCTCCCAGGGTGTTTACCAAATGTCTAGCGGTAGTTGCAGCGTCGCTACACAGACTGAGAGTACATGTGTTTCCTTAGCTCGACGATTGGCTGGTGAAGAGCACCTCGGAGGACGACGCTCAGGAGTCCATGTGGAAGATTATTCAGGTGCTCGATCTACTAGGGTTCATAATAAACTACCCCAAGTCCCATCTGTCACCTGTCCAACAATTGGAATTCATATGAACACTGCTCGATTCGCGTGCTGTTCAAGCCTATCTCCCGGAGACGCGTACGGACAACCTTCTGTCCTTCACATCCAAGGTTCGGACATCGCAGCAAGTCACAGCTTGGCAGATGTTGAGGTTGTTGGGCCACATGGCTTCCACAGTATATGTTACACCCATGGCATGTCTTCACATGAGACCTGCTCAATGGACCCTGGCTTCTCAGTGATATCAAGCCACGGGGAGACTAGAAGATGTCATTCGAGTGTCCCCTGAGCTGATACACTCTCTTCAATGGTGGACAATTCAATCCATTCTGACTTTGGGACTTCCATTTCAAATTCCTCAGCCACAAAAAGTCCTGATGACGGATGCAGCTTTCCTGGGGTGGGGGGGGGGGGCTCATGTAGATTTTATTTTATTTACTTGTTATATTTGTATCCCACATTTTCCCATCATTTTGCAGGCTCGATGTGGCTTACATAGTACCGTAAACGGTGTTAGCCGGTTCTGGTGTGAACAAATACAAGGTATGAACAAATACAAGATGGGTTTCACACTCAGGGAGCCTGGTCCTCCCAGGACACAGATCGTCAGATCAACCTCCTGGAGCTTCGAGCAATCTGAAACGCTCTAAAGGCATTCAGAGATCAGCTATCCAACTAAATTATCTTAATTCAAACAGACAATCAGGTTGCAGATGTGGCTCTGGGCATGCTGTCACAGTATGTTTCTACAAGCCATTTATCTGGCAGGCGTAAACAACAGTCTGGCTGACAGACTAAGCAGCATAATGCAACCTCACAAGTGGTCCCTGAATATGGGCATAGCCCGCACAATCTTCCAAGCGAAGGGCACCCCCTTGATAGATTTTTTGCTACTCACCTCAATCACAAAGTCCCTCAGTTCTGTTCCAGACTTCAGACCCACAACAGACTAGCGTCAAATGCCTTTCTCCTACATTGGGGGAAACAGGTCTTCTGTATGCGTATCCTCCCATACCTCTAGTGGGGAAGACTTTATTGAAACTCAAGCAAGACCACGGAACAATGATTCTGATTGTGCCCTACTGGCCGCGTCAGATATGGTTCCCTCTTCTTCTGGAATTGTCCTCTGAAGAACCGTGGCGGAGTGTTTCCCAACCCTCATCACTCAGAACGAGGGGTCACTTCTACATCCTAACTTCCAGTCTCTGGCTCTCATGGCCTGGATGTTGAGAGCCTAGAATTCGCTTCCTTGGGTCTTTCGGAGGGTGTCTTCCGGGTCTTGCTGGCTTCCAGGAAGGATTCCACTAAGAGATGTTACTCTTTTAAATGGAGGAGGTTTGCCATCTGGTGTAACATCAAGGGCATAGATCCCCTTTCTTGTCCTACACAGACTTTGCTTGAAGATCTTCTACATTTATCAGAGTGTAGAAGGTAAGCCTATCTCTGGACAGCCTTTAGTTGCTCGCTTTATGAGAGGTTTGCTTTTGTCAAAGCTCCCGGTCAAATCTCCACCAGTGTCATGGGATCTCAATGTCGTTCTCACACAGTTGATGAAAACTCCATTTGAGCCACTGAATTCCTGCCATCTGAAGTACTTGACCTGGAAGGTATTTTTCTTGGTGGCTGTTACTTCAGCTCATAGTTTCAGTGAGCTTCAGGCCTTAGTAGTGGATGCACCTTAAACTAAGTTTCATCACAACAGAGTAGTCCTTTGCATGCACCCTAAGTTCCTGACGAAGCTTGCACACCTTGGACTGCAAGAGAGCGTTGGCCTTTTACATGGAGCGGACAAAGCCCTTCAGACAGTTCGCCAGTTGTTTTGTCTCTTTTGATTACAACAAGAGGGGAGTCGCCATCAGTAAACGCACCATTTCCAATTGGCTAGTAGATTGCATTTCTTTCGCTTATGCCCAAGCTGGGCTGACTCTAGAGGACCATGTCACTGCTCATAATGTCAGAGCCATGGCTGCGTTAGTAGCCCACTGGAAGTCCACCTCCACTGAAGAGATTTGCAAAGTTGCGACATGGTCTTCAGTCCACCCATTCACATTTCACTACTGCCTTGAGCAGGATACCCGACATGACAATTGGTTTGGGCAATCAGTGTTGCATAACCAGTTTGGGGTTTAGAATCCAACTCCACCCTCCTAGGCCCATTTTATTCTGTTCCAGGCTGCACTCTCAGCTAGTTTGTATATAGTTTCAGGTTAATCTGTGTTATGTCCTCGCCGTAGCAAGGCCCAATTGACCAATGTTTATTTTGGATGAGCCTAGATGCTAGGGATACCCCACTTGTATGAATGATTCAGCTTGCTTGTCCTCGGAGAAAGCGAAGATACTTACCTGTAGCAGGTATTCTCTGAGGACAGCAGACTGATCATTCTCACAATCCCGCCCACCCCCCACCCCTTGGAGTTGTTTCTTTCTTTCTTTTTTTTATGCTTTTGGATTGAACTGAGGAGATTTGAATCTTGAAGCTGATTGGATTGAAAAATTTTCACTATCCTTTTTTTCAGTGGCGTATCCATTACTTTTTTTTTTTTTTAAGGTGCAAACAAGAAAATTGTTTTAAGTGTGCCTCAATCAGTGATTCAAATAATTTGACAAAAATATTCAAAAATAATGAACAAAACACTCAAAAGCGTTTAATAGCACAGCACTTAGCTTCAGTTCTACTGGGCCACCATTTCACCCAGTATGGCTTCTTCAGGAACTCGTGCTGTTTTGGTAGAAGTTTGTTCAGGACATCAATCTTTTGCAAATTTTAAAAGTCCTTCTTATCAAGATCTTTTAAAGATGGCGCCATCAGCTGGTGGCCTATCACCACGGCCAGCATATTTCGTCAGCAGTACAAGAGTTTTTCATTGCAGCACTTCTGACCTACTGGGATGCCGGTCCTGGCCATAATAGTTTCGTACCCTCAGAGGAGGCATCCGTTTCAGAAGCAGAGAAGTGTGCAACAGTGATGGCAAGTGCTGCAGGGACAGATACAGCCTTGGTGCCATTTTAAATGCACAGGCAATAGTAGAAGCAGTCCCGGGACCACAGGATGTACAGGGATGTAAATCGCCTTTATTTATCCTGGAAATGGAAGAGGGGACAAGATAGCTCTCCAGTACCATAGAAGGGAGTGCATGCTCTTAGTTTGTACAGGTGAGATATTGGGCTTCCCTAGACATGCATAAGCTTTGGGAGTCCTTTCTGGAGGAGCTTGCAGCAGAAAATCCCAGGTGGTCCAGGGAGGCTTTGGGTAATCTAGATCCAGCCTGGGACCCAACATCCCCAGGAGTTCTGGAGGAAGATATGGAGAACTCTGTGAGAATTAGATCCTGCGGAAGAGGGCAAGCTGTTCCAGAGAAAGATGGTTCATCAGGTAATTCTGGAAGTAGCTTTTGGCTTCACTGAGAGAAATTACCAAAAGCTGCTTCCAGAACTACCCTTGACCCTGACGAGCAGGAAGGGGACTCCAGTAGACATGTAGATGTTCTCCAAGACTTTCTCCCGTGCATCACCATACAAAACAGGAACATATTGGAATGGGAGGTGCACAACAGGTTGGTCAAGGCTGGGAGAGCATTTGTCCCCATAGAGAACAGGGAGGCACTCCGTGCTGGGCAGAGGTTTGATGTGCCTATTTCCGCAGGCCCTAGATGAATGACTGCCCCTGGGGAAGGAGGTACAGCATTCAGGTTTCCCAGGACAGCAACATCAAGCACTGTTGAACCACTGTTTTCAGTGCATCAGCCCTGGGTCTTCAAGCATGGAGGAGGGGGAATATTGCAAGAGCAGGTCTCTGGGATACAGTAGCTCTCTGTGGGTTGGGGGCAGTCGGGAAAGGAATGAGAAAAGTTGGTTAAAGGGCTGAAGGAGTCTAGCCAATGGAGACTGCTGGAGGATCAATACAATAGAGTAAACTAGCTGAAGTCGAAGGATCTAAGAAGATTCAGTTCATCCAAACAAACAGTCCTCTAGTTAAATACAGTGATTGATATACTGTCCTTATATATAAAAAAAACAACAACAAGAAGTGCTCCAGGTCTTCCTAATTTATTTGGACCATCGGAAGGCCCAAAGAACCTCATGGGAACAAATATTACAGAAAGAAGCAATGATGGTCAGCGGGGTTTACCCGTGGGCAGTTGCCTCGGAGGTTTTACTGAGGATGGACCCACATCATGTTGAATCATGGAATCTCGCCACCTGGATACCATATATCATGTGTGCCCTATGTAGGAGGTCCACCAAAAAGGGGAGATAGTGGAGATGTAGCTGAAATGGTTGGTGTTGCTCAAGGTAGGACATGTTACCTTGAAACATTATGGAAGTTGTGGCCAGCCCAAAAGGTACTGTTCCGAAATGAAGAAACCTCCAATGGTCCTTCCTGATCTGGATACATAAATAAGCCTCAGCAACATTAAAGAACAAGAGGGATTCCCCCTTTCAAACTGCCACTATGACCGAGCACAAGGTCTCCAACCGGAAGCAGTTGTTGACACCACTGACATTGAGAATGCAGCAAGCAGTGCCTTTTTATTCATCTTTTGTTCATTTATGTTTGCATGATGAGGTGCACTGAACACTTGCCTCTTCCCTGCTTTTCCAGTTGGACTAGGCTTCTGAAGATACTTGCTTATATCCAAAACCTTTATCTTGTCAGCAGTAGACACAGGCCCACTCAGCAGTGGTGGATAGCTGAAGACTCCTGCATCTCTCCCTCCCCTTCCCCATAGGAATTCCAGAGTCTTTCAACTTCACTCCCCCAAACAACCTCCCCCCCCCCCCCCCCCCACCCCCTCCGGACCTTTTAAATCTTTCAGTTATTCACCAGCAGCACCTCAGACTGGCTGCTCATGCTGGCCCCGAGCGTTCCCTCTGACCTGCTTCCACCTATGCAGAAACAGGAAGATGGCAGGCAGGCTCAGGGCTGGTGCAAGCAAGCAGTTTGAGTTGCTGCTGGTCCAAGAACTAAAAGATATAAAAGATACAGAAGGGGTTGAGGAGTAGAGTTGAGAGACCCTGGAATGTCTGCAGGGAAGGAGAGGGAGATATGCCAGAAAAGGGACAGGGTCTCATGCCCACCCACAAGTTGTTGGAATCTCCCACTATCATCTCAGATGCTGGGGTCTATGGTAGAAACACTGAAAGTGGTGCTTTGAGTGAAGGCGCATATCTGACCATTCTAAAAGTTTCTATAGGTGAGATGGTCTCCACAGTCTGTTGATGACAATACCATACTTTTATTCCCAAGAAGCATCTCCAAACAACTTGCTAAAGAAACTAGATCTAGAATCCCTGTAGTAGGTGGCACTTAGTATGGATACAAGCCTCATAGACAGAGGGCCTACTGTATTGAGCTTATGGGGCACAGAATTTGATGTCTTTTGGAAGCAAAATGGTCCATAAAAATGCTGGAAAGCTGGAGACCGGGGCCGTATAGCTAGCCATGTAGTGCTTTTCTCCCTTACTTGTTGGGAAAGGCTGTGAGGTTTATTGATCAATAGCACAGTAGTGGCATACATTAATAGGTAGGGAGGAACCAGAACCCAGGTGCCATTAAACTGGATGGAAAACCACCTACACAAGCCGTCACTATATCGCATAGTGGCGTGGACAATGTGTAGGCTAATAAGTAACCACATACCGGACCTCAGAGAATGGGAGCTGTCAGCAGACACCACCTCATTGATTAGTGGACAAGTGGGGCTGTCTTCGATAGATCTTATGGCAACTTGGTGGAATGCCAAGATAGATTCTTTAGCAACTGGCAGGAGCCTAGCACAGAGGAGGTAGATAACCTCACTCAGCGGTGGTCCCAGGTTTTGCTTCTGTGTTCCTTCCATGGCCATTAATAGGTAGAGTGGTCCAGAAGATTAAAGACCACCAGGAACAGGTCATCCTGGTAGCACCCAACTGGCCTTTATGTACTTGATATGCCAGTCTTGGGAGGCTACTAGCAGGCACTCTGCCCCTGTTTCCCAGGTAGAAGGACCTTCTGAATCGGGAATGGAAGATCTGCTTCCATTCTGGTTTAGAGCTTGGCCCTTGAGAATGATGATCCTCCCTATCGGTGATAACCACACTCGTAAATCACGAAAGAAGTTAATCTCCCTTGGTATGTGTTAGAATCTGAAGGCTGCGTGCTTGGTCCAGAGCAGAAGCTGTTCTGCCCTTTAAAAAATCGGTATTATATGGGATTTGTCCTCAATTCTCTGAGTCCAAGCAACAGCCAGTATTTGTTGCAGGAGTAAGAATTCTTTCTTGCTGCTAATTCTGATTTGGTTTGTTTTATAAAGAATACCTATAAGTAAGTTAATTCTCCTTTTTTTCTCTTGAGCCCTTTCATGCAGAGGTCAGCGCTACGTATGCCTTGTAGTGCTATAGAAATGATAAGTAGTAGTAGGTCCCTTCCCCCTCCCCCCCAGAGGAAAAGGTTAGGGAGTATTTGGGGGGGGGGGGGGGGTTGTTTTTTCCCATTGAGCCTAATTCTGGCTTTTTACTTCTTCCTCAAATTTTGGCAATTATTGGATAATTCTGAAGGGCTGTCCCTTGGTTTCAGGGAGATGGTTGCATTTGGATTGGGACTGTAGTCTATTCATACATAAGCATAGTTGTTTGTATTTCTACTTGACTAAGCATCATTGAGAATTCTCTCTCTGCATGGGATTATAAAGGGACTGAGGTCTACAGAGCTCTTTATTCATGTCTCAGTCTGTTGTTAGGGGTCTATAACCCATTCACTTAGACTAACTAATCTGGTAGGATTTAAAAAGAGAAAAAAAATAGGTATGTTTAATTTTCACTTTATTTGCGACATAGTTTTCACCGTTTATTTCCTGTTGGTGGATGTGACTTTTTCCTTAGTTGAAACTTGGATTCCCCTTATTCCCCCTCCAGTTCTTCCCTGCCAGCTGCACCCCAGTCCACTGAAGCGTTCCATGTCCCTCATCCCCACAAGCCAGCAGGTTCCCAGCGACTGGATCGGTGCAGAGGAAATCTGTACACGCACTTCATTTGTCAACTCGGAACATGGACCATTGTCTCCACAGAACAGTATGGCATCCTCGAGCAGCGAGCAGACAGAGGAGCAGAGCTCCAGCCGCAACACATTTCAGGAGGATGGCAGTGGTATGAAAGGTATGGAGGGTAGCTATTGTTTTCTCCTCTTCCCTGGAGTCATCATGGCGCATATTAAGTGTAAATGGCTAACTCTTAACATATAACAAAATGTTCAAACTGACATGAATGCAAGTATATTTATACTTATTTTCTTTTGTTTTTTTATTTTTCTATGTAAAGTGGAGTAGTCTCATATATGTAGCCACAAAATGATGATTTTCTCACTCAGTGACTGAGTGTATCATATATATGTATGGTCTAATCATTGACTTGACCTCCACCAACCTTTATTATTAACTTAACTTATATTAGTGCGTTTTGCACTAGATTAGACTGCACTGATTAGACCATACATATATATGATACACTCAGTCACTGAGTGAGAAAATCATCATTTTGTGGCTACATATATGAGACTACTCCACTTTACATAGAAAAATAAAAAAACAAAAGAAAATAAGTATAAATATACTTGTATTCATGTCAGTTTGAACATTTTGTTATATTTTACGCTCGACAGAGTGTAGGCACGGTTTTTTTGTTTTAACTCTTAACATAAGCATTAGCACACTGGGACAGACCAAAGGTCCATCAAGCCCAGTATTCTGTTTTCAACAGTGGGCAACCCGGGTTACAAGTACCTGGCAAGATCCCAAACAAGTAAAACAGATTTTATGCTACTTATCCCAGGAATAAGTAGTGGATTTTCCCTAAGTCCTCCTTAATGATGATTTATGGACTTTTCATTTAGGAGCTTGTCCAAATCTTTTTTTAAACCCTGGTATGCTAACTGCTTTTACCACAGTCTTTGGCAATGAATTCCAGAGCTTAATTACACATTGCTTGAAGAAAGTTTTTTCTTCCATTTGCTTTAAAATTACTACTTAGTAGAGGTTTTTTCCATTGTGTTTAAATCTATTAATGGGGGTAGGTGTGGCAAGATAGCAACCTCTGACTCTCTAAGGTTGGGAATGAATTCTGAAGCTGTTGTCCCCTTCTTCCCAGATGTTCCCACCTGGCTAAAGAGCCTTCGCTTACACAAATATGCTGCTCTCTTCTCCCAGATGAGTTACGAAGAAATGATGACTCTTACAGAGCATCACCTGGAATCACAGGTGAGAATTATACTTACCTTCACATTCATGTGGAGTTGATATGCCTCTGGCTCCAATGCTGGGATGATATTTGGGAATATTTCTCCCATCTGAAAGAAGTTTCAGGAGATACCTTGTGGGTGGAGGAGGGGGGACCAGGGCAGTTACAGAATGTATGGAATAGATTTTCTCTTGAGTCACTATAATTGGGTTTCTAATTGCATTACCCTAGCCCTGGGAATCTAGCACACTTTCCCACCTCCCAGTTGCCCTTCTGGTACCAACCTTATGACAACATTCCAAATGTAGATGCTACTTTTTTTTTTGTGCTGGACAGAATGTGACCAAGGGAGCACGACACAAAATAGCGCTGAGCATTCATAAGCTGCGAGAGAGGCAGAGCCTGCTAAAGTCACTGGAGAAGGTAAGATGGTGTTCCCAGCCGATAGGGCCTGGAGTGGCAGGGTCAGAGATGATCTGTGGAATTGACAGCAACAGCAGACTGCATAAATTGGAAAGAGCAATGATGAGATCAGCAGTGTTTCCTGGGGTCCAGTAATGAGCAACAGCAATGGTGTGGACCACAAAGTATCACAGTAAGAGAAAGGACATACTGGGGAGAGGGACTAGATGTTAGACTGGGAGTAAGGGGGAGGAGGAGAGCCTGGAAGGGCTTGGGGGGGCATAGTGCTAGAGAACAGGTCTGTGGTCCCTGAACCTTTGAGGTTCATAAGCAATCTGCACAGCCCAAAGGTGGAAACTCCTATGAAAATACCTAGCAAACAGCTACCAAAAATGCCTTGAAATTTAGTCTCAAAAAACCTTTCCTGAGTGTAAAAGGTTTTGATGATGGTGGCACCTCAGTTATCTCCAAGTGACTCTTGTTTCTACAATGTCAGTTTCAGCCTATTTGACACTTAGTGCCCAAGACTTTTTGTCCTAACCTGAATCTCTAATGAATCGTGGGAGAAAGAAGCAACTGACTTAAGATTCTGAAGACTAATGAAGAAATAGCAGGCTTTGTATGAATTCCTCATTGCTAGTCTCGATGCTCTTGTAAAATGTCTTCCTTTTGCCATGCAGGATATTTTGGAAGGGGGTAATCTGCGAAATGCCCTTCAAGAGTTACAGCAGGTAATTATCACCCCCATCAAATCATACAGCCCTGTGCAGGCTCCTCAGAAGGAGGGATCTGCAGTAGAAGGGCAGACGGCTGTTGGTTCCAAAGCCAGCTCAGACAAGAGCAGCAACGGGCCAGATGGAAAAGACTCCAGTGCTGATGGATTTCAAGCCCAGACTACTTCCCCTTGTGATGGAGAGTCAGCATCAGCACCCATTCCGGAAGGTGATATTCCAGGACAGCTCACCAGGGTCATGGGTAAAGGTAAGAAATAACTAGTTATGATTGGTTTGGAAGGGGGGGGGGGTTGGATATTGGGAAAGGCAGTGTTAGGGCAGGAGGTATAACTACCTAATATGCGTTCTGATATTATTTCAGCCTTGCAGCATGGTTCTGTTTTCTGGAGCCTTCGACAGGGAAAGCGTATTGAAATGATAGGTCAGGTCTTCAGCCACCATTCTCTATAGTGTGAGTGCAGATACATATTGTACCTGCCCTGGATCTGGTTGGTTTCATGCCTACAGGAATCCCCATCTAGGGAGGAAGAAGCTACAGCTGCACTTTCACATTTGATGCCTCTTGCTGTCTGGACTTGAGGCAGTATTAAGAGCAAAGGCCATATCTGTTAACTGAGAGGTCTGTAATTTCAAGGACACTCTTCCCCCCCCCCCCTCCCCCCTTTTCCTGCTCTTTTCAGACTTGTACCATAGTTGTTCCTGGAAGTAGTCTCTTTTTCACCCACTGGGAATATTGTCCCATGCTAACCTAGCACATTCGTGAGCTTCAAGGTGCCGTAGAAATGGAGAACAAGCCCATATGGTCTACCTATCCATATCGGCTGTACAGTACCTTCTGCAGTACTTGTTACATGCTTTCTTGAAATTCGTACTAGCCTTGTTTCCTCCACTTACACTGAGAAGCTGTGCCATGCATCCATCACTATCTCTGTAAAGAAATGTTTCTTTGGATTACTCCTGATTCTATCCCCTTTCATCCTCATCTTATGACCCGTCATTCCAGAGCTTCGTTTGTCTCCTATGTATTCATACCTTGGAGATATTTCAATGTTTAAATCATATGTACTCTATCCTGTCTCTCCTCCAGAGTATACATGTTTGGATCTTTAAATCTGTCTCCATGTATTTTATGATGATTATCTGTCCTTTTGAAGCTGTAGTCTACAGAGTTTCACTGTTGTCTTTCAGTACTAGGGTCTGCAAAGGGGGTCCTGCATAAGGGGAAAGTGTGGCCATATGCAGTACTGACAAGTTGTTGTTTTTGTTTGTTTTTTGGTGGTCTCAGTGTGTACACAGCTTCTGGTGTCCCGGCCAGATGAGGAGAACATCACTTGCTACCTCCACCTTCTTGAAAAGTGTCTGTCACATGAGGTAAAAGGGAGGGGTGCCTGCATATGGGGGAATGGGGAGAGGAGAATTAAGGTTATCTAGCAGAGGTCCAAAGTTTGTGTGGTGCCAAAGCTCTGCCTTCTGACTTGGGGAATTTCTTGTTGATTTTCAAAGGCATTCACAGAAACTCAGAAGAAGAGGCTGTTATCATGGAAGCAGCAGGTGTTGAAGCTTTTGCGGGCTTTTCCTAGGAAGGCAATGCTGGAGATGCAGGGATATCGACAGCAGAAAGGGTATGTATTGGGGAGCAGGGTAGGTGCATGGAGAAGCAGCTCTTCTGATGAACTAGGAAGGGGGGGGCACGCATGTATAGAGGTCCAACTGAGGTCACTTCAGTACCCTGCAAGGAGCAAACACTTCATGGAATGCTGTCATTGTCCAGCACAAATATGACATTTCGAGACTACTGGTCTGTCAGATCCTAGTGATATTACAGAACATCCTAAATTGATATCCCAAACCTCAACAATTTTAAGTGTTTACTGCACAGCACTTGTGTTCCAGTCAAAGTGGTAATTAAGGATGGGTGAAACTGTTGTGGGTACGAGCGAGCTGCTGTTGCTGCCAGCTCAGTTATGGGAGAATCACAGGTTCCAGCAGTTACATAAGCAGTAATAAGAAAGGGCGTTGATTGTGCCTTAGACCATCAGCTTGCATTTATTGCATAAGCTGTGCTCATGTAATCGAGGTTTGTTCCTTTCCTTTTCACTGTACACCATGTGCAGTTGTGTCACCCGCATGTGGCACAGCTCTAATAGAATGTCATTGTAAGAAAAATCCTACAAGTGATTAATGTTTTGACTGTGCAAAGGAGTTTTCAGTCAGCTGTCCTTACATGTGTATCTGAATGTGGCTAGGGCAGTCTTAAGACAGTTTACAATGCCTGAGGGAGAGATTTTACAACAAACTAAACAACAATGCATAAATTGAATTTGATAACATAGTGTATGAGACAAGCAGTAGCTAAAGGAAGGAGATGTCAATAGCAGCTGTTTGGTATCTCCCTTGTAGTTTGGAGGTTTCTTGGGAGTTGAGGGTGGAGAGTAGGGGGGTCATAGTGCATGATTGATGATTTGGGCATGTGCATATTGTGCTATGGGCAAAGGTTATGTGCGTTTCCACTAGTAGTGAACCCCCTGTTTGCCGTTTGATCTCTCAAGGTCATTGGAGAACTGCATCCTGTCAACCATTGGAATAAAACCCACATTGATTCTCTCGGGTGTCACGTGTATGTTGGGCTGTGACTAGGTTCACATGACTGTATGAATCTCCTTGTGTTCATAGCCCTTATCAACTGTGTTGGATAACTCTGCTCTGTTACTTATTGCTGTCTTTTTTTTTTTTTTTTCTGCCATAGATGGGCTTTTGGCTCTAACTCACTCCCCATAGCTGGCTCTGTGGGGGTGGCAGTGGCACGTAGGAGTCCACGACCGTTTCAGATGCCCCCGAGAGCCATTCCCCCAACACGGATGGGGATGATGAGCCCTGCAGGGATTGGAGGGGTTTCTGCACAGCATGCACTAAATGCACCAAGCATAGGGAACCAGGGACGGCAGGTGAGGCAGTGCCACGTGTCATAATCTGATAAGTCAAATACATATTGCAGTATGAGCTCAAAGCTGAAGAAACAAGAACCCAGAGAATTCTGAATAGCCTTGATTTAATTGCTACCTAGAATTTCAGATCCGATATGTGGAGTTCAGTGTACCTTGCCTAGATTTGTTGGGTGGTGCTTGTGCTCCTCAAATCACTCCAGACCCTCAAAAATCACATCACCTTTTTATGGTCTTAAGTGGGTTAGTGAATCGCAACCATAGCTGTTTTCAAGAAATAAAGGAGGCTCGTGTATACACACATCCCCCACAACATGCAGATATCAGCATGAAAAAGAAAGGGCGTTGGAGCACAGCAATTCACGTGGGGGTTAAGATAAGGACGTAACAGGGTCACTGCACAATAAACTAAAATTGAATAAAGAGAAAACAAACTTTATCTAACCCTCACTGTGTCATAAACTGTCAAAACTTCACAATTGATAATGTAACTTCATTGGTGTTCCAACTAAAGATACTTGGATGTCAAATGACATGTAGGAAAAAATTATTATACCAAGTCCAAGCAGTCATCACAAAAATCTTTAAAACAATGTGGAAACTAAAAAGAATCAGGCATCTCTTCCCTAATGATATGTTTAGAACCTTAGTACAAACATTAGTATTATCACACTTCGATTACTGCAATGCCATTTATGCTGGTTTTAAGGAATCTTCCTTGAAAAAAATGCAGACAGCTCAAAATACAGCATCCAGATTATACTGCAAGGGTATGAGATTTGAAAGTGTAACCCCTTTGCGTATAAAGTTACACTGGCTCCCAATCAAAGCCAGATTATCATTCAAACTATGTACATTTGTTTTACTACTACTTAACATTTCTAGAGCGCTACTAGGGTTACGCAGCGCTGTACAATTTAACAAAGAGAGACAGTCCCTGCTCAAAGAGCTTACAATCTAATAGACAAGTGAACGGTCGGTCCGACAGGGGCAGTCTAACTATATCTCAACTGTCAACAATCAATGCGAAGTAAACAAATGTGCTCAGTTCAAACCTTGGTTGTAATGGTTTGAACTGAGCACATTTAAAACTCTATATGGCTTAACCCCTGGTTATATGCAGCCTTTAATTGATCTCCCCCTTCACAACGCTCTGTCTGATTCAAGAGATTATCTAACCCCCCCCCCCCCCACACACACACATACTATTCCAGTTGCAAAAATGTGATCTACACGTCAATCTACATGTCAGGATTCCCTTACCTCTGTACTAAATAGTGGAATTCCCTCCAGAAATTCATCAGATGGGAACCTAATTATTTGATATTCCAGAAATACCTTAAAGCCTGTTTAAGCAGTTTCTCATGGATGATAATTAAACCCCAAATTGTACAATTATTCAGTTTCTCAGTTCAATTGTAGTTGTTATACATGGGTGACTATAAGTTGTTACCTTTTTGTGTCTGGCATTCATTTCCATATTACATATTCTAACACTCAATCCAAATTTACTTTTGTTATTACTATTTAATGTATATTATCCCGCATCACTTTTATACTGTTAATTACAATACATTGTTAGCCACATTGAATGTGATCTATTGGGATAATGTGTGATATAAATGAAATAAATAATTGCATGAGGGGTGAGGGAGTGTCACAATGTGGTAAAACAAATGGGTGTCAAATGTGGTGAACTTGCACCATCACGATGCCTATGAGTGGCAGGGTCAAAGAGCAATAGGATGCAAGCACAATAAAATGTTACTTGTAGTTCAGGGAGGTAGTAAGTGATCTGTGAGGTTCTGTCAGTCTTCTTCACAGAACAGCTAAAGAAAAAGGGCATGGTCTGCCTTGTACATTAAGGGTCTGTGTCTCCGGTTTTCTTCCCTCACAGAATCTATGGTTTGCCAACCCTGGAGGCAGTAACAGTATGCCCAGCCAGAGTCGGAGCTCTGTTCAACGTACACACTCGCTACCCGTTCACTCATCACCACAGGCAATCCTTATGTTCCCACCAGGTAAGACCACACTGTGCTCTCTTCCCCTAGTTAGACATTTCTTGTTTTCCTATTCCTACAATATGGGCTGTTCTACCTTCAGCGCTCAAAGGTGCTGGAAGGGGGGGGGGGGGGGGGTTGTGATGGCAGCTGTCAATACAGCTGCATGCCACAGCGAACTTTTAATGTTGCTCATGTCCCATGCATATCTTGCTCATTGGTGGGGCTCTTCTGTTAGTTGAAAGCTACCCCTACTCCTCTTCCCATGGCATGGTGCTCATCTTTTGGCTGCAGCTGTACATTCTACTTTGTGTGCAGACTGCCAGATTCCTGGAACAGACCTGGAGATAAACCCTACGCTGGAGTCGTTGTGCCTGAGTATGACGGAGCACGCACTTGGTGGTAAGAATTAGCATGGAGTAGTAGTTTTGAGCACCAGGGGACGGGGATGTTTTACCCTACTTGTGGTAAAATAACTCAACAGTAGCCCCTCTCAGTGCTTATGGGGATTTCAATACTATCGACCATATCCATTCATTTTTTCAAGTGCTATTATAATTGCCATGGCACAAGGAAAGGATAGATAGGCTGGCCTGGTTCTACACTTCCACAGGACCTGTGTCCATGCCCACAGGAGTCCTGTGGACCTGGAGTGGCTCCCCCGTTCTGCTCTCTAGTTTGGATATCTGTGTGGGGGAAGGTGGGGTTCCATTTCTGTATTTAGCTGTGGAAGGATACAGATAGATGAAGATTGTATAGATAACTTGAGATCCTGAGTAATGTTATAGTTAAGCACATGAGATCTGGGCCAACGGATTGTGCTATCTTCTGGCCAACATCAGTGGTAAATGCAAGACCTTCAGATGTCATTTGAGGACTCTTGGTCATGTGACTAGCTCACACAGCAGTGTGACTTATCAAATGTATTTGACAGCTAGAGGCTCACTGTGCCATTATAGGTTTACCTGAAGGGTTTCTTGAATGGCTGTGTAAAGTTGTAGACCTTGACTTTTTTGTGGCATTTATGAAACATTGCTATATTGAATTGTAAGTGGCAGCACACAGGCCAGTGGATAATTTGTTTTTACATGACTTTTTTCCTGTGATAGATGGAACAGACAAGACCTCAACCATCTGAGCCACTCCTGCAACCTCTGACAATACCTTAGGACCCTCCCAACAGTTCATGATGGAGTTTGGGGGGAGGAGGTGTGAATCTGCTCCCCAGTGTCCATTCTCCACTGTGCAGGACATCTCAATGAGAGGGATCACTACAGCCCACCATCTATCTAATATTTTTTGCTTTGTTATATTTTTATCTATGGTTTAATATTGAAGTACACGATACCTGGATTGCTACAGTGTAATGTTGAAGTAGAAGCAGGAGTTATTCGTTCAGTACTCGCTATATACATTTCACATGTCAAGGACAGAAAAATATTGCATCTCAAATTCCTTGAAAAGCTGAAATCCAGTTCTGTGAGCTCCCTGCAATCTTAGGTTAGCACCTCCTGCTTGGGCTGTTGCTTCCGACACTGCAGTGAGCCTCAGGCTGATATTTAGGGCAGGCTCCTGGTGTATCAGCGCTTTGTCTCCCTTCAGGGTCAGAGCACAGTGCATTAAACAGACAATGAAAAGGGGGCAGCAAGATGTTTTCCTCAGCCACTGGCATGGCCAGCAGTGACTTCTCTTTTAAGGCAGGAATAGTAGAGGATTAGCTGCTAGAAATGGCTTAAGTTGAGTTTCTTGGTATTGTTTATACATCTAAAAGTGGAGACCATCATGGGGGATCCATGCTATAAGAGACAGCAAGAGCCTGGACTGGCCCTAATGGATCAGGGATTGGTGCCATGGAGGCAGTGTACATTAAAAAATAACGTGTAAGACCTATTTCCAGCTCATGTCTCTGCAGTGTAGAACCACTGCACATGGTAAAATGGCAGTGATACCTTTTCTGATGACATCACCCAGTGCCTAGCAGGATGACATCATGAGTAGCTAGCCATTATTGAAATTTGAGCGCCATGTTCTTGTTTTGGTGCACAGCAGCAAGCATTGTTTAAGAAGCCTTCCTAAAAGTGTCCTGAGAGGTTATTGGAAAAGCATCTCTGCTTCCATGGGCAGTATGTCTAACTTATCTATTGCGACAGATAGGTTTGTTGTATGAGAAGGCAGCTGTTCATTGGGATGAGAGGAGTAGGAAATAGCTTTATGCAGTGGATGAATGGATTAATTTTTACTATCTGTACCCTCCCGCTGCCTCTGTTCAGCATGGAGTTTTCAGCTAGAAAAGCGCACAGTAGTTGGGTGGGAAAGGTCTTTTATGTTAAGCTTTTGATGAAGGTGAAACACTACATAGGAAAAGCAATTTCTTACAAGGAGATAATTTTGCTGGGACACTGCGTGGACTCTTACTGAACCACAAGAGACTCAGCCTGTTGAGTAGGGGGAAGGCTGTGAACAATCCCTGTTTCAGTTCTCCAGCCTGCTTGCTAATTGTGATAAGCTTCTGTGTTTAATTTACATTTCTTTAACACACAGATTTGAAACCTTTATCCTCACCCTAAGCTCTGCTACTTTCCTCGTCCTGGGCCAGAACTTCCCTTCCCCCCTTTAATACATGGCATTGGGATGAGGTGGTGTGGAACCCTTGATGGGGTTGTGGGGGGAGAGTTTAATATTATCCCCCTGCCTCCATAAACCTAATTTCATTTTCTGCAAAGTATTTACAGAATAGTAGTAAGTATTTATTTCTACTGTAGAAACAAAACACCTGTCAGATAGAAATGTTATTTTACATACATTTTATTATGAATAACTTTTGTTATGACTATGGCTGGTAACCATGAATACATTATTAAAAAAAAACAACAACTGTGTGTCTGAGTGGGTGTTTGTTTCCTGGTATAGTTAAGGGGGGAGGTTTCTCTTTTGGTGCTTCAGTAATTCTGTTCTACTTAGAATTAAAAATCTCACCCTATTGTCATACGAGTTGAGTTTCTGCCACAGAGATGGTGACACCACTGCATCAGAGGCTGACGGTAATGAAAATTTTTAAATGAGTAGGGTGATAGTCCAATAAAAAGGATAACTTAAACACATTTTTTTACTAGTTTTCAGGTGCTAAGGCCCCAGCTTGGACCAGTCGCTTACCCCTCTATTTCTTTAAGTACAAACAGAGATTGTGAGCCCTCCAGGGACAGCGAAATGGCCACAGCTGAAAGGCATGAGCTAAATTCAAAATTATTCCACTTTTATTTTCCTACTCTTTTTGCTTATTCTGTCCTGACCTGAGGGAAGGGATTTTAGCTCCTGAAAGCTAGTAAAATAAAAGTGGTATGTTTTATCTACCTGTTCTTTTCTACAGTCAAGTGAAATAATACAGCCACCATGGTACTTTATCCAGGAAGGGTACATAAGTACATAAGTACATAAGTAGTGCCATACTGGGAAAGACCAAAGGTCCATCTAGCCCAGCATCCTGTCACCGACAGTGGCCAATCCAGGTCAAGGGCACCTGGCACGCTCCCTAAACGTAAAAACATTCCAGACAAGATTATACCTAAAAATGAGGAATTTTTCCAGTCCATTTAATAGCGGTCTATGGACTTGTCCTTTAGGAATCTATCTAACCCCTTTTTAAACTCCGTCAAGCTAACCGCCCGTACCACGTTCTCCGGCAATGAATTCCAGAGTCTAATTACACGTTGGGTGAAGAAAAATTTTCTCCGATTCGTTTTAAATTTACCACACTGTAGCTTCAACTCATGCCCTCTAGTCCTAGTATTTTTGGATAGCGTGAACAGTCGCTTCACATCCACCCGATCCATTCCACTCATTATTTTATACACTTCTATCATATCTCCCCTCAGCCGTCTCTTCTCCAAGCTGAAAAGCCCTAGCCTTCTCAGCCTCTCTTCATAGGAAAGTCGTCCCATCCCCACTATCATTTTCGTCGTGAGTGTGTGTTTCTCTCCAAGCAGAGCATGGCTTAGCATTCTTTCCCCAAGCCTCATCAGTCAGAAGAGAGGAAACTTTAAAAATGCTGGAAGCAATATTTAGTTGGTAGCAGACAGCTTAAAAAAAAGAAAAAAGGCTGAATTAGACCCCTATAGTCTGAGCAGCCCCTATCCTGATACTGGATGGCTGCTGGGAGTTAACCTGGGAACTACTGATATTCAGGGGTGATACCTGGACAGCAAACCTCTAACATAGGACAGCCTTTTTGCAGTCCTGAGTTAACTAGATCGTTATCCAGCTGCTGGATCTCAGCTGTGTCTAGATCCAGTGCCACTCACAGACTGGCTTGTTGTTAACTGGATAGTGCTGTCAGACAAAATATTCAGCAGTATTATCCAGGACTGAACAATATAAGAGTAAAGTGAGAGTGCACAAACACACAAGAAAAAGAAATCCATTGTGAAATAGAACAGTAAACATACATTCATTAACATCCTGTGTTAATTAACCAGTAGGAGCCTCTCTTACAGCTTAACTAATGCTGAGTATAGTCCTTGTTGAACCTAGGCAGCATAATCTTTACACATCTAGACAGGTTGTGGGCTGACTTCAGCTGGAGTACACAGTTGGGTCTGTGTTAGCTTGGTTGGAAGCTGTTTGTTCATAATTACAACCAGTACTGTACATTGTTCTGCTGTCACTGTATCTGTTTTCTTTAGAGGTGGAGCAGGCATCACTTTGCCTGAGGACTTATCCAAGCCATGTAAATACCAGGCACCATGTGTGTGACTCACCTGCTATCTCCTAGTCTGGGGACACGTGTGTATGTGTGTGGGGGGGGGGGGGGGGGGGGGGGGGAGGGGCAATCACCATTCTCATTCCAAGATTTACTGATGTCAACTAAAAGCACCTACGTTAAACCAAATTTATTAAAGCTTACCACACGTTGTGCTTAAGCTCTGTCCAATAACTAACAAATCAAGACCAGGTATAAAGTAGCACGTACAATGAGTTGTTGGACAGACTGGATGGAAAGAATAGACCAGTTCCTGTTAGTGCACTTCTTGTCCTTTCCTTACCTTGAGCTGCACTGTTATTTGAACAGAGAAATTAAAATGCGTAAATATGAAGGACTAAGGGCCTCATTTACAAAAGCACACTAGTGTTTTTACCACACGCTGTGTAGACACCGTTAGGAATATTATTTATTTGTGACATTTATATCCCACATTATCCCAAATAAGTTTTGAGTTCAGTATGGCTTACAATAAACAGTACAGAATACGTAAAGAATAATGCACAAGAAAGTAATTTGTAAGAATCCAATTTTACAACACAGTATAATAAAAGTACTGGGATAGCTATGGGATGTTTAAAATTTAGAAAATCTATTATGAATGAGAAATTGTACATTAAGCAAAGAGAAGGTTAATGGTAAATAGAGTACTATCCAATTCAGGTAATAATTAGATGTTTGAGATATGGTTGTTCTTTGTGAGGGTTTGTTTGAATAGGAACGATTTGAGGATTTTGCGGAATCTAGTATATTCCTGTGTTTATTTTGGGTGATAAGGAGTTCCACCATTTGGTTCCTAGGTAAGTGAAGTCTGCAGAGTGGACAGTTTTGTAGATCATGGGAGGTGTAGTCTGAGATAGTTTCTTGCCTCATATTTAGCGTTTCTTTGAGGTAAGTTTATTGATTCATTAGTGCCCAATGTTCCCATAATAAAATCCCATATGGGAACGTTGGGCACTAATGGCTTAATGGTAACATATGGGGTGGTGGATACTTGGAAGGTGGGGGAGATAAAACAGTAACAGAATTTTAAAAATGTGTGGGATAAACACAAAGGAATCCTGTCCAGAGAATGGGTTCCACAGAAGTTTAGCGGAGATTGGGAAGCAAGCTAGTGGCAGGCAGACTTCTACAGTCTGTGCCATGAAAAGGGCAAGGGCAAATCAAGGTCAGGTATACATATAAAGTAGCACATACAATGAGTTTATCTTGTTGGGCAGACTGGATGGACCATACATCTACTATGTTACTTGTCTAGATCTGTGCCATTTAGGACGAAAGATAAAGGTACATAATTTAAAGTGATTCTTGCTTTGATGAGAAGCCAGTGTAATTTGATTAATAAATGGGAGGCACTTTCAAAACAAGAGATTTTGTACATGATCCTGGCTACAATGTTTTCAGCTGTTTGGAGTTTTTTCAATAGGTACTCCTTATAGCCAGCATATATGGCATTACAATAATTGAACTGGGATAAGGAGAAATTAGACCTTACCTGCTAATTTGCTTTCCTTTAATCCCTCCGGACCGGCCCAGGATTGGACTGATGGGTTGTGCTCGCCTACCAGCAGGTGGAGACTGAGAAAAAAAACTCTGACTCTAGAGAGCCAATAAGAGCCCTGGTCATGTGACCCTAGCCTCAGTATTTGAATAACAAAGCAGAAAGGAAAAGAAGAACCTATATTCTGTGCCATGAGGAATCCAAGCAGCCAGGAAGCACCAGATAAACGTGCTTACAACTACGGCTTAGCCGTGACAGAGGGCTCACCAACAACTCGTTTCAGAGCTGAGGTATGGCCAATTATGTACAGCTTTTTGTACTTGTTTAAATTGTTCAACTTGCATAACATAAAACTATGAAATTCTTGAAACTGTTCAACTTGCATAACATAATGAAGTATATAACCATTTAACTTGGAGAACAGTATGCAAATCCTTTAACTGTCTAACTTGCAGAACAGCTCTGAAGACGACAGTTGAATATCTGTACACAGCAATGTAGAATGAAAAATAGCACTCGGGAGGGGCCTGGGCCGGTCCGGAGGGATTAAAGGAAAGCAAATTAGCAGGTAAGGTCTAATTTCTCCTTCCTTAGCATCCCTCCGGACCGGCCCAGGATTGGACTGATGGGACGTAACAAAGCAGTAGTCCTACGGGAGGGACCCCAGCAAACCCGCTGTGAGCACTCGGGATGCAAAGACCGCCTCTTGACGACACTGAACATCAAGTCTGTAATGCTTAGAGAAGGAATGAAGAGAAGACCAAGTCGCCGCCTTACAGATCTCCTCTGGAGGCACCAAGGAGCACTCCGCCCATGAGGCTGCCTGCCCTCGTGTTGAATGAGCCTTAAGCGCCTCAGGAACCGTTTTGCCTGCTAAAAGATAAGCAGACGCTATCATCTCCTTAATCCACCGAGATAAAGTGGGCTTAGAAGCTGACAAGCCCTTGCGGTGCCCAGCGAAAAGGAGAAAAAGATGGTCCGAGCGACGGAAATCGTCCGTAACTGCGATATATCGTTTAAGAACTCTCTTAACATCCAGAGTACGCAAGTTCTGCTGCTCCCTCGTGCCTGAGGCCGATCCTAGCACAGGAAGGAAAACCGACTGGGACATATGAAACCGAGACACGACCTTGGGTAAAAAAGAAGGAACAGGTCGAAGTACCACTCGCTCTTTAGAAAATTCCAGAAATGGAGATCTACAGGAAAAGGCTTGCAACTCTGAGACTCTCCTGGCCGATGCAATAGCCACCAAAAACACTGTCTTAAGCGTCAAATCCTTCAGAGAACACGCTAGTAACGGCTCAAAAGGCGGCTTCGTTAGAGCCGAAAGGACTAGATTAAGGTCCCAAGATGGAAAGATTGGCCTGACCGAAGGACGAAGAAGACTAACTCCCTTCAAAAACCGGGCCACCTCGGGAATACTGGCCAAAGACTTACCACGAATCCTTCCTCTGAAACAGGACAGAGCTGCCGTCTGCACTCTTAGAGAAGAAAGCGAAAGTCCTTTATCAAAGCCTCGCTGCAGAAAATCTAACATCTGAGGTACCGACGCACGAAAAGGAACAATGCCAGCATCTGTACACCAAGCCTCAAAAATTCTCCAGGTGCGAATATAGCTCAGAGAGGTGGAACGCCGACGAGAGCGAAGCATAGTGGAAATTACTGGAGCTGAGAAACCCTTCTTAGCTAAGCGGGCCCGTTCAAGAGCCAGGCCGTAAGACAAAATCGAGCCGGGTCTGGATGAGGAACAGGCCCTTGTACCAGCAAGGTCTTGTGCACTGGAAGTCGGAGAGGAGTCGTCCCCAACAGACGTTGCAGATCCGCATACCAAGGACGCCGAGGCCAGTCCGGTGCTACCAACACTACCGGCTCCCCGTGTTCCTCGATCCTCTGCAGGAGACGACCTATTAGTGGCCATGGAGGAAACGCGTAAAGAAGACCGGAGGGCCACCTCTGCAAGAGGGCGTCGACCCCTTCCGCTTTTGCATCTCTTCGGCGACTGAAGAAGCGAGGAGCTTTGGAATTGAGACTTGAGGCGAAAAGATCTAACACTGGAAGACCCCAGTGGAGTACTATCAACTGAAACGCCTGATCGCTGAGAGCCCATTCCCCTGGATCGAGAGTGTGACGACTGAGAAAGTCTGCCTGGACGTTGTCCACTCCTGCTACATGGGAAGCTGAGAGGCTTGTGAGGTGCAACTCTGCCCAGGCGAGAAGACTTTCTGCTTCTCGACACAGCAGACGGCACCTCGTTCCTCCCTGGCGGTTGATGTAAGCCACCGCTGAGGCGTTGTCCGAGAGCACTCGTACTGCTTTGCCCACCAGGAGAAACTTGAAGTGCTGAAGAGCCAACCGAATCGCCCTGGTCTCCAAAAAATTGATGGACTGAGCTGCTTCCAGCGGAGACCAGAGACCCTGGGTCCACTGACCTAGGCAATGAGCCCCCCAGCCTCGGAGACTGGCGTCTGTCGTCAACGGAATCCACCGAGGAGACTCCAATGGCATCCCTACCGTGAGATTCTGCATCTTTAGCCACCAAAATAGCGAGACGCGTTCCCGGTTGCGCAGAGGCAACTTTTTCAGAAGCGAATCCGTTTGCGCCGACCACCGAGACAGAAGAGACCACTGAAGAGACCTCATGTGAGCTCTGGCCCAAGGCACCACCTCTATCGTGGCAGCCATGGATCCGAGAACCTGAAGATAATCCCGAGCACAAGGGACCTTGTGATGTATCAAATTCAGAATCTGCGACCGGAGCTTCAGAATCCTGCCCTGCGGAAGCAAAACTTGACCCCTCGCCGTATCGAAGATAACTCCCAGATACTCGAGAGACTGCGAGGGAGCCAAACTGCTCTTGGATAGATTCACCACCCAACCTAGGGACTGTAAGAACGCTACCACTCGTTCCGTGACCTGGCAACTTTCTTGATAAGATTTCGCCCTTATCAACCAGTCGTCCAAGTAAGGATGGACGAGAATGCCCTCTTTCCGGAGGGCCGCTGCCACCACCACCATAATCTTGGTAAATGTGCGCGGTGCTGTCGCAAGACCGAAAGGCAGCGCTCGAAACTGGAAATGATGACCTAGAACCGCAAATCGCAAGAACTTGTGGTGAGCCGGACGAATGGGAACATGCAAATACGCCTCTGTAAGATCTAATGCAGTGAGATATTCCCCTTTGCGCACAGCTACTATTACTGACCGAAGAGTCTCCATACGAAAACTTGTCACCTTGAGCGCCCGGTTGACAGCTTTGAGGTCTAGAATAGGACGAAAGGAATCTTCTTTCTTTGGGACCACGAAATAAATGGAATAACGACCCCGCTTGCGCTCCGCCGGCGGGACAGGGCAAATGGCCTGAAGGTCCAAGAGCCTCTGTAGAGTCTCCCGAATCGCCTCCGCCTTGAGACGAGAGCGACAGGGAGACTCCAGAAAGGCGTCTGAAATGGGCCTTGCGAATTCTAAGGCATAACCGTCTCGAATAACTTCCAAGACCCATTGATCCGAAGTAATTTGGGCCCACCTCTGATAGAACTGAGCCAGCCGAGCTCCAACGGGAATCAGAGGAGAGCCCTTCGCACCTTCATTGGGAAGCCCGCGAAGGGGAGCGAAAATTCGCCGCTGAGAATCTACCTCCTCTGCGGAAACCGCGAAAGGACTGAGTCCTGTTGAAAAAACGAGGTTTCTGAGACTGAGGACCCCTATCAGATTGAAATCTACGGAAAGAACGCATGCGACCACGACCAAAGAAAGCCCCGCGACTAGACTGCCGAGGTCTATCCTCCGGAAGACGCGGGACCTTAGAATCCCCCAGGGACTGAACCAACTTATCCAACTCTTCACCAAATAAAAAGGAGCCTCTAAAAGGGAATTTACTTAATTTAGACTTGGACGCCCCATCCGCCGACCAACCTTTCAACCAAAGAGAGCGACGGGCAGCGACCCCCAAGGCCAAGGACTTAGAAGAAGCCCTCAACAGATCATACAGAGCATCAGCTAAAACGCAGAGCCCGTCTCAATCTTAGCCACTTCCACATCAATGGCTCCTAAATCATCAGAAGAGCGGTCCAAAACTCTTTCCGCCCAACGAAAACAAGCTCTGGCCACCAGAGAACCACAAATAGCCGCTTGAACCGCCAGAGAAGAAACATGAAAACTATTCTTAAGAAGAGTGTCAAGTCTCCTGTCCTGAGCATCGCGCAACGCGGTTCCGCCATCCACTGGAACCGTGTTGCGCTTGGTAACAGCCGAGACCACAGCATCTACCACCGGAAGCTTAAGTAAGGCTCTATCAGCCTCTGGCAGAGGATAAAGAAACTGCATCGATTTAGAGGGGCGAAAGGCCGCATCCGGGACTTCCCATTGAGGTTTAATAACCTCCCAAATATCTTGATGCATAGGGAAAGTTTTTGTGGAGGCTCTGGAACCCTTAACCAAAATATCCACCTTTCGGACCCCTGAGTCAGGAAGGGGATCCTCAAAATGCAAAGTAGAGGATACCATAGAAATGAGATCCTGCAAATCCTCTCTATGGAACACTCTAGCCACCGCAGGATCCTCCCCCTGAGCCAAAGGTACAGCGTCTGGATCTAAAGAAGAATCTTCCCAAGAATTGTCCACTAATTCCTCTTCCTCCTCTAAAAGGGGCATATCATGATCCTGATTTGAAAGAGATTCCAGTTGCATGTCCCAAACCCTAGGTCTCTTGGGAGGGAGGGTAGTAGTGACAGGTTCTTGTGACACTGCTGTACCAGAATTGCCCCTCTGCATTAAAAACGCCTGATACATCTGTAGAACAAACTCAGGAGGAAACCCCCCTGCCTGAGAGCTGGCAGCCTGTAAAATAACTCCCGATTCTGTATCAGCTAAGGTCGCAGAGCTGCGCAAAGCAGACGGACCCCCTGCAGAAAGAACCGGAGCTGGGCTCAAAATGGCCGCCGTTCGCGCCAAAACTCCAGCGCTACCCCCCGAATCTGAGGCCTCCACTGTCGACGCTAACACCGTCGCGGGAGAAGAAGGGCCAACCGCCAAAACGGACCCCGAAGTCGACGGAGGGAGAGGGGCAGAAGAAACATCAATCGCCGTGCAGTATTTACAAGCGCCTGAGGCATTAACGCCTCGCCGCTGACATACAGCGCACCTCTTCAACTTCTCCGACATTTCGGAGGGAAAACCCGTGCACGCGCCGACGCGGTTCGCGCAAGTTCCCGGCGAGGTATTGCTAAATAAATAAATAACGGGACTACAAACGGCACTGCTAAAGCAAAAACAGCACTACTCTGAAAGAGGGCTGAAACACAATGCTGCAGCTTTACTTTTCAGTTTTCCCCTTTTTTTTTTTTTTTTCACACAGCTGAATCACAGCCAACAAGGCATTCCCCTGCAATCAAACGGAGCTGTCTGCTCATTCAGTCAGTGGGGCAAGTTCTCTCGATTTTTTTTTTTTTTTTTTTTTTTACAACCTGGCTGCCTCTCCCAAAGGCAAAACACCTTTCCTCAGAAAGGGTGGCCCTTCCCTTTTAATAATTTTGAGAGAACATTAGGGAGATGGGGAGGATTGGGGGAGGGACCCGGAAACATCCGAGTGTGACACCCCAGAGGCTGACAACAGCAGAGAAAAGCACCAAAAAGCCTCTAATAAACTTCCCCAGGCACAGAAATAAATGAGAGAGAAAAAACCAGAATACCAATCTACATAGATATAAATCCTATAAAGAGAGACTAATGGGCTCGCTTCCTACCTGCTGGGAGACTGAGAAAATACTGAGGCTAGGGTCACATGACCAGGGCTCTTATTGGCTCTCTAGAGTCAGAGTTTTTTTTCTCAGTCTCCACCTGCTGGTAGGCGAGCACAACCCATCAGTCCAATCCTGGGCCGGTCCGGAGGGATGCTAAGGAACGTTAATGATTGGCACCAATAGTCTAAATGTTTCTGATGAGAAATAGGGTCTGATCTTTTTTTAGTTTCCAAAGAGACCTGAAAGATTTTGTGATTACTGAGGAAACTTGAGTATCAAATGTGAAGTGTTCATAATTATACTTAGAATTTACTGAAGTGTTGTCAATTGTGAAACTGTTGTAGTCGTTTTGGCCAAATAGGTTGGTAATGACCATGAATTTAGTATTTTCTTTATTTAGCTTTAGTTTGTATTCTGAGGCCCAGGTTTCCATCAAATTTAAGCTAAGTTTTGCCTTTTTTAAGATGTCTTGAATGTTCATTTTGAAGGTTATGTATATGGTAACATCAACATATATGAATGTTTTGAATCTTGCTGTTTCTAGTCTGTTACCTAGTGGCGACAACATCATTACATTAATGATAATGGAGAGCCTTGAGGGATGCCACAGTCTGGTGACCAAGGAGAGGATAAGGTTCCTTTCATTTTCACTTTGTAAGATCTTGATTTCAGGAATCCATGAAACCATTTGTGGACTTTGCCACATGTGCCAAAATTGTCTAGTAGGATAATATGATCTGCATCGAATGTGCTAGACATATCGAACTGCATTATTATTATTTGTTACATTTGTATCCCACATTTTCCCACCAATTTGCAGGCTCAATGTGGCTTACATAGTACCGTAGAGGCGTTCGCCATATCCAGCAGGGAAACAAATACAAAGAGTTATTATGGTCGAAGAAGATTCATGTGTTATAGACAACTATGGATTACCTTTTACATTTCTCCCTACTACACAGGTTTCAGACCATGCTATAGCGCCGAGACTGTCCTTACTACCCTAGTATCAGAAAAGAAATTAGCATAGGGTCGTACGAAAACCTAAACTTTCGGAAACCACTAAAAACAAACCTGTTCGAAAAGGCATACCCCACCGACCCAACCTAAATACCCAAACCTTGCAACACAACGAAACCAAAGCCTGAAACAGACATTGTATAACTCCCCCTCGCTACGAATCCCCAATTTGTGCTGCTACTCTTCCTTCCATCGCCTTTATCATCAAAGGAATGGAGGCTACTGGGCTGTAGTTTGTTACATCAGTTATGGTGATTGAATTGTTTTTTGGTATTAGTGTTAGCCTTTATTATCAGGGAAAAGTACTGTGGAATAGCAGGAAGGAGATATGCTGAAGCAGATTAATGAATATATTAGGGGCTTCCTTCATAAGGTAACTAGGACAAGGGTCTAGTATGCATTGTGAGGTTGAGTATTTTAGGAGATAAGGGCATTGATGTGGTTAGTGCACGCTAAAAATGCTAGCTTGCCTTTGTAAACATGGCCCTGAGTGGGCTATTATCCTATTAGAGAAGTTGCAGGGTATGTTACCTCTTAAACAACACAACTCCAGATTTTAATTGCCCCAATTTGCTAGTGTAATGGGCAAATATATTGATATTCAAAGTCCCGATCTAAAGTCAAATAACTTTCAAGAGGACCCTCGCCTACAGAGTGAATAAATAAATAGCTACTCCTTAAAGCAAGAGAATGCCCTTCAATAAAATCAGAGTGCTTTCACTTAGTCTTTTCCATCTAGTTCTTTCTCTTTATATGGATATAATACTGCCAATTTTGTTTGGTTTTCCTCTTGTAGCACAATAGATGGCTATGCTATTTCCAACAGTCCCATTGTGAAATGAAATTTCTTTTCACTGTGCTGGTGCTAGTGCCACAGGGCTATTAAATCTCTGCCAATATATGCACTGTAAGTTTAATCCTTGTATCCCTAAGCCCAATGCAAAATGCACAAGATTTCCAATGTTTAATATTTTATAAATAATCAAAATGGGTAAACAGTATTAAAAAAAAGTGTCCTGGGGGGGATCATGGAAGTAATGTACCTTCCCCCCCCCCCCCCCCAAATTCCCCATCCTATTCTCATTTTAAAAGCCCTATTTCATAGCAGGATCAATAATGTCAACAGCTGTTCTAATCCAGAATCAACCTACATGAACAGTTTTATATAACTAGATTTGATTTCTGCTCTAGAACGGTGGCTGTGAGTTAGACAGGCAATACCCAAAGTAAGACAAATAGATGCTGGGTAGACTAGATAAGACATTTTGGAATTTGCTGCATTTTTTTAAATGTCTGCTGCTGCCTTCTCTTCTCCTATATCAACTAATACAATAGCTTTGAAAAACAAAATAGATATCTTAAATTTAAACTGCTGTATGACTAATAAAAATTAACCATCTCCATTTCCATGGTTCAACAAATAACTGAAACAACTCAAAACACAGGTTCAGAAATTAGAACGTGCTTGGAATAAAAGGAAAGACGATCCCACACTTCCTTAGCGTCCCTCCGGACCGGACCAGGATTGGACTGATGGGTTGTGCTCGCCTACCAGCAGGTGGAGACTGAGAAAAAACTCTGACTCTAGAGAGCCAATAGGAGCCCTGGCCATGTGACCTTAGCCTCAGTATTTTCTCAGTCTCCCAGCAGGTAGGAAGTGAGCCCATTAGTCTCTCTCCTTTTCTCTTTAGATATTACAGATATTTGTGATAATTCTTCTGTGCCTGGAATCTTATTTAGAGGCTTGACAGGGTTTCCTTTCTCTTCTTTCTTTGACAGCCTCGGGGGTGTTAAACTCGGGTGTCTCGAGTCCACCCCCCTTCCTCCCCATCTCCCTGGCTTAGCAGGGAAGGGCCGTCCCTTTCTCTGGAAAGGTGTACCGTCTTTGGGAGAGGCAGCCACTTTTAACAGGCAGCTGCTTTTAAAAGAATTAAATCAAATAAAAGGAAATTCAAAGAAGCAGCCTTTCTTTCCCCAGACTTCTAACGAGCAGGCAGCTCCAGTGTTTTATTATGATTGAGGGGATATAAAAAAAAAAAAAAAAACAGAAGAAAATAATTCAGTGTCTGTGACTTTAAACAGCGATTTTTCTCGTCAGATTTAATTTCCTCCATTTTCTTGCGTTTCGGCGGCGGCAGTTTAAACAAATGAAAAAAAAAAAAAAAGGTGCGAACCGCGTAAGCGCGGCCACCTGTTTTTTCCGATATGGCTTAAAAGTTCAAACAGCTGCTGTCGGTCAGCGTCGCACAGTTCACGCAGCCGGAACGTGTAAATTTTGCTCTCCCTTCAAGGTTTCTTCGGGTCCGGTGCTGCCTCCGGTTTTTTCGGGGCCTTTTTCGCCGGCCGTTGTTTCTTCGCCGTTCCACTGGGCTCCGCTTGTTCGGAGGTGTCGGGCACGCTGTCGACGATCGCCACGGGGCCAGTGGCGCGAACGGCGGCCATTTTGTTTCTCCCTCCATCTTATCAGTCAGGGATCTCTCTGCTGAAGGTAAGGCTGCAGTTCATAGAGCAGTTCGGCTCCAAGATGTGTACACTTTTGTATGTGCTGAACGGCGTATTCTAAAATGCTCTTCACATCAGCAGGCAATATTTGGTTGAAAGGGGGCTCCTTTCATATATGGATATATAACAAGCTTTTCTTCTTTTAAATTTCTATGTATCACGGGGCTGTTAACACTAGTTTTTTCTGGTGCTCAGTCATTTTTCATTGCCTGGTGGAAAATCTACATCTTATCATAATATCATAATTCATTTCAAGCATTTTCCTCAATAGCTGTAGTATTATACAGTGTTTTAAGAACTTTAGAAACTTTCTCTATAGGCATAGAGTAAATTTCTGTCTTTCTCATTCCCTGGTGAATAGGACTACATTGTCTAAGAGTCAATTGATTGATACTTTGCAATTCTGACCATAATATCTTAGTTCCTTTCAAGCATTTTACTCCATGCCTATGATGTTATATAGTGTTTTAAGAACTTAACAGACAATCACTCTCAATGGCTGTAGTGTTATACAGTGTTTTCTTTTTCCGACTTTAAGAAGCCTTCTCTAGAGGCATACAGTATATTGTTCAGATGCCATGGGGATATATCAGCTCTTTCATATTCTCTGAGGGACAGTCCTGTCTACCAAGCTCCCAATCACTCAGCTGCCTTAGCAGGCATGCTTTATTCATGTCTTCCCTTCTTTTCCAACTGCCTTGAAGCCTCTCATATTTCATTTTAGCTTTCTTCTGGTTTTTACAGGACATATGGTCACTTAGAGAATAAAGTCATCCTTTCACTTAAAGATAGTGGACGGTCCTCAAACCATCTACTCGTGTTTGTCTCTACTCTATCAGTTCAGCATTGGCAGATTATAAACATCCTGGTTTGGTCCAGTATGCCTATACATACCATCTGCTATCTCTTCCTCTTCCTTAGAGACCTGATGTTATATCAAGCTTTCTTGAATTCAGATACAGTCTTGTCTACACTGCCTTCACCAAGTGGCTGTGGCACAACTTCACTTTTTTCGTTACAGGTAATTTCCAAGTTTGTCCTTTTTCATTTTCATTCTATGCGCCTTCACTCCAGAGTGTTCTTTCAATTGGAAGGGGATTCACTCACTTCCTGTGTATTTATGCCATAGGTACATAAGTATGGTTATGCTGGGTAAGGCCTAAAGTCCATCAAGTCCAGCATTCATATCTAATGGGCATAGGTACATAAGTTTTGCCATTCTGGGGAAGCTCAAATGTCCACCTTTCTACAGCCAGAACAGCATTAAAGGGAAAAAAAAAAAAAAAAACCTCTCACGAGAGTATCGAACAGAAATCACTGCTCCAAAAGCAAGGCTTTGCAGTAATTCTGCAAACTAACGCATACAATATTTGCCATGGCTGTTCACCACTAGGAACACTGGGGACCCTGGGCCTAGGTTCGGTGTTTTAACCTGAAACAAGCTCAACATTCATATCTATTGGGTGTGAGTCTGGTACTACTACTACTACTACTTAACATTTCTAGAGCGCTACTAGGGTTACGCTGCGCTGTACAAATTAACAAAGAAGGACGTTCCCTGCTCAAAGGAGCTTACAATCTACATCTCAGTGAGGGAGGACGCATGACCGTGGTACGTGGATTAGTGGTATGTGGATTAGGGAGATCCAAGAAATTACAGGCCGGTGAATCAGACGTTCATACTGGGACAATTTTTTTCTGTCCGGAGCGTACTACCATAGCTGGTGGACTCCTATATTCAGAACTTTCTATATTCAGAACTTACCCAACTATGGAACACCATAGAGATAGGGTTGGAGTTTGTAGCCCTATTTAACTGGTGTCCTTGGTCACCCTTCCTCTTCTCCTCAGGATCCAGAGAATGGCTAGTTTTTTGCTTATGCATTAACCGGTCATTTTCAGCAGTACTCTCTCTTCCGTTCTTTTATAGATCTAAGAGGATGTTCATTGCGCTCTTAGGGTCATTTCATTCTTACCTAGACGACTGCCTAATTGGAGAAAGTCTTATCAGCAGAGTTCTCAGGTCACGCACCGGGTGTTGCATTTCTTACAGTCTCTAGGTTGGGTGGTGATTGTAGCCAGGCCTCTCATTTGATCTCTCATCAGATATCTCTGATTTTCTCTTTGTTTAGTCAGGTTGGCGCACAGTCTTTTGTCTCCTCTGCAAACATCCCAGTTTATATTTTTCTTGGTGACCTTGGGCCTTCGGCCATTTCCTCGCTCTATTCTGCAGAATGCAATTTTACTTTCTAATGCCCAAGAAGGAATTTTCCTTCATCCTATTGCGAATCTCAGGGTCATCAATCGCGCTATTTAAGTGTCATCTAGTTATCTCAAGAACCTTAGTTCTGTCATTGGGATGCTTCGTGCAGTACACTTTTTGGCAGAAGCTTGTTTGTATATATTTTTTTTCTGGGGGACCTCAGCAATTCGTTTTACCTTCGGGTGAATTTTGTTTTCCCTACTGACAAACAAGGCGGAGAGAGCTATGTTGGTCCTTGCCATGGCAATGGGTTATGTCATCCGCCAAGGAGGAGTTAAGAGTATACTCTTGAGTTTGTACTCATTTTTTTCTTAGTTGTCACCCTGCATTTAGGTGAATGGACTCTCATTTTTTCAGCCTTACTTCCTCACTGCGACACTTCAGGGCTATCTCTTTTTGCCTTCAGGCTCACGAACATTTCTTGCTTCTTCCGTTCAGCAACAGTCTTGACGGAGACAGGGACAGATGCCAACGTCCAGCAGGGGTTTTTCAACCTTCTTTATGCGTTCTTCCGTCATCTCACTAGGTGTTTACGCAGAACCAAGGCACCCTTCTACATCCGGACCCCCAGTCACTCAAACTTATGGCGTGGTTACTGGGTCCGCAACATCTTTGATATTTTCGCAGGAAGTACTTCAAGTTTTAATTGCTTCCAGACAGAAATCTACATTAAAGTCCTATGAATCAAAGTGGCGACAGTTCACTCTGTGGTGCTCCTCTCGCCACTTCATTCCACAAACTATCCATTTTGCATGTTTTGGAATGTCTTCTGCATCTTGCGAAATCTTGTCTGTCTTACTCATCCATTAGAGTTCATTTGGCAGCTCTATCAGTGATGCATGATACTGTTGACAACCGCACGCTTATGCAGCATCCACTGTCAAAGCGGTTTCTTAAAGGAGTCCTGCACCTGTACCCCCCGCTTCGTCCACCAGCTAGGTGAACTAGGTGAACAGACTCTTAAAGTTCTGTTTTCTAGTAGCCATAACTTTTTCTATAAAGTTTTCCTCTTCAAGCAGTGTTTCCTAGTAACCATTGCAGCAAGTAGATCTATGTGTGGAATACTTCTACGGTTGGTAACTTCTTTTCGGTCTGCTGTAGTTTAAAGTTTTCACCTTTCCCAATCGGTTTTTTCTTATTGGTTTTGTCCTTCTAGCCAGTAGGCGTAAAAGTTTTTCATTGTTTCTAACCCGCTATATCGCGAAGGATCAAGGAAATGAGAATGTCTATTTCTCTTCTCGCTGAGAGGGCAGTTCCACAGCGTATTACAACATATTCCAAAACTTCAGAAGCGGGCTCTATTCTTACTATGGCGATTTTTGGTGCTCTCGGTGCACATTGGTAAGTTGGCAACTTAGTCCTAGTTTCATTTTATTTTGCTCATTGGGACACACTACATGTTAGTTGTCGCCAGGTGGCCTATGCAGCATGAACATTTCTCTACAGTTTTCATAGGGTCCCTCCCTTCAGATTACTGCTTTGGTACTTCCCATCAGTCCAATCCTGGTCCGGTCCGGAGGGACGCTAAGGAAGGAGAAATTAGATCTTACCTGCTAATTTGCTTTCCTTTAGTCCCTCCGGACCGGACCAGGCCCCTCCCACGTTCTCTCTACTCTTTAGCTTCTTTTATTAAGTAGGAAGTGTATTCAGTAGGAAGTGTATTCATTCCTTTACGATTCGTGGAACAATACTATATATATACAGAACTTTACGTGGTCTATATCACTTCTCTGGTGGTTGCTGGTGAGCTCAATTGCTGGAATCTATCTATAAAACCTTAAATACGCCATACCACTTCTCTGGTGAGAGTTGTGGCTGAGCTCAGTTGCTGGAATATCTATAAAACCTTAAATATGATTTACCACTTTTCTGGTGAGAGTTGCTGGTAAGCTCAGTTGATGGAATATATATAAAATCTTAAGTGGGCCATACCACTTCTCTGGTGAGAGTTGCTGGTGAGCTATAAGACAAGTGAGCCATACCACTTCTCTGGTGAGAGTTGCTGGTGAGCTATATTATACGTGAGCCATACCACTTCTCTGGGGAGAGTTGCTGGTGAGCTATATTACATGTGAGCCATATCGCTTCTCTGGTGAGATTTGCTGGTGAGCTATAGTACAAGTGAGCCATACCACTTCTCTGGTGAGAGTTGCTGGTGAGCTGTAATACATATCGGGCCATACCACTTCTCTGGTGAGAGTTGCTGGTGAGCTGTAATACATATCGGGCCATACCACTTCTCTGGTGAGAGTTGCTGGTGAGCTCTGATACTTGGCATTGCCGAGTGCTTTGTGGCTGCTAGGATTCCATACGGCACAGAAGGTCTTTCTTTCTTTCCTTCCTGCTTTGTTATTCAAATACTGAGGCTAAGGTCACATGGCCAGGGCTCCTATTGGCTCTCTAGAGTCAGAGTTTTTTCTCAGTCTCCACCTGCTGGTAGGCGAGCACAACCCATCAGTCCAATCCTGGTCCGGTCCGGAGGGACTAAAGGAAAGCAAATTAGCAGGTAAGATCTAATTTCTCCTTAACGCCTGGAAACAACTCCGAAGGAAATATAAATACACCATAAGACAATCCAAAAGACTATACTACAAAACTGAAATTGTACCAAATTACAAAGACACACACAAACTCTTCCAACTCGTGAACAAATTGTTCGACACCACACCAGTCATGAATAACAGCAAAGACGCACCAGGAGCTAAAGACCTTGCGAAGTACTTCAAGGAGAAAATCATACAACGACGACTCAAAATACCTGTTAGCCCCATCGAATACACCACACTCCCAGACCCAGACCCCGGAGCATACCCAGCAGATAGGATTTGGACTGAATTCGAAATATTATCAAAGATTCGCCAAATCTCACTGCAAATTAGATATATACCCAAATAATCTTATGAAATCGGCCCCTCAACAATTCATAACAGACCTAACGAACCACGTGAACTTTATGCTACAAAATGGACTCTTCCCAAGTGAGAAAGGAAACATTCTACTCACCCCCATACCTAAAGATGCAAAGAAAAATGCCTATGAATTAACTATAGATCGTAAGTACATAAGTAATGCCACACTGGGAAAAGACCAAGGGTCCATCGAGCCCAGCATCCTGTCCACGACAGTGGCCAATCCAGACCAAGGGCACCTGGCAAGCTTCCCAAACGTACAAACATTCTATACATGTTAGTCCCGGAATTGTGGATTTGTGGTAGCATCCATTCCCTTAATTACCAAACTAACAGAAGGGATGGTGACCAAACAACTCACAGAGTATCTACACAAGTTCTCAATACTACACGACTCCCAGTCAGGATTTCGCTCAAATCACAGTACTGAAACCGTACTAGTTACTCTTATGAACAAATTCAAACAAACGATAGCAACCGGCAAGAACATACTACTTCTACAATTCGACATGTCAAGCGCCTTTGATATGGTTGATCATGGAATATTATTACACATCCTCGAATACTTCGGCATCGGAGGCAAAGTTCTCAATTGGTTCAAGGGGTTCCTAACTACACGCTCATACCAAGTGACAGCAAATTCGATAACATCAGCCACATGGATACCTGAATGCGGAGTTCCACAAGGATCCTCCCTCTCACCGACCATATTCAACCTAATGATGACACCCCTGGCCAAATTACTATCGAACCAAAACCTCAACCCATACATATACGCTGATGATGTAATGATCTTCATCCCATTGAAACAAAACCTAAGTGAAATTTCCAACGAAATCAACCAAAGTTCATGCATTCTTGGGCAGATGCATTTCAGTTGAAACTTAATTCAGAAAAAACACAATGCCTAGTACTTACCTCACAACACAACATGGACAAATTTACCACCATCAACACACCAAAACTAAATCTACCAATCTCGGACTCCCTAAAAATTCTAGGAGTCACCATTGATCGGTACCTAACACTTGAGAATCACACGAATAACATAACCAAAAAGATGTTCCACTCAATGTGGAAATTAAAAAGAGTAAGACCATTTTTTCCAAAGACCGTCTTCCGCAACTTGGTACAATCACTGGTACTCAGTCATTTGGACTACTGCAACTCACTCTACGCCGGCTGTAAAGAACAAATACTCAAAAAACTCCAAACAGCCCAGAACACGGCAGCCAGACTGATATTTGGAAAACCAAAATATGAAAGTGCGACACCCCTACGAGAGAAATTACATTGGCTCCCACTCAAAGAACGAATCACGTTCAAAATATGTACCCTAGTTCATAAAATTATCCATGGAGATGCCCCAGCCTACATGTCAGACCTAATAGACCTGGCCACCCAGGAATGCAAAAAAAATCCTCTCGAACATTCCTTAATCTTCATTTTCCCAACTGCAAAGGTCTGAAAATACAAATTAATGCACGCCTCTACCTTCTCCTATTTGAGCACGCAAATGTGGAACGCGTTACCACGCAATCTGAAAGCGACCAACGAACTGGCCAACTTCCGTAAATTACTAAAGACTCATCTCCTTGAAAAGATATACCACAAAGATCAAAACATGTAAAAATCTCCAAATATACCCAGAAACTTCGTAACGCGTCTAATGTCTTATAATGTCTTCTGCTATACCACTATCTGTATTCCTAATGTATGTTAATGTGTTCTGTAATACCACTATCTAACATTTCATGACCATGTAACCCAAAATCCTCTGTAAAACCAAATGTATATCCTCTTCTCATTTTCAGTATCCATGATGTATTGTAAGCCACATTGAGCCTGCAAAGAGGTGGGAAAACGTGGGATACAAATGCAACAAATAAATAACAGTCACATTCTTTCTATCCCAGTAATCACACAGTAGCTGTTTTCTGTGTAGGAGGCTGGGCCCTTGCCTATGCTTTAATTCTCTGAAAGGGTCTGCTTTTGCACCTATCTAGGCTACTTTTCATTGATATACATCTGGCTTTAAATACCTCAAACTAACCACAACCCAGGGAGCTGTAGCATTTTGAATAATTAATTTTTATTAAGTAGCAAGACAAGTCCAAACAATGACAAATAACATGGTAACTTTTTGTTAATACAAAAATAATCCTATACTCCCCCCCTCCCATCCAAAATAAAATCCTGTATCACACTCTGTGGTAGTCCTTGCACCAAATCCAGATAACCATTATAACACTCCCCTCCCCACCCCCCAAGGATATAACAATCATGGAATTTGAACAGTTAATTTAATACCCAACTTTGAGCTCTGAGGCATAGCCAGCCACACTGGTTCCCACACTTTGGAGCTCTAGCATTTTAACAACATATGTTATCTAAACTCAGCTACAGCCTAACAGAGGCTCTGTGTCTTGGACACATACTAATACCCTTAGTTTCAGGCTTTTGCAGTTCTCAGACCTCTACAATTTTCTCCCTTTTTAACTTTCTTAGCTGTAGTGCATTTTGTAAGTTTATTCCTTTAAGTTTCAAGCTGTCTTCCCTGAGAAGATCAAAACTAAGAACATTTAGGATATCATTGGCCAATGGAATACAGGCACCTAGAAAAGGTTAAACAGCAGGTAAGACAAGAAAGAAACAGGAGTAGAAAAGAAGCTACTCTATAAATACTAACATCCCTGAAGAGGCTCACACTTACCTGTGCATGTACTTCTAAAAACTGCAGTTTTCTTTTATCAGAACTCAAATAGCATTTCAAGCTAATAGGATTTAAACCAACAGTATTGGAAATGTGCTGTCACCTACGTGAACAGTAATCTTTGCTTTTAGTGTCATCCCCTCAGGGCCACGTTTCATAGCAATATGAGTGAGAAGCATTCTGAAATGAGTCTCTGCCTCCCAAAGGTGGAGAGGAAAAATGAAAGCATGAAATTTGTTCTCAAAATTTCTGTAGTTTCCAGTGTTACTCAAATGTATCCAAGAAGCAGCAGACATACTTGCCTACAATGTTCCAACTTCATTCACACACCACCAGGAATCAAGTATTCAGCTAACTCTAGTATCACAATGGCTGTAAGCTGCTAGAACCATTAGAACCATCTGTTCAAGTATGGAGGAAGTGAGAACATCCTTTTTTTCAGAGCAATATTAAGTGGCAGAAAAAGCCAGTCAGTTCCACTGCACATCCAGCCTCCTGATTCGTACTCTCTGCTTGTAGTGGTATTCTTTCAGATATGCCTTCAAAGAGCTGGGAATGGGCAGGTTGTCTATACCATCATAAGAGGTACAACTGGCAATCACTGCACGGCACAGATGCTGCAGGCTAAAGGGCAGTGTCCGGTTATGAGGGGTAGAGAGCAGAGGCTCAAAGAACATGCAAGTATTGGGATCTTTGTAGTGCTCCAGCAGGCCTGTCACTGTGGTAGCATAGAACACATTGGGGTCATGGACATCAAAGCTAAAGTTGTGGTTCCATTGCTCAATCCGAGCATGCAGGGAGCGGCCATAGCGCCGGAAACTGACCGAGAACAGATAATCTTCCTGAGCTGAATCCCGCAGCAGAAAGGTCCCCTCTGGCTTCCCCTCCAGAACAGCCTCTGCCTCATAGCGGTCCATCACACCCCAGTAGCAGGGCAGGTTAGTGATGCGCAGCAGGTCTGGCACCAGGCAGTGTATGTAGTCAATCTGTGTGTGCACTCGAAAGCCATCTCGTTCCTCCAGCCTTTCTAGTGTTCCTGGGCTCATGTGCTCTGCCACCCCTGTTTTTATCTCCTCTTCCTGACGTACCTGCAGCATGGCACGATTGTCTCCTGCCAGCTCATTCATGCCGTGAGCTAGCTTAGGTCCTAGTTTGTACAGTGGGTTTACCTGTGTGGTGACTTCAAAGGTGTGGATCTGTGCATCAGGTGGAGGTTCAACCCCCTGTTCAATGCTAATCCTCCTTCGCTCCCGCAGTCTGTCGTCCTCGTCTTCCACAGTGCTACAGCTCTCTAGGAAGCCACTCTGCTGGGATATGGGAACTGTGTGCTGCTTTATCAGGTACCACTTGTGGGCCAAGTCTGACCCTGCTGGGAAAGGGCATGTATCTAGCATCAACTCACTTAGGTGAATCTTGCGATGGGAGGAAGACAAACTTTGTGGCTGCTCACTGCTGCTTTTAATAGGAAAACACTGGCCCACAGCATCCTGGATTTTCTGCTTTAGTGACTTGCTGGGAAGCTTGCAGAGTTCCAGACCTTCCAACTCCTGTAGAGAGGGCACAGTCTCATCTGCCAGCGATAGCTGTCTCTCTGGAGAAGGGAGTTCGCCGGCTGCTGCAGGCTGCTTTTCTGTTGTTTTGTTCAGATGCCGGCTCTTCCTGTTCTGCCTGCCACCCTCCTCTTTTCTCTCCTCAGACCTGCCCTGCCTTACTTTGGGCCTCGCCCCCTTGTTTTTGGCTTGCTCACTGCCCTCGCCCAATTGTGACATCTTTTGGCTTCAGACCTGTTATTAAATGTAACGACTGGCAATGTTGCTGTCTTGTGGCGTACAGAAAGGCAGTGAGTGTCGGCAGAGAGAGTCCGTGTGGGATGAAGAGGTAAAGCTGCAACTCTCTTGTGGACACACAAACCACCTTCCCTTCCTCTGTTTTCATATTCAGGAAGAGGAGTGCCAGCAGAAGCTGCAACAGAAATATACAAAATTACTATATGACATTCAATCAATAGTTCTGTTACTCTAACAACTGAGATGAATGATGCAAGAGAGGGAGTAACCAGAAAGAAGAGCATATTGAATCTTCCATTGTAGAAAGTTGTTTGCCTCTCATAAAACTTGTTTCAGTAAAGAGAGATATACTCTAGCTCAGTGTTCACTGCAAGGCCCAAGAGCCAAAGGGGCCCTCATTGTGATTCTTGGACTTGCCAATCTCCCATCCCCCTCTAAAGGCAGGAGTGATGCCTAAACACTCCTGCCTTCAGTGCCACCATCTTTCAAAAGGGTGCCACCTAATCTGCTAAGAGTCAGTATGCACCACTAGGGGTCAGGCACTGTATTTTGAAAGATAAATTCATTTCTATGTAGAGTTGGGAAGTCAGGTCAGGGTCAAGGGGGGTATTTACAGGCCTCTTTTACAGACAGCAATACACAGGTTTAATTAAAGACACTTAAAATATAGCTGTGAAAGGGGAAGTATGACTAAGAGATAATTTTAGAAACAGGGAGATCTGTTCCAGCAGTTGGTAATGGAACCCACATTGTATAGAGCGAGGCTAGATTTAGTGCTTATAAACGGGGGAGAGTGTTTCTGATGTTATAGTGGAGGATCATAATCATTGGATGGTGTGAAGAGGGTTCATTTAAAAGTGAAGGCTTTAGTAATCAAAAACAACTGTTCAGATGGGGGATTACCTCAAGGAGTTTTCTAGATGGGAACCTAATCTAATCTGAGGCTTCTATAACACCAGATTCCCAACAGGGTTTGAGGTGGTTAACAAAAGAAACATTTAAAATACAATAAGCAAGTTAATTAAAAACAATTACAATCTAGCATCAAGTGTTAAATATTTACTAGATATATTTCTGATGATTGATTGTATAAACTAGTTAAATTATACAATCAATCATCAGAAATATATCTAGTAAATAGGTCTAAAGGCTTCTCCGAAAAGACATATAAAAGTAATCCAATCTTAGCTCAATAGGAAGAGATCTCCAATGATTAGCTGCCTGGTAGGGGGATAAGATCTTTCATGATTTTTCTTAGAGACGACAACATACTGGAGGAAATAAGAGTATTACTGGAAGAAATTGGAAAGCAGTAAGTAAAACTGAAAGAACCTATTGTAAGGGCAACAAACTTTTCTGTAAAGAAAGTAAATAAAAGTGTGTGTGTGTGGAGGGGGGGGGGGGGTTACGTGATGGTGGCAGCATGAGCAGATGCCTTGAGGCGTGACTCTGATTCTCTGACTTAAGAATCCCCTGTCTTTTGCTTAAAACTAAAGATGGAATAACTTTCGGATTTTAACTGAGCTGGAATGTCTAGTGTGGGGCACCGTATGGTCTAATTCAAATGCCTTGATCTGCTTGTTTAATCCAGTTATGCCGATTAAAGCAGCGTGGCTTAGCAGAGAGAAGGCTTATGTTCCAGCAATCGGGGGCAGCTCTGGTGGCTTTGTAAGAAAACACAGTGCAAGTTTGTATGCGGCATCTTTCCCAGTTATTAGATAAGCTTGCTAAACTGCACACAACTATGGAAGAAATCAAAGAATGTGTTGCTGGGCACTTGCACGCCTCCAACAGGCTGAAGAGCACATCTCTACCCAAGAAGACCGAGCAACGGTGGCAGAGGAGAGGCTGGGATCACTCGAAGCACAAGTAAGAGCCCTAACAGAGTGAATAGAAGATCAGGAGAATCATGAGAGTTGCAAAAATATCCGTTTTTTAATGGCATACCAGAGAACGTGAAGGGCACAGAACTGATAGAGATGATGAACATTGGCTTCCTCAGACTGTGGGCCATCCTAGAAGTGCAGGCCCAGTACACGTAGAGAAAGCATATCATATTGGTGTACGATGGAAAGAAAGTGGAAGGCCTCAGTCTAATAACAGTGCACTTCTTAAACTATGCCATAAAGGTCAGGCCGCTGGAATTCTGTAAGAAAAGCCACTTGGAATTTAAAGGGTCAAAACTGCTAATGTTTGGGATTTTTCAGCTAAAATTTCAGAACAGTGCAAGGTACTGGCACCATATTGCTCCCAATTTGCTAGGGTGAGAATCTCGTATGAGAACTGCAAGCTGAGGGAGGAACTTTGCACTTTCTTGGATAATTCCTATTAGGTGATGCACTAGGATTGATACTAAGTGTTTCAACAGCGCCTGCTTTCAAGTCTGATATTTATATATGTGCCCTGTTTCCTCTCCTAAGACTGTACTTTTCCAGAGTGGCGGTATGGTTATATACTAGTGATAGCTTGCATCCAAATACATGTGCTCCAGCACTAGTACATTTAATCCTGGTCTGGACAATTCTAAGTAATCAGGTTATCTTGGTGTGGACAATTCTAAGTAATCAGGTTAGCCTATCAGGGCTCAGCCTGCAGAGAAGTTTGTTGGACATTCTTGTGGTCTCAGGCAAGGCAGTGCTCTTTGGGTGCTAGCAATCGAATCTTGCCCTCTGGGTTTCAATGACATATATTACTGGAGGTTGCACCCTGGTGGAGTGGTATAACACCCAGAGAGCAGTTCCTGCTGGCCTATGACTTTCAAGAGCATTTATCAATCTCCAGGCTTCTGCGTTACTTAATGTTATCTTCCTTACAGTATGCATATTGTTGACTATGCTCTGTGTGGACAGTCAGTGGATGCTCTAATAAGGTTATTCTACTTTCTTTTACGTTTTGTTATGTACGAGCATGGGGTTTTGGGGGGGGGGGGGGGGGGGGGGGGGGGGAAGCCGGGTGGGAGCTGTACTGGCAGGATGGTTGGGATAAGGGTAGATAACAGGAGGGATGCGTTTATTGGTGGAAGAGTGCATATATGGGACTGTTTGGATTGGCTCCTTTTGAGGGTTACGCTTTCAGGATGAGGTGATGCGCATGGGAAGGATCGGGGGCCGGATTGATGGGGCTGGGGGGATTTTAGGGTGATTTTGGGATAGTGGGGATGGGTAGGATAGGGATCCCATTTAGGAGTTGCTGTATGGTATTGCTTTTGTAGTAATTTACTGGGGTGGTTCAGCTGGGAGGCTGCTATTAGACCTAATCTTGGAGACATTAAGCTGCTGTCAGATGTATTCTCACATTGTTGGGATGGGTAGCATAAGAGCAGCCACCTTGAATGTAGATGGCATTCATTCTCCAGTGAAACATACAAAAATACTGAGCTTTGTAGATGCATGAAGGTGGACATATTGAGTATGAAAGAAACCTACCTTACCAATTCACACCAAATTGAAAAAAGGATGGGGTGAGAAAACTTTCTTTTGCCTCTTAATGTTAGACAATGGGGCATAGCAGTACTCGTACACAAAGTGACTGCTTCTTTAATACATAATATTACACAAGGCCCTGAAGGCAGATATCTAATACGGCTGGGAGAACTTAATGGGGAAAAAAAGATTGTTTTGTGTTCTAAATGCACCTAATTTGTACTATCACAGATTTTTTTGCACCCATTAGCCACACTGCTAGAGAATCGACTAATAGTGTGGGGGGGGGGGGGTGGAATTTTAACATCACAGCTAATCCATTAATAGACGGGGGGGGGGGGGGGGGGGGGGGGGGGGGCTGCAAAGGGAACAGAAGGGAAAGGTGTTAATTTTCTCATGAATGACCTGGGCAGCTTGGCGCATTTTGTACATGGAGTAGCATAATTATGTTTTTTTTTTTCAAGTGCACAAAGTACATGCAAGGCAAGATTATATTCTCTTATAATACCTGAATATATGTGAACAGCTTTGAATGTAGTTGCAAAAACCTCAGAAAGGCTGTATATCAAGTCCCATTTCCCTTTCCCCTTATCCTTCTTTTTTGTCTTTGGTGAGAGGAGCTGGAATAGATGATGGGGTGATATCAGACCAGTATGGTTTGGGGTGGATTTGGGACTCAGGAAAAGGCCCCTTGTGGTTGCAGGATGAACCCAATTCTCTACTTAGACTTGACTTCGGGAAAATTTTTCCAGGAAAAATTGAGTCACTACCTTACAGATAATGATCCTCAAGAATTTGATCCTATAGTTTTGTGGGAAGCAGGAAACACAGTTCTCAGGGGAAAGATACTATCTGCACACACAAGGAAAAAGAATTTATCACTTGCGACCTGGATTGGCCACTGTTGGAAGCAGGATATTGGGCTAGATGAACCATTGGTCTGACCCAGTATGGCTATTCTTATGTTCTTATGACAAGACAGCTTCACTCCCTACGGGGTTTCCTTACTTGTTGAGCAGAGGAAAGTGTACGTCAAAACTGCATAAAGATCCGGAAACAGATTAACCAGGTTCTCAATCAAAGAGCATAATAATAGCCCATTGCCAGGGTCATGTGACGCAGGGCCTCTAGTCTGCCACTGAGACCAAGTGGCCCAGCAATTGTTTGGAGACCAGGCCTTCCAGCTTCCTCTTCTACACAAGACTGTGCGCATCCTTTCGGACAACACGACAGAAGTGGCTTACATCAATCATCAGGGTAAGTACCCAAAATCATCCTTTGGCTCTGGAGGTGGAGATGTTGATGTCCTTGACCGAGCACCATGTCCAATACCTCTCTGCGGCTCATGTTATGGGAGTCTCCAATCTGGCGCCAGACTCCCTCAGCTGCCATCTGCTGGAGCCGGGAGAGTAGTCCCTCTCTGACTCGGCCTTCTGGGATGTGGTGCTTTGTTGGGGGGGGGGGGGGGGGGGTCGTCATTGTTCCTTCATTCCAATTCTGGACATTTGTCGGGTGGCCCTGTGGTCATCGTCCCCCCCCCCCCCCCAATCGTTTGTGAAGCATTACAGATTGGATGTGCAGGCTCGCTGGGAGGCAGACTTTGGGGCTATGGTGTTGTCTCAGGGTTTGTCTGTTTCCTGCCCTTGTTAGGTACTGCTCTGGTACTTCCCACTTGTTGGGAATGGTCTGGAGCAGACTTATGAAAGGCAAAATTAGATCTTAACTGCTAATTTTCTTTACTTTTAGACTCTCCAGACCATTCCCACCCCCTTCTCTCTGCATTCTTTCATGTTATATTGGGGGTTTTTTTTTTTTTTTTTGTTACATTTGTACCCCGCGCTTTCCCACTCATGGCAGGCTCAATGCGGCGGGCAATGGAGGGTTAAGTTGAGGCAGTGAGCAAAAGAAATTGAATAATTCTGAGAAATCATATGAAGGGTTAATTTTGTTTAAAGGTGCTCAGATATTATTTTAAATTCTCAGTTCTGCTAGCAAGTGAAGGAATGTTATCTGGTTTAAGTTATTTACATTTGCTGGGCTGGGTTAGAAAGGTCAGACACAGGAATTTCTTTCAACCTTGTGAGGGATGGATTGCTAAGCAAACACATGTATTCTATTATGAGCCGGTATATAGCAGGCTGTTTGTTTAGGATTAGTTTAAAATGCTTAGAAGAAATACTGTTTAGAGAGAGGCAATAGATTAGTATTTACAAGTTTTTGATATTTAGAATATGTTTACTCTGTGTAGTTAAATGTAGAATGTCTGTTAAATTCTGTATTACTCTTTGTCTGCTGTTTAAGACTGCAGTTGAGGAGATCAACATGTGGTTAGACTTATCTGCAGTTCTGGCTGGTTTAATATATAAGCTGATAGGTGAACGAGGTCAGGGCTAGTTAGCTCTCGTCTCCTTGATTAATTATAAGCTAAGTGTAGGACTGGGTCAGTTTGAGGAATACCAAACCTATGTAACTGATATTTCAAAAGTAATGATTGGTTGAGGCAAGGTGACCAATCTATTCCTTAAACCAATTGGGAGTAAAGGGGGCTAGGCTAGGAGGAGGGCTTAGGACCCTATTTAAGTAGGAGCAGAAGCAGTTTACGTCAGAAGGAGCTCAGAAGAAAGGAAGAAAGCTGGAAGACAACAGGAGAGACAGCATAAGAAGAGAAGCAGCTGAGACAAAGACACAGAGAGCTGAGAGAAAGACACAAAGAGCTAAGAGAGGAGAAGAGAGCTAGAACTGATGTCCTGCTTTGTTTGCTGGCAAATAAAGAAGATTTCACTCTCATTCTGGTGTGTGCTGTCTGACTCCTGAAGCATCACAAATTCCTATCCCAATTCCTGCAACAAAGTGACTTGCCCAGAGTCACAAGGAGCTGCCAGTGCTGTGAATCGAACTCAGTTCCCCAGGACCAAAGTCCACCACCCTAACCACTAGGCCACTCCTAGGTTGGTCTCCTCGGGGTGTGATTCTGGATACTAGTGGGATCTTTCTGCAGGAGGAGGAATAAAAAAAACCCAGCAACATTATGACATTTTCTTAGGCTGAGCCTTTAGCCAGCCTCGAGTGAACAACCAGGTTCTAGGATGAGCTACAGCATTTCTTTCTATTCTGGTTGTTCTTTGTTTCCCCATTGACTATGTGCATTCAGGGAGTTCTGTTCACACCATCTTGGTGTAATGCTGAAGGGGGCAAGACTGCACAGGGGTTAATACAGACAAGTCTTCAGAAGTTTCTCAGTCTCCCCCATCTGCTGGAAGGAGGGCCTAATACTCACTCATTGGGAATGATCTGGGGAGCCTAAAGGAAAGAAAATTAGCAGATAAGATCTTATTTCTCCATTCACTTCTACCTGTTTTACGCCACCCAGGATTTTATAGACCTCTATAATAGCTGCCGTCCACTGTCTCTTGAAAGCTAAAGAGCCCTAACCACTTTTGCCATTCCTCATATGGGAGGGCAGCGAGGACTATACAGTTAAATAAATATAATCCCCATAGGTGGGGCAATAAGATGGGCAAGCTACTGGCCACATTAGCAGAGCAGTTATGCATAGGACAGCCAAACAAGTGATAGCCCATAAAAGAAAAACATTTGGGTTCCCTGGTAACCAAAGCGGTAGCTATCCAGACAGCATTTGTACAATTTTATCAATTTTTGTATGATAGGGGCCATTAAGATGTAGCTATCAGAGAAGAGTTCATTTGTGGACTGCAGCTCCCTTCCTCGACACCAGCCCAGATGGTGAGCCATAATGCCCCAATTTTGGGGATACAAATAAAACAAGCAATTGTCTTAAGCTGGTAAAAAGCCCCTGGGCCTAAAGGCCTGGAACCTTAATGTTAAAAACTTTTAGAGAATCATTTATTTGGCCCCTTCAGGGAAATCTGCCAGGCTTCATGTACTTCAAGGCAGATTTGACTCATGTTACTACTGTAATGTTACCCAAACCAGGCAAGGATAACGAGCTGTTGGACTATTGCCTTATTTCTTTATTATACCAGGACATTAAACTTTTTGCTACTATTTTGGCAGCCCGTTTTGGGAAATTTTTACCATTTTTAATACTCCCAGACCAAACTGGCTTTGTACCAGGAAGGTACACTTCTACAAATATTCTTAAAGCGCTGAGTGAACTGGAGACAAGCGGAGGACAACCAAGAGATGATGTCACTAGCTTAGATGCAGAAAAAGCGTTTGGTAAAATATAGGATCATCTTCTTGGGTGTTATCTGTTTGGCATCATGAGAGAATTTTTGGCAGGTGTGTATGCCCTATACAGCTATCCCGTTGCACAGAGTTTGGTAAATGGAGATCTCTCACCTACATTGGCATGGGAGAGGGGTCACAAGACAGGGTTGCCCCTGTCAGCTATGCTTGTTCTCTGTGTAACCATTGGTAAGCAAAATTAGGCAATCTGATAGCATAAATGGGATTACAATCTGGTCCCCAGAGTACAAAATCAACCCTTGGCTGATGACACATTGATTTTTTTTTTGTGTGTGTAGCCATCCCAGGTAGTGCAAGAGCCAGCAGCTCCCATCTTTTCCATTGACATGGTCCAGGGGTCCATTAAAATACCTGGGAGTATATCTGAACTTGGATGCGCCATTATTTATAAGAAAAATAAAGGGAGAAATTGGATTCTATCAAGACCTTCTGTCACAGCTGGAAAGATTTACCTATCTCCTCCTTAGGACAAGTGGCTTTGGTTAACATGGTTCTTCTAAAGCTACTGTACCCTCTCCAAATGATGCCCCTTTGGCTCATGTATAAAGATGAAATGGCAAGTCGGGGGGATACTGACTTCATTCATATGGAAAGCCCGATGGGCACAGATTCACTATAATAAACTCACCTAGATAGAGTGAGGGGAGGAGTTAACCTGCCTGATCTTACTCTATGACTAGTAAAAAAGGCCCGTTTCTGTATGAAATGAAACGGGCGCTAGCAAGGTTCCCCCCCCTCCCCCGGTCTCTCCCTGCGTACCCTCCAAGTTGCATGCGGTCCTCCCTGCCCCCTCTGTTTGTAGACAGGCGTGGAGATAAGGCTATGTAGTGCAGTGTAAGCAAGGAAGGCAATTTGGTTAATCGCTGGTTCCCCTGCCCCATGCAGCCGTCATCACCATACACTCAAAAGAAAGCAAACCTGTGAGGTGCTGCATCCACGTTGTCGTTGAGGTGTTGGCGGGACGGCATGATTGTAAGTCCCTCCATCGCACCCTCCGACGTTGAGTCTCTCTGGCTGCCTGCATGGCCCCCAAGCGGTTTTGTGGCGGGTGTGTACGCTCGTTTTCGGCGCCATTTTGTTTTCGTCGGCGCACTGGAGCGTGTTTCCCTCCTCCATTTCCTTAGCGTTCCTTTTGTTGATGGAAATTGTTCCGCCGTCGACGTCATCATTTCCGTACTCCTCCCTTTCCGTAGCGTTCCTGTCGTTGATGGAAATTGTTGCGCCCTGGACGTCATCACGTTCGACGCGAGGGCGTGACAGAGAGACATGGTCAGTGGAGAGGCTTCACCACCACGAAGGAACGAACCCTTCACGGAAGTGGGTGGAGCTTGGGGGCTTCATTAGAATATTGGGGTTGCAAATTATGTCCGGATGGGGCGTGGCTGAGGGCAGGTGTATGAGTGAGAGTGAGTGGTGCTGACAGGCTACAACAGTACAGGGCTTCAGTGTTTCCATGGCACACAGTGAGCTTCAGAATTGGAGGTGAGAATTATTTATATAGATGTGGTAGCTGTGTTGCAGTGGATTCATGAAATGTATGCACCAGCATACATTTGGTCAGATGATACCTTACCACACACATTATTCAATGCCATTCAAGGGGAAAGAGAGTATGTTTAATCACCTTTACTGCACCCTCTGATGATAGCTTGGGAGTGGTGGAGGGCCAGATTGGAGGCGGGGGATCAGTGGGTCCCTCTCACTTCCTGGAATCTGTGAACAACCCCGACTTCCCTGTAGGTCAAGATACATCCCCCTTTGGAAAGTGGCTTCAGGGATGCTATAGATATGTGGAGCAAGTGACATTTCTTTTAAATCTTGTCAATTAAAGTGGAATCTCATTACTGCATGCTTTTTCTTCTATCTTTAACTTAGGCATTATTACAGTGTCTGAGGAGCCCAAACACTGGATAGATACCCCCTCACTATTTTTTATGCAGATGCCTGTATGTCATAATACTGGCAGTTTGGTACAGCTTGGGAAGGGAGCAGAGACCATATCCCCCCCCCCCTATTTTTTTAATCAAACTAGCAGTGAACTGGAGCTCACAGATTGGGGAGGAGGTAACAGAGAAAGAGCTGTCCCTTAGTTTTCTCTTAGCTTTACAAGTTATCCCTGATATGAATCTACATGAAATTCAATCCAAACTACTGTATAATGTCTATATTACAAAATGTGTGGGAAGTCCATGGGTATTTGGGAAGATGGGCTGGGGCAGCTTAGTGTATCACTTTCTAGAATGCCCCAAGCTTCAGCATTTTTCATCTGGGATGATCAATCGTTTGGAATAAGCCGTAGCGGAGAAATTAAATGAATTCTTTGCTTCGGTCTTCACCGAGGAGGATTTGGGGGGGACACCGGTGCCGGAAAGAATATTTGAAGCGGGGGAGTCGGAGAAACTAAACAAATTCTCTGTAACCTTGGAGGATGTAATGGGTCAGTTCAGCAAGCTGAAGAGTAGTAAATCACCGGGACCTGATGGTATTCATCCCAGAGTATTAATAGAACTAAAAAATGAACTTGCGGAGCTACTGTTAGAAATATGCAATCTGTCCCTAAAATCGAGTGTAATACCGGAAGACTGGAGGGTAGCCAATGTTACTCCGATTTTTAAGAAAGGTTCCAGAGGAGATCCGGGAAATTATAGACCGGTGAGTCTGACGTCGGTGCCGGGCAAGATGGTGGAGGCTATTATTAAGAATAAAATTGCAGAGCATATACAAAAACATGGACTGATGAGACAAAGTCAGCACGGATTTAGTGAAGGGAAGTCTTGCCTCACCAATCTAATGCATTTTTTTGAGGGGGTAAGCAAACATGTGGACAATGGGGAGCCGGTTGATATTGTATATCTGGATTTTCAGAAGGCGTTTGACAAAGTGCCGCACGAAAGACTCCTGAAGAAATTGCAGAGTCATGGAATCGGAGGTAGGGTATTATTATGGATTAAGAACTGGTTGAAAGATAGGAAGCAGAGAGTAGGATTGCGTGGCCAGTATTCTCAGTGGAGGAGGGTAGTTAGTGGGGTCCCGCAGGGGTCTGTGCTGGGTCCGTTGCTTTTTAATGTATTTATAAATGACCTAGAGATGGGAATAACTAGTGAGGTAATTAAATTCGCCGATGACACAAAATTATTCAGGGTCGTCAAGTCGCAGGAGGAATGTGAACGATTACAGGAGGACCTTGCGAGACTGGGAGAATGGGCGTGCAAGTGGCAGATGAAGTTCAATGTTGACAAGTGCAAAGTGATGCATGTGGGTAAGAGGAACCCGAATTATAGCTACGTCTTGCAAGGTTCCGCGTTAGGAGTTACGGATCAAGAAAGGGATCTGGGTGTCGTCGTCGATGATACGCTGAAACCTTCTGCTCAGTGTGCTGCTGCGGCTAGGAAAGCAAATAGAATGTTGGGTGTTATTAGGAAGGGTATGGAGTCCAGGTGTGCGGATGTTATAATGCCGTTGTATCGCTCCATGGTGCGACCGCACCTGGAGTATTGTGTTCAGTACTGGTCTCCGTATCTCAAAAAAGATATAGTAGAATTGGAAAAGGTACAGCGAAGGGCGACGAAAATGATAATGGGGATGGGACGACTTTCCTATGAAGAGAGGCTGAGAAGGCTAGGGCTTTTCAGCTTGGAGAAGAGACGGCTGAGGGGAGATATGATAGAAGTGTATAAAATAATGAGTGGAATGGATCGGGTGGATGTGAAGCGACTGTTCACGCTATCCAAAAATAATAGGACTAGAGGGCATGAGTTGAAGCTACAGTGTGGTAAATTTAAAACGAATCGGAGAAAATTTTTCTTCACCCAACGTGTAATTAGACTCTGGAATTCGTTGCCGGAGAACGTGGTACGGGCGGTTAGCTTGACGGAGTTTAAAAAGGGGTTAGATAGATTCCTAAAGGACAAGTCCATAGACCGCTATTAAATGGACTTGGAAAAATTCCGCATTTTTAGGTATAACTTGTCTGGAATGTTTTTACGTTTGGGGAGCGTGCCAGGTGCCCTTGACCTGGATTGGCCACTGTCGGTGACAGGATGCTGGGCTAGATGGACCTTTGGTCTTTCCCAGTATGGCACTACTTATGTACTTATGTACTTATGAATGTATTTTGGGAGCATTGTGTGAGCAAGCCTATAAGTTCCTCCTTTAAGACTCCATGCAGAATTGGCAGACCAAGGGCTACTAGAGCACCAGCAGAAGTTTCTCCTGTGGGCCCTGATTTTGGCAAAATGAAGTATATTGCAACAGTTCAGCAGTAGAATGCAGATGTCTCAGATGACTGCTTCAGAATGTATGAGGCTCTCCCAAAGGAATCAGAAGTCAAATATCTATTATAAACTCTGGGAACAGTTTCAGGGGCAGTCAGCTAGAACACTTACAGACATGGGGGGGGGGGGGGCTAATAAAAAATGAAAATGAATGGCGCACACAGGTGACACGGATGAGTCATGCAGTGTTAAACTCTTATGTTAAGCTAGGTTTTTGTACTGTGTTCTATTCACCAATAACAAGTTTAAAAGAAAAAGTAAGACAAAAAAAAGGCCACTTTGATTCTCCACAGTAGTAGCTGAAAAGGTAAGGAAAAATAGGTTAGCCTTCATAAACTAGAAGAGATTGCAGAAAGAGGAAGTCTGGTAACAATATATGAAAAAAAAAGAGAGAGAAGCTGGTAAAATAGTCAGGAAAGCAAAGATGCAAATGAAGAGAAAAATAGCCAGCACGGTAAAATGGGGGGGGGGGGGGGGGGGGGGCAAGACATTTCTTAGATATGTTAGTGATAGTGCAAAAGTGGCACTGAGACTCAAAGGTGAAGGACAGGAATAAGTAGAAAGTGATAAAGATAAGAAGGAATTGCTTATTACTGTTCTGTGTTCACAGCTGAAGAGTTGGGAGCAGGACCACAGGAGACAAACACAAATAGGAATGGAGGTGTGGTACATCCTGAAGGATTTTCAGATGACTCTGTTCATGAGGAACTAGCTAAAGTAAAGGTAGATAAAGCGATGGGGCCAGATGGAATACATCTGAGGGTACTGAAAGAACTAAGGAAATTCTGGTGGCTCCACTGGTTGACCTTTTCAATACTTCTCTAGAGTCAGGAGTGGTCCTGGAGGAGGGCAAGTGTGGTTTCTGTCCACAAAAGCAGAAGTAAGGAAGAGGATAGGAACTACAGGCCAGCAAGTCTGGCTTCTGTGGTAAGTAAATTAATGGGAATGCTTCTTAAACACTAGTGAAGTTTCTGGAATCCAATGGATTACAAGACCAGAGGCAAGTCTTGTCAGACAAATCTAATTAATTTCTGACTAGGTGACTAGAATTGAATCAAGGGAAAGCCCTAGATGTTGCGTATTTAAGACTTTGGCAAAGCCTTTGACACAGTGCCACATAGATGACTAATAAATAAAACAAGTGCCCTCAGTAAGGCTGAATGGGTTAGAAACAAGTTGAGTGGAAGGTGACAGAGGGTAGTGGTAAATGGAGCTCTGAGTAAAGAGACGTTACTAGCACGTGCTGTAATCACAATTTCTGACCCATTGTAGTATGGCACGCACTGACCAAGAAATGCACCAGTTCTTTTGTGTGACTGCTTGTCTTCTTCAGCACTTTGTTTTTGATTTGCTCTAAGACCTGGACTCCTGATGAAGGCATAGGCCAAAACACCAACTGTGTTGAGTCCGTGCTTCAGTGGAGTCTGATACTTTTATCTGATATGCTGTCTTCACGCAAATATTAATAGAGACGTATTTTATTTGAAGCAGTTCAGCTCAGTGGTCATTCCTACTCCTGCTTTTTGCTTGGCGTACAAGATTTGTGGTTATGGATGTCACAGCCCCAGGTGGGAACTTAATTATTAGTGTTCACTTACTGCCTTTTTGAGGAAATTCATCCAAGCTGGTGTATAGCAAAAATAAGGCAGGCATAGACAATAGGCTATTACAACAGTAAACATAATCAAATAATTCACATTATGGCATAGTATGCTACTTATAATGTCAAAAGAATACCATTGAAACATTTTAATAGACAGCATAGGATGTAAGTGGAGATGAAACATTCACACAAGAGAAAATAAGGGTGGCTGACAAGGCAAAAATGCACACGAAATCAGAAAACATTGATGAAAATATATCTGTTAAAATAGGAGTAGATAAACAGGTCTTACAACCGCATGTACAGCTGCTGTTAAGTCACACACACAAAAAGTATGTAGCACCCTCCTCAGATAAGGGAGGAGTAACTACAGAAGAAATACTCCCCCTCCCTGTACACTAGCCCAGGTAGAGACAAGGGGCTCTTATTAAGAGATCATTTAGTGACCATAACTCCCCAGCTTAGCCCTCACCTTGCTCTATTACAGGTTTACTTTTTAATGCCTTTAATGCTCCATGGTGCGATCGCATTTCAAAAATTGTGTTCAATTCTGGTCACCGCGTCTCAAAAAAGATATAGTGGAATTAGAAAAGGTACAGAGAAGGGTGACAAAAATGATAAAGGGGATGGGGCGACTTCCCTACGTGGAAAGGCTAAAGCAGCTAGGGCTCTTCAGCTTGTAGAAAAGACGGCTGAGGAGAGATATGATCTCTTTATATAAAACACACCTCCAACGTTCTGAAGCCTCCAAAAAGTCCCAACGTTCTAAATGCATGAGTGTTGGCCCCGCCCCATATGTAAAATGTCATGACGTCGAGGGCGGACCAATGACACTCAACCAATCGCATAGTGAACCCGTTACTAAGCGACGGAACGTGACATAAGACACATCGCGGAACAATGAAAACCAGCAGCAACAGTTGCTACGCGACGTCAACAGCAATGCTAAAAGGACCATATAGATCTCTGCTCTCCACACAAACAACGGACACGGAGGGCATATGAGGGAAGGAAAAAAACCAGCAGATACACACACACTCTTACTCTTAACTGGCTATAATGAGCAACTGACCTGCCACTATCACAGGGACTGCTAGCACCTCTCTCTCTCACACACACACATACGGGACACAGAGGGGATGGAAGACCAGGAACGAATCGTTGGGTATGGAGGGGGCGGCAGGGGAGATAAGGCAAGAACTGCCTCAAATGTTTGTGCTGTGCTATGTACAATTATAATGCTGTCTCTTCATTTTGACCCTACCCTTTCACACACACGCACGCACACACACACACACACACACACACACTTACACTGCCTGTATCTCACCCACACACGCACTCACACATATATACACACTCTCTCACACAGACACACAAACACGCCTCAAATGGTTCAGCTGTCCTATGTAAAATTTCACTGCTGTCTTCATTTTCAACCTACCTGTGCACACTCTCTTTCACTCAGACACACACACTTTCTCTGTGTCACACAGACACTCATACATATACACACTCTTAGCGCCCGTTTCATTTGTTTACGAAACGGGCCTTTTTTTTACTAGTAGGTCTATAAAATAATGAGTGGAGTCCAAAAATACTAGGACTAGGGGGCACGCAATGAAGCTAGAAAGTAGTACATTTAAAATGAATCTGAGAAAATATTTCTTCACTCAACCTGTAATTAAACTCTGGAATTCGTTGCCAGCAAATGTAGTAAAAGCGGTTAGCTTAGTGGGGTTTAAAAACGGTTTGGATGGCATTTTAGCTAAGTAGGTGGTTATAAATGATTTACCCAAGATCACTAAGGAGCCAATTTGAACTTTGGTTATCACTCTAGTGCTCTGACCATTAGTCTACTTTTTCCTCTACAGCTCCCTTTCTACCCCCTTATTAGCCGCTGCCAGGTTCAATCATTGTGTATCTCTCCTGTTCTCTCGATCAAAACGGAACAGAATACAAAAGGCTTTTAGTAAATTCCTGCAGGTCCCATGAAACTTACAGTGCCCCCCCCCCCCCCCCCAACTCTGTTCTGCCTACTGCGAATAGTCGAATTACAGACTGGATCAGATCACATGCAGGACCAGAATCAAAGTAATCTTTTCGATGTGTGTGTTTTTCTGCCTGTCAAAGTTAACCCTGCAGCTTCGTGCTGGCAATCACAGGTAACTCGGTTAAGAAGGAAAGCCTTCAGAATTAAAACAACTTATATTACTGGTAATAAAACACTAAACTAGAGCATATATTTAACCCACTGCACCATCTATCAACAAACTTGCCTATTCATAGATTCTCAGAGCCTACACCGATAGCACTGCTCACATTTTCACTAATATACTAAAAACGACCCCCTCAAAAAAAAACAAAAATCTCCATACAAATTTACAGCTGGCAACCCTACCCACCCATCATTTCAACAAAAGAACAGTCGCGGGTAACATCCAGCGCTGCTGCTGCCCGGATAAACCTCGCCCAACGTACAACTCACCACACCCTGTATTCCCCTCCATAAACAAAGGTTCATTTTTGTTTGGCTTTTACTCACATCACTGCCCAGTGCTGCCCTTTTAAAGGGGGAGAAACCTGAAACAGCCTTCACGACTACACTACAAGCAGACTGTTTTCCTTAGCCGGCAGAAGTGAGGCCCCCGGGCCGTCGCGCTCATGACAACAGGAAGGCAGAGAGGCAAAACCGGAAGTGAAGCGGCCCAGGAGGCAGGACTCCTGGACTCGGAGGGAACCAATGACATAACAGGCAGCTGTTCTGTGGAGCGACGTAAAAATAGAACCGAGTTTGGGTGAGGACGTGAAGGGAGGTATGCGCGCGGGTGCGTGTGACTGGCAGACGACACGAGATAGAAGAAAACGGTTGAGGGATGGAATGTCAGGGACAGGCTGCTGGGCTTGGCGGGAAACTCAGGGAACTGGGGCTCGTTGAATACCATAGGAGCCGATGCTGGGGGTGTATTGAGAAAATTCCTTGTATGTGTCCAAGGAAAGGTTATTTCCATTGGGCTTAACACCCCCAATCATTTTGAAAAGTTGGCTCCTATGTTGAGAGTACAGTTGGCTTAATGCTATTGCTCCCAGGGAAACAAAAATGACTGGCTTAAGAAATTTACAACAGAGGCAGGGATAAACCTTTTTTTGCAGTAAAAGTAAAAATATTAAATGGGTGTTTTACAAGTACAGTGACGAAGGCACAAAAAAATTTGCTCTTAAGTGAAAGTTATAACGTTTTTGCCTGTTACAGGGACTCTTTTACTAAGCTGGGTTGGTACTAACAAGCACCAAAGGCATCAAAAATGGCTTAACGTGGGAGCTGCAAAGTTAGTTTTACCATATGTGTGTAAATCACAATTTTTATTTATTTATTTTTTTGGTGGGAGCATGTTAAGGGCAGAGAATGAGTATGGATGCACTAATGAGCTAGTTTGTGTGCTTTGCCACCACCCAAACTGGTTACCAAGTCCATAACATGGGAGCCTTTAACACAGACTACATAGGAGGCAGTAAGTGTTCCCAAGGTAAATTTTTTTTAAACAACTGCTTGTTAATGCTAAGATCACATGGCCATTAATGAAACAAACTAACAAAAAAAAGCTTTCTTTGACATTGTGTTAGAAATGGGCTTAATACGCAGACCAACCATATCTGGTATTGGCACCCTCACAGAAGAAATATCTGGACTTATAGAGGAGATTCTTAAACGCTCAGATGTGCACAAGACAAACAGCTTCATACAAGACATCACAGACTTTCTGAACAAATTGGAAAACATCAAGCAGCTACTGCCAGGTGCTCTTCTGATCACAATGAATGTATAATCACTATACAACAACAATCCCCATGCAGATGGCATAGTTGTATGTGATAAATTCCTAAAAACATCCACCCCAGGACTACCAATATACACCAGAAACTATTACAAAATTAATTACATTTATTCTAACTCAGAACTATTTCTGTTTCAATAATCGTATTTATCTGCAAATCATGACTAGAATGGCACCACAATATGCAAACCTCTTCATGGCAGAACTGGAGGAGACATTTTTACATGCATATCTGACTGTCTACCCCCTAAAGGGAGAAGAGACTCAGACAATTTTACAGTTCTTTCAATGCTTACCATCCTTCAAATTCAAAATTTACTATTCCACAGAAAAAGTAAACTTTCTAGACATCATAATCTCTATCAACAATGGCTTTATAAAAGCATCTATCTACAAGAAACTGACTGACAGATGCACAACTCTAGCTTCTACCCTTCACAAAGAAAAAACATTCAAGCCACATTATACCACCACATCTGCTCTGATGTAAGAGACAGAGATAAATACCTCAAAATCCTGACTGAATCCTTCAAACAAAAAGGATACAACCCCAAAATAATCTCCAAGAAGACTGCCTTTTCTCTTAAAACACTCCTATAAGAAGCCTCCCCAGCCCCAACTGCAACCTTTCCTGCCCACTGTAAAACCACTTTCTCATATTGCATTGCCCTTCACTCTGCATTAATTAGCATGGACCCGGCAAAGCAGGAAACAGGAGGAATGGAGCCAAAAAGTGCTGCATTGTGGGGGTTAGGAGAGAGAGATAGGTGGGCAATGCTAGCTAGTTGAAGAGGAGAGAAGTGGGGCAAGGCTGGAGGGGAGAGAGAAAGGGGCAGTGCTAGCTGTGGTGTGACAAGAGATGGAGCAGTACTGGATGGGAGGGGCTAGAAAGATAGGAGCAGTACTGCATACCAAGGGGAGAGAGACAGGCAATACTGTATGGTGGCGGAGGGGAGGGGAAGTGGAGATGCTGAATGGTGGGGGAGAGAGACAGGCAATACTGCAGGGGGAGAGAGAAAGAAACATTGGGGCAATACTGTATGGGGAGAGAGAGAGATAGCACTGAATGGTACAAGGGTGGAGGGGAGATAGAGAGATGAGGCAATGCTGGATGGTGGGGCAAGGGAGAAAGACAGGAGATTCTGAATGGTAGAGGTGGGAAACAGGAATTAGATAAAATGCTGGATGACAAAGGGAGAGAGACAAGAAAGGAAAAGCTGGATAGCAGGGAAAGACAGACAGAGGAGATGTGGGATGGTGCTGGAGAAAGGGAGAGAGAAGATTCTGGATGGCAGGTGGTAGAGAGAGGGAGAGAAAATGCTAGATGACAGGGGTATAGAGAGAGAGGAAACAGTTAATGAAAGATGGGGGAATAAGAGGAAGGAGAATGAGAGTCTGGGTGAGGGAAAGAGATGTAAAGCTGTAAGTAGATGCAATACAGAGGGAGATAAGACTGGATAATATGAAATCTGAATGGATAGAGACACAAAAAAATGGAATAAAGCTGAAAGAAACAGATCAGTGTTGGAGTTGGATGTAGTAGATGAAGGAAGAAGCCAGAAGCAGAAAAAATGGCAAATAAGCAATAACCAGAGACTGGAACCAACAGAACAAAATTAAATGGCCAGACAGCAAAGGTACAAAAAAGTTTTATTTTTAATTTAGGGTAAAGTAATGTGGTAGTCATGTTAGACAACTTTAAAAGTTAATAGATATAAATAAAAGGAAAAAAGCAGAAAATAAGGTGATACCTTTTTATTGGATTAACTTATTACACTTTGACTTGCTTTGAAGGCCAAAATCTCCTTCCTTAATTGGGACAAACATACTACAACAGTAATATACTGTCCTGACCTGAAACAGGTTTTAGCCTCCAAAACCTAGTTAAAAAAGGTATCACCTTATTTTCCATTTTTGTTTTATTTGTTGTACAAAATAAGTATCTGAATATATGTAAACCGCTTTGAATGTAGTTGCAAAAACCTCAGAAAGGCAGTATATCAAGTCCCATTTCCCTTTGTTAATTTTACATTTAACAATTGGAATATGTCAGTTTTACACCTGCTATCCTTTTATTTTGCACAGTACAGATGGATATGTGTCACTATTTCTCTCATGTTGCACTTTATGCAGAGTCTGGCTTCTAGGGGGTCCAGTTAAATTTTTATCTACATATTTCTATTTTTAGTTTGGTTATTCTATACTTGATGAGGGTCTACCTGTGTTCATGTGTGAAAAAGAATGGGTTTTCTGACAGCGCTGAATGTGTAGGATTCATCTGTACTAATCCAGCTTGTTTTCCTATAGGAGTATTGATGTTCTAGTGCCCACTGCAATGTTGACAGTGCTGCCTTTTCAGAGGAAGGCTTTTGATTTGTGGCTACTGGAAGTTAATACTGCTATGGTATTGTAGAATTGCTTTATAGGTCCTGAGTGATTTTGTAGGGTTTTATATTACTGCACAATATGCATGGTACTGGATTTTGGATTTGATCATGCCTCTTTCATTTGTAGCTGAATATGTTTTACAATCAGGTACAATAGTAATATTCCTATCTCTGAAGGGCTTACAATCTGTTTTTACCTGAGGCAATGGAAGGTTAAATGACTTACCTAAGATCTCAAGGAGCAGTAGTGGGATTTGAACCCTGGCTTCCCTGGCTCTCAGACTTCTGCTGTAAATATTAGGTACAGCTAATGCATGTAAAACATTCCAAACATGTTTGCTAACTCAACAATAAAATAAATGCCAGCATATCTGAATCCTAGTGGCCATTTAGCAACCATTATATAGTTGCTATTAACTAGAAGATTTCTGTTGCAGTGTTACTGAACATATTTGTTCACATGAGCACTACTACTACTACTATTTAGCATTTCTATAGCGCTACAAGGCGTACGCAGCGCTGCACAAACATAGAAGACAGTCCCTGCTCAAAGAGCTTACAATTGCAACAGCAATATGTTGTATTATGTTGGTACACTATTTTGATTTGGTTTTTTTTTTGGGGGGGGGGGGGGGAGCACATAATTCCTGGAGTGCATTCAATGTGCATATTACCATCAGTAACAGAAGTACCGATGAGACAGCTGATACAGGTGCAACAGAGTCACAAAGTGAAGGACTCCTTCCTTACTGTGTCCAAAAGTGTCCCACCATTCTTTTACTGCTGACATAGGCGTTGCTGCCAACTCCAAAGGTTTTAACTTGCTCTGTTCCATTGCACTCCACCACATACCTCACCCTAGCTCCACCCCACAGCCTCACCTTAACCCCACCCACTTTAGCCTCCCTAAATAGCTGAGTCACCAACCACCCATGGAGAGATCAGGGAGCAGATAGTTTGAAAATGAGGAGATGAGTCTGAGAGAGTGATGCTGGGAGTGTTGGGACACAGAGTAGATGTGTGGTTCAATTGTAGTGGACTTGAACTGAATAATTTCTATCGTGATTATTTCAATCAGTTTTTCTGTACAAGTTTAGCTTCATTTGTCTTTATTTGAAATTTCATAAATAAAAAATGTTCTAAAAACTGAATAATCAATGGGGTGGAGCTAGGACGGGGCCCCCACCAAATTGGTCTGCACAGGGCCCTGCACTTGCTAAGACCAGCCCTGCTAGCACACCTTTGCTTAAGAGTGTCATAAATAATGGGCCATGAGGTAACTGGCGGAAGATGACAATAAAGATAGAAACTAGTCTAATGAAAGAGGATGAGCCATCTTTTGTTCCAAAAGAAGCCACGCAGGAGCAGGCACACTAGAACCGTTAAGCCATGCTACTACTCCTTTTAGTAAAAATGCCTGTTGATATATAAAGAAGTCTGGCAATTTCAGACCTCCTAAATGGCGTGGCATAGGTAATTTAGATAATGAAATTCTAGCAGGCTTATTTTTCCTTACAAAATAATACTATCTAAAACCTTTAAAAAAAGGCCTTAGGAAATTGAAACGGAAGCATACTCATTATATACAGAATTTAAAAAAAATGTCCAGGTTTGATAAACGTGCTACAGTAAGTTGCCGGGGACTTTACACAAGAGCATGACGGGAGTTGCGTTTTTCTGTGTCTTGACGCAAAGGAATTTGGTAACTGTTATTTATTAGATCAAACTCCGAGTCAAGCGCTAGCAAAAGAAGCAAAACGTCCCCTTATATTTTCTTTTTAATTATTAATAGACAGCTGAGCCGACGGTCAACTCTGAAATCAAGCGAGTTGCTCCATTAAACTTCCTACATAACAGTTGCCCCATCACCATGGCTTCATCTAAACGTCACTTCCACCACGTACGTACGTACCAAGAGGGGCTTGAAAATGATAGAGAGCAAGACCCTGCCTTCTCCGAAGTCGTCCAATCCGAACCCCAAAAGGGCTGAGGAGGGCGGGCGCCGAGAACCGGAAGTAAGAGAGATGGCATTGGCGGGTCCACACAGCCCCGGCGCTCTGTTCCGGTTTCAGCCCCGGCGTTCCCTTCTTCACCGCCGGTCTCGGCTCTAGCCTTCATGGTGCAATCCATGCCTCTGCAGATGTCCCAGATCCAGGGCTCACAGGCCATGGTGTCACAACAGCAGCACTTTGACCCGGTACAGAAATACAGAATGTTAATCTCTCAGTTAAAAGAGAGTCTGCAGGTGAGATCATCGCCTCCTACTCCTGTCATAATTAGCTTCCTACCCTCAGTTCGGGAATTATCTAGTCTCTGGCATATTGGTTCCTAGTGGGGTGTGCTTATCAGTATAAAAAGTACTTTCTACATCTGATGAAGGCCACGTATGAGACGAGTGAGTGGCCGGAATCTGCGTCCAAAAGCGGTGTATCCCCCTTTTGCCATCTATTGAAGGTTGCAGAGGAGAATAATGCAGAGCATGAGCATTGATAATGGACAGTGAGTATAAAAAGTAATCAAAGAAAACTCGAGGAGCAGTCAGCTGTTTGGCAGTTAGGTTTTAATACTAAATAATAATAATAAAATAAAAAATGCAAAACTTTGTGTAGTGATTCAGGGGTGTAGTAGACAGTTGGGTGAGACATCCAAAGAACAGAAAATATTGGTCAAGCCCCCAATATCTACATTTATTACTTTTTTTCAGCATTTTTGACTAAATAATATCAGCAATTTAATGTGTAGATCTAGGATTGTCCTTAAACTCATGTTATCTTGTGCTAAAGACTGTGCACGTAACCTTGGGGGGGGGGACCTAACACACTAAAGAGTATCTTGTGCCTTCACCACGTGAATGTGCTTAACCTGTTAGTTCTGTACAGACTTTTTTTTTAATTACTACTAAATGTCACTAATTAATCATCATTGCTGAATTTCATCCCATGCAAATCACTTGTCTTTGATCCTAACAGGTAAGACACAAGATGATTTATGTATGATAATTAGAAGGTAGCAAAGACACAAGATGATTTATGTATGATAATTAGAAGGTAGCAAAACAGTATGACAAGGTGGTGGTCACGTTAGACTGCATGAGGAGTGACATAATAGTAGAAAAAGGGAAGCCAAGGGGGAGTGGTAGGGCTGAGAAGGTTCTTTTGCTGTTTGATGTTGACTGTTTAAACTTAACTGGATGGACTTTCAGACATGGTATTTGGCAATTGCGGCCAATAAAAAAAATTTACACAGAAAAAGAGACATGGTTATGCCTTTCTGCAGTTTGTTGGTGAGACTTCACTTGGAGTACTGTGACCTTTTCTGCAGGGCATCTCACAGTGAATGCTTTCCAAATTAGGGCTACTAAATTGGTGCATGAGTTGCATTAGAGCCTCTGAGACGGGGTTTTTATTATTGTAGATCATTATTGTAAATCACATGGCGCATGACTTTCAAACAGAAGTAATTAATAAGTTAGGATGCGCTAAGCCCAGCTTAGTAAAAGAGCCCCTAACATGGGTCTTTCTCATGTACTAAGTCCATTTCCATCGCAGCCATAAAAGAGGTACTTTTCTATTTCTTACATTTCTGGCTGTGCGCTAATGTTAGCATTAGAAATGTGTGGCCATTTAAAAGAAGTTAATGCAGGAACACTTACCGCTTCATATTTAGGAGGTGCTAAGGGCTCCTGCGTTATGGACACGCTAACCTGTTAGCGTACTGGTGATGTTAGTGCGCTAGCTGAATAGCGCTTCCATGTACATTCTTCACCCTTGACATGCTTCCTCAAAAAAACAAACTTTGTGCACAGATGGCAAAAATAATACAGAACTCAGCGCATCCTGCATTAGGCCATTTTTCCTATGTTAAGTGTGCACAAGCACTTAACAGAGTTTAGTAAAAGGGTCCCTTAATTCTTAGATGTGAGGTGGGAAGGTATTTAATCATATCCGAGGACACTCTGACTCGCTAAAGAGTCCTTAGTAATATGAGAGGTCAATAAAACAAAATGTATCTTATGACATTGAAAACTGCAAGAACACATGCACAAATAGAAAACAATGTCCCAATCCAACAAAAAGAAAACTGGTTAAGCCATTCTTTTCTTTTGAGACCGGAGTATAAATAATTGGTGGTCTAATGAGCCTTCAGAGGCAGTTTGTTCCAGACATGATTTCCTGGTACATGCAAGCTGAATTTTTGAAAGCAGGGTCCTTAAGAGCAGTGAATGAAATAAGCATGCAGGAACGTAAAATGCAAAATGGAATTGATAGACGTGCAAATACCTGCAAAGTATCAATAGTACACAAGATTTAAATGTATTTAATAGTAATATAGTAGAGGTAAAAAGACCAACCGGCCCAACCAGTTTGCCTAGTTATTCTGTACAGACTTAGAACGCATCCTTAGCAGACGTATCCTTCGATCTGCCAGATTTCTTATATAAGCAGACCTATTTAGTTTCTTTGTATTTCACAGCACTTAATTCTCTGCAGCACCCACCCTTCCCATGCCTCAGCTCAAAGCTCTAAATAATCTAAATATTAGCCAGCAACACTATTGTGGCTGTGGGCCAAGCATGTGTCTTTATCTGGTAGGCTACACATGGACCTGGTTGCGTGAGTGCTTGTGCTTTCACTAGACTTTCTAGTTATTATAGGACTTGCAGTCTGTTGGAGAGACCAACTGCACTTCAGAACCTCATCTTTTTACATAAAGAACTATGCCTTTCCTCCTCCTGCCATTTGTTTACTCAGAATGGCCTATTTATGGGACTTATTAAAGTCCATCCTATTCAAAAAGGTCTACTCTCCAGATGCAACTTAATCTGATCAATTTCTTTGGTTTCAAAAATTCCAGTGACACTTAAACCTATTTTCTTTACTATTCTGTTGTTCAATATAATGTCAATCTTTAATTTACTGTTTGTACTGTTTAAATTTACTATTAGTACTGTAGTCCTGATATGCTTTTGTAAGCCATATTGAGCCTACAACCAGTGGGAAAATGTGGGATATAAATGCTTTAAATAATAAAAAAAATAAATATGTCTATTAACACTAATATCCAGTTCTGTCTCTGTTGGGATTTGCAGATCTCAATTTTTGTTGCATGGGCCTACCAGCTGTTTTTCCTTTGTCTACTCTCTGGGTACTTGCATTCCTTCTCCATCCTATTGGTCAAGGTTATTTTTATGAGATTCTCAATTCTTTCTTTTTTTTTTTTTTTTTTATAAATCTTAATTTCCAAAGAAAAGGTGGAGATTCCTAGGTCTGTATGTCCCCTTAATAACTTTTTTGTGTTTATCCTAGCCACATCAGATTTCCTGACTTCTCAAGATGAAGGGGATGTGAGAACTCTTTAATCCAAGTATTACATGAATACACATACACACACACTTGCCATTCTCTAAACCAGTAACTTTTTGGTTTTGCATTTAATGCATATCAAACTTTCAAAACATGTCAGGAGGTTCAAGATGATCTGGCAGGTATTTTGAGAGAATCCACATATCACTTAAACTTGTGCCACACATGTTAATCTGCATAGTATACTGAGCTGCTGACTCAAGTAAGCCAGGAACATCCAACACAGTGGTATATATGTGGAGGAGTGGCCTAGTGGTTAGAGCACTGGTCTTGCAATCCAGAGGTGGCCGGTTCAAATCCCACTGCTGCTCCTTGTGATCTTGGGCAAGTCACTTAACCCTCCATTGCCTCAGGTACAAACTTAGATTGTGAGCCCTCCAGGGACTGAGAAATACCCAGTGTACCTGAATGTAACTCACCTTGAGCTACTACTGGAAAAGGTGTGAGCAAAATCTAAATACATAAATAAGTAAATGTATAGCTGTAAGAGTGTATCAGCATTCATGCAGAACGTAGCATCACATTTATTTTACAAAAGTTCATTGTTGAGGCTGGAGAAGCCCTAGAACATGTGAAGTAAGACCCTTGAGTTCAATGAGATTCACAGCAGACATAGTTTTATGAAAAATGGATTTCACTAGTTTGGATTTGAAGAACTAGTAAAGGAAAGTGAAATCTCAGGGGTTTTTTTTGCTTCTATACTAATGTTAATGTATACTGCTCAAGAAGAGAAAATAGCTCTCTTAGAATCTGTTGTAGGAAATTTTGAAAATGTGAACAGATTTGTCATTTTGATTCATTCTAAAATGGAAAATATGGACAATGTGATTAGGCACACTTATTTGAAAATTTCTGCGAAAGATGTTTAAAATGTTTCTGGAAGTGGTATTAAGTTTAACAGATGGAACTTTACAGCTATTATTCTGTCTTATCTGCCCGGAAATCCTTGGAATCCTTTCGAGCAGTGAGGATCCTGTCTGCAACATGACAGTTTTAGCCTATCTGAATCATCGGGGCTGGTGGGAGGACAAAGTTTTCAGGTGGTGGCCAAGATGACAAGCCTGATATCCTGGGCAGATTCATCTGTCAGGTCTTTGCTACTCCAGCTATATACTCCATTGAAATGTTCAGGCAGAATTCCTCAGCAGGAGCCTATTGGATCCTGAAGAATGGAGCCTAGGGCAGTATGCCTTCAACAACATAGTAATAAATTACTGGGGTTTGCCAGTGATGGACTTGATGGCATCAGTGAGCAATGCAAAAAGTACATCTCTTCTGCAACTGAAGAATGTAAGAAAAGTTAGAAGGGATTGATGCTCTGGTGCATACCTGGCCTCTCAGCAGACTGCTCTGTCTTCCCACCATGGTCTTTGCTAGATCAAGCAATTTTAGAGAATTGAGGGTTATGGGACTTTGGTGGTACTAGTGGCACCATTTGCCAAGGAGGCCTTGGTACAGAGATCTGGTTCACCTAGCAGTCAGAGTACCAATGGCACACTCAGTGAAGGAGGACCTATTGGTATAAGGACCAGTGCTGATGCTGGATCCGTCTCCATTCTGAGTTTTGAGAGGACATTTGCAAAAGAGGATACTCAAAAAGTAATTTCCACTATATTAAATTCCCGTAGGAGGTCCATCTCTGGCCTACGATAGTGTGTGGTATATTTTTGAAAATTGGATTTGGGATCAGAAGGTGACCTATATTGCCCACATCAAGAGAATCATTTTAGACTTTTGCAGGATGGTCTCAATAAAAAAGTGCTCTTAACTTCTCTCAGGGTTTGGGGTAGCAGCTTTGGCATGCTTTCGAGGACTTGGTACAGGGTACATTGTTAGCCTTGCACCCAGATATGCTTCAGTTTTTGACACGAGTCAAGCTTATTGTTCATCCTCCTTGCCGCTCTCTAGTTCCGTCCTTGGATTTGAATTTGATTTTGTTGGTCTTGGTGCATCCCCCTTTTGAGCCCTTAAGACAGTGTATGGTGAAGATGTCGCTTTGCCGTGTCTCTGGTTGCTATTGCTTCAACTAGAAGGATCTCACAGGTACAGGTCTTGTCTTGCAGGGAGCCCTTTGTATTTTGTTTTAAGAGAAGGTAGTAGTGCATGGAATGCTGCTACTATTTGGGTTTCTGAAAGGTACTTGTGACCTGGATTGGCCACTGTTGGAAACGGGATGCTGAGCTAGATGGTAAAAAGAATCCGCAATGCAACGGAGAACTCGAACGCCCCACGGGAATACACAAGTGCAGATAAAAGTGGGATGTTTGACCACGGAAAATAAATCCTGGAAACAATAATCTTGAAAAAGCGTTTCCAGGATTTGTTTTTCCGTGGTCAAACATCCCACTTTTATCTGCACTGCTGAGCTAGATGGACCATTGGTCTTATCCAATATGGCTGTTCTTCTGTTCCTTTCTTCTAAGGTGGTGTCGGCCTTTCACATCAGAGTATTGCCTTCCCGGTTCTGGGAGAAGCAAAAGGGATAGTAACAGCAACTGTTGGCATCAGTTGAACGTCAGAAAGATGTTACAAGAGTACCTCTGTAGGACAGAGGACTTTGACTCTCAGGTTTTGTTCATTCTGTTCAGAGGACAGAAGCACAGAAAGGCAGCTTCTAAAGCCACTATAGTGGATTAAGAAAGCAATCACTTCATCGTACAGTCTCAAGGGACGCCCAGTGCCATTGGCAAACAGCCTCTTTGGTAGAGACCATGCTTATTTACCTGCTGGTAATTTGTAAAGTGGCTGTATGGTTGCCCTTGCATTCTTTAGTAGAATGCTACCACACAGACTTGCAGACAGAGCAGGATGTGGCCTTTGGAGTGCAGGCCCTGTCAGTGGGCCGGTCTGGAGGGATGCTAAGGAAGGCAAGATAGACTTTACGTGCTAATTTTCTTTCCTTTGGTTCCTCCAGATTTGGTCCAGGATCCACCATTATTCAGCTGTTCTTTTTTGGTGAAGACTTGTTCAGGTTGCTAGCAGAGGCAGTGGTGCATGAAGGAATCCTTTTGCAAATGGTTTTCAGCTGTTCTATAATTGGTTGGTCTTGGTTTGTTGCTCTTTATCAAGAATGAAACTTTTTTATTTTTAAGTTGCATAATGCAAGGGAAAGAAGGTTGAGGGTCTTCAACTGGCTTTGTTAAGAACTACTGATTAGACAGACTGCATAGCACAGTCATAGAGTGGTCCTGAAGTCGGAACTTCTCAGTCTCCCTCTGCTGGTAGGAATGCATAACCCAAGCATTTGGACCAATCCGGAGGGACTAAAGGAAAGAAAATTAGCTTTCCTTATATTACATCCTATATAAATGCTAGTATCCTCTTTCGGCTACATGTACACTTGGATTGATATACCTGGTTTATATGACAGTTCAGTAACTTCATGCACAATGATTAAGAGAGTGGCACTTCACAGACTTGAGTGAAGTTTATTTTGTTTATTTTCATATTAGGATCCACAAGTACTACACACACAATTGTTGCTGTCTAATGACTTTTCCCAAACCAAATGATCAGGGCATGTCAGAGTAGAAGGTGACTTTGCCTGCTTTCAAAATGAAACAAAGCTCATGCAATTGCTGTGTTTTTGGTGTTCACCACCACTCGTTTGAGACTTTTTCTGGGAAAGAGAGGATTCTTGTAGGGTAGGTTTTTTTTTTTTTTTTTCCAGTTGCCTTTGCACTTTCACTTGTTAATGTAGCCTGTATTAGTACTGGCTTGAACTTTTGTTGTGGGGTTTTTTTTTCAGTAGCTATTATCATTGTTTCTCAGGAGTGACAGCATTTCTATCTGTTACCTGTCACGTTCTTCATCTAGACCCTGTCAATGACATAAATATTTAATCTACTATTCTTTTCTTTCTACAGATGGGCACATGTAAGCTCTATTCCAGATATGGTCCAGCAGACCTAAAACCCCTTTCTTTATTTTATTTTGTTGCATTTGTATCCCACATTATCCCACCTATTTGCAGGTTCAGTGTGGCTTACATTGTACCGTAATGGCGATCGCCAATTCCGGATCAAGAAATACATAGTGATATTAAAGTTCATACATAATAAAGTAAGTTAAGCAGTCAAGTGTACAAGTTTTTTCCCGTGAAAGAAATCAAGTGGTATTGTGTTAAAGTTCAGTAGTTGACAGTGCAGGTGAAGTAAGGTTAACATGTTCTGAGTATGTCTTGCTTGGCAATATAGCATACCTATGTATGGCAAGGAGGAAAAGGGCTAAAGCTCCACAAAATGTTTCTGGTCTTTGCTTAGTGTCTATGTCCCTTCTTTAAAGCTTTGAACTCCCCAAATAGAAAAGAAATCCTAGAACAAAGTCTGATATAAGGCTTAAAAGAGGTAGGCTCAGCACCACCATTGTGATATAAAACAGTGACAGTCTTATAGAAGGCAAGGGGTATGCAAGATGATCCTTAATTGTACAAAAATAGAGATAATTAATTAGTGGTTGGATATGTTTGACAGGCTGCTAGTATAGTAATAACACAAATGGAACTATTAAGATGTCATCTGTGTGCTTTGATCATATTGTAAGCTCAGTGTAACAGGGGTTGCTTCTTTTTGTGCATCTGTACAGCATTGTGTATGTCTATATAGTGTTAACCTTTGTCAGGCTACACACTGCTGATGATGAGATCATTGCACCGGGAAGCTGGAAGGCTGTATGTTTGGTAATGGCAACACTGCTAGTGATGGATTGTTATTTATTGAACGCATTTGATATACCGCTCATAGGCATAGAGCGGTTCAAACACAAATATCTGTACAGGTACTTTCTGTCCTAAATGTTCTCACAATCTAAGTATTTGAACCTGGGACAGTGGAGGGTTAAGTGACTTGCCCAGGGTCACGAGGAGCTTCAGTGGACATCAAATCCAGTTCCCCAGGATCTCGGCCCACCGCACGCTATTAGGCTACTGCTCCACTACAGGGGCAATGGAGGATTAAGTGATTTGCCCAGGGTCACAAGGAGCTGCAGTGGGAATCGCACCTAGTACTCCTGGGTGTCAGCCCTCTGCACCTAACCACTAAGTCGCTCATGGATGGGTAGAAGTGCTGGGGGTGAACTAAATAGTTGATTTTATATACTGAGCTAGCCAGTAAGGTGAAGTACAGTAGAGCAAGAGTCTGTTCTAGATAAGGAGCTGTAATCTACAAGCAGTCATGCTCTTAGAGGTTCATCCTTCAAAGACAATGTGAACAGGAATAACTGGGCAGACTGGATGGACTAGTTGGTCATCTTCTGCTCTCATTTGTTACATTGGTCCAGCTGTTCAGTGATAATGGATAGGGAGTGTTGGGACCCACTGGTGCATAATCTGCCAGTAACAGCACTATGGTTTCGTTTAGGATGAGGGGAAAAATGCAAGATCTCCTTTACTGCTTCATAGCTCTGGGTTGAGGGAGAATGGGTATTTTTTCTGTGTCTGTCTCTTTCTAGGAAAAGCGCAGATGGTCTGGTGCAGCGCTTTGATAAAAGCCTGGAGGAGTTTTATGCACTCTGCAATCAGCTGGAGCCATGCTTGGTGAGTACTTGCTGCTGTGAAACGCTGGTTTAGGCATGGTAAACGCATACAGCTCTCCTTATTTCTAAAGATCTTGATTTCCCAGTCATCTCGAGGCCCAATAGTTCTGGGTTTTGAGCTTTCAACTACTTTAATTATTTATTGATTTGAGATTTATTAATTGCCTTTATGAAGAGATTCACCCAAGGCGGTGAATCTCTTCCCAGTGTGGATGCTGGTACAATTTTCTGCCCACATATAGCAATGTGACATTCAAACTTTAGGAGTTAAACTGTGGGGACATGTACCTAAGCGGCATGTCTGGTGTTACACTGAAAGGTTGAATAGCGTCCTAGGTTGAGGAGCTTTACAACAAATACACAGGTATGAGATCTAACAATTTAAGCAGGTACTTGAGTCACGGTGACTTCTTCAAGGTCATCACAAGTGTTGGTGGCAGAATTTGAGTCCTAATCTCCTGATTCCCAGTGCGTTGTTCTATGACATCACTTATGTTTTCTTGAATGTACCTCTCGTGTGTGTTCCAGGGAATGGCTGGAATTTTGGGAGTGTATTCCTATAATATATTCATCCGTAAAGAATAGCAGCTCTGGAGAAGTTAGTCCGCAGTGCATAAACCCAAGCTGTCACAGCGCAGGAATGTTCAGGGTCCTTGCTTATGACTGCTGTAGCAGCCACATCTTTCTTCTCACATTGATATACGTGTGTGTTGTGTTTTCTGCTTCTCAGAGGCTGGCCTATGAATGCCTGTCGCAGAGTTTCGACAGTACAAAGCATTCCCCGACTCTGGTCCCAACAGCTACCAAACCAGATGCAGTGCAGGCGGAGAGCCTTCCCTACACCCAATACCTGAGCATGATCAAATCGCAGATCTCCTGTGCCAAGGACATCCACAATGCCCTGCTGGAATGCTCTAAAAAGATCACAGGCAAGGCTCCCCCAAACCAGGGAGGTCTGTGACAGACCAGAAGCAGTATAAACAAACTCCTTGGACACTGTGACTGATCAGAAGCAGGATGGGAATGGCACTATGTCTAGCCAAAAGCTGCTCAGGCAGACTTCTCCTGCCTACGCATAAGGATGACAGGGACTAGTCAGAAGCAATTGCAGAGAGGCTTCATCCAGATTGGAGAGGATGGCACCTATGGTTTCTTGCTTTTTCTACAGTTGGAACAGAATCCAGGATTTCTACAGTTGGAACAGAATCCAGGAGAAAACTACTACCCTGTGATCAGATTGAACAATAGATTCTGAGCGGACTGACCACCTCTAACACCTTGAAATGACATTGGAGTAGAGAGTTCTCCATGCAGTTAATTGGGGTGAGGGAGGGAGGCAAGCTCTTGAGTTTTTTGTTTCTGGCAGCTATGTGTATTTAATAATCTGTGTGCACATTTATTAATAAAACTGCTGGCATTCCTGGCTCAGCAAGACTCCAGTTTGTAGGGATCATGTCATGGTATTCGGAGTTATGGAAGCTGCCTTGGGCGAGTTATGCATAGAAAGTGTTTAGTTAATACAATCCTTTTTCATAAGAGTGGTAGACTGACGGGGACCCTAGCAGGTCATCTGAGTCACTCTTTCCTCCAGGCAGAATCCACTGTAGCTGAACTATCTCAGATAGATATGGGTCTAACTCACAATGCTTGCAGCCTTAACAGTTTTGCTGCCTGCAGGCTGGCTGTGCTACAAACTCACTGGTGCTGAACCTTTGCAGTTTGTTGGTCTGGTGATAGCAGTGAAAGCTATCTTGTTTTATTCATTAATCTTGGAGAGTAGGAAAAAGTTTGAGACACAGGGGAATTAGTCACTTAATCCAGGCCAGTGATCACAGAAGAATTTGTGTACATGAATTCCACCTTTTGATGCATTGCATCTTGAAGTTACACTCTGAGCAAAAGCAGGAAAGAAAACTCCATGTCTCTGCTATGCTTTTACTTCTGTGATGGCTGCATGCGGTGTTCGTGTAGAGTGCCTGTAGCTGTTTTCCTCTTTGTACAGTGCTTCTCCATCCCTTGGCACTGGAACTTCTGAATATGACGTATGTTTGCCTTGCAGAGATTTTCTGGAATGTGGTGGGGGTTGGCAGACTGTGTAGGAACAGGCTGTACTTTCTACTATTCCCCCCCCCCCCCCCCCACACACACACACACACGCTTCCTCCAGCTCCTTTGAGAGAGGTTTTGTTCTAGCTGGAACCTGGCCCTCTGTCCAGCTGTGGTTATTAACATGAGGAATGTGCTGCTTTTCTTAGCCTTTTAAAAGGAAAAGCAGATGTTTCTGGAAGACTTCCTGTTCTTCTGCCTTCAAGGGAAGCCATACGTCGACAGGCACATCTTCACCAGAGGAATAGAATTTCTTTTCTGACGCAAGTTGCTTTTTCCATGCTGTACTTGGTGGGAGTTTCCTTTCCAGCAGCAGCAGCTTCCAGGGAATTCCTCCTCATTTTAACAAAGAGCCTTCTTAGGTGGTTTTTTTTTTATGGTTATCTTGCATAAGTCATGCATGTGACAGATTTTGGCAGTGCACATTCCCAAAGATCCAGGTGCCATGTAACACGTGAGGCAGCCTGTTACATGCATGAGGTGGAAAAAGCTTCTGTGCTTGCTTTTTTTTTTTTTTTTTTTTTTTTGCCAAAGGATGGGATTTAGTTTCCTGGCACAAGAACTATATGTGTGGAGTCTGGGCCGGTGATAGGGGAAATTTTACTCTTGTGTGTTTACATACCCTCTTCTCCCCCCTCCCTCCCCCTTTTGTTTCAACCCTTGCCTTCCTCTTGCTGCTTTAGTCTGGCACGATATGTTCTGTCCTATGTGGAAGTGTGTCCTTGGGTTTTCCCTTTGCTCTCTCTCTTTTTTTTTTTTCTTTTTTTTTTTTGCTATCTACATTTCTGTATAGTGCAAAATCAACAGAACTGAGCATTAAAGCAAGAAAGCATGAAATCAATGAGAAATGTTTAGTACACAAGCAAGCAAAGTGAAGAGTGCTGCTGAGAAGCCAAATAAATGCCCAGCAGCCGAACAAAGAGGGGCAGGTCTGGGGATTAGGGGGCTAGGTGAGGAAAGGCCATGACTAAAGGGTGGTAAGAGATTATAGGCTATAGGTAAGATGGTGGTGTGAGATGAGAATGCAGAGCTCAGTTGGGAGCTTTTAATGAGGCAACACATGGAGATAGCATTAAGGTTATAGTGTCTATGAATCGAACCAAAAAAGCGGAGAAAACCAACCACAATGTTTGGGGTGACCAAAGTTTATTCCGCCAATCAAATATGCTGATAGAATGACCCAACACAGGCTGTGTTTCGACAAACACAGTCTTCGTGGTTGGTGGCGCAGAGCACTTTACCCTGCTGCGTCCCAATAGAAATATTATGATGATCTGAACATGAAAATTCATATCTTGCTGCTTTGAAAGAATCCCCTGATGAAGACTGTGTTTGTCGGTATGATTTGTGTGACTGTGTGGACTTCATCAGTACCTTTTAGTGTTTTGTATAGTTTCGATGAGCCATGTGGGCAGAAAGATTTGAAAAGTGTGGCAAAGGACAATGGTATGATGAGTGACAGGTTATAGAAGGAGAAAGTGAGTTGAATAAAGACCACATCAGAAATAGCCAGGAGATGGTCTCCATTTATCCCAACTTCCAGCTACACACCAAGAGAAAAAGCCAGTGGTGACAGAGAGTGGGTGTAAAGGTTTAGGGCAGAGGGAGGATGGTGTGGTCTAGTCTAGTGTCAACAGCAGAGCAGAAAGCTTAAAATAGATGTATGGGAAGGGTCAGAACTGTTAATAAGGAAGTGATGAGCAGAACAAATGTCTGCTGAGGTGGTGGAAAGACGAATGAGTCTGAGTCTGATTTTATGGTAGAGGGGAAAGAGCAGGAAGATAAGAGTTCAGAACGTGCTTGGTGACTTACAACAAGAAAAATAATTTTTCCATGGGTGGAACAGGTTGAAAAATCTGGTTATAAGCCCAGGTCTCAGTGTGGTGGGAACAGAGGGGTAGGAGACTGTAGCCAATAGTTAAAGCCTTTTCTATCTCCATCTGCCCCTATCTGAAGGCCAAACCACATCTTAACCCAATTTTATCTTAGAATCAACAGAACTGTAAGGTATCGCTAGAAACGTGTGAGGGATCAATGGTTGGGGGTGGGGGGTGGGTGGAGAGTCTCTTGAGTTTTCATTTTTCAGCAATATAATCGTGGGCATGGTTTTAGTCTGTTAGCTGTTTGACATTTCAGATCTACCTACCATATTTTTATGCTTATAATGCACACATTTATATGCGATTTTTATAACCCCTCCGCGTGCGTGCGCACTATACCAAATTTTTTTTACACAGCTGGACAAATCTGGTATCTTCTCCCTTTCCTTTCCTCTCCCCCCCCCCCCCCCCACCCAGTCCTCCCATGACCACACCTCTTTTTGGGTTGCATATTATGGGATTTGGGCATGCAGCCTTAGAGAATAGTGTGTGGCAAGATGTGCACACAAATGCAAATTGGTGACAGTTAACATCAGTAATTGGTGGTGCCCAATTATTATTGTTAATTTAGTTACGCTTGCATTTCAGGATTGCGCCCAAATTTGAGCATCCTTTATAGGATCCGGGGGTATATGTGTATCAGGCACATAAGTCATTTCCTTACTCAAGTTGGCTTACGGTCTAAGTTATACTAGAAACAATGGAGGGTGAAGTGACTTGCCAAAGATCACAAAAAGTGCTGGTGGGAGAAACGTGTCTGTTTCTCAAACTGCTGATCTAATCGCTAGGCTACTCCTCCACACATTGACAGAAATAACTGCTGTCTTCTGCTGTTTTATTTTGCAACAGCTTCTGGATTTTGTCTGTAAACAAATGTGACTGCCCACATGATGGGCAAACTTACTGGTACAAATCAAACACAAGGGCACTGCTGACCTGATCCCTACTTTTCTAGGAAGGTGCATGCAAGTATGTTGTGAACACAGTGTTCTAAATTCCCCTTCATGCATGTACAGACACAAAGGTATCCAGAAACTGTACCCCAAGACACAATAATAGGGGTTCCCCCCCAGAGTACTCCCAGAATAATATTTCTGACCAAGTTAGTTTTGGGCATGCCATGACACGTATGAGCCTTGTACTTATGCCAGCGTCTTTTGGAGATTATCTCACTCTCTGATTTACTGCTAATGCTTGTCTTGACACTGTCAGTCAGGGTCCCAAGAGCCTCCTGGAGTTCATAAGATATATGTATAGGCAGTGAACCAAGATGCGCTTGGAAAACCTTTTTAATCGGGTTGGTGGCACCTAGGATTGTGAGATCCGCATTCTGCCCTTTAAATCCATGCCAGTGGCAGACACTGTCTGAATTGTGTATGCTAGCTAGTGCTTCCTGCACCTTTGCAGCAGACAGTGACTGTTTTGTGGGGCTTTTGAAACTGTTAGTTGCTAATTTAAAAAGCTTGCATTGGGAGCTGTATGCCACCAGCATTGTGAGATCATCCTTGGTGCATTGTTACTCTAAGGACCGATGGCTTGTGTACAAAATGTTCAACCCATGTGTAAAAGGTTTCCACCAACCAAACTTGGGTGAGGAGGAAGCTAATGCTATCGGTTAAAAGTGGCAACAATAAACAAGACAAATTAATGAAATATATTTTTGTTAGTAGTAATAATGCATTAATATTGGATACTTTTAAATGGTTCCTTGCACATACCAAAATAAAACACGTGCGCTATGCCTGTGTGACCACCTCCCGTATATATATCTCGCCTCACACGCGCACAATACAATTCTGTTGGAAAGCATAAGGTAAGGGTAATATGTATGATGTGCAGGTACATTCCTAGGTAGACTCAAGTTTTTGTACCTGGGGCAGTGGAGGATTAAGTGATTTGCCCAGGACCACAAAGAGCTGCAGTGGGAATCAAACACAGTTTGCCCAGTTCTGTCCATTGCACTATTCCTTAGCGTCCCTCCGGACCGGACCAGGATTGGACTGATGGGTTGTGCTCGCCTACCAGCAGGTGGAGACTGAGAAAAAACTCTGCCTCTAGAGAGCCAATAGGAGCCCTGGCCATGTGCCCTTAGCCTCAGTATTTTCTCAGTCTCCCAGCAGGTAGGAAGTGAGCCCATTAGTCTCTCTCCTTTTCTCTTTAGATATTACAGATATTTGTGATAATTCTTCTGTGCCTGGAATCTTATTTAGAGGCTTGACAGGGTTTCCTTTCTCTTCTTTCTTTGACAGCCTCGGGGGTGTTAAACTCTGGTGTCTCGAGTCCACCCCCCTTCCTCCCCATCTCCCTGGCTTAGCAGGGAAGGGCCGTCCCTTTCTCTGGAAAGGTGTACCGTCTTTGGGAGAGGCAGCCACTTTTAACAGGTAGCTGCTTTAAAAGAATTAAATCAAATAAAAGGAAATTCAAAGAAGCAGCCTTTCTTTCCCCAGACTTCTAACGAGCAGGCAGCTCCAGTGTTTTATTATGATTGAGGGGTTATAAAAAAAAAAAAAAAAAAAACAGAAGAAAATAATTCAGTATCTGTGACTTTAAACAGCGATTTTTCTCGTCAGATTTAATTTCCTCCATTTTCTTGCGTTTTGGCGGCGGCAGTTTAAAAAAAAAAAAAGAAAGGTGCGAACCGCGTAAGCGCAGCCACCTGTTTTTTCCGATATGGCTTAAAAGTTCAAACAGCTGCTGTCGGTCAGCGTCGCGCAGTTCACGCAGCCGGAACGTGTAAATTTTGCTCTCCCTTCAAGGTTTCTTCGGGTCCGGTGCTGCCTTCAGTTTTTTCGGGGCCTTTTTCGCCGGCTGTTGTTTCTTCACCGTTCCACTGGGCTCCGCTTGTTCGGAGGTGTCGGGCGCGCTGTCGACGATCGCCACAGGGCCAGTGGAGCGAACAGCGGCCATTTTGTTTCTCCCTCCATCTTATCAGTCGGGGATCTCTCTGCTGAAGGTAAGGCTGCAGTTCATAGAGCAGTTCGGCTCCAAGATGTGTACACTTTTGTATGTGCTGAACGGCGTATTCTAAAATGCTCTTCACATCAGCAGGCAATATTTGGTTGAAAGGGGGCTCCTTTCATATATGGATATATAACAAGCTTTTCTTCTTTTAAATTTCTATGTATCACGGGGCTGTTAACACTAGTTTTTTCTGGTGCTCAGTCATTTTTCATTGCCTGGTGGAAAATCTACATCTTATCATAATATCATAATTCATTTCAAGCATTTTCCTCAATAGCTGTAGTATTATACAGTGTTTTAAGAACTTTAGAAACTTTCTCTATAGGCATAGAGTAAATTTCTGTCTTTCTCATTCCCTGGTGAATAGGACTACGTTGTCTAAGAGTCAATTGATTGGTACTTTGCAATTCTGACCATAATAACTTAGTTCCTTTCAAGCATTTTACTCCATGCCTATGATGTTATATAGTGTTTTAAGAACTTAACAGACACTCTCAATGGCTGTAGTGTTATACAGTGTTTTCTTTTTCCGACTTTAAGAAGCCTTCTCTAGAGGTATACAGTATATTGTTCAGATGCCATGGGGATATATCAGCTCTTTCATATTCTCTGAGGGACAGTCCTGTCTACCAAGCTCCCAGTCACTCAGCTGCCTTAGCAGGCATGCTTTATTCATGTCTTCCCTTCTTTTCCAACTGCCTTGAAGCCTCTCATATTTCATTTTAGCTTTCTTCTGGTTTTTACAGGACATATGGTCACTTAGAGAATAAAGTCATCCTTTCACTTAAAGATAGTGGACGGTCCTCAAACCATCTACTCGTGTTTGTCTCTACTCTATCAGTTCAGCATTGGCAGATTATAAACATCCTGGTTTGGTCCAGTATGCCTATACATACCATCTGCTATCTCTTCCTCTTCCTTAGAGACCTGATGTTATATCAAGCTTTCTTGAATTCAGATACAGTCTTGTCTACACCGCCTTCACCAAGTGGCTGTGGCACAACTTCACTTTTTTCGTTACAGGTAATTTCCAAGTTTGTCCTTTTTCATTTTCATTCTATGCGCCTTCACTCCAGAGTGTTCTTTCAATTGGAAGGGGATTCACTCACTTCCTGTGTATTTATACCATAGGTACATAAGTATGGTTATGCTGGGTAAGGCCTAAAGTCCATTAAGTCCAGCATTCATATCTAATGGGCATAGGTACATAAGTTTTGCCATTCTGGGGAAGCTCAAATGTCCACCTTTCTACAGCCAGAACAGCATTAAAGAGAAAAAAAAAAAAAAAAAAACCTCTCACGAGAGTATCGAACAGAAATCTCTGCTCCAAAAGCAAGGCTTTGCAGTAATTCTGCAAACTAACGCATACAATATTTGCCATGGCTGTTCACCACTAGGAACACCGGGGACCCTGGGCCTAGGTTCGGTGTTTTAACCTGAAACAAGCTCAACATTCATATCTATTGGGTGTGAGTCTGGTACTACTACTACTACTTAACATTTCTAGAGCGCTACTAGGGTTACGCAGCGCTGTACAAATTAACAAAGAAGGACGTTCCCTGCTCAAAGGAGCTTACAATCTACATCTCAGTGAGGGAGGACGCATGACCGTGGTACGTGGATTAGTGGTATGTGGATTAGGGAGATCCAAGAAATTACAGGCCGGTGAATCAGACGTTCATACTGGGACAATTTTTTTTTTTCTGTCCGGAGCGTACTACCATAGCTGGTGGACTCCTATATTCAGAACTTTCTATATTCAGAACTTACCCAACTATGGAACGCCATAGAGATAGGGTTGGAGTTTGTAGCCCTATTTAACTGGTGTCCTTGGTCACCCTTCCTCTTCTCCTCAGGATCCAGAGAATGGCTAGTTTTTTGCTTATGCATTAACCGGTCATTTTCAGCAGTACTCTCTCTTCCGTTCTTTTATAGATCTAAGAGGATGTTCATTGCGCTCTTAGGGTCATTTCATTCTTACCTAGACGACTGCCTAATTGGAGAAAGTCTTATCAGCAGAGTTCTCAGGTCACGCACCGGGTGTTGCATTTCTTACAGTCTCTAGGTTGGGTGGTGATTGTAGCCAGGCCTCTCATTTGATCTCTCATTTGATCTCTCATCAGATATCTCTGATTTTCTCTTTGTTTAGTCAGGTTGGCGCACAGTCTTTTGTCTCCTCTGCAATCATCCCAGTTTATATTTTTCTTGGTGACCTTGGGCCTTCGGCCATTTCCTCGCTCTATTCTGCAGAATGCAATTTTACTTTCTAATGCCCAAGAAGGAATTTTCCTTCATCCTATTGCGAATCTCAGGGTCATCAATCGCGCTATTTAAGTGTCATCTAGTTATCTCAAGAACCTTAGTTCTGTCATTGGGATGCTTCGTGCAGTACACTTTTTGGCAGAAGCTTTTTTGTATATATATTTTTTTTTTTTTCTGGGGGACCTCAGCAATTCGTTTTACCTTCGGGTGAATTTTGTTTTCCCTACTGACAAACAAGGCGGAGAGAGCTATGTTGGTCCTTGCCATGGCAATGGGTTATGTCATCCGCCAAGGAGGAGTTAAGAGTATACTCTTGAGTTTGTACTCATTTTTTCTTAGTTGTGTCACCCTGCATTTAGGTGAATGGACTCTCATTTTTTCAGCCTTACTTCCTCACTGCGACACTTCAGGGCTATCTCTTTTTGCCTTCAGGCTCACGAACATTTCTTGCTTCTTCCGTTCAGCAACAGTCTTGACGGAGACAGGGACAGATGCCAACGTCCAGCAGGGGTTTTTCAGCCTTCTTTATGCGTTTCTTCCATCATCTCACTAGGTGTTTACGCAGAACCAAGGCACCCTTCTACATCCGGACCCCCAGTCACTCAAACTTATGGCGTGGTTACTGGGTCTGCAACATCTTTGATATTTTCGCAGGAAGTACTTCAAGTTTTAATTGCTTCCAGACAGAAATCTACATTAAAGTCCTATGAATCAAAGTGGCGACGGTTCACTCTGTGGTACTCCTCTCGCCACTTCATTCCACAAACAGTATCCATTTTGCATGTTTTGGAATATCTTCTGCATCTTGCGAAATCTTGTCTGTCTTACTCATCCATTAGAGTTCATTTGGCAGCTCTATCAGTGATGCATGATACTGTTGACAACCGCACGCTTATGCAGCATCCACTGTCAAAGTGGTTTCTTAAAGGAGTCCTGCACCTGTACCTCCCGCTTCGTCCACCAGCTAGGTGAACTAGGTGAACAGACTCTTAAAGTTCTGTTTTCTAGTAGCCATAACTTTTTCTATAAAGTTTTCCTCTTCAAGCAGTGTTTCCCAGTAGCCATTGCAGCAAGTAGATCTATGTGTGGAATACTTCTACGGTTGGTAACTTCTTTTCGGTCTGCTGTAGTTTAAAGTTTTCACCTTTCCCAATCGGTTTTTTCTTATTGGTTTTGTCCTTCTAGCCAGTAGGCGTAAAAGTTTTTCATTGTTTCTAACCCGCTATATCGTGAAGGATCAAGGAAATGAGAATGTCTATTTCTCTTCTCGCTGAGAGGGCAGTTCCACAGCGTATTACAACATATTCCACAACTTCAGAAGCGGGCTCTATTCTTACTATGGCGATTTTTGGTGCTCTCGGTGCACATTGGTAAGTTGGCAACTTAGTCCTAGTTTCATTTTATTTTGCTCATTGGGACACACTACATGTTAGTTGTCGCCAGGTGGCCTATGCAGCATGAACATTTCTCTGCAGTTTTCATAAGGTCCCTCCCTTCAGATTACTGCTTTGGTACTTCCCATCAGTCCAATCCTGGTCCGGTCCGGAGGGACGCTAAGGAAGGAGAAATTAGATCTTACCTGCTAATTTGCTTTCCTTTAGTCCCTCCGGACCGGACCAGGCCCCTCCCATGTTCTCTCTACTCTTTAGCTTCTTTTATTAAGTAGGAAGTGTATTCAGTAGGAAGTGTATTCATTCCTTTACGATTCGTGGAACAATACTATATATATACAGAACTTTACGTGGTCTATACCACTTCTCTGGTGGTTGCTGGTGAGCTCAATTGCTGGAATCTATCTATAAAACCTTAAATACGCCATACCACTTCTCTGGTGAGAGTTGTGGCTGAGCTCAGTTGCTGGAATATCTATAAAACCTTAAATATGATTTACCACTTTTCTGGTGAGAGTTGCTGGTAAGCTCAGTTGATGGAATATATATAAAATCTTAAGTGGGCCATACCACTTCTCTGGTGAGAATTGCTGGTGAGCTATAAGACAAGTGAGCCATACCACTTCTCTGGTGAGAGTTGCGGGTGAGCTATATTATATGTGAGCCATACCACTTCTCTGGGGAGAGTTGCTGGTGAGCTATATTACATGTGAGCCATATCGCTTCTCTGGTGAGAGTTGCTGGTGAGCCATATCGCTTCTCTGGTGAGAGTTGCTGGTGAGCTGTAATACATATCGGGCCATACCACTTCTCTGGTGAGAGTTGCTGGTGAGCTCTGATACTTGGCATTGCCGAGTGCTTTGTGGCTGCTAGGATTCCATACGGCACAGAAGGTCTTTCTTTCTTTCCTGCTTTGTTATTCAAATACTGAGGCTAAGGGCACATGGCCAGGGCTCCTATTGGCTCTCTAGAGGCAGAGTTTTTTCTCAGTCTCCACCTGCTGGTAGGCGAGCACAACCCATCAGTCCAATCCTGGTCCGGTCCGGAGGGACTAAAGGAAAGCAAATTAGCAGGTAAGATCTAATTTCTCCTTAGGCTATGCCTCCACTCCTAACATGGGGCTAATTTTTATTTGGCCCTGTAAGGCAACATCACTGAGGATGTTTGTACTAGCTGACAGACAAAACCACACATGAACATTATACCCCAGCCCTTAAAACAGTTCAGTTTTTGCCTAATTAACTTTTACTATGTAACCACAGGGCTAGATCCTTTTGAAACCTGGTCTTTTCTATTGCCCACATCATCTACTGAATACACCATTCTCTCTTTATAGCTCACCTTCATGTAGAGGGCGTCAAACTGGGACTTTCAGTTGTGGCTGAAGTCAAATTGTTGGCCAAAATTTGCCGCTTAATTTCAGCTGAAGCCATAGCTCCCCCCCCCCCCCAATGGAAATCCATTCTCCTAGGCTGCCCGCCAACTCTGCCCTCTGTGGGCCTACCTTCTAAAAGCTCTGGTGGTCTAGTGGCCTCTTTGGAGCAGGAGCAGTCCAGAGTCACTCCTCTGTCCACTGCATAGTGAAAACGGCGGCCACAACTTCCCATGACAGCCTTGCGGCCACTATTTTGGAATTGTAACTGGCATGGGCAGGGACAATTCCCAATCGCTCCTGCTCATTCCATTTTAAATCTCAAAATGGCGGTCATGACCTCTTGCGGCAGTCTCGGCCACCATTTGCACTATCAACAGACGGGAGCAGGAGAGACTCTGAATCGCATCTGCTCTGAAGAGCCAACTGGATGACCAGAGCTTTTAGAAGATAGCCCCGGGGTGGGAGGAGAGTGGAGTTGGTGGGCGGCTGGAAGGACGGATTTTTTTGTCAAGGGTGGACTGATCTGGCTTGAGGGGTGGCACAGACTGGGGATGGAGTTGGGGAGTTTCAGCCAAAAATGCACTGATATTTTTAGCCGAAACCCAATCCTGGATTTCGGGCCAGTTTTGTTGCCGAATCTGAAAATGAAATTCGGTTGGTCTCCTACCTTCATGGTTTACCGGGTGGTTCATTTGAATTTGCTGTACCACCTTTCTTGTCAAGCGAGTCAAAACGGTTTACAATCTAAAAGTATCAAAGATAGCAGAAATCAGTTTGGTGTCGGGCAGCAGTGGCAGAAGTCAGCTGCATGGAATGCACCCAGACACAGGACTTCATATTTAGCAGCAGCTGTGATAGAGGCAGGCGCTAGTGGAGAGGGACAGGGGCTGCAGCCAGGACAGCAGCAAATGCAGGGAATGCGATACACACCATCTGTGCAGGGCAAGGCAGGCCCTTGGGTGTGCCCAAGGACCAATCGACGACAGATGATGGCAGCAATCAGTTGCAGCACGTATCAGCAGCCCAAGCAGCTTGTTGGGATTGTGGTGGGCCTGCTGCCTGGCCCTCGCCTTTTTGAGCAAATAAGGATCCCTGCACAGAGTAATTTGTTTTCTTTGTGCAAGTGCACTCTTGCACAGCTTAGAGGGAACATTGGTGCCAAGGGATTGTGTTGACGAGAGTACTGGATTTTGAGGAGGGTGTTGTGTTTGTGGTGTGTGTACAGATTCTGACAGAAGTGCATCTCCTACAAAAGAAAAAGTGGTGCAAATGGAGTAGTTGCTACCATCAGTGGCCTATACAACAGATAATGGTAAAACAGCAGTCTGAATATTAGGAGATCTAGTAATATGCACAATTGTAAGCTGTAACTTACCTAGCTGAGGAACATTGTTGTATACCATCCAAAATTCTTTGAAGCTAGAACTGTCATAGGGAGAGGCAAAGGCAGGTGTTCACTCTAGAGAGAGGACTGAATACTATGAGTGTTCTAGAAGATGCTTTTGTCCTCTGAGCACTGACCTGTTGGGGGACATGTACCTGAAGACATGTGTCTGGGCCTGAGGCTGGTGAGATTCTGCTGCCTGCCTCTAGGGGGCAGCAAGAGACTGGCAGATCTCCGTAGCTGATCTAGGGCAGGTCAGGCAGGGAGAGCAGCACTGTAGGATGAAGCATAGGGATGCAGCTTAACATATTGCATTGCCAGGATTAGAACAGTATAGGAGGGAGGGGTAAATGCCCAAATTAGTTATACTGACTTTAAAATCAGGAGACCATTGGGCCCAATGTACTTGTTGGGAAACAATTATATTCTGTGTGACGTACTAAGAGCCAAGGAAAAGGATTTTTTAAAGGATACCAGGACTAAAGGAAACAAGATTGGAAAGGAACAGTCAGAGGATTCTCAGTGGTAAAATAAAATTGGTGGAATAAGTTGCCACAAGTGCTGAATGAGGTCAGATCCTCATGAATTCAGAAAGGTAGTTTGATTATGCGGTTTATTGCACATTATGTTTCAAATTGGTACCAATTTTATATGACCTCACTTGTATCCTTGGACAAGTAACCCTCCTTTGTCTCGGATACAAACATAGTGCCTCTTTTATCAATTCAAAGTGAATGGGCTTTGTTGGCATTACTGCACCGGGAGCTGCTAGTGTGGCTTGATAAGAAGCCCTTAGATTGTAAGAAAAAAAGGAATATATCTAGTATACTTGAATGAACATAAGCGTTGCCATACTGGGACAGACAGAAGGTTCATCAAGCCCAGTATCCTGTTTCCAACAGTGGCCAATCCCAAAATAGTAAAACAGATTTTATACTGCTTATTGTAGAAATAAGCAGTGGATTTCCCAAGTCCATCTTAATAATGGTCTATGAACTTTTCTTTTAGGAAATTAGCCAACCCTTTTTTTAAACCCTGCTAAGCTAACTGCTTTTACCACATTCTCTGTCAACGAATTCCAGAGTTTAATTACACATTGAGTGAAGAAATATTTTCTCCGGTTTGTTTTAAATTTACTTAATATCTTCATCGCATGCCCCCTAGTCCTAGTATTTTTTGAAAGAGTAAACAAGCGATTCACATCTACCCATTCCACTCCACTCATTATTCCACTCTATCATATCTTTTATACAAGCTAAAGAGCCCCAGCCACTTTAGCCTTTCCTCATAGAGAAGTCCAGCAGGAAAAAAAGAGGTGATAGTGCCCTCTTCTGAGGCCCCATTTGGAGTATTGCGTGCAATTCTGGAGACTGCACCTACTGAAAGATAGTAAACAGGATGGAGTCGATCCAGAGGGCGGCTACCAAATTGGTAAACGGTCTCCGTCATAAAACATTTAGGGACAGGCATATGGACCTCAACATGTATACGCTGGAAGAGAGGTGGGAGAGAGGGATAGGATAGAGACATTTAAAAACCTTAGTGGCGGTAATGTACAGGAGGTGAGCCTTTTCCAAATGCAGGAAAACTCTGAAATGAGAGGACATGGGATGAAGTTAAGAGGGAATAAGCTTAGGAGGAATCTGAGAAAATACTATTTCATGAAAAGGGTGGTGGATGTGTGGAATGGCCTGGTGGAGAGGAGGACTGTGTGGGAACTTAAGAAAGCATGGAACAGGCACATGGGATCCCTTAGGAAAAGGAGGAGCTAGTGGTTACTGAGGAAGGGCAGACTGGATGGGCCCTTATCTGCTGTCATGATTCTATGTTTCGAAGTCGTCCCATTCCCTTTATCATTTACATTGCCCTTCTCTATACCTTTTTTAATTCTGCTATATTGTTTTTGAGATGCGGTGGCTCACCTTGAGCTCCTACTGAAAGGCATGAACTAAACCCTGTAAATAAAGTTGATATGTTGTATGCACTGTACAGATTGTAGGAGAGGGGAAGGCAGAGATGTATTCTAAGTGCTCCACTTACACCGACAAGATGAACTAGAAAGATTGTCTTTTGTTTTATATCTTAGGATTCAGATAGCTTTTATTGGCATGGTGATTTTACATATTTTGATAAAGTATATTTATAAGCTAAAAGTTTGAAAAATGCAGGAGGAGATAATTTACAAACTAAATTCAAATCCTACTGCTGCTCCTTGTAATCTTGGGCAAGTCACTTAACCCTCCATTGCCTCAGGTACAAGCTTAGATTGTGAGCCCTCCTGGGACAAAGAAATATCCAGAGTACCTGAATGTAACTCACCTTGAGCTACTACTGAAAAGGGTGTGAGCAAAATCTAAATAAATAAAGATTCTAGAATTAAAGAATAACACGATTCCATGCAAAATTTCAAAGTGTAGCAACATTCCATGTAGAACCCCAAAGAGTAACAAAATTCTTTGGGGTGGAGGAGTGGCCTAGTGGTTAGAGCACCAGTCTTGCAATCCAGAGGTGGCCAGTTCAAATCCCACTGCTGCTCCTTGTGATCTTGGGCAAGTCACTTAACCCTCCATTGCCTCAGGTACAGACTTAGATTGTGAGCTCTCCTGGGACAGAGAAATATCCAGAGTACCTGACTGTAACTCACCTTGAGCTACTACTGAAAAAGGTGTGAGCAAAATGGAAATAAAATAAAAACTAATACTGGAATAGAGTGCTGTAGCCTTTGTTTTAGTATCCTCTGTTTAGTGTGAATCAAGCAACTGCATTTCCAAGTTTGCATCCATTTATTTCTCTTATAAATTCCACTTATAGTTTTATCATAACAAAGAGTGTGCTCCTATCTGCATTCACTCACTCTCAAACCACATTCATACATCTCACAAAAAATTCTTTATCTCTGTTTTAAACCAAAGGAGATCCCATGATCCTAGACTAGCACTCCCTGTAAGCAAGTTAACAGCTTATAGTTGGTTCCTTACTAATATGCTAAGGTATTTAGCAACACAGTTGCTGTATCACTTTTCTTTTCAAATTTGAATTTACACTTAACACAAAAGTCACTTGTCACTTTCAGGAAGCCTCAATTCATAATTATGTTTTTCCATCCACATGCTAAGATATTAGCAACACAGTTGCATTATTACTTTTTCTTTTCAAGTTTGCAATACTCTTAAAAAGTCACTTTAAAAGTCACTTATCCTTTACAGGAAGTCTCAGTTTATAATAATGATGTCTTTTCATCTGATCTAACGATTTTTCTTCTAGCTTCACAGCTGGTATCACAGTTCTTACAATTTCAACATCATTTCCACTAGTGTCACGGTTCTTCCTTGGTTATTCTCCTATAGGCTCATTACTACACCTCCGGTAATGGTCAAATAATCAGCACCAGACGTTACCATAATGATTAAACCCAACGCTTGCACTGCGTTTCGCCACCTGGCATCAACAGAGATTAATATGTGGATGGGGTACGGTCTTTGTGTGGGCTCAACAAGGAAGTAGAGTGGGCTGGGCTGTGAGTTCTGGTCACTGATTGGTCACATATAGCTCCTCCTGCTTTTGATAAATGTGCACAAGCACCATCGTTCGAGCAGATTTCAGCGCCATTTTTCCAGGTCCCTTGGGGTCAATCCTGGGTATGCAGCCGGTAAGAAGATAAGAGGTATGGGAATATGTACTATTTAGTAGTTTAAAATATAAAAGAGTAATGCTGTATTGTAGCGGGGTGCTGTATCTGCTTTTATTCTATTTTTATTGTAGTTAAACCCCTGAAGATGCCAGGTGGCGAAACGCAGTGCAAGCGTTGGGTTTAATCATTATGGTAACGTCTGGTGCTGATTATTGGACCATTACGGAAGGTGTAATAATGAGCCTATAGGAGAATAACCAAGGAAGGACCGTGACACTAGTGGAAATGATGTTGAAATTGTAAGAACTATCACGTGATACCAGCTGTGAAGCTAGAAGAAAAATCGTTAGATCAGATGAAAAGACATCATTATTATAAACTGAGACTTCCTGTAAAAGATAAGTGACTTTTAAAGTGACTTTTTAAGAGTATTGCAAACTTGAAAAGAAAAGTAATAATGCAACTGTGTTGCTAATATCTTAGCATGTGGATGGAAAAACATAATTATGAATTGAGGCTTCCTGAAAGTGACAAGTGACTTTTGTGTTAAGTGTAAATTCAAATTTGAAAAGAAAAGTGATAAAACAACTGTGTTGCTAAATACCTTAACATATTAGTAAGGAATCAACTGGAATGCCCTCCCGCGGGAAGTGGTGGAAATGAAAACGGTAACGGAATTAAAAAATGCGTGGGATAAACATAAAGGAATCCTGTTCGGGAGGAAGGGATCCTCAGAAGCTTAGCCGAGATTGGGTGGCAGAGCCGGTGAGGGGAGGCGGGGCTGGTGGTTGGGAGGCGGAGTTAGTGCTGGGCAGACTTCTACGGTCTGTGCCCTGAAAATGGCAGAAACAAATCAAGGTCAGGTATACACATAAAGTAGTCATATGAGTTTAAATTGTTGGGCAGACTAGATGGACCATGCAGGTCTTTTTCTGCCGTGTACCACTATGTTACAACTATATTAATTTGCTTACAGGGAGTGCTAGTCTAGGATCATGGGATCTCCTTTGTTTTAAAACAGAAATACAGAGTTTTGTTGTGAGATGTATGAATGTGGTTTGAGAGTGAGTGAATGCAGATAGGAGCACACTCTTTGTTATGATAAAACTATAAGTGGAATTTATAAGAGAAATAAATTGATGCAAACTTGGAAATGCAGTTGCTTGATTTATATTATATTATTAATGGTAGTGACTGGATTGAAATACAGGAACTCGGATTAATTACTTAACTGTTTAGTGTGAGAGATCTCCCCCCCCCCCCCCCCCCCCCCCCCCGAGAGGAGGAATTCATTTGGAAAGAGGGATTTTGGATTTAGCTCTCACTTTTTTTTTTTTCTTTTCAGTGGTAGCTCCAAAATGAATTACATTCAGGTACAGCAGCTATTTTTCGTGGCAGAGGCAATAGAAGTTTAAGTGATTTACCCAAGATCACAAAGAGTGGCAGTGGGATTTGACTTTTCCTGGTTATCAGCCCATTGCTCTAATTACTAAGTTACTCCTCTGATTGGGGAAGTTTCCCGGAAGCTCTGACCCACCTTCCTCTGGGAAAGTCCAGGCTGTGTGCTGTGATAGTACAGGATCCCAAACACTAAATGTCAGCCCTGATCCTCACTCCTTTCTCTTTTTCATTTACTAGTTTGCCTGACACACTGCTTAAGAATCCAGAAGTCTTTGACGGTGACTAATAGGCCCTCCTTATTCTTAATTATAAGCCATGTAAGCCTTTAGTCTGAGAAGGGCTATCTCAGAGTCGGTTGCTACTATCTGCTGTCTTTCTCTGCACTTCCCCTGGATCCTAAGGCACTTCTCAGAACACATGGGGAATTCCCCGTTTCTCTTCCTAATATTCAGACAGCTGCTTTACTATTCTGTGTCGTACAAGCTACTGACGGTATCAATTTGTTTTGCAGGAGATGCATTTATTTCTATAAGAATCTCTCACCCTTTCACATTTCTGTTGCCATAATTGACCAATGAGATTAAAGAAGGAACAGAACGGTTTCCCCTCCTATAAAGGTGATGGGGTTCAACATTTTTCCCCTGCTCCTTTATATTTCCATAGATTAGAAACAGAGAAAAATGCCATCTACTCTCCCTTTCACTCCCTTAGAGATCCTGTGTACCTGTCCCAAGCTTTCTTAAATTTTGATATAGTTTTTGTCTGCACCACCTCTGGCAGGAGGCTGCCCCATGAATTTCACCACCCTTTCCGTGAAGAAGTGTTTCCTCAGGTTACTTCTGAGTCTATCCCCTTTGACCTTCATCCTATGCTCTCTCATTCCAGAGCTTCCTTTCATTTGAAAGAGACTCGCCTCCTGTGCATTTATGCCACATAGCTATTTAAACTTCTCTATTATATCTCCCCTCTCCCGCCTTTCTTCTAAAGTATACATATTGAGATCTTTAAATCTGTCCCTATACGCTTTATGATGAAGACCACTGACCATTTTAGTATCAGCCCTCTGGACCAACTCCATCCTGTTTATATGTTTTTATGAAGATGTGGTCTCCAGAATTGTACACTATTCTAATTGAGGTCTCACTGGAGCCTTAGGGGCATTATCACCTTTATCTTATTTTCTATTCCTCTCCCTATTTTCTCAGCATGTTCCTTATCACTGGAGCTATCCAGTATCCCCAACTTACACAGAGGGACTCCCTGACCCCTGAGTTTCTTACTGTGTTCTCTCACATCAATGGGGTCTTCCAGGGCTGACATATGTGGGACTCACCATTTCATCACACTGATGTGTCTATCACCAAGTTCTCCTCTGAAAAATGGCTCTGTGGAGTGCAGTTTTCAGTCTGGGAACTGGTGTTCTACACTTAGAGGGCCTTCACTGATAGAAGCCAGTGGTAGGCCTGAAACAACTAAAAAGAAAGCCTGGGGAAGCAAGAGGGTCTGCTGTCATGGGGTGAAGGATGAACGTGTACTTGTTTCCTGGAGCAGTAAACAGTGACTTCCCCTGTGCTTCTTAATTCTTGATGTGGCGGATAACTACTTGGTAGTAATTTATATTTAAAGAGGGAATTTTAGTGTTAAAAGTGAGTCCTGGCTTAAAAGGGGATCACAATGGAGAGAATGACCAGAAGACATGGAAGAATGCTCAGTCCCTATGACCGACCGTAGCAAGCACAAACCAAATGGATTCCCCCCCCCCCCCCCCCCCACACACACATGCTCAAATATGCACATAAACTGGACCCAGGGTCTACCTGTGTAAAAATATGTGCAGATAAACAGAGGGAAGTTCTGTAACAGGGTCTAGTGGGAGCCTGTCCTAGCAAGGAACATAGGCCCCTGCTTCCCTTGACAGATTAGTAACCTAACTGGGTATACGTGCTTAACATGTAGGCACAAGCACTTACCCTAGTCCCTAAATGCTGGAGTTACATGCGTGAATTATAGCATTCTATAATTCACACGTGTAAGTGTGAGCCCCACCCTGCACTATCCATGTTTACACCCTTCTTGGAAATGTGTTATGTAAGTTAAGCGGGTATTTGCAGAATAGTGCTTAATTGGAAATTTAGCATTTACTTACATATGTTCACATATAATGGATTTAGTCAAGGGAAAACTTGTCTCACCAATCTACTGCATTGCTTTGAAGTGGTGAATAAACATGTGGATAAAGGTTAGCCGGTCAGTATTGTGTATCTAGATTTTCAAAAGGCATTTGACAAAGTACCTCATGAAAGACTTCTGAGGAAATTAGAAAGTCATGGGATAGGATGTAATATCCTATTGTGGATTAAGAACTGGTTAAAAGAGAAAACGAGAGAGTAGGCTTAAATGGTCAGTATTCTCAATGGAGGCTTCCCCAGGGGTCTGTGCTGGGACCACTGCTTTTTAATATATTTATAAATGGTCTAGAGGTGGGAATAACTAGTGAGGTAAGTAAATTTGGCAATGATATTCAAAGTTGTTAAATCATAAGAAGATTGTGAAAAATTGCAAGAGGACCTTATGAGACTGGAAGACTGGGCAACCAAATAGCAGATGACATTTAATGTGAGCAAGTGCAGGAGGAACATTCTTCCTTAAATTTCCATATAAATGTTTGATTACATTAGCTGGTAATAGTTTCATTTTCTGGGATTCTTCTCAATTGAAAAAATTTCTTGAGGAAAAGGATTTAGTAAAGTAATTTGTTTTCATGAGTTATTTTCTTTTTAAACCTACATTGTTCTTTTCATAGGTTAAGGTAGTTAAAGTAAGTTCATACTGATTCCTTAATGATTATATTTCTCTTGTTATCTTCTCTATGAAGTGGAACTCTTCCCTGTTATGTGGAATTGAGTAGTAATGCAATTTTTTTGTGTGTTTTTCCTTTCACTTTGGTTTTTCTTTTATATTATCTTTCTTTTAGGTGTGTTTTGACAGTTTAAATTTGTAAAAGTTGAAAACCAAATAACGTGAGCAAGTGCAGAGTGATGCGTCTGGGAAAGAGGAACCCAAACTGTAGCAATGTGATACAAGGTTCCACATTAGGAGTCACCACCCAGGAAAAGGATCTAAGTGTCATTGTTGATATATTGAAAACCTCGGATCAGTGTGCAGTGGCAGCAAAGAAAGCAAATAGAATGTTAGGAATTATTAGGAAAGAAATGGAAAGCAAAAATGAGAATGCTATAATACCTGCATAGAGAAGGGTGATGAAAATGATAAAGGGGATGAGACAACTTCCCTATGAGGAAAGGCTGTGCAACGGCCAGGGCTCTTCAGCTTAGGGGGAGATATGATGATGGTCTATAAAATTCTGAGTGTAGTAGAATGGGTAGATAGGAATCACTTGTTTTCTTTTTCCAAAAATACTAGGACTAGGGGATACACAATGAAGCTACTAAGCAGTACATTTAAACAAATCAGAGAAAATATTTTTTCACTCAACATGTAAATATACTCTGAAATTCATTGCCAGAGAATGTGATAAAAGCAGTTAGCTTAGAAGGGTTTAATAAAAGTGTGGATACTTTCCTAAAAGAAAAATCCAAAAGCCAGTGATTCCCAAACCTGGTCCTAGAGGCACCCCAGATAGTTTTTCAAGATATCCACAATGAATATTCATGAGTGAGATTTGCATACTGCATGCAACTCGTGAATATTCATTGGGGATATCTTGAAAACCTGACTGGCTAGGGTGCCTCCAGGACCAGGGTTTTGATTCACTGACATTATTAAAATGAACTTGGGAAAATTCACTGCTTTTTCTTGGGATAAGCAGCATAAAATCTGTTTTACTCTTTTGGGATCTTGCCAGGTACTTGTAACCTGGATTGGCCACTGTTGGAAACAGGATACAGGGTTTGATGGAACTATGGTCTGTCCCAGTATGGCAATGCTTATGTTTTTATGTTCAGTAAATGGCACCCAAATTTTGGACGCTGAAATGCATGTTGAGGGCTATTCTATAAACAGCGCTCTGAGTTGGGCACTTTTATGGAAGAACGCATAGTGCTGGGATCTGGGCCAACTTTTTGGCACAAGGATTTACACCAACTGAAATTTGGCACAGATCCCCTGAATTCTGTAATAGTGTGCACATCTTTATTGAACACCCCAGACCCGCCCATGGCCATGCCTCCTTTTCAGTTGCGTTCTAAAGGATTTGTGTATGCATCTATACAGAATAGCGCTTAGCAAAATGGCCAGGTATGTCCAAATTGATTCCAACTAACACCAATAATTGGTAACGCCCAATTATTGACACTAATAGGTTTCTTAAACATGCACCCAAAATTTGCATGCACAATTTTAAGCGCCATTTATAGAATTCTGAATGTTCAGGAGAGCAACCAAAATGATAAAGGGGATGGAACTCCCCTCATTTGAGGAAAGGCTAAAAAGGTTAGGGCTCTTCAGCTTGGAAAAGAGATGGCTGGGGGGGGGGGGGGGGGGAGAAATACGATTAAGGTCTATAAAATTCTGAGTGGTGTAGAACAGGTAAAAGTGAATTGATTTTTACTCTTGCAAAAAGTACGAAGACCAGGCGACACTCAATGAAATTACATGGAAATGCTTTTAAAACAAAGAGGAAATATTTTTTTCACTCAAAAAATAGTTAAGCTCTGGAACTTGCTTCTGGTGGATGTGGTAACAGCGGTTATCGCATCTGGATTTTAAAAAGGTTTGGACAAGTTCCCGGAGGAAAAGTCTCTAGTCTGCTATTGAGATGTATATGGGGAAACCACTGCTTACCCTGGGATTTGTAGCATGGAATGTTGCTACTATTTGGGTTTCTGCCAGGTGCTTGTGACCTGGATTGCTGCACTGCTGGAAGCAGGATACTGACCCAGTTCTTAATGTTTGTTAGATTTACATAAATCCACCCAAAGTTAGGTGCTGGGATGATCTGCACTAAACTAGAATTTTGTAAAGGACGCTCTGCATGGAACTGCCTTTACAGAATACTGGCTTAGCACGTATTTTGCGCCTAACTTTGGTCATGAGCCATTATGCCTGCCGAAGGCTGGTATAAATTCTCATGCCCGGCTAATGGCAGTTAGGCACACAAATACAGGTATTCTGTAAAATTGCACCTAAATCCTGGGAACACCCCTGACTTGCTCATGTCCTCTGATGGTCACACCCCCATTTGGGGTTGCACGCCATGAAATTTAGGCTTGCATGTTATAGGGCGTAGGACAGATCTGCGTATAACTCCTAATTGCTGCCAATTAAGTGATTGTTAACTCCAGTAATTTAGTGCCTCATTGACTAATTCATTTACATATGGATCTGGGATCCACACCCACATTTGGGTGATCTATACAGAATCCAGGGGAATGCAAGTAATGTTATAGAACTGCTCCTGTAGTACCTGCTTTTATGTGATATGCATATAGGCGTTCTGGTGGTGGAGGATAGGCAAAGCAGGCTTGGTACTTATACAGGTATTTTATGAAATTTGCCCTTCTATGCCTGTTCACACCAGCACATGCATGTGTCAGTGTGTGTGTTTATTTTCCTTATGGCAAACACGGAGGAGCCCTAGAGAAAAGAATTGTCTCTTAAGCTAAGTACCTCCTATGTCAATCAAACAAAAGCAAGTTAGACAATTAATAAGTTGCTACAAATTGATGTTGGAAGGGAAGGCAGGCTAAGAATATGAGGAGGTTTTTGCCGATGATGAAGAAGTCCTAGCCCTCCACCCGCTTGTCTTGCGGGGTGAAGGTGCTTCTCGCGGCTTTTTTTCTCCTTATATATTCACTTATGTATGAGCTTACTGAATTACTTGTTTCCAAGTTAAGTAGAGGAGTGTGGTAGCCGTGTTAGTCCACTCTTAAGGTTATCAATAGAAATCAAACAAAATAAAACATGGAAAAGAAAATAAGATGATACCTTTTTTTATTGGACATAACGTAATACATTTCTTGATTAGCTTTCGAAGGTTACCCTTCTTCGTCAGATCGGAAATAAGCAAATGTGCTAGCTGACAGTGTATATAAGTGAAAACATTCAAGCATTACTATGACAGTCTGACAGGGTGGGAGGATGGAGGAGGGTTGGAGGTATGCATGGGGACATCAACTTGTTTCCAAGTTGTATGTGAAAAAACTTTAAAAAATAACATAAGCTGAAGACCATATGGCCCATCCAGCCTGCCCGTCTTATACCATCTATCAATCTCTACAATCCCTTCCTCTCCTTTTAGATGGGAGAAGCACAGCGGATCTTTCTTGAATTCTGAACAGTCTTTGTCTCTACCACCTCCACTGGGAGGTTGCTCCAGGCATCCACCACCCTTTCCATAAAGCGAATGCTACATACCTGTAGAAGGTATTCTCCGAGGACAGCAGGCTGATTGTTCTCACTGATGGGTGACGTCCACGGCAGCCCCTCCAATCGGAAACTTCACTAGCAAAGTCCTTTGCTAGCCCTCGCGCGCCCGCGCGCACCGCGCATGCGCGGCCGTCTTCCCGCCCGAAACCGGCTCGAGCCGGCCAGTCCAGTATGTAGCAAGACAATACACTTCAAGGGAAGACACAACTCCAAAGGGGAGGCGGGCGGGTTTGTGAGAACAATCAGCCTGCTGTCCTCGGAGAATACCTTCTACAGGTATGTAGCATTCGCTTTCTCCGAGGACAAGCAGGCTGCTTGTTCTCACTGATGGGGTATCCCTAGCCCCCAGGCTCACTCAAAACAACAACATTGGTCAATTGGGCCTCGCAACGGCGAGGACATAACTGAGATTGACCTAAAAAATTTACCAACTAACTGAGAGTGTAGCCTGGAACAGAACAAACAGGGCCCTCGGGGGGTGGAGTTGGATCCTAAAGCCCAAACAGGTTCTGAAGAACTGACTGCCCGAACCGACTGTCACGTCGGGTATCCTGCTGCAGGCAGTAATGAGATGTGAATGTGTGGACAGATGACCACGTCGCAGCTTTGCAAATTTCCTCCATGGTGGCTGACTTCAAGTGGGCTACCGACGCTGCCATGGCTCTAACATTATGAGCCGTGACATGACCCTCAAGAGCCAGCCCAGCCTGGGCGTAAGTGAAGGAAATGCAATCTGCTAGCCAATTGGATATGGTGCGTTTCCCTACAGCCACTCCCCTCTTGTTGGGATCAAAAGAAACAAACAATTGGGCGGACTGTCTGTGGGGCTGTGTCCGCTCCAGATAGAAGGCCAATGCTCTCTTGCAGTCCAATGTGTGCAGCTGACGTTCAGCAGGGCAGGAATGAGGACGGGGAAAGAATGTTGGCAAGACAATTGACTGGTTCAGATGGAACTCCGACACAACCTTTGGCAGAAACTTAGGGTGAGTGCGGAGGACTACTCTGTTGTGATGAAATTTGGTGTAAGGGGCCTGGGCTACCAGGGCCTGAAGCTCACTGACTCTACGAGCCGAGGTAACTGCCACCAAGAAAATGACCTTCCAGGTCAAGTACTTCGGATGGCAGGAATTCAGTGGCTCGAAAGGAGGTTTCATCAGCTGGGTGAGAACGACATTGAGATCCCATGACACTGTAGGAGGCTTGACAGGGGGCTTTGACAAAAGCAAACCTCTCATGAAGCGAACAACTAAAGGCTGTCCTGAGATCGGCTTACCTTCCACTTGGTAATGGTATGCACTGATTGCACTAAGGTGAACCCTTACGGAGTTGGTCTTCAGACCAGACTCAGACAAGTGGAGAAGGTATTCAAGCAGGGTCTGTGTAGGACAAGAGCGAGGATCTAGGGCCTTGCTGTCACACCAGACGGCAAACCTCCTCCAATGAAAGAAGTAACTTCTCTTAGTGGAGTCTTTCCTGGAAGCAAGCAAGATGCGGGAGACACCCTCTGGCAGACCCAAAGAGGCAAAGTCTACGCCCTCAACATCCAGGCCGTGAGAGCCAGGGACTGGAGGTTGGGATGCAGAAGAGCCCCTTCGTCCTGCGTGATGAGGGTCGGAAAACACTCCAATCTCCACGGTTCTTCGGAGGATAACTCCAGAAGAAGAGGGAACCAGATCTGACGCGGCCAAAAGGGAGCAATCAGAATCATGGTGCCTCGGTCTTGCTTGAGTTTCAACAAAGACTTCCCCACCAGAGGAATGGGAGGATAAGCATACAGCAGACCTTCCCCCCAATCCAGGAGGAAGGCATCCGACGCCAGTCTGCCGTGGGCCTGAAGCCTGGAACAGAACTGAGGGACCTTGTGGTTCACTTGAGATGCGAAGAGATCCACCAGGGGGGTGCCCCACGCCTGGAAGATCTGTCGCACCACACGGGAATTGAGCGACCACTCGTGAGGTTGCATAATCCTGCTCAACCTGTCGGCCAGACTGTTGTTTACGCCTGCCAGATATGTGGCTTGGAGCACCATGCCTTGACGGCGAGCCCAGAGCCACATGCTGACGGCTTCCTGACACAGGGGGCGAGATCCGGTGCCCCCCTGCTTGTTGACATAGTACATGGCAACCTGATTGTCTGTCTGAATTTGGATAATTTGGTGGGACAGCCGATCTCTGAAAGCCTTCAGAGCGTTCCAGATCGCTCGCAACTCCAGAAGATTGATCTGTAGATCGCTTTCTTGGAGGGACCACCTTCCTTGGGTGTGAAGCCCATCGACATGAGCTCCCCATCCCAGGAGAGACGCATCCGTGGTCAGCACTTTTTGTGGCTGAGGAATTTGGAAGGGACGTCCCAGAGTCAAATTGGAGCAAATCGTCCACCAATACAGGGATTCGAGAAAACTCGTGGACAGGTGGATCACGTCCTCTAGACCCCCAGCGGCCTGATACCACTGGGAGGCTAGGGTCCATTGAGCAGATCTCATGTGAAGGCGGGCCATGGGAGTCACATGAACTGTGGAGGCCATGTGGCCCAGCAATCTCAACATCTGCCGAGCTGTGATCTGCTGGGACGCTCGCACCCGCGAGACGAGGGACAACAAGTTGTTGGCCCTCGCCTCTGGGAGATAGGCGCGAGCCGTCCGAGAATCCAGCAGGGCTCCGATGAATTCGAGTTTCTGCACTGGGAGAAGATGGGACTTTGGGTAATTTATCACAAACCCCAGTAGCTCCAGGAGGCGAATAGTCATCTGCATGGACTGCAGGGCTCCTGCCTCGGATGTGTTCTTCACCAGCCAATCGTCGAGATATGGGAACACGTGCACCCCCAGCCTGCGAAGCGCCGCTGCTACCACAGCTAGGCACTTTGTGAACACCCTGGGCGCAGAGGCGAGCCCAAAGGGTAGCACACAGTACTGGAAGTGGCGTGCGCCCAGCTGAAATCGCAGATACTGTCTGTGAGCTGGCAGTATCGGGATGTGTGTGTAGGCATCCTTCAAGTCCAGAGAGCATAGCCAATCGTTTTGCTGAATCATGGGGAGAAGGGTGCCCAGGGAAAGCATCCTGAACTTTTCTTTTACGAGATATTTGTTCAGGGCCCTTAGGTCTAGGATGGGACGCATCCCCCCTGTTTTCTTTTCCACAAGGAAGTACCTGGAATAGAACCCCAGCCCTTCTTGCCCGGATGGCACGGGCTCGACCGCATTGGCGCTGAGAAGGGCGGAGAGTTCCTCTGCAAGTACCTGCTTGTGCTGGAAGCTGTAGGACTGAGCTCCCGGTGGACAATTTGGAGGTTGAGAGGCCAAATTGAGGGTGTATCCTTGCCGGACTATTTGGAGAACCCACTGATCGGAGGTTATAAGAGGCCACCTTTGGTGAAAAGCTTTCAACCTCCCTCCGACAGGCAGGTCGCCCGGCACTGACACTTGGATGTCGGCTATGCTCTGCTGGAGCCAGTCAAAAGCTCGCCCCTTGCTTTTGCTGGGGAGCCGCGGGGCCTTGCTGATTCGCACGCTGCTGACGAGAGCGAGCGCGCTGGGGCTTAGCCTGGGCCGCAGGCTGTCGGGAAGGAGGATTGTACCTACGCTTGCCAGAAGTATAGGGAACAGTCTTCCTTCCCCCGAAAAATCGTCTACCTGTAGAGGTAGAAGCTGAAGGCTGCCGGCGGGCGAACTTGTCGAATGCGGTGTCCCGCTGGTGGAGAGACTCTACCACCTGCTCGACTTTTTCGCCAAAAATGTTATCCGCACGGCAAGGCAAGTCCGTAATCCGCTGCTGGACTCTATTCTCCAGGTCGGCGGCACGCAGCCATGAGAGCCTGCGCATCACCACACCTTGAGCAGCGGCCCTGGACGCAACATCAAAAGTGTCATAAACTCCTCTGGCCAGGAATTTTCTGCACGCCTTCAGCTGCCTGACCACCTCCTGAAAAGGCTTGGCTTGCTCAGGGGGAAGAGCATCAACCAAGCCCGCCAACTGCCGCACATTATTCCGCATGTGTATGCTCGTGTAGAGCTGGTAAGACTGGATCTTGGACACGAGCATAGAGGAATGGTAGGCCTTCCTCCCAAAGGAGTCTAAGGTTCTAGCGTCCTTGCCCGGGGGCGCCGAAGCATGTTCCCTAGAACTCTTAGCCTTCTTTAGGGCCAAATCCACAACTCCAGAGTCATGAGGCAACTGAGTGCGCATCAGCTCTGGGTCCCCATGGATCCGGTACTGGGACTCGATCTTCTTGGGAATGTGGGGATTAGTTAATGGTTTGGTCCAGTTCGCAAGCAATGTCTTCTTCAGGACATGGTGCAAGGGAACAGTGGACGCTTCCTTAGGTGGAGAAGGATAGTCCAGGAGCTCAAACATTTCAGCCCTGGGCTCGTCCTCCACAACCACCGGGAAGGGGATGGCCGTAGACATCTCCCGGACAAAGGAGGCAAAAGACAGACTCTCGGGAGGAGAAAGCTGTCTCTCAGGAGAGGGAGTGGGATCAGACGGAAGACCCCCAGACTCCTCGTCAGAGAAATATCTGGGATCTTCCTCTTCCTCCCACGAGGCCTCACCCTCGGTGTCAGACACAAGTTCACGGACCTGTGTCTGCAACCTCGCCCTGCTCGACTCCGTGGAACCCTGTCCACGATGGGGGCGTCGAGAGGTAGACTCCCTCGCCCGCATCGGCGAAGCTCCCTCCGCCGACGTAGTCGGGGAGCCTTCCTGGGAGGTGGCCGCGGTCGGTACCGCACGCGGTACCGACGTCGGGGACCTCAACCTGGGCGATGGGCCAGCCGGCGCCACGCTCGACGGTACCGGTGGCGCAAGCACCGCCGGTACCGGAGGGGTAGGGCGCAACAGCTCTCCCAGAATCTCTGGGAGAACGGCCCGGAGGCTCTCGTTTAGAGCGGCTGCAGAGAAAGGCTGAGAGGTCGATGCAGGCGTCGACGTCAGTACCTGTTCCGGGCGTGGAGGCTGTTCCGGGCTGTCCAGAGCGGAGCGCATCGACACCTCCTGAACAGAGGGTGAGCGGTCCTCTCGGTGCCGATGCCTGCTGGGTGCCGAATCCCTCGGCGACCCAGAGCTCTCGGTGCCGACACGGGGAGGAGACCGGTGTCGATGCTTCTTCGATTTCTTCCGGAGCATGTCACCGGAGCTCCCCGGCACCGACGAGGAGGACGTCGAATCCACCCGTCGCTTCCTCGGGGCCGAGACTGAAGAAGGTCGATCTCGGGGGGGCTGTACCGCAGGAGCCCTCAGGGTAGGCGGAGACCCACCCGAGGGCTCACCGCCACCAGCAGGGGAATGGACAGCCCTCACCTGCACTCCACCCGATGCACCACCGTCCGACGACATCAGCAGACGAGGTCCTGGTACCACCGACGTCGATGCAGCTATCCGATGTCTCGGCGCCGATGCAGAGGCCCGATGCCTCGATGCACTCGATGCAGGGGCGGCCGAGAAAGATGGTCTGGACGCTGACGACGTCGATGCACTCGAAGATCCCGGTGCCGATGCCGACGAAGAGCCCGAGAACAACACGTTCCACTGGGCTAGTCTCGCTACCTGAGTCCGCCTTTGAAGCAGGGAACACAGACTGCAGTTCTGAGGGCGGTGCTCGGCCCCCAGACACTGAAGACACGACGAGTGTCGATCAGTGAGCGAGATAACCCGGGCGCACTGGGTGCACTTCTTGAAGCCGCTGGAAGGCTTCGATGTCATGGGCGGAAAAATCACGCCGGCGAAATCAAAAGCCGAAATGGCGAAATTCGAAGCACCAAATTTAGAGGGAGAAAAAATCTCGACCGAGGCCGAAAAAAGGCCTACCCCGACGACGAAAGAAAACTTACCGGGGCAAAAAAGCTGGAAGTACGGGGAGGATTTACACGAAACCCGGCGGGGGGTTTCCGGAGCACTTCCCGACTAGGACAAAGCTTTCCCGAAGGAAAAAAACACGTTCAAACAAATTGGACGCGCGAGGTCGACTTTCCGGGGCTCGACACGGCGAAAACACGACCGTACCGAGTGCGGACAAAAGAAGACTGGCCGGCTCGAGCCGGTTTCGGGCGGGAAGACGGCCGCGCATGCGCGGTGCGCGCGGGCGCGCGAGGGCTAGCAAAGGACTTTGCTAGTGAAGTTTCCGATTGGAGGGGCTGCCGTGGACGTCACCCATCAGTGAGAACAAGCAGCCTGCTTGTCCTCGGAGAAAGAGTTCTCAGCCCAGTCCTTGGGATACATTTGCATGAGATTGATTTGCATTCACTGCCTCCATTATATGCAAATCTATCACATACTTATGCACTGTGGATATCCTGAAAACCTGATTGGCTGGGTGTGTACTGAGGACTGGGTTGACAACCCCTGCCTTAGATTATTCCTGACTCCTTTCACCTTAATCCTGTTATTCCAGTTCGAACTTTCAGTTGGAAAAAAAAAAAACAACTCTGTATTTATGCTGCAAAGTTATTTAAATGTCTCTTGTATCTCCCAGGGCAGTTTTATGAGTGCCTACTTGAGTTCTACATGCTCAAGTATATTAAAAAAAAATTGCCCCCTACATATGCATTTGTCTATCACCTTAATTAAAGTAGGAGCTAGCAAAAGCTTTCTGGCAAACTCTCTTCCTTTAGGAAACCAAGTTGGAGGAATCCTTTGGTAAGTATCAGTCCGAACTTCATTTAATAACACTGAATTTTCCTCTTCAAATATCAGTCAGTGATGTCCACTAAGAGGAAATTCTACTTATTACCAAGCAGCTCACTCCCAGATCAAGAATTTGGATGCAATGAAAACACACAGGTCAGTGCATATGGTGCCTTTCTAAAATAGGTGCAACATTTGTGCCTTTTCCTGCGTAATCATCCTTTCATATAAAATTGTCCTCTTTCACCACCCTGTTCAGCTGTTTCTGTGTCACCGTGAACTAAATGAGTCATCTTATTGACAATGGCTTGCTGTTAAGCTATCTGGTTCATATACTGAGAAGCAAAAACTGCATAGTCACCTGAGACCATGCAGAAAAGGGAAATGAAAGTGTGGGTGTCGGAACACAAATTTCAGCAAGGTGTTGCTCTGCTGCATTGGTTTTGGACTGCAGTACCAGAGCCGGGAAGTGGGGTACAAGTCTCTCATCCCCAGTTCCCACTTGTCCCTCGCTCTTCCTTCCCCCATAGCCCACAGTAACCTTTAGAAACACAATAAGCTTCATGTTTTGATTGGGGGGGGGCTTTAAATACTATTTGAGGGCTTTTTTTTATTTGATATGCATATATATCCTGCAATTTCCTGTGTGTGCTCAAGTCTAGTATTTATGCTTATATAATTGATAATTTGGCTGACTGATGCAGGCACATTGCCAAAACATGGCTTTGTTGGGTTGTTGGCTGCCTTCTGTTAAGTGTCTGTGGTTAATAAAGCTTGTTTTATTCCATTGATGGACTACTGATTGATTTTACCCCCTCTTAGCCTTTCCCGATCCTTGCCTTGCCTGTTTGTTGTATTGCTGTAGAAATATGGATCTTCCTTTGTCTTCTGTTTATCTTCTACTTCACCAATCCAAATATTTGTTTATGGCTGCTTACAATGAAACAAGAACCTCAGATAATGGTCAGTAATCTCCCTGGTTTGAGATTTCTGTTCATTATTTTCCACAAGAGAAGTATCCTCTTCCTGTGTCCATCAGGGTGCTGAAAAGAAGACCTCATTCTGGGGCTTTTTTTTTTGTTTCTTATTGTGGCCACTACAGAGGCTTATTTTCAAAGCACTTACGAAGTTCCATAGATTACTATGGAACTTTGTAAGGCTAAGTACTTTGAACATATCTAGTCTTCCTGTATTGATTCGAATTCCTGGGGAGTAGGGCTGGCTGTTCCTCACCCTGGGAGGTTACATAAGACTCAAAATACTAAGGCACCAGTATTCACAACCACTGGAGAGTGTGATAGCTGGTGCCTAGGTTTAAGGCCCATGATCAGGATTCGAGAAGGAGTTTTTGTTGTGTGACTCCCAGCTTCAGGACCATTGCTGTAATGATGAAACTAGTAACGGGGGAGGGGGGTTCTATGTATTAAAAGAGGGGAAAATAAAATCCCTAGGTAGTTGTGAATGAAGGTTTATGGTGCTGGAATTCCAGCTCTGGCTTCACTTCTGTTTGAGCTGGAAGAATGAGATGAGGAACTGCTGGTCCAAAATAAGTATGGGGGAGGGGTGTTAAATGTTTTCCCTATAGGTATTACTGTGGCTGCATGCACATGTAGTAGTAATGTCATGCCATTCAAGTTTATCAGAATCTTCTATCAGTTTTGACATACTACTACAAATCATTTCTATAGCGCTACCTAGTCCGTTTTCCCACCCACTCTCTGTGAGGCACAAGGAGGAAGAAAACTCTTAAACTTCCAATCTTGCAAACACACTTTTTATTAGGATCCAACTGTGGTTGCTCGCTTTTATCCTGAACTATGACAGGAACTTGGGTCCGTTCTTCAGTTTATTAGTCCTGGATTTCTGAACCCTTGCCTAATATTTCTTCTTTGTTGGTGCAATCTCGGATGGCCAATGACTTGTCTTGACTTTACGGTAAGAGCGTCTTGGTTGCAGAGTCATTAGCACATGGTTAAATCGAGGGGTTGTTTTGTATTTGTTTTGAAATGCTTGAGGCTTTGATCATGACTCATTGCAGCCACCAAAGCATGTGTGGAACATGATGGGGAAGTATTTAGATATTTCTTACCACTCCCACAGCCTCCCCCCGCCCCCACACACCTTTCCCCAGAGAAGAACTTTATCAACCAGTCACACGCCATTTGACTCTTTATACACACATTTGAGACACAGAAGACCTATGTTCTGCATATTTATACCTCTTCCCCCCCCCTATAAATTAAAAGAATAATTTCACACACATCTATATCTTCCATGCTTAACTTTTTAATGTTACTAAAACTAAAAATGTTGACGGCTCCATTTTATCTGCTCACCTAACAAACAGCTACCATTACCCCACTGAGGAGCAATCGCATCCTTCCTTCCATAACCAACTGTTGTCTGCTTTCTTCATCCCTGTTACAGAGCCCCCACATCCTTCACTCTTCTTTATCCCATTATAGAGCACCTATATCATGCCATTCACCAACAGCTATCAGCTTTTTCCTCCTTTACAAAGCACTGAAACTGTTCACTTTCCTAACCAACAGCAATTAGACCTCATCACCCTATTACAGAGCAGCCATACTCACTTCCCAGATACATTCATTGAGGGAAATAACCTGGTTACAGCAAGTAATGCTGGTGATTCTTAGTGATCGTTAACCCCTGATTCACCAGACCAGACTCCTTACATTCATACATTAATTCAGGAAGGAAAATGCAGCTTGCTTTGCAACATTTCCACATTCTGACAACACTCGGCGCCTCATGGTTCCAGTAACCTGCTACAGAACTGGATAGTTAATATAAAGCTTGCAGCTGGGCCAGGACCTGTGGTTAAGACATGAGGCCATGCGAGTTTGTCTGGCTCATAAGTGCCTGTAATATTACAGCACACAGGTGACTTAACTTTTTCTTGTGGCTGCATCTTACAACACATGAAGTCTTCACTTTACTTTTTGACATCTGAGAAATTCTTAGTGCTTTGTTCCCATCCCATCCCTTTGGGTATTTCTGCAGCAGGGCTGCACTGTTGCTCAATGTGGGGGCTGGGAGATGATTCAACCTCAAGATCCCCATGGCTGTTGCCCCAGGCCCAGAGCCTGCACACGTCAGCTTCTCCAACTGCCTCTCCCTCTTCTGCCCTCATTTTTCCTGCTGACATTAGGATTTCAGGGATTACTCAGAAGAGGCCATGACAGAAAGTTGTGTTCTCCTTTGCATTCAGAGAGGCGGCAAGAGTCGGCAATACCCATTAGAAACCAGCAGAGGTTCTCAGGAAGGAGGCGAAGGTAACAGAATTATTTTGCGGAATCTCACATAGAGTTGTGGGGTTGGTGCACAAAACAGAACCGGTCGAACCACCAAGCAGAAGTGAGAATGACTACCATGATACTTCTTTTAATATTAAAGGAAATGGAGTGAGTCGGTGATGCCAGCATGTGTGCTTTGTTGGATGGTAAGTGCGGGTTCCCAGCTCTGCTGCAGCAGTATATGAGGAATGTGGAAGTAGAGCCTGAGAGGAAGGGAGCTCTATTGTATGGCATTGGAAGTGGGCAGACTAGATGGGCCATTCGTGTCCTCTTCTGCCACCATTTCCTCTTTCTCTGCTCAGGCTGCAGCATCATCCTTGTCAAGGTTTACACCATTTAGTGAACAAAGTTCATTCAAAATGGTTTACGGCAAAATAAATAAAGCAGAAAAAAAGAGAAACACAACAAGCCAGAGTAAAACGAATTTCAAAGAGCCTTAAAATTAAACACTAACTTTTAATAATAAGGGAAAAAATGTCTTCAAACCCTTCCTAAAGTACATCAAATCACTAATTTCAGGGCATGCTCAGGACCTAAAACTACCTGCTCAGTTGTTGCTGGTTTCTACCTGACTCGGACAGTAAGCCAGTTCAAGTTCTCAGTAGTTGCAATCCCTTTTACAATGAACAGCCCACATTAGCTGAGAAATTGCTCCAATGAGAAAAGGTACACCAGCATCTCTTACTAAAATAGTTTGGACTGGAGCAATATCTCCAAAAAGCCATAATGGAAAGTGGTCGACAGTAGCAGTAGTCAGAGAGTGCTGTAGTGTGCTACTTATTATTCAATCTTGGAATCACGGTCCAGGCCAGAACTCATGTGCTACACAATATAAGTTGAAAAGTCGTGGTTTGTGTCCACATCATAAAAGCCACCATCACAGGTGAAACTATAAATGCCTGGCAGCCTCAGAAGAAGCGGAGAATAAATATTCACGTAGGCTGGATCGACCTCTCCTCCTGTTCTATTCTGTCCAGAGCAGGACTTAGATACATAGATGAACTTATATACCGGGGGCAAGTTACTCTGCCGCTGTGGCTGGAAATACCTCCTCCCTACACAAACCAAACGTGTGGTATTGAGTATAGAGACAACACCCTTCCTTTGCTCACAACATCCCCTCACACTGAGACATACACCTACACTCTTTCCTGTTTATGTTTGAAAACCTGCAAGGGTTATTTTTAGTCCAAGATATTCTTTGGTTAGAAACAGTTCAAAGGGCTTGAAAAAGATTTATCCCCAATAATAACAGCAGTAAACTATTCTCTCTCCTGCTCTACTTTCAACCTTAAATACCAACATCTGCTGGAATTAGCAAGACAGAGTGTGAGTAGACTGTCTTTCGCACTCTCTCGCTACCTCTTGCCCAGGGTCCCTGAGGTGTAAGATAAAGTAATGGGAAGGCCTGCTATGGAATTTGTTGGTCCTTGAAGAATCATCTGGGGACTGGATCCAATTATATCAGATAAAGACCATATGGCCTATGTACTCTACTCATCTACACTATCCACTATACCTTCCTCTTCTTTAGAGGACCTATATCATCCACAATCTCTTCCTGTCCCTTAGAAATTCTCTGTACTTGTCCCACGTTTTCTTGAATTTGGTGGTTACAGTCTTGGTGTCCACAGTCTCCATCGGGATGCCATTCCACGTAGCCACTACCCTTTCCATAAAGAAATATTTCCTTAGATTATTTCTATCCCCTTTCACCTTCGTCCCATGTCCCCTTATTCCAGGATTTTTTTTTTTCTTCAGTTGAAAGAGACTCGCCTCCTGTGCATTTATATCATGAAGATTTTTTTTATGTCTCTGTCGCACCTCCTCTCTGGTGACTTCCTTCCAAAGTACATTTTGAGATTTTTAACACTTTATGACAAACACCACTCACCATTTTAATAGTTGCCCTCTGGACCAACGTCATCCTGTTTCTATTTTTTTGAAGGTGTGGTCTTTGAAATTGTACTCTGTACTCCTAAATGGGGTTTAATCAGACACTTATACAGAGGCACTATCGCTTCCTTTTTCCTGCTGGTCGTTCCTCTCCTGATGCACCCAAGCATCCTTCTGGCTTTTTTTTCAGGGGCTGGCTATCCATGGCAGTGATGCATTTCTACTCCCCTACGCTCTCATGCTAGTTGCATGGCAAGATGAGGAGGAAAGCAGAAGCATATAATCTCCTCTGCCTTTTGACTTGTTAGGACACTATACAGCTCTGTAATTCAAATAAGCAGTCGAGCCCCAGGCGTACATGATCAGCATTGGGGGGGGGGGGTTATATGAAAGAGGACCTGGAAGACAAGGAAGTTGGGATAGGAAGCCTGGAGTTGGGGAGAGGGGGAGTTTATAAAAGAAATGGGAAAGAGGAACAGCTGTGGAAGGCAGGGCCGGTCTTAGCAATTGCGGGGCCCTATGCAGACCAGTTCAGTGGGCCCCACCCCTTGTTGACAAGATGTGTTTTAAACATTTTTTTTTATTTCAAATCAAGACAAATCAAGCAAAACTTGTACAGAAAAACTCATTCAAATATGTAAAATGCTATCATAGGAAACCTTTGGGTTTAAAAAGTAAAACCATGTGCATGTAAGGACTGGATAAATTAATTAAAGTGAATCCCCTTAATATGTAATACTTGGTAACAGTAATGAAACAGTCTGAGGCAACAGATTTATTTTCCACTGAACATAATTAACTTTGTATGAACTTGGCTGCTAATAGTGTGCTGAACTGGACAATGTTGGCACATTTAGCCACACCCCTTTTATTAGCCATGGTGCATATAAACAGTAATAGTTGAAAATATTACGCTCCAGTATACCCAAAATGACACAAACCAAATTAGCATACAGACTCTGCATGCAGCACAATACCAGAAAAACAGAAAGAAACACATTGCTATACATTGCAAAATAAGACAGCAGATGTAAATTCTCAAACTGGACATATTCCAAACACTAAAATGAAAATAAAATGAAATTTTTCTACCTTTTTGTCTGGTGACTTTGTTTTTCTGATCATGTTGGTCCCAGTCTCTGATTCTGCTACTCTCTATCTGTTCCCTTAACTCCATTTCCAGGGCTTCCTTTCCATTTATTTCTTTACTTTCCTCCTTTCTTCTTAATTTCTTGCCCTACATCCATAGGTAAAAGCTGGGTCCTCCACGGACTTGACTGGAGGAGGTATAGAGCGGATCCAGGTTTTGCCTATTTTCTCCATCCATGTTCAGTTTTTCTTCTTTTTTCCCTTTCCCTCATCTCTGTCAATATGCATCATCTTCCTCTTTCTTCCCTCCCCTCCATCCATATGCATCTCCTTCCTCTCTCTTCCCTCTCCTCCATCCAGCATTTTCTTCTCCCCCCTTCATCCATGCCGAGCATTTCTCCTCTCTATCCTCCCCTCCATCCATGTTCATCTCACTTCCTCTCTCTTCCCTCCTCTTCATCCATGTCCAGCTTTTCAACTCTCTCCTCTCCCCTCCATCTGTGTTCAGAATTTCTCCTCTCTTCCCTAAATCCATGTGCATCTCCTCTTCTGTCTTCCTTCCCCTCCATTCATGTCTAGCATTTCTCCTCTCTCCCTTCCCCTCCATTCATGTCTAGCATTTCTCCTCTCTCCCTTCCCCTCCATTCATGTCTAGCATTTCTCCTCTCTCCCTTCCCCTCCATCCATGTGCATCTCCTTCCTGTCTTCCCTCTCTTCCATCCATATCCAGCATTTCTCCTCTCTCCTACCCCTCCGTCCATGTGCATCTAGTTCCTCTGTCTTCCCTCCCCTCCATCTATGTCCAGCATTTCTCCTCTCTCCCTTCCCCTCCATCCATGTGCATCTCCTTCCTGACTTCCCTCTCCTCCATCCATGTCCAGCATTTCTCCTGCCCTCCCCTCCATCCATGTCCAACGATTCTCCTTTGCCCCTATCCTCCCCTCCCATCAATGTCCAGTGATTCTCCTCTGCTTTCCCCTCCCATCCATGTCCAGTGACTTGCCCCAGCCCCCACCTACTACTACTACTAACTACTACTACTTAACATTTCTAGAACGCTACTAGGGTTACGCAGCGCTGTACAAATTAACAATTAAGGACGGTCCCTGCTCAGAAGAGCTTACAATCTAAAGGACGAAATGTCAAGTTGGGGTAGTTAAGATTTCCTGAGAAGAGGTGTAGTGATTAGGTGCCGAAGGCGACATTGAAGAGGTGGGCTTTGAGCATTGATTTGAAGATGGGTAGGGAGGGGGCACGGCGTATGGGCTCAGGGAGTTTGTTCCAGGCATGGGGTGAGGCGAGACAGAAAGGGCAGAGCCTGGAGTTTCAGCCCCCGAGTTCCAGTTTCAACCCCAACCCCACCTGCCCACCCTCTTCTTCCACAACATCCCCTTTTCATTCCTGCCACCCTGCATTTAAATATTTTATTTTACTTCAAGCAGTGGCGGCAGCAGTGAAAGCAGCAGGCTCACCTCCAGCCTTCCCTTCCCTCTCAGTGTACTGCCCTCGTGGAAACAGGAAATTACATCAAAGGAAGGCAGGACACAGAGGGAAGGGAAGGCTGGAGGTGAGCCTGCTGCTTTCACTGCTGCCACTGCTGTGACTTGAGGTAAAATAAAAGGTTTAAATGCAGGGTGGCAGGAAGGAAAGGAGAGCTGTCAGGAAGCTGAGGGTGGGTAGGTGAGGACCAAGAGCTGCCTGCAGCTGGGGCTGGAACTGTGAGCCACTTGATGGCGGTAAGTATGGCTTGTGGCGCCCTCCAGAGGTCAATGCCCCTCTGCCGTGCTTACGGGGTTGCGCCAGCCATGCAATGGCAGGGAGCGGGAGGGAGTGCCACGGGGTCCTGTGCAACCGCTCCTGTCGCCCCTGCCTAAGACTGGCCCTGGTGGTAGGAGTGGTGTATGATAAAGGAGGTAGGAGGTTTGAGTGACAGAGGGGATGGGAGATAGGTGTGTGTGTGTGTTTCTAGGCAATGGGGGCAAAAAAAGGAGAGAAGAAAAAAGAAAGACGATAGTTGAAGATAGTAGTGGGAAGGAGGATAGAGGAAGGCATGTGAGCTAGAGTGGGGCTGGACATATCTCTCTCTTCTCTCTGGATTCCCATAGGATCCCAGAACCATCTTCTTCCCCCCTCCCCTCCATATCTTTTGTGTCGTTTCAGAACCTCCTTCCATCCCCATCACAGTCTTTCCTCATCGTTTTCTATCATCCTAATCTTCCCTCCTTTTTCCCCACCCCTGTGCCCAATCCTCCCTCTTTCCCTCCTCATCAAACAGTCCTCCCTCATTCCTAATCCTTACTCTGTACCTCCCCTGCAATTTCCACTCATTAACACCCCCCCACCACCAAAAAAAAAATCATCTCCTTCACAGTTCCTCCTTGAAATATTCAGTAAGAGCAAGGTTGGAAAACTATTTTTATAGTCAAAGAACATTTACATTAATAATGCAAAATAATTAAAAGATATGCCAATGTGCCAAATATTTTCAAAAACTTGGACAAATTTTCTATTGTTGCAGAATCTATCTCCATCTGTCGCAGGAAACTGGGAATCCACCAAAAAAGAGCAATGTAGGTTGGAAACAAACTGGACAAACCAAAACAAACCCTTGTAATAGTAATGAGAAATGGACCATCATACCTTCATGGAGCAAGCCATTCAGCTTCTGCCTCCAAACTTACATTTATTTATTTGTAGCATTTGTATCCCACATTTTCCCACCAATTTGCAGGCTCAATGTGGCTTACATTTGCCGTAATGGCGGTTGCCATTTCCGGGTAACAGAATTACAGATGTTATTGCGTTAAGGTGCTTACATACATGGAACATAGCATATATGGAACAGATCATGGTATATATATATATATATATTATACACCATGTGCATACATACATAGTAAAGAAGAATAAATTATGGTATTGCATGAAGGTTCCTGAGAATAAATTGGGTTGCAACATACATTAGAGACATCATCGATTATAGAGAGTCACTATTCAGCATAATAATCATTGATCCAAATATCAAAAGTTTATAAAGTCTTATTGTGCATGAAACTGGGAATCATGCCGTATCCCAGAGGTGGGCAACCTCCAGCCCACGAGACTATGGTAAGTATGCACACAAAACGTCACAGGCTTTTGGCGATTTTGTTTCCATCACTTTTAGTTAAATTTTTACTTATTTATCACAGGTCTATGGAACTCTGTGCATTTCTGTTTCTGACATTACGCAATGTTGTGGCCCGTCAGAGATAGCACTGACGTTCATGCGGCCCTCTGTGTATAAAGGTTGCCCACCCCTGCTGCAGTTAAAGGTAAAATCTAAGCACAAGCTGGGACAGAGAATTGATAGGTTGCAAAGATTTTGTGCTGGTTATCTGCTTGTGCTTCTCGGAGCTCCATGTCACTGCTTAGACATTAATAACTTGGAGTATTATGTTCAGTTTTGGAGGCTGTATCTTGCTAAAGATGTAAAAATACTGGAAGCGGTGCAAAGAAAAGCTACAAAAAATGGTATGGGATTTGCATTGCAAACTGTACAAGGAGAGACTTGCCGACCTGAACATGTATACCTTGGAGGAAAGGAGAAACAGGGGTGGCATGATACAGACGTTCAAATATTTGAAAGGTGTTAATCCGCAAACAAACCTTTTCCGGAGACAGGAAGGTGGTAGAATTAGAGGACATGAATTGAGGTTGAAGGGGGACAGACTCAGGAATAACGTCAGAAAGTATTTTTTCACAAAAAGGGTGGTAGATACAGTGGGGGAAATAAGTATTTGATCCCTTGCTGATTTTGTAAGTTTGCCCACTGACAAAGACATGAGCAGCCCATAATTGAAGGGTAGGTTATTGGTAACAGTGAGAGATAGCACATCACAAATTAAATCCGGAAAATCACATTGTGGAAAGTATATGAATTTATTTGCATTCTGCAGAGGGAAATAAGTATTTAATCCCTCTGGCAAACAAGACCTAATACTTGGTGGCAAAACCCTTGTTGGCAAGCACAGCGGTCAGACGTCTTCTGTAGTTGATGATGAGGTTTGCACACATGTCAGGAGGAATTTTGGTCCACTCCTCTTTGCAGATCATCTCTAAATCATTAAGAGTTCTGGGCTGTCGCTTGGCAACTCGCAGTTTCAGCTCCCTCCATAAGTTTTCAATGGGATTAAGGTCTGGTGACTGGCTAGGCCACTCCATGACCCTAATGTGCTTCTTCCTGAGCCACTCCTTTGTTGCCTTGGCTGTATGTTTTGGGTCATTGTCGTGCTGGAAGACCCAGCCACGACCCATTTTTAAGGCCCTGGCGGAGGGAAGGAGGTTGTCACTCAGAATTGTACGGTACATGGCCCCATCCATTCTCCCATTGATGCGGTGAAGTAGTCCTGTGCCCTTAGCAGAGAAACACCCCCAAAACATAACATTTCCACCTCCATGCTTGACAGTGGGGACGGTGTTCTTTGGGTCATAGGCAGCATTTCTCTTCCTCCAAACACGGTGAGTTGAGTTCATGCCAAAGAGCTCAATTTTTGTCTCATCTGACCACAGCACCTTCTCCCAATCACTCTCGGCATCATCCAGGTGTTCACTGGCAAACTTCAGACGGGCCGTCACATGTGCCTTCCGGAGCAGGGGGACCTTGCGGGCACTGCAGGATTGCAATCCGTTATGTCATAATGTGTTACCAATGGTTTTCGTGGTGACAGTGGTCCCAGCTGCCTTGAGATCATTGACAAGTTCCCCCCTTGTAGTTGTAGGCTGATTTCTAACCTTCCTCATGATCAAGGATACCCCACGAGGTGAGATTTTACGTGGAGCCCCAGATCTTTGTCGATTGACAGTCATTTTGTACTTCTTCCATTTTCTTACTATGGCACCAACAGTTGTCTCCTTCTCGCCCAGCGTCTTACTGATGGTTTTGTAGCCCATTCCAGCCTTGTGCAGGTGTATGATCTTGTCCCTGACATCCTTAGACAGCTCCTTGCTCTTGGCCATTTTGTAGAGGTTAGAGTCTGACTGATTCACTGAGTCTGTGGACAGGTGTCTTTCATACAGGTGACCATTGCCGACAGCTGTCTGTCATGCAGGTAACGAGTTGATTTGGAGCATCTACCTGGTCTGTAGGGGCCAGATCTCTTACTGGTTGGTGGGGGATCAAATACTTATTTCCCTCTGCAGAATGCAAATAAATTCATATACTTTCCACAATGTGATTTTCCGGATTTAATTTGTGATGTGCTATCTCTCACTGTTACCAATAACCTACCCTTCAATTATGGGCTGCTCATGTCTTTGTCAGTGGGCAAACTTACAAAATCAGCAAGGGATCAAATACTTATTTCCCCCACTGTACATGGAATGCCCTCCCGTGGGAGGTGGTGGAGATGAAAACGGTAATAGAATTCAAACGTGCATGGGATAAACACAAAGGAATCCTGTTTAGAAGGAATGGATCTACAGAATTTTAGCGGAGATTGGGTGGCAATGCCGGTAATTGGGAAGCTAAACCAGTGCTGGGCAGACTTCGGTCTACGCCCTGATCGTGACTGAATAGATATGGATGGGCTTGAGTGTAAATTTTAAGGGGCTTCGACATTAGCTTCAGACCTTTTAGTACAAGAACAGTGCTGGGCAGACTTCTACAGTCTGTGCCCTGAGATTGGCAAGGACAAATCAAACTCTGGTATACATATAAAGTATCACATACCATGTAAATGAGTTTATCTTATTGGGCAGACTGGATGGACTGACCTTTCAGGTCTTTATCTGCCATCATTTGCTATGTTACTATAACAAAGACCCTAACCCTAACCCTGCACAAGTGGTTGAGGGTATGGATGTGTGTGAGCATAATCAGCCCACACACCACTAAACAAACACCCTGCCTATCCCCATCACCTGCATCGCAAGCCCTGTGTGCAATCCAGAATTTCACCTGTGCATCACTGGGGTATTTTTGGTAACAAGATACCATCCCACATGTCTTGTGTGAAAAAAGTAAAAGAAGGTTGAGAAATGGGGGAGCAGCGCATATTCTACAGCTTCCTGTGCGCCAGAGACATTTCCTCTTTGGTAATTTGGCCTTTGTACATCTGCACAGGAAGTGGCCACTGAACCTTCTGTGTTCCATAGCCACCATTGTGAGAATGAGAAGTGAAACTGGCAGGGGAAGTGAAAAGCATGTATCAGAAAAAGACAAAGGAGCATAGCCTGAAAAGCCCCCTCCAAACATACTCCCCCCCCCCCCTTCTTCCAGGAGCCTCCTTCCTTATTTAGTATAGCAGCTGTTGAACTTCCTCCTTGCTCCTTCTTTCAGCTCCTACTTATATCAGAATTTTGGGGGTGGGGTAGAGAGATTTTTATACTGAGATGCTGCAACTCTGCAGCTAAGCTCAGGGGAGGAGGGGGAGGGGTCTGGCATGGCATGGGTGGCCTTTGAGGATCTCACTGGTGGTACAATCACATTGATCTGAGTGCAAGTTTCCATTATAGGCCTCCTAAACATATACACATGATGGCAGGGCTGCCAAGAGACAACTCTGGGCTCGGGGCAAACAATCTTAAGGGCCCTGCCGCCCCCCACCCCAGTGGTCTGCTATGTCCAGGGCTTTTTTTGAGGGGGTACTTGGGGGTACTGAGTACCGGCACCTTTTCCATTGTCTGCTAAAATTGACCAATGGTCCTTAAGTTTTAAAGAAAGAGCTCAGGCTCTACACACCAGTTCTGCCTTGTCATAGATTCTGTGACTGGTTGCAGGGAGTCTGGCTATTGTGGGGAGGGTCCCTCAGTGATCACCCCACCCCTGAAGGGTGGCCTGGCATTTGAGTACCGGCACTTTTTTTGCTAGAAGAAACACACTGGCTATGTCTGTCCCTCCCTCTCCCCATTCTTGCTTCTGGCATATATCTTCCTCCCCTTCCACACAGGCTGGCATCTCTTTTTACCCCTCTTCCCCCTCCCCCTCCTTGTGGTCCAGTATTGCTGTCGTCCTTGGCAGTCCTCCAGAATTTTTGCAGGCTGCCAGCAGTGTCAGTAAGGTGAGCAAGCTGCCTCTGGTTGACCCCGGAAGAATTTTCCTCTGTGTCCCACCTATACAAACACAGGATGTTTGTTTATTTATTTATTTGGATTTATTTACCACCTTTTTGAAGGAATTCACTCAATGTGGTGTACAGTAAGAATAGATCAAACATGAGCAATAGGCAGTTAGAGCAGTAAAAATATTCGAACAACAATACACAGTATGGCATGGTATACTACTTGCAATGACAACACAATTAGGCATATTTTCAAAGCACTTAGCCTTCCAAAGTTCCATAGAAACCTATGGAACTTTGGAAGGCTAAGTGCTTTGAAAATATGCCTCCATATGTACTAGAACATTATAATTGGTAGTGAAGGGTAAAGCAAAGTTGTAACATATAGATGAGTAAGGAAGTAGGAAGAATTAGAAAGTAAGGTGATTGATTTGAAGAAAGTTGCACGTGAGGTCAGAGAGATGGTTAAATATTATCTCAGGGTAGGAGTGGATAAAAAATGTCCTACTGCAGTATGTGTAGCCCGAGTCAATCCTTGTGTGTGTGAGTGAGATTAACAAGTTAGTTACTTCCATTAAAGGCTTGGTTGAAAAGCCAGGCTTTCACCTTCTTCCTGAAGTAGAGGTAGTCTTGTGTTAAGAGGAGCTTTTCAGGCAATGCATTCCAGAGGGTGGGGGTTACTCTGGAGAAGGCTCGCTTGCAGGTATCACATTGTGTAATGTCTTTTGGAGAGCGTGTAGTTAGTGAAAGTCCTTGGAATGACCTTAGTGTCCTTGGCGGTGTGTGGAGGATCATCCTATTCTTTAGATACTCGGGGCCATTTCCTTTCAGGGCCTTGAAGATCAGACATAGAGTTTTAAATTTAGCCCTGGATTGTACTGGTAGCCAATGAAGTTTTTACAAAAATGGTGTGATGTGGTCACGTCGCTTGCAACCTTCTATGAGTCTTGCTGCTGCATTCTGAATCAACTGGAACTGGTGCAGGCCCTTTGTAGTCAGACCATTGTATAGTGCATTGCAGTAATCCAGTCTTGATGTTACCATGGCATACACAACTGGGATAAGATTTACCTTCTCGATGTAAGGAGAGAGGCAGCATAGCTGTCGCAAATAGTAGAAGCAGGTCTTGAAGGTTGCTTGGATTTGGGGAATCAGAGTAAGTGTTGAATCTAACTGTATTCCAAGGTTCCTGACTTGTGATTTGAGGGGGAGTTCATACTTCCCAACAGGGATTTTGATGTCAGGTATGTATCCACTTGTGTTAGGGACCCAGAAAAGCTTGGTTTTACTTGGGTTCAGGCAAAGTTTGTTGTGTTTAGCCCATTCTTGAATTGATGTTAGACAAGTAATCAGTTTATTCAAGGCTGTAGGTAAGTCAGGTTCAATTGGTATGAGTAGCTGCACATCATCCGCATAGATGTAGAACTGAGTGTCCATTGACCGAATCAGCTCAGCTAGTGGCTTGAGGTAGATATTGAACAGAATAGGTGACAGTATCGATCCTTGTGGTACCCCGCAGGTCAGTGTTCATGGTGGTGATGAGTTGCTGCCAATCATTATAGATTGTTGCCTGTCTGATAGATGGGATCTGAACCAGGCAAATACTGTACCATTGATACCTGTTTCTGTCAGTCGTGCTAGCAAGATATCATGATCCACAGTGTCAAAAGCTGCTGAAGTGTGGTAGCCTTCTATGCGGTATCTTCCATCTTAAGTTATCTTCCATCTTATTTCCGATCTGACGAAGAAGGGCAACCTTCGAAAGCTAATCAAGAAATGTATTAAGTTATGTCCAATAAAAAAGGTATCATCTTATTTTCTTTTCCATGTTTTATTTTGTTTGATTTCTATTGAAAAGCTGCTGAGAAATCTAGCAGTACTAACATAGGAGGCAGGACGCAGCAGAGGGAACGCTTCTGGTGCCAGTTGGAGGCAGGTTGCTCTCCTTATTGATGCTGCTGGCAGCCTGCAGAAACAATGGAGGACCACCAAAGGAGAGGAGGGAAGGATGAGAGCGATACAAAACTCCGTGGGGCAGGAGGAAGAAGGTTAAAAAAAATGCCAATTACGCCTACCAAAACCAGTGTGGCAAGCCATTTGTTCGGGTAGCAGTTGTCACCTCGTAGCGACGTCTATGCCAGGCCTGGGGAATCTTGCCCCCCCCCCCCCCCCCCCCCCCGCTCCACTCTCATGGCAACCCTGCATGATGGTGCCTGTTGTGTTGTGCTAAGGCTGGCCCTTTTTTCCAAATGGAAACTATTGTCAATATTTTTTTTTCTGTTGTAAAGTTCAGCAGTATCTGCACTTGTCTGTCTTCCTTTTCTTAATTTTCTTTCCATGTTGTTTCATCCTTCCTCCTCCACAAACAAAACTCTTATTTCACTTCCCATTTTACTTTTCTTTACTTCTTACCCCTGTTGAATACCACATCTCACCTAGCTTTAATCTTCATCTTGCACCTTTCTGCCTCCCATTTCAATATCTAACCTGAATCTCCTTGTTTTTCTACCCATCTCTTCTCCATCCCTTGTCATACTCCTAACCTTTCTTGTATTTATCATTTCTGCTTCTCTCTTCAAGTCCACCTCAGCTCTCTATCCTCTGTCTCACCATATCCTCCATCTTCTCCTTGCAGTCCTTCACTATCTGCTTGTTTGTCTTCATCTTTCCACTGCTCCCTGCTAGCTTTACTCATCCTTCCCCTTGTGCCTGCCCCCTCCAGCCTCACAGCCTCTCCTAGTCTGAAGGTCACAAGCAGGTGCTCAGTCAGTCCCTGGTTTTCAGTTCCAAGTTTCCCCACTGTTAATGTGTAACTTCATAGGCTACTACAGGTCAGTAACCACACACTAGGATACAGTAGTGACTGCAAGAGCTCTGCATGTCATGGATGCGCTTTCAACTTAAGCTTCCGCTGCTGCTTTCATTGTTCAGGAACTCATCATTTGGCCTTTCTTGATCTGTTTATGTTTATTATTTTTTTATTAAGCAGCTTGATATACCGCTCACCTTTTACCAGATCAGAGCGGTTTACAAAATAAAATCGAAATCGGATAAAGAAAGGACAGACCTGACACTTCCAAAGATTGCATTCTTTCTCCCAACACATTCTTTTAACAAGCAAACTCGATATAAAATAGAGGACACAGCAGACTTCCCTACACCCCGGGCTACAGGTTAGAAGCCAGCTTAAAGAAATGGGATTTCAATGGCATCCTAAACCTTTTTTAGTTAACTTCCAAACAAATTTCTTTAGGCAGGTCATTCCATATTGTTGGAGCCAGCCAAAAGAAGGCCTTTTCCTTTGTGACAGTCTAGAACACCTTAGACAGAGAAGAACTTGACGTCTTATAATCCAGCATTGATCTAAGACATCCTGCGGGTGTATACAAGATTGTCCACCTACTTAGACACAGTGGTTTCTGTTCCCATTATGATTTGTGTGCTATACATAGGATCTTAAACTTACTCCTAAAAGGTAATGGATTACCAATGATACTTAATAAACAAAACAGTCACATGATCAAAGATCCAGGCCTTTCCAAGGAGCCTAATTGCAGTATTCTGTAAAGTCTGCAACCGTCTTGTCTGAAAGCTTAATAAACCCAGGTATGCTATGTTACCTATGAAGAAAGACTAAGGAGGCTAGGGTTTTTCAGCTTGGAGAAGAGACGGCTGAGGGGAGACATGATAGAGGTATATAAAATAATGAGTGGAGTGGAACAGGTGGATGTGAAGCGTCTGTTCACGCTTTCCAAAAATACTAGGACTAGGGGGCATGCGATGAAACTACAGTGTAGTAAATTTAAAACAAATCGGAGAAACGGTTTCTTCACCCAACGCATAATTAAACTCTGGAATTCGTTGCCGGAGAACGTGGTGAAGGCGGTTAGCTTGGCAGAGTTTAAAAAGGGGTTAGACGGTTTCCTAAAGGACAAGTCCATAAACCACTACTAAATGGACTTGGGAAAAATCCACACTTACAGGAATAACATGTATAGAATGTTTGTACGTTTGGGAAGCTTGCCAGGTGCCCTTGGCCTGGATTGGCCGCTGTCGTTGGCAGGATGCTGGGCACGATGGACCCTTGGTCTTTTCCCAGTGTGGCATTACTTATGTACTTATATAGTCCAATCTAGAAGTAAACAGCTTGTTAGCTCTCCATTGTGTTCTTCTCTGAACTTCTGTACTGCGCAGTTAATCATCATCTCAGCACCTATGAAGTATGGCAGTTGTGCAATCTCAGAATAGTGCAGACAAACTTATTTTTGTATTTAGCTCCCCCACCCCTTCAGTTGTAGCTCAAGGTAAGTTACATTACAATCTAACACCACTGTTTACTAAGCCACATGGCAATGCCGACACAGCCCATTCAAATTGAATGGGCCATGTCGGCATTAGCGCACAGCAGCTGCTAGTGTGGCTTAGTAAACGGGGGGGGGGGGGGGGGGGAGGAGGAGGTAAGTTTGTACCTAAGACAATGAAAGATTAAGTGACTTGCCCAATATCACATGAGCTACAGTGGGATTTGATTTAGGAAGCTCTGAAATGTGGGGGCAAAGGATGAAGGTGAAAGGGGAAGGAAATACTTTTTCATGGAAAGGATGGTGAATTTGTGGAATGGCTTGATAATGGATTTTTCACTCTTCAAAAAGTACAAAGACTAGGGCACATTCAATGAAGTTATATGGAAATACTTTTTAAAACAAATAGGAGGAAATATTGTTGCAGTCAAAGAATAGTTAAGCTCTGGAACTCGTTGCCGGAGGATGTGGTAACGGCAGTTAGCGTATCTACTACTACTTAACATTTCTAAAGCGCTGCCCGGGTTACGCAGCGCTGTACAATTTAACAAAGAAGAACAGTCCCTGCTCAAAGGAGCTTACAATCTAAAGGACTGGTCCCCCTGGCATGTCAGGGGGACCAGTGCACTAGGAATGCTGGCTCCTCCCACGACCAAAGGGCTTGCATTTGGTCGTTTATGAGATGGGCGTCCTTGGTTTCCATTATCGCTGAAAAATCAGAAACAACCAAGTCTAGGGACGACCATCTCTAAGGATGACCTAAATGTCAAGATTTGGCCGTCCCCGACCGTATTATCGAAAAGAAAGATGGACACTCATCTTGTTTCGATAATACAGGTTTCCCCACCCCTTCGCGGGGACATTTTGCGAGGAGGTCCTCAGCAAAACTTGGGCGTCCCTTTCAGTTATGCCCCACCCTGTCATTTTGCAGTGAGCATGCAATGGCACACCTGGTAGTATCGCCTCGCAGTGAAAGTAAAGTGCAAAGCTTAGAAGTATGCTGCACTGCAATGAGAGTACTATGCTGAGTCTGGCAATGTCTCATATCACAGTGAGAACGTTCTTCTGGGGCGGATGAACTGCTTTCATTTAATCTGAATCTTGTAACAATAGGAAAGCAGGTGGTTAGGTGTAGTCATAAGAAGCTGCTGGTGGTCTGGCTGCCCTCAGCTTTATATATCCTGCTGAGGCTTAATGACTCCGTGTGCTTTGTTCACACTCAGTTCCTCACGTTTGGGGAGGCCCCAGTAAACCCAACTACTGAGAATTCAAGCAATGCCTGCTCCTTTATCACCTCAATATAGCACAGAAACAGCAATCGGAGGCAGAACAGCTGGAGTTTTCTAACTGATCACTGAGGCAACAGCCACTTCAAAACCAGTTGTGGTGTAACGGTACAGAGGAGAAGGAAGAGGGGTCCATTATGGTGTAAGCTGGATTTTGCAACACCAATCTATTCTTTTGCATGTCTAGTGGTGTTTTCCAGCAAAAATATACAAGCTGTTGCTTATTTATATATTTGGATTTTGCTCACACCTTTTCAGTAATAGCTAATGGTGAGTTACATTCAGATACACTGGGTATTTAGATTACCACAGGCTGACAAGGTACCTCATGAGAGACTCCTTAGAAAATGAAGGAGTCGAGGGATAGGAGGCAATGTCCTTCTGTGGATTAAGAATTGGTTATTGGCCATTTTTCTCAATGGAGGAGGGTGAATAGTGGAGTGCCACAGAGATCTGTACTAGGACCAGTGCTATTTAACATATTTATAAATGATCTGGAAATCGGGACGATGAGTGAGGTGATTAAATTTGCAGATGACACAAAACTATTCAAAATTATCAAAACACATACAGACTGTGAAAAATTGCAGGAATACCTTAGGAAACTGGAAGACTGGGCATCCAAATGACAGATGAAATTTAATGTGGGCAAATGCAAAGTGATGCACTTTGGGAGGAATAATCTGAATCATAGTTACCTGATTCTAGGATCTACCTTAGGCATCAGCACTCAAGAAAAAGACCTAGGTGTTATTGTAGACAATACACTAAAATCTTCTGCTGAGTGTGCGGCAGCTGCCAAAAAAGCAAACAGGATGCTAGGAATCATTAGGAGAATGATGCAAAATAAGACCAAAAATATTATAATGCCTCTGTATTGCGCCATGGTGCAACCTCACCTTGAGTATTGCATTCAATTCTGGTCGCCATTTCTCAAAAAAGAAATAGAATTAGAAAAGGTTCCAAGAAGAGTGACCAAATTGATAGAGGAGATGGAACTGCTCCCATATGAGGAAAGGCTAAAGAGGTTAGGGCTCTTCAGCTTGAAAAAGAGACGGATGAGGGGAGATATGATTGAGGTCTACAAAATCCTGAGTGGTGTGGAGTTGAGAGCTGCATGGGAACGAGGATAGCGAGGATAGAATCCTGCGGCATCCCCTCCAGGACCGCAGGGATCCCATGGGGATAGACCAAGGTCCACGGGGATTGACCCGGGTCCTGCAGGGTTCTCGTGGAACCATAAAACTAACGGAACTTTGCTTTCCCTCCCCGCACATACCTCGTTTTACCTTGGTGTTCTAGTGGCTTGCTTTGGGGCTACAGCTGTTACTGTGGTGATTGGTCTGAAGACATTGAGAGATATTACAACAACAAAAAAAAGTCAGAGAAAACTTCCCAGTTTGTTGTGAATAAAAAAGAATAGCACTGGATCCAAATCCTATTTCTGACTGAGCTACAGATATAACCACCCAAAAACAAATATGAAAACACTGTACAAAATAAAGTACAGGGAAAATTCAGTATAATCCTGGAGCAAATAGGAGAAAGATTAACTGTAGCAACACAATCTAACCAGAGACAATACAGACCAGCACTAGTACCTTAGAATTGTCTTTGTTGTATTTTCATATATATATAATATATTGGGGGGTTTGTTTTTTAATCTCATGTGTTATTTTGATTAATTGTGTTCAAACTTTTCAGCAAATAAAAGTTCCCTGAATCTGAGTGTGTGAGAGACGGAGAGTGTGTGTGGGTGTATATACCTCACTACATTTGTATGTCAGAGTATCTGTAGGGGAGCTGATGTATTTTTGTCTAGCTAGACAGATTGTCTGCTTTCTGTTTGAGGCTCCGCTGTCATGAATATTTACTGCAGTGTGCAGGTGTCTGGTAGAAAAGGGGTTAATTCTGATTCTGGGAAGCCTTGCTTTCAGTAGACTGTTTTAGCAAACACAATGATGTCATGGTATTCGCAGACCCTGAGGGAGGGGGGCTGGACCTACAGAGTGCAAGGTACAGTAGCTCTTGTAATGCCTGGTGGGGCAAACACACACAGTAAGCCTGTTCAAGACAGCAAGACAAAACTGTATGTCCTGGGGGGGGGGGGGCAATCATTCCCCTTCTCTGGATTGTAATGGCTAATATTTATTTTTTTTAGATTTTGCTCACATGTTTTTCAGTAGTAGCTCAAGGTGAGTTACATTCAGGTACTCTGGATATTTCTCTGTCCCAGGAGGGCTCACAATCTAAGTTTGTACGTGAAGCAATGGAGGGTTAAGTGACTTGCCCAAGATCACAAGGAGCAGTAGTGGGATTTGAAGTAGCCACCTCTGGATTACAAGACTGGTGCTCTAACCACTAGGCCACTCCTCCACGCCAATAGTTTTTATAGCTATGATTATGCTTTTATACCTACCTATGGTTCTTGTTATTTCCCCCCCCCCCCCCCCCCTACAATAAAGAAACATTTTTTTGTGGATGCCCCTGCCAGGCCCCATCCCATCCCACCCAGAGAGATACATAGAACAGGTATACCACCCCGTTACACCCAGACTTACCAGGACAGACACTCAAAGAAAACACACACCAGAACAGGCACAACAAGCGAGGTTTCACCCATCACCCTCAGGAGTACCCCAGAACAGGCACAGCAAGCCAAGCTGCACCTCATTTCTCCTAGGAGTACAATACACCAGAATAGGCACACTAAACTAGGCTTCATTCCATCATATCCAGAGAGACACCTGGACAAACTGTCCGGCTGTGCCCCCTGGTATAACACCAAAACGTACCCCAGGGATGAGACACTGGGTTCTGTGTACTGTTCTGCCTGAGGTTATGTAAGATACTGTAACACCTTACTCTCTGTTCCCAGGGGCTGGTATTACTCATAACATGTTGTTGTCTTTTACTGAGCGCATGTGACGCTACTAGGCCGGTGACATCAGCCTCATGTGATCTTTCCTTACCTTCTCTAGTGCTTTACAGCTTTATTTGACTGAGATACCATGATGTCAGTTTCAGGCTGGCTGTGGTTGTCTGCTACCAGTAATACACCTGACAACACAGTATGAGGCTTGCAGGAGCCTTCCTCCCCATCAAGGTCTCTGCCCTGTGACTCTGACTTCTTTCTTTCTTTCTTTCTTTCTGGTTTTCTCTTTTGCCTTCTGCCTGCTTCAAGGTCTCTGTGACTTCTTTTGTGTAGACATAGGGTGGGAGTGGAGGAATAATTTAGTTGTTAGAGCAGTGTATGCTGAGAATCAGGGAAGGCTAGGTTGAAGTTCCACTGCTTTTCCATTGCCTTGGGCACAAAACTATGATTGTAAGCCCCCCCCCCCCCCCCCCCCCAGGGACAGGGAAAGAACTGTAACTTGCTCTGAACTGCTAAAAAGATATTAACTAAATCCATAAATAAATACACACGCACACACAATACCAGGGACTGAACTGTTTATACAGTGACTGGGCTACCAAAGGTTATAAAATAGGAGAAACCCTGGGTGTGGGAATGTAGCCAATCAGCATAGCCCAGTAGAGGCTAATTCTAATGATACAGAAGCTGGGGGAAACTACCAGACCCTCCCCTTCCCCCTTAACAATAACAACAACAACAAAATGTTTTGCATGGGATAAACACAAAGGAATCCTGGAATGGATCTATGGAATCTTAGTGGCAACGCCAGTAATTGGGAAGCAAAACCAGTGCTGGGCAGACTTCTATGGTCTACGCCCTGATCGTAACTGAATAGATATGGACGGGTTGGAGTGTAAATTTAAGGGGCTTCAACGTTAGCTTCAGAACTTTTAGTATAAGAACAATGCTGGGCGGACTTCTACGGTCTGTGCCCTGAGAAAGGCAGGGACAAATCAAACTTGGGTATACGTATAAAGTATCGCATACCATGTAAAATGAGTTTATCTTGTTGGGCAGACTGGATGGACCGTACAAGTCTTTATCTGCTATCATTTACTATGTTACTGTCCAGCTTATTTTCGAAAGTGAAAGGCGTCCAAAAAGCGACCCAAATTGGGAGATGGGCGTCCTTTTCCTGTGGGCGCCCAAATCAGTATAATCGAAACCCAATTTTTGGCGTCCTCAACTGCAGTCCATCGCGGAGATGAACAAAGATCACGGGGGCATGTTGGAGGTGTGGCGAAGGTGAGACTGGGGCGTGGCTATCGGCCGAGGAGAGATGGGCGTCTTTAGCTGATAATCGAAAAAAAAGGCGTTTTTACCGCGATTTTGGGTCACTTTTTTTGGACCCTTTTTTTCATGAACAAGTCCCAAAAAAGTGCCCCAACTGACCAGATGACCACTGGAGGGAATCGGGGATCACTGCAGTGCACTTCAGAAAGGCAGACCCAGGCCCGTCCCCCCCCCCCCCCCCCCCACCTGTAACACTTGTGGTGGTAAATGGGAGGCCTCTAAAACCCACTGTACCCACTTGTAGTTTTTTTTTTTTTGTTACATTTGTACCCCGCGCTTTCCCACTCATGGCAGGCTCAATGCGGCTTACATATACAGGCACTTATTTGTACCTGGGGCAATGGAGGGTTAAGTGACTTGCCCAGAGTCACAAGGAGCTGCCTGTGCCTGAAGTGGGAACTCAGTTCCCCAGGACCAGAGTCCACCACCCTAACCCCTTCACCCCTAAGAGCTATGGCGGTGTTGTACATTTGTCCCTCCCACGACCAAATGGCTTGGATTAGGACGTTTCTGAGCTGGACGTTTTTATTTTCCATTATCGCAAAAAAAACCCAAAAAAAAACGTCCAGCTCAGAAAAGACCAAATCCATGGCATTTGGTCCGTCCAAACCGTATTTTCGAAACAAAAGATGGACGCCCATTTTTTTTCGAAAATACGGTCTGTCCCGCCTCTTCATGTACCCATTTTCAGACATAGATGCCCATGGAGATGGACGTTCGCGTTCGATTATGCCCCTCCACGTTTTCTCTGGCACCAACTAGAGCATTCTTTATGCCAGATGAATAATGGGGAGAGTAATTTTCAAAGCCATTTACATGGGTAAAAAGTATGCTGACTGTCTGAAAATTGCCCTCCCTCCATATAACTAAGAGGTTCTTTTACTGCCGCAGGTGCTAGTGAAGGTCCATGGGTTTTCTATGCACTTGGCCAATTTTAGTGTGGCGGTAAAATGGCCGCCTTGCCATATATATTTGTAATGGCCATGTGCTAATTTCCCATTAGCGCATGGCTGTTACCATGGCAGCCCTTAACTACACCTATTTAGAAGGCGATAAGGGCTCCTGTGATACTCCCGTACTAATTGGGTAGCATGCAATAATGTGCCCACGCTACTCTATGGGTGTGCCCGCGGGGTTTACCCATGGGCAGGCCTACTCTATGCCCATGGGCACACCTCCCTCCAGTGTGGGATTAACATGCGCTGAGCGAAAAACTACCATGGGATGCCTCAGCATATCCTGTAGTAATGCCCTTTCAGTGCGCAGTAAGCCTGCGTTAGGCCTACCGCACCTTAGTAAAAGGGCCCCTAAAAACAGGTATGTTATGAAACAAGGCTCGTATTTTTAGGTGTGCTAGAAGGAGAAAGATTTGTATTTTTTTTGTTTTACTCATCTTTATTGAACGTTTTCAATCACACATGCAGGCTCTTTGTATACATCCTAATCAACCATTAACTGGATACAAACAGGACTGAAGCCAACTAGTGTACAAACACAATGTCCACATTTTCCTCCTCCCAACCCTCCCCTCCCATCCCTAACCCCCCCCCCCCCCCTCATAAGTTCAAAATTCTACTTTGGGCAGTTGGGGTGAGTGTGTCCCAAAAAGGTGCCCACGTGGCACTAAAGGAGTCGCCCTGTTTATAGGATAAGTCCTTTATGCCCCTTTTTTCCAAGGAGCACATCTGAAGCATTGCTGTGCACCATTGCGCTGTGGTAGGGTATTCCTCGCTTCTCCACAGCTGCAAAATTGTCCTTTTTCCCATGAGCACCATGCGTTGTAAGAATGCTCTCATTTTCGTTGGCATGCGCTCTCTGCTGATAAAGCGATCAAACAACTGCCCCGGGTCTGTCTTCCAGCCCGTATGCCAGCATGCAGACACATGTAATCCCACGTCCTTCCAGAATTTCTGCATCCCCGGGCACATCCAAAACATGTGACCCAGGTGTGCCCCAGTTGCCTTGCATTTAGGGCAGGTGTCAGTTTCTTTTAGCATTGCCTTCCAAGTTCTGCGTGGCGAAATATAGTCTCAGTATGAATTTCATCTGTGTCTCTTGCCATGCCACATTCTCTGTAAGGTTTACAACAGCTAGTAGTTGTCTTTTCATTTGCTCCTCATGAAGGTTAATTCCCAACTCTGGGTTTCATTGCTTCACCACTTTTGAAAAATCAAAGTCCTGCGTAGACTCTCTGAGGTGGGAATGGAAATATCTCAGCGGGATTTGCTGTTGAGCCTCCAAACCCAACAGTTCGCTATATCTCTCCCAAAGAGAGCCCAAGTTTTAAAGTGAAAGAAAGTACAAACTTTCACTGGGCATGCGTATTCATTAGCACGCACTTAGGGTTTTTTTTTTTTAAAGAATGCCTTCAAAAACATTTGGTGCGCGTCAAATTGATTTAACTTTCTTGAAGTCTATTAATACACATTACAAAAAATGTTATTAACAGAAATATTTGAAATGAACCAAACAAATGTCTGATAGGAACAAAAGAAAAAGTAAAAAAAAAAAAAGAATTAAAAATGTTTTCCGTTCACATCCCGAATTTGCACCTTGGAACTTGGAGCAAAGTTCACAGGTATAAAATAGCCATAGACTTTGCCCCAAAGTTGATACGCCGTAAATTGTTCTCTCCTTATTCCAGATCTGGCTGTGCTGTAATTTACTTGTAGACTGATAAAAAGGAAAGGGATTAAATACTTTTACATTGTTCCTCTCTGCATTTTATTTAAATAATTTGCTTTTGGGGGTTTTAATTTTAGCTGTCATAGATACACACAAATACAATAATTGCTAACCTTCTCATGCACATGCACTCACACATTTCCACAACACACACACTTACTTGCCTTCACCTAAACCCCCCTCACAAATTATATATCTACGTTCAAACACATCTGCATTTACATATACCCCCACATCTCTTCTCCTTCCCTCTTCCCTATACACACACAACCTTAAGAGCATCAGTACAGCTACATCAGTTTTCCAAGGAGATTGGGGTAGTCCATAAGGACAGAAGGTACCTGCATGTAATAAATGTAAACTGCTTTGATTGTCCCATCCAGCTGCTCAAAACTAGTAAAACATTCAATCTTCCCTTGCCCAGCTGCATCCAGCTGTATGGATGTTATGCAGTTTGATGGTAACAATAGAAGAGGTCCTAAATGTTGAATTAAGATAGGACTGTAAAAATAGAAGAGGACGCTGAGATAGCCTAGCAATGGATGTAGGGAAGGCCAGTATGTAATGGAACCTGAATATGCTTAGATCATAGGCGGTGGTAGGAACAGTGTTGAAAGGCCTGGCATTGGAGAGGCTGAATGAGTACCAGCATGTCAAAATTCACAAAAACTAAATTGTTTGACGCATCAGTTTAGCGGGCAGATACTGTCTGACAAAACCAATAAGGGGGAAAGAGAACGATATACCGCCTTAGTATATACAGGTACTTACTTACTACATAAGTACATAAGTATTGCCATACTGGGACAGACCAAAGGTCCATCAAGCCCAGCATCCTGTTTCCAACAGTGACCAATCCAGGTCACAAATACCTGGCAAGATCCCAAAAAAGTACGAAACATTTTATACTGCTTATCCCAGAAATAGTGGATTTTCCCCAAGTCCAATTTAATAATGGTCTATGGACTTTTCCTTTAGGAAGCCGTCCAAACCTTTTTTAAACTCTACTAAGCTAATCGCCTTTACCACATTCTGGCAACCAATTCCAGAGTTGAATTACACGTTGAATGAAGAAAAATTTTCTCCAATTCGTTTTAAATCTACTACTTCGTAGCTTCATCGCATGCCCCCTAGTCGTAGTAATTTTGGAAAGCGTAAACAGACACTTCACGTCTACCCGTTCAACTCCACTCATTATTTTATAGACCTCTATCATATCTCCCCTCAGCCACCTTTTCTCCAAGCTGAAGAGCCCTAGCCGCTTTAGCCTTTCCTCATGGGGAAGTTGTCACATCCCCTTTATCATTTTCTTTGCCTTCTCTGCACCTTTTCTAATTCCACTATATCTTTTTTGAGATGCGGCAACCAGAATTTAACACAGTATTCGAGATGCAGTCGCACCATGGAGTGATACAAACGCATTATAACGGCCTCACTTTTGTTTTCCATTCCTTTCCTAATAATAGCTAACATTCTATTTGCTTTCTTAGCTGCAGCAGCACACTGAGCAGAAGGTTTCAAAATATCATCAACGACGACACCTAGATCCCTTTCTTGGTCTGAGACTCCTAGCGTGGAACCTTGCATGACGTAGCTATAATTCGGGTTCCTCTTTCCCACATGCATCACTTTGCACTTGCTCACATTAAACGCCATCTGCCATTTAGATGCTCAGTCTCCCAGTCTCATAAGTTCCTCTTCAAATTTTTCACAGTCCTTCTGCGATTTAACGACTTTGAATAACTTTGTGTCGTCAGCAAATTTAATTACCTCATTAGTTACTCCCATCTCTAGGTCATTTATAAATATGTTAAAAAGCAGCGGTCCCAGCATAGACTCCTGGGGAACCCCACTAACTACCCTTCTCCATTGAGAATACTGTTTAACTCTACTCCTCTGTTTTCTATCTTTTAACCAGTTTTTAACCACAATAGGACACTACCTCCTATCCCATGACTCGCCAGTTTCCTCTGGAGTCTTTCATAAGGTACTTTGTCAAATGCCTTCTGAAAATCCAGATACACAATACCAACCGGCTCACCTTTATCCACATGTTTGTTCACCCTTTCAAAGAAATGTAATAGATTGGTGAGGCAAGATTTCCCTTCACTAAATCCATGTTGGCTTTGTCACATTAATCGATGCTTTTGAATATGCTCTGTAATTTTGTTCTTTATAATAGTCTGTACCATTTTGCTTGGCACTGACGTCAGACTCTCCAGTCTATAATTTCCCGGATCTCCTCTGGAACCTTTTTTTAAAAATTGGTGTTACATTGGCCACCCTCCAATCTTCCGGTACCACGCTCGATTTTAAGGATAAATTAGTAGAGAGGTGTGGTAGCCGTGTTAGTCCACTCTTAAAGGTTATCAATAGAAAGCAAACAAAATAAAACATGGAAAAGAAAATAAGATGATACCTTTTTTATTGGACATAACTTAATACATTTCTTGATTAGCTTTCGAAGGTTGCCCTTCTTCCTCAGATCGGAAATAAGCAAATGAGGTAGCAGATAGTATATAATGCTTTGATGTTTCTCTCATATATACTATCTGCTACCTCATTTGCTTATTTCTGATCTGAGGAAGAAGGGTAACCTTCGAAAGCTAATCAAGAAATGTATTAAGTTATGTCCAATAAAAAAGGTATCATCTTATTTTCTTTTCCATGTTTTATTTTGTTTGATTTCTATTGATAACCTTTAAGGATAAATTACATATTACTAACAATAGCTCCGCAAGTTCATTTTTCAGTTCTATCAGTACTCTGAGATGAATACCATCTGGTCCAGGAGATTTGCTACTCTTCAATTTGTAGAACTGCCCCATTACATCCTCCAGGTTTAAAGAGAATTTGTTCAGTTTCTCTGACTCCTCAGCTTCGAATATCATTTCTGACACCAGTATCTCTCCCAAATCTTCCTCGGTGAAGACCAAAGCAAAGAATCCATTTAATCTCTCCGCTACGGCTTTGTCTTCACTGATCGCCCCTTTTATCCCTTGGTCATCTAGCGGTCCAACCGATTCTTTTGCTGGCTTCCTGCTTTTAATATACCTAAAAAAAATTTTATTGTGTGTGTTTGCCTCCAATGCATTCTTTTTTTCAAAGTCCCTCTTAGCCTTCCCTATCAGCGCTTTGCATTTGACTTGACTTTCCTTATGCTGTTTCTTATTATTTTTACTTATACCTGGGGCAATGGAGGGTTAATAAGACCTTAGCCACTGGATGTTTGAGCAGTGGCTTCACTGGTTTTAGTGGCTGCCTGGATTGTGGCGGTGGTATTGGGGAAAACCTGATTGGTGTTGATGTGGGTGTGGAAACTTTGTTTATTCAACTGCTTGGATTGGTGGGAAACAAAAAAAAAAAAGTCAATAAAAGCTGACTTTAGTAAGGAGCAATATCCTATATGCAGTCAAGGTTTTGCAGCTGACAGCTGGGCTGTTTCTTTGGCAATGTGGACCAGTATAACTGGGCAGACTGGTGGAGCCAGTTGGCCTTTTTGTACCATAATTTACTGTACTACTTTATTAGCTACACACACCTACACACATCTTCTCACACCTTTATATCTACACACTTCTACCCATACACAGGTGTGTGGGGGGGGGGGGTGTGAAAAGGCAGGAGCAGACTGACAGTGATCTGGGCCTCCATGCAGAGGGGCTCATTGGGTCCCCACCGCCCCCACTGCCATTTCTAGCACCCCCTTAACACTACAGCCCCCCCTCTTTGGTGGGGGTAAGAAAGAACCCCACTCGTGAGCACAGCCGCTGCTCTACCCGGCGCTGCCACTTTTTCTTAATGGCTGCCGAGACTTCCTGCAGCAGTCTTACAGGTCTTGGCAGCCATTTTGAAGATGCGGCAATGCTGGACATTTGGACAGAGCAGCGCAGCAAGCAGGAAAGAGTGGGGAAGGTGAAGGGAAATGGGACTTGATATACCGCCTTTCTGAGGTTTTTGCAACTACATTCTTTCTGAGGTTTTTGCAACTACATTCAAAGCAGTTTACATATATTCAGGTACTTATTTTTGTACCAAGGGCAATGGAGGGTTAAGTGACTTGCCCAGTCACAAGGAGCTGCAGTGGGAATTGAACTCAGTTCCCCAGGATCAAAGTCCACTGCACTAACCACTAGGCTACTCCTCCACTCCTGCCCCCAAAGAGGCCACTAGACCACCAGGGCCCTTCAAGTAGGCCCGGGGGGGGGGGGGGGAGGAGGAAAGGCACTGGGCCTCCCAGACCCTCGGGCCCCACGGGCACTACCCGGTTGTCTGTATGGTCAGGCCACCCCTGGTCTGTGTTGTTACTAATTCTACACAGATCAGCCTTGACATGTTCCAAACTCCAGCAAATTGAAGAACTCCTCTCTGGGTCTGTTACATTTATTTATTCGTAGCATTTGTATCCCACATTTTCCCACCAATTTGCAGGCTCAATGTGGCTTACATTATGCCGTAATGGCGATCGCCATTTCCGGATACAGAATTACAAATTGCATTAAGGTGCATACATACATGATAAAGAAGAAGACATTTATTTATTTATTTATTTATTGCCTTTGTATCCCACATTTTCCCACCTTTTTGCAGGCTCAATGTGGCTTACAATACATCATGATTAGTGGAAATACATAAGAAAATAGACATTTAGAATTGCAGAAAGATCTTGGGTAACATGATGATGATAAAACATGATAGTAGTTTTAACAAGCAAATATTGTAATACTGTTCTGGGTTTCTGTGTAGGAGTTCACGTTTGTTGATCTATGTGGTATGCCTTGTCAAAGAGATGAGTCTTCAAAAGTTTGCGGAAGTTAGTTAGTTCATAGATCGTTTTCAAGTTACGCGGCAGCGCATTCCAGAATTGTGTGCTCAAGTAGGAAAAAGTTGAAGCATGCGTTAGTTTATATTTTAGGCCTTTACAGTTAGGGAAGTGAAGATTAAGGAAAGTGCGGGATGATTTTTTAGCATTCCTGGGTGGTAAGTCTGTCAGGTCTGACATGTAGGCTGGGGCATCTCCGTGAATGATTTTGTGAATTAGGGTACATATTTTGAACGTGATGCGTTCTTTAAGTGGGAGCCAATGTAGCTTTTCTCGTAGGGGCTTAGAGCTTTCATATTTTGTTTTGCCGAATATGAGTCTAGCAGCAGTGTTTTGAGCTGTTTGAAGTTTCTTGAATATTTGCTCTTTGCAGCCAGCGTAGAGTGCGTTGCAGTAGTCAAAATAACTGAGTACCATTGATTGTACCAGGTTGCGGAAGACGGTCCTTGGGAAGTAAGGTCTTACTCTTTTTAATTTCCACATTGAGTGAAACATCTTCTTGGTTGTGTTTTTCGCATGGTTCTCAAGTGTTAGGTGTTGGTCAATGGTAACTCCAAGAATTTTTAGGGTGTCCGAAATTGGAAGACTCAGTGTTGGTGTGTTAATGGTGGTGAATTTGTTCGTATTATGTTGAGAGGTGAGTATTAGGCATTGGGCTTTTTCTGCGTTGAGTTTCAGCTGAAATGCGTCCGCCCATGAATGCATGATATGTAGGCTTTGGTTGATGTCCTTCGAGATTTCCTTCAAGTCTTGTTTAAATGGGATGTAGATCTTTATGTCGTCTGCGAATATATATGGGTTAAGGTTTTGGTTTGATAGTAGTTTGGCCAAGGGTATCATCATTAAATTGAATAAGGTCGGTGAGAGGGGGGATCCCTGTGGAACTCCGCATTCAGGTATCCATTTGGCTGATGTAGTCGAATTAGATGTAACTTGGTATGATCGCGTGGTTAGGAACCCCTTGCATAGAGGTTTCTGAGTGATCACCATTTCCAGGTACAGAATTACAAATGATATTGCATTAAGGTGCATACATACATGGTAAAGAAGAATACATTATGGTATTGCATAGAGGTTTCTGAGTGATAGAGTGAATTGTAACATAAGTTAAGTCATCGACTATAGAGAGATCATTTTCGACATAAGAAATAAAGTGGTAGTGCGTATTGCGTAGTTTTCATTAATAGCAATGAGGTTAAACAGTCAAGTGGCAAGAGTTCGGTTTTGTCTAGTCCATGTAAAGTCTAATTATATTGTATTTAGGATGGATCGTTATGGTAAGCCTTCTTGAACAGGTCAGTTTTCAGTAGTCTATGGAAGATTGTGAGGTCATGCATTGTTTTTATGGCCTTCGGTAGTGCGTTCCATAGTTGCGTGCATATGTAGGAGAAGCTGGATGCATATGTGGATTTATATTTTAGTCCTTTACAGCTGGGGTAGTGGAGATTGAGGAATGTGCATGTTGATCTTTTTGTGTTCCTAGTAGGCAAGTTTATGAGGTCTGACATATAGGTCTGAGCTTCCCCGTGAACGATTTTGTGGACCAGGGTGCAAACTTTGAACTCAATTCGTTCTTTTAATGGGAGCCAATGTAGTTTTTCTCTTAGGGGTTTGGCGCTTTTGTATTTCGTTTTCCCAAATATGAGTCTGGCTGCTGTGTTTTGAGCAGTTTGAAGCTTCTTAATGATTTGTTCTTTGCATCCGGCATAAATGGCATTGCAGTAATCTAGATGGCTTAGCACCATCGATTGTACCAGGCTGCGGAATATTTCCCTTGGGAAGAAAGGTTTGATCCTTTTCAGTTTCCACATTGAGTGGAACATTTTCTTGGCAGTATTTTTCACATGGTCTTTGAGTGTGAGATTTCGGTCAATTGTGACTCCCAGAATTTTCAGACTGTCTGAGACCAGAAGGGTGTAGTCTGGGGTGTTTATGGTGCTGGGTTTGTTTGTGTTATATTGTGAGGACAGAATGAGGCATATTTTCAAAGCACTTTGGGAGGCTAAGTTCCATAGGTTTCTATGGAACTTTGGGAGGCTAAGTGCTTTGAAAATAAGCCTCATTGTGTCTTTTCTGCGTTTAGCTTTAGTTGGAATGCATCCGCCCATGAATTCATTATTTGGAGGCTGTGTTTGATTTCATTTGTGATTTTGGTTAGATCGTGTTTGAACGGGATGTATATTGTGACATCGTCTGCATAGATGTACGGGTTGAGTCCTTGGTTGGATAGCGATTTGGCTAAAGGTGTCATCATTAAGTTAAAAAGGGTTGGTGAGAGCGGTGATCCTTGTGGTACTCCACATTCAGGTTTCCATTGTGTTTACTTTTTTGAGTTTGATATCACTTGATATGTTCTTGCTGTTAAGAAGCCTTTGAACTATCTAAGTACGTTTCCTCCAATCCCGAAGTAGTCTAGGATGTTCGAGTGTATTTGGTGGCTGACCATGTCGAACGCGCTGGACATGTCAAATTGTAGGAGAAGCACATTGTTTCCGATTGCAATTAATTGTTTGAATTTGGTTATGAGAGTGGTTAGCACTGTTTCAGTGCTGTGGTTGGATCGAAATCCTGACTGTGATTCATGCAGTACTGTGAATTTGTTTAGGTAGTTGGTAAGTTGTTTGGTTACCATACTTTCCATTAGTTTGACTACCAGGGGGATTGATGCTACTGGTCGATAGTTGGTTGTGTCATGGATAAAACTGGGTAGGAGAGGCCCCTACTCGGTTATCTTCCATTGATTGGGTGACCCCTAGGTTTTCAGACCAGGGGAGACTGCCATAGCACTATCTGGTTAATGCCAGACAGGTGGAGATAAGATGGAGACGGGAGTTACTTGGCACTACTGATATAAGTACATAAGTATTGCCATACTGGGAAAGACCAAAGGTCCATCAAGCCCAGCATCCTGTTTCCAACAGTGGCCAATCCAGGTCACAAATACCCAGCAAGATCCCAAAAATGTACAAAACATTTTATACTGCTTATCCCAGAAATAGTAGAATTTCCACAAGTTCATTTAATAACGGCCTATGGACTTTTCCTTTAGGAAGCCGTCCAAACCTTTTAAAAACTCTGCTAAGCTAACTGCCTTTACCACATTCTCTGGCAACAAATTCCAGAGTTTAACTACACGTTGAGTGAAGAAAAAGGTTCTCCGATTCATTTTAAATTTACTACATTGTAGCTTCATCGCATGCCCCCTAGTCCTTGTATTTTTGGAAAGCATGAACAGACGCTTCACATCTACCCGTTCAACTCCACTCATTATTTTATAGACCTCTATCATATCTCCCCTCAGCCGCCTTTTCTCCAACCTGAAGAACCCTAGCCACTTTAGCCTTTCCTCATAGGGAAGTCGTCCCATCCCCTGTATCATTTTCGTCGCCCTTCTCTGCAATAGCTGGATAACAATGTGATTAATTTAAGAAAGCAAAACAGTTGTCCTAAGTTAACTGGGTGGTTATCCAGATACCACCATTAACTATTAGTGGTACACAAGTAACTCCTGGCAGGCTGCCAACTGCCCAGATAGTCCCAGTACCTGGATTGGTGCAGGCACTGAACAGCTACAATTCAGCCGGCATTTATTTATTTATTGCATTTGTATCCCGCATTATCCCACCTCTTTGCAGGCTCAATGTGGCTTACAATTCATCATGGATACTGGAAGTAGAAGAGAATATACATTTGGTTTTACAAAGGGTTTTGGGTTACATGGTAGTGAAATACATGATAGTGTTAAAGCAAAAGACGATATAAGCCATTTCTGGATGTATTAAAGATTACAACAACAACAAAAATACCTTTGCCGCCAGTTGAATATTGCCCCCTCTATGCATAGCGTGGCCTTTGTGGAGGAACGGGAAGGTGTGCTTTTAGTACTGTGGGTAGGGCTGGCCCAAGCTGTTTCTTTCTGGCATTCTGTGTCTAAATGTTGTGCATCTGCAGGGATTTCACCCCCTGACTGTGTGGAAAATCTTATTCATTTGAGCCATGGAGCAACGGTTTCTAATTAAGTGGAGATGGATTGGACAGCATTCCTTCCTAAGATTAGCAGAGCTCGGATGAGAGGATCCAAGTTTTGACCTACTTTGTGTCTATGGCGTATCCTTAACCAGCAGCTGCACAACTTCACAGCTGTAGGATTCTTGGTGAAAGGAACCTCATTCTCTGCTCTGTTTTTAAGTGTGACTAGCAAGTTGGCCTGTGTGACTGCTCTTAGAACACACCCAGGCTCTGAACTCCTTTCTGCTGGCTGGGTGCAGGCTTCCTCCCAGCTGTCCACATCCAATCCTCCTCCTCCTCCTCCCCCACCCCATCCTCCTCCTTAAGTCCTCTCTCTTGTCATGTTTCTGCCTATGGCACAGAACTTCCCAGGGTTACTTTTCTTCCTGTAACACCAAAGTGATATTTTTAGAAAGTGTTTTAAACATTTATTTTAGGGGCCCTCTTTCTATCTAGATTGCACTGGGCTCCTCTTGCTCACTGCCTGACCTCAAAAAAGGTGGACAAGCAACTGACTGCCTTTTTCTACCCAGCATCCTGCAAGCTACACTGAGGGGCCCATGCACAAAGATCACTGTTAAATACAGCAGCCACAAGTGAATGAACTTAGTGAGTCGCAACTCGCAACGGCGACCGATGCACAAAGGGGATGGCATGCAAATGAGATGCATGGAAACTTAATGGCAACCTTTGTGTCAGGGGCGTACCAGACACCCAATTTTGGGTGGGCCTGGGCTCAAGATGGGTGGGCAGAAGAACCCCACCTCATCCCACAGATGATGTGGTCTCTCACCTGCATGCCATATGGTCTCTCAAATATCCTCCCTCTCCCGCATACCTTTTAAATAGCACATTTTCACCAGCAACGGGCAGCAACTAATACACACTGCTGATGTTGGCTCCATACCCTTCCCTCTGATGCAACTTCCTGTTTCTGCCTAGGCAAGAATACATCAGAGCGAAGGCTATGGGGGCCGGTGCGAGCAGTCACTGCTCACTGAAGGCGAAAATCTGCTATTTACAAGGTATGCAGGAGGGACAGTTGTTGGGAGTTTTCGGCTGGTGGGATTTGGGGATCCCTGCCAGCCACATTATAGCTATGCTGGTGCTGGATGGGCCTGAGCCCAAAGTGGGTGGGCCTGGGCCCACCCAAGCCCACCCTTGGCTACGCCACTGCTTTGTGTGTTGACCACTGAAAGCGCCTAGCACGTGCACAGAACAGGATCAGTTGTTTCCAGGATTGGCAGGAGAAATAAAGATCAGCAAAGTGCCAGAAGGTGGGGAGGGCTACCTGCATTAGGCCAGGGGTGATGGAGAGGCAGATGCTGAAGAGGGAAAGGGAAATGGGACTTGATATACCGCCTTTATGAGGTTTTTGCAACTACATTCAAAGCGGTTTACATATATTCAGAAAGGAACTGTACAGGGGGTCAGCCCTGGAGTTGCTACTGTGGATGAAGAGGGTTCCTCTCCGACAGCTCCTGACCTGCCATAAAATCTAGCACATTAAAGGTGGTTGCTCCTTTCTGTGCATTGCACAGAATGCTAATTATGATACTAATGAGCTCATTGTAATATATTTGCATAGGATTTTGGTAGCAGCTATGGCACACGGTTAAAGCCACGCAAACCCCTTTGTGCATTAGACGCTACATATTGTTTGCTTTAGACCGGCTACAGCCGGTCTAAAGCAAACATTGCGACCACGGTAAACTTTGTGCATCTGCCCCTGAGTGCTCTGAGGCAGCGTAAAGAGCTACCCCCTTCCCCCACCCCAGTTCAGTACAAGCTTATTCTCTGTGTTGTTCCATTAGTACAGGGGTTGTAGACCCTAACATGATAGAGACAGATATCTCACACAAGAACACACACAGCAGCATCCTTGCTGTGCTGGTGCACAGTCTGTCCTAGCTTGCTATTAATCTGTCTCCTGATTCAATGCACTGGCATAGCCAGAATTGAGTTTTGGTGGGGCCTGAGGTTAACATGGGGTGGGCACTAGGAAAATGTGGATGTTGATACCGTATCCGGTTCTCCTGTAATTGATTTGAGTTGCCAACATTGATTTGGGGGAGGGGGCTGGTCCTGACTCCAGATTGGAGGGGCCATGGCCCACTCATGGCTACATCTCTGATTAAATGCTGTGGTATTTCTGGTAGTGGCTCCGTTTTCAGAGAAACAGAAGGCTGCAGTGTAGATTCAGGAGATGATCCCTGAACCAGAGGACTTTTAAGCAAAGATTGCTCAATATGTGTCAGGGTGAAGTACTGGGTAGAACCTACGTGTGCACATGACTAGCCCTCTGTAGCCCTGAAAGATCTATATCTCTAAGCTCTTGGTGGGGGAGACGCTATATCTGTGTATGATGCTCAGTGCACTGTGGGCCATAAATAATTTTTGTTTCTTACTAAAGTAACGGGACTCCAATGGTGGAATGATTTTTTTTTAGAAGGAGGGGGAAAGGTAACGTTCTTGGAAGTGCAGTTGAGTCATATTTCTGGACTGGCTTCCCTCTGATCCTAAGCTGCCACGGGCATGGCCTTGCAAGCCAGACTATGCTATCTTTATTAACATGCACATTTCTCTCTGACCTTTTGTTGTAGGAAAGCCACAGAGATGCCAAGCCTCCCCCACTACCCACTAGGAGTTTATATGCTTGTCCATGGAGAAGCTCATCACCAGTGTTCTGATCCGTCCTGATCACTACTTTCATGAGAGGTAAGCTTAAGGGAAGAAAATCCAAGTGGCATATCCAGTAGGAAGAAATCTGAGCACACCTTCCTGTCTACTGCCTCATTTCTTTTTCCCTGCATCTATTCTACAGGTACCTGTGCACACATACTTCTAGCTGCTGATACTTGTAATCCTTCTACATTTATACCCCAGATGCACCATATTTAAAATCTCACTCTTTAGCCTTCAGTATCACTCCTTGAGAGAGTAATTTGTACTCTTTGGGATGGTTCACACTTGGCATCTAAGAATTTAACAACTGACGTGTCACACTTCATGGGGAAGTGTGCATCTGATGTCACATTCAATCTAAACAGCATCCTGGTAGATCCTTGTGAAAAATACAATACAGACAGGAATTGCAGCTAGCCCCCCACCCCCCGGCTTGTAGCACTGTAGAAATATTCGGCTTTTATGCTGTCATTAATTCTATACTTAGCACCATGCTTAAGAAACAAAACTCTTAATTCCAGTTTCCTGAGGGTAGTTTGCTGAGCTCAGCACTTGCGCAAGGCCAGCAGGAGGTATGAATCAGTGCTGCATGTTTCTGCCTGTCCCAGAGAGCAGAGAAAATGAGATCCAGGCCCAGCCAGAGTGCATCTAGGACATTCCAGCACTCCCACAGCATGGACCAAAAGCCTTCAGTCTGTGCTCTGTCGATCCATAGGCACCCAGCTTCATCTGTTTCCAGTCTGAAATCACACAACCAAGACACTTCATTCTCTTTGTCTGGAAAATAGGGTGTCGTGTTCAACAGAGACATTCAGTTCTCTGTGCCTGAAATCTAGGGTGTCACAACCTGTGCCCGAAATCTAGGGTGTCACGTACACCTGAGGCACTTAATTCTCTGTGCTTTAAATTTAAGGTGTCACATACAACCAAGACATTCGGGACTGTGTCTGAAATCTAGGGTGTCACATACAAACGAGGCACTCAGTTCTCTGTGTTGGAAATCTAGGGTGTCATGTACAGCTGCAGTAGTCCATATGCAAATCTATGTATCCCAGATCTTCCTTCCCTTAATTCTGGTGTACATGCAGTAACCCTCTGGCTTGCTAATAATTGCCTAAAACTAAACCTGGTAAAACATTAATAGTGTGGGTCACAGGCTGGTTATTGCAGAAGTCGTTAGGCTCCCCTGTCATACTGGTTAATTCAGTCCAGATTCTAGGCGGTACCATCGATCAACTACTGGTGTTTCAAACCCAGGTCTCTGCTACTATTAGGGCATCGTTTAATGCACTTAGACTCTTCTGCATTGAATATCCTTTTTCCAACACTAATGATTTTACAGATCGATTGCTGTAATTCTGTCTATAATAGTGTTAAGGACTTGGATCTAGAACTAACTTAAAAATAATTCAACATAGAGCTGTCAAACTTTTATGTTATTCTTAGAATATGATCACATCACATCTCTATCAATAGAGAAGTGTTAGCTTCCGTTTTCATACAGGATAACATTTAAGAGTCTTATTCTGACTCATAAGGCTTTTTATAAGATATGCTGAAATATATGGGGGCCCGATATTCAAAATGATTTAAATGGCCAGGAGTGGCTCCTGGCCACCTGGCCATTTAAATCGTCCATCCAGGCCTAACCAGGCATTTTCAGCAGCATTTAACCAGATAGTACCGCTGAAAATGCCTGGTTAGTGCCTAAGCCAAAACCAGCTATTTATGCGTTCCGGGGTGGAGTCCACGGCCGCTGAGAAGGGGGGGAGGCAAAGGGGGCAAAATTCCCCAGGCCCAGCGCTTCTCTCTCTCTGACAGGACCCTAGTGATCTCATCCTGACAGGTGCAGGAGGGAGAAAACTCTAGCGACAGGCCCCCCCTTGGAGGCTAGGGAGGACCCAGAGCTTCCTCCAGCACTGTTCTTCTGCCCATTGCTGAGTGGATGCTTTCCTCTCAGGTGCACATGCTCAGTTTTGAAACTGAGCATGCCCTGAGAGGAAAAGCAGCCGCAGGGGTAGGCAGTCAGTGCTGGAGGAAGATGTGTTCTGCTGGCGGGGCCTCGGGATCCCCCCCCCCCAGTCAAGGTATTTCAATCCTGTTGCAGCAGCGGCTCTGCCCCGGGCCCGCTGGCAGCAGCCCTGCCCCTTGGGAGATCCCCCCCAGTCAAGGTATTTCAATCTTCAATCCTGTTGTGGCAGCGGCCCTGCCCCTCGGTGGCCTTGGTGGAGTCAGCTGGTTAAGATAACCACATAAAGCATAGTCCTCTCTTTTATTTATTCTATTTATTTATTTAGATTATGCTCACACCTTTTTCAGTAGTAGCTCAAGTTGAGTTACATTCAGGTACACTAGATATTTCTCTGTCCCAGGAGGGTTCACAATCTAAGTTTGTACCTGAGGCAATGGAGGGTTAAGTGACTTGCCCAAGATCACAAGGAGAAGCAGTGGGAGTTGAACCGGCCACCTCTGGATTGCAAGACTGGTGCTCTAACCACTAGGCCACTCCTCCACTTTATGTGGTTTTTCATAGCCAGTTAAGTGCTGAATATTGGGTTGTGTTTTAGCTGGCTTCCTATACCCGGATACACGGCCGATCTTAGGCCGAGGCGACCGGGGCGGCCGCATAGGGCCTCACGCTTAAGGGGGCCCCGTGCGGTGCGCCTCAGCCTCCTCCGCTCAATCCCGCTCCAGTATTTAAATTTACCTCAGATGTCGCAGCAGCTGCGCAGCGTCAGTGAAAGCGCTGCCCGACGTCTCTAACCTTCCCTTCGCTCGTTCGTTCCCTCTCAGTGTCTGCCTTCGCATGGAAATGACGTCAGAAGAAGGCGGGGCACTGAGGGAACGAACGAGCGAAGGGAAGGCTGGTGGAGAGACGTCAGACATCACTTTCACTGACGCTGCGCAGCTGCTGCAACGGAGGTAAATTTAAATAATAGAAGATTTGAACCAGAGACGAGGGCGGGCAGGTGGATATGGGAGCGGGAAGGATGGGGAGAGAGGAGCATTGATAGATGGACATGGATGGGAGGGCAGGGTCCAGGGAGAGAGGAGAAATTGCTGGACATGGAGGGGAGGGAGGAGAATTGCTGGATATGGATAGATGGAGGGGAGAAGGGGAGAGAGGAGCATCGATGGGCATGGATGGGAGGGCAGGGCCCAGGGAGAGAGGAGAAATTGCTGGACATAGAAGGGAGGGCAGGGGAGAGAGGAGAATTGCTGGATATGGATGGATGGAGGAGGGAAGGGGAGAGGAGCATCGATGGACCAGGATGGACATGGATGGGAGGGCAGGGCCCAGGGAGAGAGGAGAATTTGCTGGACATGAAGGGGAGGGCAGGGGAGAGAAGAGAATTGCTGGACATGGATAGATGGAGGGGGGCAGGGGAGAGAGGAGCATCGATGGGCATGGATGGGAGGGCAGGGCCCAGGGAGAGAGGAGAAGTTGCTGGACATGGCAGGGAGGGCAGGGGAGAGAGGAGAATTGCTGGATATGGATGGATGGAGGAGGGAAAGGGAGAGAGGAGCATCGATGGACATGGATGGGAGGCCAGGGCCAAGGGAGAAATAGCTGGACATGGAGGAGAGGGCAGGGGAGAGAGGAGAATTGCTGGACATGGATGTAGGGGAGGGGAGGAAAGTAGATGCACATGGATGGAGGGGAGTGAGGAGAAATGCTGGATATGGATGGAGGGAAAATTGCTGAATTTAAGGGCTGGATCGGAACACTTTGAAAGCAGATGCTGAAACCGGAGAAAGGATAGGGACAGGGCTACAGATGGTAGACAGGACACATAAGGACACAGGAGGATGGTGGACATGGTGAGAGAAAAAATATCAAATGGAAAGAAGACACTGCATAAAACAGAAGACACTGGGACCAAAGCGAATAGAAAAACTAAATGATCAGACAACAAAGGTAGAAAAAGTATTTTATTCAGAATTTATTAATTGGAATATGTCAGCTTTTGGAAATGTGGATCTGTGATATTTTGCATGTTAAGTTTCAGTTTTTCTAGTATTGTTGCATGCCGAGTCTAACTTCTTGAGGTAACTTTCCAGTTCAGTATTTTGCCTTCATATCTGTTGTGTCATGTGTTTTTCATGTGTGATCAAGGTGCAGTATCCTGCTAGCGTGTAGTATTTGCAGCCCTTTTTGTTTTGTTTTTTTTCACGAGGTAGTGTATTGATGTTTTAGAGCCTGGTGTAATTACAGTTCTGCCTTTCCACGCATAAGGTTGTAGCTCGTCCTGTCCTTGGAATTAGTGCTGTTATGGTTTGGTAAGGTTATGAGTGTGTGTATAGTTTGTGTATAGTGTTTTGCAGTGGAGAGATTGTGTGTCCGCACCTCTGACCCCCCCGGGGTTATGAGAATTGGAACTACTAATTGTAGTGGACTTGAACTGAATAATTTCTGGGGAGGGGGGGGGGGGGTTCATGATAGCATTGTGCTTATTATTTCAATCAGTTTTTCTGTACGTTTAGCTTCATTTGTCTTTATTTGAAATTTCATAAATAAAAGTTTTTCTAAAAATTGAATAATCTTATCAGTGGGGTGGAGCTGGGGCGGGGCAGGGGCAGGGCTAGGATGGGGCCCCATTAAATAGGTCTGCACAGGGCCCCACACTTGAGTATCTGGCCCTGTCCGTTTTTATTGCTCTGTTATATAAAGGAATCCTGTTCAGAAGGAATGGATCCTCAGAAGCTTAGCCGAGATTGGGTGGCAGAGCCGATGGTGGGAGGCGGGGCTGGTGGTTGGGAGGCGGGGCTAGTGCTGGGCAAGACTTCTACGGTCTGTGACCTGAAAATGGCAGATACAAATCAAGGTAAGGTATACACAAAAAGTAGCACATATGAGTTTATCTTGTTGGGCAGACTAGATGGACCATGCAGGTCTTTTTCTGCCGTCATCTACTATGTTACTGTGTTATATGCCATCTTGTGCACTCCAGTCATCTGCTGGCTTTAGAATCAACCAGGCATTTAGCCTTTTACTTGCTAGCCATTTATTTGTTTACTTTCCATCTCTGTGGAATTCCCTTCCTCTGGGCCAGATGCACTAAACCTTAACGACCCTCTAACAACCCTTTAAGGAAGGAAATTCCTAACCCTTGCATGCATTAAAGGCCTTTTTCTGACGAAGCAAGCAGCTAACGAAAACGGAATACAAACGAGTAACTACCATTGTAATGTGAACGATTCTGGATGCACTAACAATACCGACGATTACACCGAATCATTTAGCGCGACATATTAAATGTATGGCCTGAGCTGTCATCTCCCCGCTTCTCCCTGCACCTTAAAATTCCAAGCTGGCATGTTGAAAAACAAAATAAACAACACAAACATGTGGCTCCCCGCTTCCCTCTGCATACAATACAAATGAAACGAAAACAAAATCAAAAAAGGATTGGGAGGGGGCAAGGACGCTTGTCAGGAGCGTCCTGTATGGACGGCCTTGCCCCCGCCCCCCCCCCCCCCCGAGGTCGCCGCTGCTCCCCGCTTCTGCATGTATTAAATAAAAAACAAAAAAACAAAGTTTAGCAGCCCAGGTTCCCCTCCCTTTCTCTCTCTGTTTTTCTCCTTCACCCACAGCTCCGCCTCCGGCCATCCTCCGCCCCCGTGCCCTGCCCCCTGAGCTCGTTGCTGCCGCCGCTCCCCCCCCTCTACCGGACCCCCCTCCTCTTTACCGGCCTGCGCAGTGCCTCTCACCTCTGTGTGAAGGCGCTGCACTGGCAAGAACAGCTGATTGGCGATCAGTGCTGCCTTCTCCGACGTCCCTCTGTTCTTCCTGGGCCCACCCTCCTCTGACATGGGTAACTTACGTCAGAGGAGGGCGGGCCCAGGAAGAACAGAGGGACGTCGGAGAAGGCAGCACTGATCGCCGATCAACTGTTCTTGCCCATGCAGCGCCTTCACACAGAGGTGAGAGGCGCTGCGCGGGCCGGTAAAGCGGAGGGGGGGTCCGGTAGAGGGGGGGAGTGGCGGCGACAAGCTCAGGGGGACGGGGCACGGGGGCGAAGGAAGGCCAGAGGCAGAGCTGTGGGTGAAGGAGAAAAACAGAGAGAGGAAGGGAGGGGGACCGGGGCTGCTAAACTTTGTTTTTTTGTTTTTTATTTAATACATGCGGAAGCGGGGAGCAGCGGCGACCTCGGGGGGGGGGGGGGGCAAGGGCATCCATACAGGACGCTCCTGATGAGCGCCTTTGCCCCTTTTATTTTCAACGTGTTTTTTTTTGTTTGTTTGTTTTGGGTTTTGACGTTTGTGGCTGCTCTGCACATGCTTTGCAGGCAGATTAACGATGGGGATTACACTTCTGTAATGCATTCGACTTTCAAATACCGAACCGAACATGTGGGACTTCTGTTTTTAGTGCATTCTTCGTTTTTTCAACTTTGGTAAGGACTTTTACGTTTTTGATTTTTTAACGTATGGTTGATGCATCTGTGCCTGAGTCTCTTTACACTGAAACATCTTACAAGAAGTTCAAAATAGGTCTAAAGACTTTTCTTAGATAAGGCTTTTAGCAAAGTGGCCAGTTCTGGATCCTGAGAACTGCAATATGGGAAAGAGAGGCACTTTTATATGTGGGTATGTGTGTTATTTGCATTTGTTCTTCAGTTTGCCTTTTTTTTTTAATGTATATTTGTATTGTAAATTGTTTTGCTGTTACTGCAGAAAAGGCAATGTAGGAAGTACAATAAACATGAACATAAATAATCGAAGACTGTCAAACACAGCTGGTTTAGGAGTGAGGTTCATTACTGTCATGGTATGTGCAAAAAAGAACCCATTTGCAGAAATTGCCCCCGAGACACTCCATTCTTTGTACTCCTAATCCCAAAATATCACACAGAGTTAGTTGAAACACTCATTAGGACTTTCAGTTCATTTCACATATCCAAATCCTGGGTGTCACATGAAGCTGAGATGTGCCAGTTTTTATGTTCTCATTCCTGTGGCCTTGCACAGCGTTAAGGCACTCCTTGGTCTCATTCCGCTCCTATCATGTTCAGTTCCGGGATCTCTAAAAGGGTTCCAGCTCAGCTTGACCATTGTGCTGGACTTCAGTATTAGATACCCCTGAGGTAGTTTATGTTTAAATGATTTTTATTAACTTTTCACTTAACACAACGTGCTTATAATACATAGTGTCCAGGCATTGTAATTCGCTAATACAGTCACTTCTATATCTTTGTCAGTGTCTGAACTCTTTTTACAGCTTAATTTCTTAACACCCACTCCCTCAATTACCCTGAGGTAGTTTAAGCAAACATGGAACTATCTGAAGCCTTTTTACTAAGCCTGCTAATGGCCTTATCACTCTCATACACTGGTCTCTAGCAAGGCCATAAAAGAGGCAATTTTCCATTATATCTTTTTCTGGCCATGCGCTAATAGCATTAGCAGGCGGCCATTTAAAAAACAAAACAAAACACAGGAGCTGTTACTGCCTCCCACTTAGGAGGCACTAAGGGCACTTAGTTATGAACATTACTACTACTACTACTTATCATTTCTATAGCACTACTAGACGTACGCAGCGCTGTACACTTGAACATGAAGAGACAGTCCCTGCTCAACAGAGCTTACAATCTAATTAGGACAGACAAACAGGACAAACAAGAGATAAGGGAATATTAAAGTGAGGATGATAAAATAAGGGTTCTGAACAAGTGAATAAGGGTTAGGAGTTAAAAGCAGCATCAAAAAGGTGGTCTTTTAGCCAAACCCTGCCATGTATTCCCAAGCTTCCCCACCCCCCATGTTTTGCAGATCCCCCTTCACCTGCACTGTGTACTTGCAGACACCCAGTGTGTTCCAGAGCTTGATGGTTTTGTCCCAAGAGCCAGAGACAATCTGGCGGTTATCGGTAGAGAAGGCCACGCTCAAGACATCCTTAGTGTGGCCCACAAAGCGCTGAACATGCATACCAGTTAGCGCAGTGGTAATGTCAGTGCAGTAGCTGATTATCCCATCCGTGTCCATTCTCTCCCCCTAACATGCCCCCTCAAAAAAAACCAGAACAAAACAATAAATACCGTGTGCGTAGCTTACACAGATGTCAAAACACAGAATGCTTTAGTGTGTCTTGCATTAGGCCATAACATAGGCAGTCAAGACCTCTCGTGCCTGCCAAGGACTTCATGATGACATAAATAAAAACAGGACTCAAGGTATTTTATGAACGTGGCAACAATTTGGCTGCAGCTTTATTTAAATACAACAAAAGCTTGCACTGAGTATACCTAAGCCAACCAAAACTTTCCAGCTTTAAAATGCCAACACAGTCCGCTGCCATTAGCAAGACTGACACAAACAGTAACCAGAGCTCCCCGCTCAACCGTAAGCGCAGTTGTCCCGGCTGCCTAGCTTAGCTCCATCAGGCTTGGGTACACCCGCCCTAAACTGCGACATAATACCTGCGTGCTCTATCCAACAATTAGGGAGGAAGGGAGGGGTGCAGGCTAATGCCCAAACGCCGTGCAAAGATGGCATTTGGGCTGTTCCCAGGGATTATAACCCCCCCCCCCCCCCGGCTTCACTCCTCCTCTCACAGCGGGGTGCCGATGCATGGTAGGAAAATTTTTCCTACCGCCCAGCGCCCACCCCGCTGCATCCCTTGCGCAGGCTCGTCTGGGCACAACGCCATGTTATTGGCGGCTCCGTGCACCTGAGGGGCACTATGCCTTGTTTTTTTTTTCTTGCATTAAGTGCACATTAGCGCCTAAACCAGCTTAGTAAAAGGGTCCCTTGTTATTCCAGGGTTAATATGCAACCATATATTCCTTTTCTGTCTGCAGAAAGTGTGCAGAAGGGAGTCTGGAATGACTACACCTTTCAGGGCTGGCTTGATTGCCTGCCTGCACTATCTGTTATCTCAGGGTTAATTCTATGGTTCTGATTACAGGCAAAAGGAAGGAGTGGAGCTCTCCAGAGCCCTAGAGACAGTAAATAGCATTATCCTGCTAAGGGTTACTAAGGGAGAGGCCCTGGCAAACATTGGAGAGAGTTATTACTCTCCCAGTGACAGGATCTCTGAGAATCCACAACTCCAGCAAGGCCAAACCTCTCTTCAGCAGAACAGAGATCCTTCTGTTTCTAAAGCTGGTAGCTGTATCCCTCCCACCAAATACTCTAGATTCGGCAATAATCCAGTGGCGATACCAGATTTGGTACTCTGTGATGTAGTAATGCAGCAGGAGAGCTCTGAATTTGATAGTCTGGTGCCTAATTAATTGATAATAAAACATCCTAGATTTCATGCTCTGGGGTGTAGAAATCTATTCTTCTGAATGTAATACTCTAGGGTGCTGTAATCCAGTGATAATGCTCTGCATTTGCTCTGGGGTGTACAAGTCTGGAGATTATGCCTTGTGTTTGATAATCCTATTTATTTGAAGATTTCTTTTATTCTGCCAGTCAAACAGTAAACAGGTTGTAGTGTCAATGTCTTTGGATACAGTCCTCAAGTGGTAATACCTAAACTCCATAGTCTTCTGTCGTAATTGGGAGACGACAGTCCAAGGTGCATGGCAGTCAATTATTATTATTATTATTTGTTACATTTGTATCCCACATTTTCCCACCTATTTGCAGGCTCAATGTGGCTTACATTGTCCCATAGAGGCGTTCGCCATCTCCAGTAGTGAAACAAATACAAGGAGTTAGTGTGGTCGGCAGTGGCATAGCCAGTATGGGGCCACGGGGGCCTGGGCCCCCATAGATTTGCCCCTGGACCCCCTGCCGACGACCCTCTCGACCCACCTCCTGCCGTTGCCTACCTTTGCTGGTGGGGGACCCCAACCCCCGCCAGCCGAGCCAAGGTCCTCTTCTTCCCAATCCCGCGCAAGGCTTTGTTCTAGTCTGACGTCCTGCACGTTGTACGTGCAGGACGTCAGACTCGCAGAAACAGAACGAAGCCTGGCTGATCTGTCGAGAAGGTCGTTGGCAGGGGGGAGTGAAAGTTGGTGGCGGGGGGGGGAGGGTCCGGCAATGGCAGGGGGGGGGGGGTCGGTGGCACCGGGGGGGGGGCTAAAATGTGCCCCCTCACCTCAGGCTCTGGCCCCCCCTCCTGCCGAAGTCTGGCTACGCCCCTGGTGATTGGATAAGGTTCATGTGTTATAGACACATTGGGAATCATAGAGAGGAAGAGTTTATTTATTTATTTATTTATTGCATTTGTATCCCACATTTTCCCACCTCTTTGCAGGCTCAATGTGGCTTACAATACATCATGAATGATGGAAATGTATAGGAGAATATACATTTAGTATAACATAAGGATCTTGGGTACTATGATAGTGATGAAACATGATAGTAGAGTAACAAGCAAATGTTGTAAGACAATTCTGGATATATGTGTAGGGATTCACATTTGTTGATCTTTGTGGTATGCTTTGTTAAAGAGATGGGTCTTCAGTAGTTTGCGGAAGCTAGCTAACTCGTAGATCGTTTTCAGATTTCGCGGCATCGCATTCCAGAATTGTGTGCTCAAGTAAGAAAAGGATGATGCATGCATTAGTTTGTATTTTAGACCTTTACAGTTGGGGAAGTGAAGATTGAGGAATGTGCGGGATGATTTTTTAGCATTCCTGGGTGGTAAGTCAATCAGGTCTGACATGTAGGCTGGGGCATCTCCGTGAATGATTTTGTGAACTAGGGTACATATTTTGAACGTGATGCGTTCTTTGAGTGGGAGCCACTATGCCCCTCCCCACAGCTTTCAGGCATGGAAACCACAGTTGCCGATTCCTGCTGCAGCTGAACCCCCATTGAGTGGGGGGAGCTTGAATCGGCTGGGGTTAAAAGCCAACCTCCGAGGGCCTCTTTCTGCCCCACCTCTTATAAATGCAGGGACAGATGCATACTGGCTGTCACGGTGGCGGGTGTACCCAAGCCAGAGGTGATTTTTTTTATGGACTGGGGCTGAAAGCAGCAAGGTGCCCCATAGCAGCCCCCTGTTAAGGGTGTAAAACCCCAGACACTCCACAAGGCTCACACTGGGCCAAGTTGTTGATAGGAGTGGGCCACTTTGCTTCATGCCCCTTGCCCCACCAGAGGGCTGCAGACGAGAGCAGCCTTGCTGGTTCCCAGAGTGAGCCTTAACATTTACTTCTTATTTCTGATGGTTTTTGGCTTGGGTACCGTGTTTACTTTGCTATATAGTCATAAAGCTGGAGCCTGAATTTTGCCACATGTGTCCAATGTCATGCTGAATTATGTATGGGATAGTGCTTTCTCAGGATAAGAAGTAAGTTTGAGAATTTAGATTAAAATTTACTTTTGGGGGGGGGGGGGGGTGGAATAGAGGTCCCAGATACATAAGTTATCTGATGACAGTGTCCATACTCTGATAAGTTACCTGGTTATAATTCTTTCAACTGATATTGTGAAGGGTAATAACCTTGTTCTCTCTCCCTCCTCCTGTGAGTTCAGTAACAGAAGGTGAACCCTGACACTACCAAGGGGGTGGGGGGTGGCAGCAGGGAGAGGTGTTTCTTTGTCTCCTGTTTCTACAAGCTTCAGTTACAGGGTCTAATCCTTGACTCACCACAGCTTTAGAAATATTTACCGTTTCCCAGCACCATCATTCATACTTTCAGTCTAGTGCAGTGTGACCAGTATTAGTTTCCCAGAGGAACGGCTGGTCTCGGTTTCATTTCACAGACCCAACAGAGGATCCCAGTCTGAAAGAGAGCTGCTGTCACCCCTTCCCCCTCCCCTCCCCGAAGTTGAAGATGAGATTATTATTATTATTACTTATAATTTATATAGCGTTACTAGACATATGCAGTGCTGTACAGTTGAACGTGTAAGAGACAGTCCCTGCTTGACAAGAACTTACAATCTCATTGGGACAGACAAACAGGACAAATAAGGGATAAGAAAATTATTTAAGGTGGGAATGATACAACAGACATGGGTACTGAACAAGTGAACAGGGGTTAGGAGTTAAAAGCAGCTTCAAAAAGGTGGGCTTCTAGCCTACATTTGAAGACGGCCAGAGATGCATATTATACTATATAATTTTATATTAAGATTGAAAGATCTGCTTTCCTTGTTAGTGCCCATTGACTTTCCGAAGGAGAGACATTTTTTGTGATTCCCAAACAGCCTAGAGATGGTGGTACATAAGTAATGCCACACTGGAAAAAGACCAAGGGTCCATCGAGCCCAGCATCCTATCCACGACAGTGGCCAATCCAGGCCAAGGGCACCTGGCAAGCTTCCCAAACGTACAAACATTCTATACATGTTATTCCTGAAATTGTGGATTTTTCCCAAGTCCATTTTGTAGTGGTTTATGGACTTATCCTTTAGGAAACCATCTAACCCCTTTTTAAACTCTGCCAAGCTAACCGCCTTCACCACATTCTCCGGCAATGAACTCCAGAGTTTAATTATGCGTTGGGTGAAGAAAAATTTACTCCGATTTGTTTTAAATTTACTACACTGTAGTTTCATTGCATGCCCCCTAGTCCTAGTATTTTTGGAAAGCGTGAACAGACGCTTCACATCCACCTATTCCACTCCACTCATTATTTTATATACCTCTATCATGTCTCCCCTCAGCTGTCTCTTCTCCAAGCTGAAAAGCCCTAGCCTCCTTAGTCTTTCTTCATATGGAAGTCGTCCCATCCCCGCTATCATTTTAGTCGCCCTTCGCAGCACCTTTTCCAATTCTACAATATCTTTCTTGAGATGTGGCGACCAGAATTGAACACAATACTCAAGGTGCGGTCGCACCATGGAGCGATACAACAGCATTATAACATCCTCACACCTGTTTTCCATAGCTTTCCTAATAATACTCAACATTCTATTCGCTTTCCTAGCCGTAGCAGCACACTGAGCAGAAGGTTTCAGTTTATTATTGACGACGACACCCAGATCCCTTTTATTGGTCTGTAACTTCTAACGTGAACCTTGCATGACGTAGCTATAATTCGGGTTCTTTTTTCCCACATGCATCACCTTGCACTTGCTCACATTAAACGTCATCTGCCATTTAGCCGCCCAGTCTCCCAGTCTCGTAAGGTCCTTCTGTAATTTTTCACAATCCTGTCGCGAGTTAAGGACTTTGAATAAATTTGTGTCATCAGCAAATTTAATTACCTCGCTAGTTACTCCCAACCTCGCTAGTCTTTTGATACAAATCAAACTACCAATTTTCTCCTTTAAGTATTAGGAATCCTAATAGATTCTAAATTGTCTTTTGAATTTAATGTTAATACTTTGTGCATAATGAAAAAGGTGTTTTTGAGTTAATCTTAGGCAGGTATACAAATATTTTGACCAAGATCATTTTCAACTCATTGTACAATCTCTAATTTTGAGTATTTATTTATTTAGATTTTGCTCACACCTTTTTCAGTAGTAGCTCAAGGTGAGTTACATTCTGGATATTTCTCTGTCCCAGGAGGGCTCACAATCTAAGTTTGTACCTGAGGCAATGGAGGGTTAAGTGACTTGCCCAAGATCACAAGGAGCAGTGGTGGGATTTGAACCGGCCACCTCTGGATTGCAAGACCACCGGTGCTTTAACCACTAGGCCACTCCTCCACTCCAATAATGTTAGATTATTGTAACATTGTTTACTTGGGACTTAGGCTGCAATCTATTCAAAATACTGCTCTTGGTTTGATATATTCTTTGAAAAAATATGATGTACTACCGTATTTTACAAAGTCACTGGCTTTTAGTTCATGCCAGAGTTTTGTTTAAATTCTTTTATTGTATGTAAAGTAGTTCACGGATTAGCTCCCATGTATTTTCTATCCCACTTTAATTTTTTCTAAAAAAATCAAGGATTACTAGATCAACAGCTTTGTTTTTCCTTCTCTAAAAACTATGAAAAGACCTAGGATTTGTAATAATCTTATTTCATTTCAGGCTGCCTGCCTTGATAAAGATGTTGAGATCCTTCTATTTTCTTCTTCAAGTTATTTTCAGTTTCATAAGAAATGTAAACTTATTTATTTAGGAAATGTGTTTTGCAATAGTAAGTAGACTGGGTTCATTTTATTCTTGAATGTCAGGGTTGGATGATTGTTCTTCCTGGAAATGTCCAGCTTCTTGTATAATGTGATCTGCTCTAAACCGCGAGGTATGGAGTGGAATATAAGCTATATTGTTAATGTTAACAATTAGCTGGTAGTAAAGTCAGGTCACCATGCTTCTTTTTATAATAACATTTGCTTCTGAAAAATGCTTTTGATGGTCTCCTCACACTAATTGTGGGCTATTAGAAGTACCTGTGTATATTTTTCTTTCATTTTATACTTACGTTTCTGTAGTATGATCATGAGTGCTTGCTTCTGTATCAAGAATGTTTCTTAATATATAGCGTACAAAAAAAATAAAGGAATAAAGTTTCTACTGCCCCAAATTTTCCAGTAGAAGAGTTACTGTATAACTTTATATTACATTTAATATTTTTTACCCACTTATCTTAAACAAAACATCAATGTTTAAAACATAATGATAGCATATGACAATTCAATCAGTACAAATTCAATAAGCAAATTAAAACGTAATTTTTGACGTGGGTTAGTGCAGTGGACTGAAAACTTGGGGAACCAAGTTCGATTCCCACTGCAGCTCCTTGTGACTTAACGCTTCATTGCCCCAGATTCAAAATAAAAAACCCAGAACACACAAACACACACGCACAACTTAAATTGTAAGCCCACTAGGGACAGAAAAAGTACCTGTATGTAATATGTAAACCACTTTGATTATACTACAGAAAGGCAGTATATCAAATCCTTTTCCTGTTATTAACTGGGGGAACTTACTTTGTGTTAAAATGGGGCATGATTTGATGCACTGTTGGTGCAAAGTGAAAAGCTACTCAGGTGATCAGCTATTTACCAGTAACTTCTTTGTTTTCTTTGCTCAAGTCAGACTGTAACCAGATACGTTATTCATTTAAAGTTATATGTGTATTTTCAGTGATACTATTTGGATAGGATTGCTGAACATCCACAGAAATAAGCTAGTTATTCACTTCACTTTATAAGGTTACCGTGCCACTGAAACCTCACAGTATTTAAACCATGCACTACCATGGTAGAAGATCCCTGGTATCTATCTCTCTATCTACTTATCATTTCTATAGCGCTACAAGGCATACGCAGCGCTGTACACCATACACAGAAGACAGTCCCTGCTCAAAGAGCTTACAATCTAAATAAGACAGGTAAACAGACAGAACAATTAAGGGTAAGGGAATAAAGAGGTGAGGATAAATGACAGTGAGTTAGGAGTCAAAAGCAGTGGTAAAGAGGTGGGCTTTGAGTTTGGACTATGTTGTTATGTTGTTATCTGCAATTCAGAGCAGATAACATGATAATTATAAAAATAAAAACAACATAAAATACAGCTGAACTTTAAACATATAAATTCACAATACAAATTGCATTAAAAACGAACATAATACTGTTGAAAGTTATGCATGCATATCCAGTGGCTATTGCTATTTAATATATATCTGAGTTGGCTGGAGATGCTGCAGAGGTTGATGACTGGATTTAAAACCCATAATTGTAAGGCCTCAGACTACGACCATCACTGCAATATAAGTTGAGATCATAGGGGTCAACTCTGTGGGTGCTGAGCACCCCCAATATTGAGCAAGCCCATACCAGATTCCAACCCTGGTTTTGCTGAGCTGGAAGAAAAAAGGATCTTGAGAAAACTACTGTGTCCAGCTATAATAATATAAAATGGACTAGTCCCACTCCGCAGGGATCTCAGCCCGGTCCTTAGGGCAGGCCTAGCCAGTCAGGTTTTCAGAATACCCACAATGAATATACACGAGAGAGAGAGAGAGAGAGATCTGTATATACAGTGGAGATAGCACCTGAAAACCGGACTGGCTGGGTGTGTCCCGAGATGGTTTGAGAACCCCTGCACTACTTATGTAATACAACATAGTAAATGACAGCCTGCCCAATAGGACGACCAGAGTCGTATCTTGATTAGACACTTGCATCCAAACAGAGCAGTCAGCAATTTGCCACTATGCCAACCCCATATAGACAGTTCTTTATGATGCAATATTGGAACACAATGCGGCTCATTAAAAAAAAAAAGTCATAAGGTGGTAGAAGGACATTTTTCTCTAAAAAGAAAAACAAAACATCAAGTTGCAATTTTTTACACACTTACTTTAGATGTTTTGCTCCACAGTTTGTCCAGATTTCAAGGGAGTGTGTTAGGGTCATGTTTTGGGTGGGACACGGGTGGCACCAAAAGATAGATGTTTTTGTGCAATAATGGAACAAAACAAAAAGGTCTAGGGCTAAACCTTAAGATGTTTTTGTCTAGACCTGTTTCAATCACAACTAAGTGACCAAAAGGTGCCCTAAATGACCACTGGAGGGATTAAGGCATATCCCTCTTTACTTCCCCAGTAGTTGCTGACTCCCCTCCCAGCCCCCTAAGATGTAACAGTGTCAGTACATACAGGCTGTATGACAGCTTCACATATGATGGCCATTCTTGTTAGAGCTGCAGGCAGGTCTTGGGAGTAGCCTAGTGGTCAGTGCCATGGACTGTAGAAAAGGGAACCCAGGCCCAGGTCTCACTCTAACTGGTATATGTGATGGAACATGTGAGCCCTACAAAAAAAAAACTAAATACCTACTGTACCTATATATACGTGACACCTTCAGGCATAAGGGCTATTATAAAGGAGCCATTCCATCCCCTTTCTAATTTGTCACCCTTCTGTAGTTTTCCTAATTCCAGAAATCATCATCCATTCCTTGTCCAGCAATTACACCTTATACAAAATACAACCATTAAGTTGTTCTAACATGCAAAGAGGTGGCTCACTTGATAGTATCTGAGGATTTGAAGGTGACGAAACAGTGTGACAAGGCGGTGGCCGTAGCTAGAAGGTTGTTAGGCTGTATAGAGAGAGGTGTGAACAACAGAAGAAGGGGGGTGTTGATATCCCTGTATAAGTCATTGGTGAGGCCCCACCTGGAGTATTGTGTTCCGTTTTGGAGGCCGTATCTGGCTAAGGATGTAAAAAGAATTGAAGCGGTGCAAAGAAAAGCTACGAGAATGGTATGGGATTTGCGTTACAAGTCGTATGAGGAGAGACTTGCAGACCTAAACATGGAGGAAAGGAGAAACAAGGGTGATATGATACAGACGTTCAAATATTTGAAAGGTATTAATCCGCAAACGAACCTTTTCCGGAGATGCGAAGGCGGTAGAACGAGAGGACATGAAATGAGATTGAAGGGGGGCAGACTCAAGAAAAATGTCAGGAAGTATTTTTTCACGGAGAGAGTAGTGGATGCTTGGAATGCCCTCCCGCGGGAGGTGGTGGAAATGAAAACAGTAACGGAATTCAAACATGCGTGGGATAAACATAAAGGAATCCTGTTCAGAAGGAATGGATCCTCAGGAGCTTAGCCGAGATTGGGTGGCAGAGCCGATGGTGGGAGGCGGGGATAGTGCTGAGCAGACTTATACGGTCTGTGTTTTGGCCAGAGAGGCCTTCTTCAGGGGTCTACAGTTTGGCATATACAGATATTCTTCCAAAGACTATAGACTATAGAATTTATGTTTTGCTTGGATAGCACCCGGAGATTGTCTCAATTTGTGAGCATCTTTGGAAGAATATCTGTAAATGCCAAACTGTAGACCCCTGAAGAAGGCCTCTCTGGCCGAAACACGGACCGTGTAGGGTCTTAATAAAGGATTTTGGCTTTTTGACATCTGGGATTTTAGTTTGGTCTTTCTGGATATCTTCTGCCTCCTTTTTGTTGTTTTCTTGTTTTTTTGCGGGAGATTTGGACTCTCTTTGTTGTTGTTATACGGTCTGTGCCAGAGCCGGTGGTGGGAGGCGGGGATAGTGCTGGGTAGACTTATACGGTCTGTGCCAGGACTGGTGGTTGGGAGGCGGGGATAGTGCTGGGCAGACTTAAACGGTCTGTGCCCTGAAGAGGACAGGTACAAATCAAAGTAGGGTATACACAAAAAGTAGCACATATGAGTTTATCTTGTTGGGCAGACTGGATGGACCGTGCAGGTCTTTTTCTGCTGTCATCTACTATGTTACTATGTTATAGTGGTGTACAGTTGGGCACAGGAGGTTTTTGGTGGGTTTTGGAGGGCTCACCCTACAATATAAGTTGAGATGTGTACCTGGGACCTTTTATGTGAAGTCCACTGCAGTGCCCCCTAGTGTTCCCCACTGTTCTGCTGGGATGTCTGTATGGCCAGTGTACTAAGAATGCTGCCCCCCACCCCCCCCATACATTCCAATGGCTTGTTCTTGTACATTTTTCCCTTGATTGGTTTTTCGAAAATTGTCCTAAAAGATAGACACACACTGAGCACAAAAACATCTAGCAAATGGCCATTTTTGAAACAAAAAGTTGAATGTTTTTCTGGTTTGAAAATGTCTATGTTCATGTTCCCTACTATTTTTTAAACGTTTTTTGCAAAACATCCAAAATTAGATTTAGACGTCTTATTGAAAATGCCCCTCAACACATGCAAATAGTCTGATAAACTGCACCATAGTCGTATACATTATCAATGCAAGATTAATCCAACAAACCAACAGTATATCTAACTAACACCATTTTACTTGCTAATTTCAACCTTGAGACGTCTTCCCCTTATCTGAATCCTCTCTCTCACAGGAAAGTTGTCCTATAGTAGAGAATGACACTGGGACAAAGTTTGTCTCCATCCCCACCCCTACAAGCTTTGAAGTTTAGGCCTTCTATAGGCCTGTAACCAAAGAAAAACATTAAATATGTATATTTTAAAATTTTAATCAAAATGCTTTTATGATTATAATCTGTGGACGAATAACAAGTCATCAGCAATCTCAGGATTCAGTCTAGTTCTCTTTCCTTCCACAATCTTTTCCACAACAGAAAATGTGCTGGTAGCAGGAATGTACAAGATCCCCCATGCAAGTTTTGCTAGTTTTGGCCAGCACTTTTACTTATTTTTCCAAAATGACAAAACATCATTGTCAGCATTAACTGATCATAAATAACTGTCCAGTTCCAGACATGTCAAGTCACATGCATTCAGCATGTGACACACACATTTGTACACTTTATCACACACTCACACATTCTGGCTCCCGGCCAATGTTCCTTCTAGGCTGCGCAGCCACTCATCATTTTTAAAGTTGTGTGCAGCATGAGCACTGGGACTTTTCCCCACCTCCCTCCTGCCTCTACTGCTGTTGCTTCTCTAGCAGTGGCAGCAAATGAAGCTACACACTATGGGGCCAGACTCTCGATAGGCGTGGCTTTTGGTCCCTCCCCCTTGGACAACACTTCCTGTTCTGAGGCAGAGCTGGCAGCCGTGCCAGTGAAGAGTCTGGCCCTTCAGTGAGTGCAACTTCTTTTGCTGCCACTGTTGCTGCTCATCTAGAGAAGCAACAGTAGCAGCAGCAGCAGGGGTATCAGGGTGGGAGGAAGAAACAGAGAGTAGGCAGATGCTGGATTGGGGGGAACAGAGAGGGGCCAAAGGTTGGATGGCAGGGGAGAAGGAGAGCATAGGCTGAATGGAAGGGGGAGAGAAGAAAGCCAGAGGCTGGATGGAAGGGGGAAGAGAAAGAGGACACACTCTGGATGGAAGGGACTAGATGTAAGGGGGAAGAGAAAGAAGGCACACCCTGGATGGAAGGGAGAGAAAAAGAGCAGATACTGAATGGAAAGGGGAGAGAGAGGAGAAACACCCTGAATGGAAGGGGGAGGGGAGGATAAGAGAGAAGGAAGAGAAATGCTGGTCCTGGGGGAGAGGACAAGAGGGAAGGAGGAATAAAGGGAGAAGCTGAGCATGAGGAGAGATAGGGACACAGAGATGTGATGCTGGACATGGGGAGGGAGGAGAAGGACACAGAAGTGCTGCTAGACAGGGCAAGAAATAAGATAGAGAGAGGGGAGATAGGAGAGTTGAATGATGGATATGGACAGAGAAGAAATGCCAGGTGGACAAGGAGGCTGGCAAAAGAGTTAAGAGAAGACAGAAGAAGGTGGAAACCACAGACTGGGAACAACATGATTAGAAAAATAAAATAACCAGACAACAAGGTAGAAAACTTAATTGTATTTTCTATTTATTGATTATTAGACTATGTTAGTTTTTGTAATATACATATGTCAGAACTGGTGTTAGATCTCTATGGGGCCCACGAGAAAAACCTCACTCATTGACCTTCAATCTCCAGCATAGCTTGGTCTATGTACTTTTTAAAAGAGCAAAAAATTGATTCACTTTTACCCGTTCTACAGCACTCAGGATTTTGTAGACCTCAATCTCCCCTCAGCAATCTCTTTTCCAAGCTGAAGAGCCCTAACCTCTTTAGCCTTTCCTCATATGAGAGGAGTTCCATTCCCTTTATTATTTTGGTTGCTTCATTAATTTACAAATAAATCTTTTCCAGAGATGGGAAGGTGGTAGAACTAGAGAACATGAATTGAGGTTGCAGGAGGGATAACCTAGGAATAATGTCAGGAAGTACTTTTTCACAGAGAGGGTGGTATGTACCTGGAATACCCTCCTGCGGGAGGTGGAGAAGATGAAAACAGTAACATAATTTAAAAAATGCATGGGATAATCATAGTAAAATAGTAACATAGTAAATGATGGCAGATAAAGACCTGTATGATCCATCCAGTCTGCCCAACAAAATAAACTCATTTTACATGGCATGCGATACTTTATATGTATACCCGAGTTTGATTTGTCCTTGCCTTTCTCAGGACACAGACTGTAGAAGTCTGCCCAGCTCCCTTTTTGTTTCCCAATTACCTGCGTCGCCACCCAATCTCCGCTAATATTCCATGGAGCCATTCCTTCTAAACAGGATTCCTTTGTGTGTATCCCACGCACGTTTGAATTGCATTACTGTTTTCATCTCCACCACCTCCCATGGGAGGGCATTCCACATATCCACCACCATCGTGAAAAAATACTTCCTGACATTAGTCCTGAGTCTGCCCTCCTTCAACTTCAATTCATGCCCTCTAGTTCTACCGCCTTCCCGTCTCCAGAAAAAGTTCATTTGCGGATTAATACCTTTCAAATATTTGAAAGTCTGTATCACATTGCCCATTTCTCCTTTCCTCCAAGGTATATATGTTCAGGTCAGCAAGTTTCTCCTCATACGGTTTGCAATGCAAATCCCATACCATTTTTGTAGCTTTTCTTTGCTCTGTACAGAGCATCCTTTATAGAATACCAGCTTACTGCTAATTTTTCCATGATTCTATATATTGCGCCTAGTATTCTGCGCTGAAATCCAGTGTATTCTATAACAATGCGCATAACTTAATTGGCTTAACAAGCTAATCAGTATTGATAACAGCTCTTAACAAGCAATAATGAGCACTAATTGGCAATAATTTGAATTTACACGCACAACTCGCTAAGGGCCCCTTTTACCAAAGCTGCGGCAAAACAGGGCCTGCGCTGGTGTCGGTGCATCTTTTTGATGCGCGCCAAGGCCCCCTTTTACCGCAGCTGGTAAAAGGTAGGTCTTTTTAAAAAAGCAATGGCCATGCGGCAAGTGAAGCACTTGCCGCATGGCCATTTCGGGGGTGGGGGGAGCCTTTACTGCAACCCATTGAGATGGCGGTAAGGGCTCCAGCGCTAACCTGGTGGTAACCAGGCAATACACAGCACTGCTCAATTACCGCCGGGTACCTACCAGCGCCACAAAAATAAATATATTTTTGTAGTGCCAGATATGATGGCACGCTGGGGGTGGGAAGTACCACCAGGCTGCTGCAGTAGCCCTGCGGTTCTTCCTTTTTAGCGAGTGGTAAGCTCATATTGGGCTTACCGCCTCTTTGAAAAAGGGGCCTTAAGCATATTCTGCAACGCACTACGTCCAAATTCTAATGCGTGCAGCCAAAAAGGGGCATGATTATGGTCAGGGAAATGGGCGTTCCAAAATGTATGCGCATTGCTATAGAATATACCCCTCTGCGCCTAAATCTACTCACCGATATTTATGCCACAAACACAAAGGAATCCTATTTAGGAATGGATCCATAGAAGCTTAGCGGTGATTAGATGCCAACACCAGTAACTGGGAAGGAAACCCAGTGCTGGGGCAGACTTCTATAGTCTGTATTTTGATCGTGGCTGGACAGATTTGGATGGGCTGGAGTGGGACTTCAATAACAGCTTCAGAAGTTTTAGAACAAGGACAGTGCCGGGCAGACTTCTACAGTCATACCTTATGCTATGAATTTATTTTGTTGGGCAGACTGAATGGGACCGTACAGGACTTTATCTGCTGTCATCTACTGTGTTACTATGGGACTCATTTTCAAAAGAGAAAAACATCTAAAAAGTGGTATAAAGCAGCATTTGGATGTTTTTCTAACAATAATGTCTAATTAATTTTCAAAACCTATTTTTCAGACTCTTTCTGTGCTGTTCATCTGCAGTGTGTCCAGATCTCAAGGGGGCATGTTAAGGGCAGGAATTGGGTGTTCCTAAGACTTTAATGTTTTTCAGACATAATGGAACAAAACAAAACCATCCAAGACTAAAACTACAACGTTTTAAGCTAGACCTATTTGCCTAAGACACAAAAAGGTGCCCTAAATGGCCAGATGACCACTGGAGGAAATCAGGGATGACCTCCCCTTACTCCCCCAGTGCTCATTGACCCCCCTCCCAAAAATGTGATTAAAAACATTACTTACCAGCCTCTATGCCAGCCCTCAGATGTTATATTCAGGTCCATTGAGTGGTCTAGTAGTGGGTGCAGTGCACTGCAGACAGGTGGACCCAGGCCCATATCTCCTCCCCCTACCTGTTACACGTGGTGTAAACTTTGAGCCCTCCAAAACTCATCAGAAACCCACTGTACCCACATATAGGTGCCCCCTTCACCCATAAGGGTTATTGTAGTTATGTATAGTTGGGGGTAGTGGGTTTTGGATGGGGGTTTTTTTTTTGGGGGGGGGGGCTCAACAGACAAGATAAAGGAGCAACAGTGAGATGTGTACCTCGGAGCACTTATTTGAAGTCCACTGCAGTGTCCCCTAGAGTGCCCCATTGCTCTCCTGGGATGTCTGGCAGACCAGTCTATTATAAATGCTGGCCCCTCCTATATCCCAATGGCTTGATTTTCTATGTTTTTCACTTGGAATTTTTTTTTTAATGGTCCAAAAAAAAGTAAAAGCACAAAACCTTGTTCAAAATGGTACTTTTTCAGAAATGACCTTCTTTCCTATTAGGATTTTGGACATTTTGTGCAAAACATCCAAAGTCAGACTTAGACGTCATATCAAAAATGCCCCTCCATGTTACTATGCTCTTCTTTGAACCTTTTCTAATTTTGCTATATCTTTTTTGAGATATGGCGACCAGAACTGAACGCAATACTCAAGGTGAGGTTGCACCATGGAGTGATACAGAGGCATTATAGTATTTTTGGTCTTATTCACCATCCCTTTCCTAATAATTCCTAGCATCCTGTTTGCTTTTTTGGCCACCACCACACACTGGGCAGAAGATTTCACCGTACTGTCTACATTGATACCTAGATTGTTTTCTTGGGTGCTGACTCCCAGGGTAGGTTTCTGCCAGGTATTTGTGACCTGGATTGGCCACTGTTGGAAGCAGGATACTGAACCAGATGGACCATTAGTCTGAACCAGTATGGCTATTCTTATATTCTTATGTAAGGTGGACACTAGCATCAATAACAGCGATTCAATTATTCTTCCCAGTGTGCATCATTTTGCATTTGTCCGCATTAAATTTCGTTTGGATGCCCAGTCTTCCAATTTCCTAAGGTCTTTCTGCAATTTTTCAGTCTGTATGTGTTTTAATGACTTTGAATAGTTTTGTAGCATCTGCAATTTTAATCACTTCACTTGCTGTTCCGATTTCCAGCTCATTTATAAATATGTTAAATAACACCGGTCCCAGTACAGATCCCTGTGGCTCTCCACGATTCACCCTCCTCCACTGAGAAAAATGGCCATTTAACCCTACCCTCTGTCTTCTGTCCAATAACCAATTCCTAATCCACAACAGAACATTGCCTCCTATTCCATGACTCTTTAATGTTCTCAGGAGTCTGTCCACATTAGCTTTCTGCATCGGCACAAAATTAGAAGGGAAAGCGCTTATGAATAGGATCCTGTGACTGGTTTGAAGCTGCACTTGACTGGCTGGGGTTCTCTCAGGATAGTTGTGGAAATCACTGAGTTAGGTGTTAGGAAAACCCCTATTTGAAGCCTATTCTAGGTACCTTCTTACGGAATATCAGTTAGCCAGAAACTTCTCATTAGAGAATGACATGAGGACAAAGTTTGTCCCCATCCCTGCAAATTCTGTGAAAATTATTACCATTACTGCAGATTTACCGCTGATTGCCATGGACCCTCGTCATTGTGTCATTCTCTATCCTATAGTTTGCAGGGTAAATCAATTACCTTCATCAAAAGGTTCCTGGCAGCCAAGCCAAAAGGTTATGATTTGCCTTGTGTAGAACTGAATGCACAGAAATGAAAGATTTTAAATAATAAATGACCAAAGCTCACATCTGTCTACTGGACTAACTTCATACATTGTTTGACTAGTTTGGATTTAGCTGGGCCCTTCCAGATGTCCTTCTAGGTGAATGAATCATAAAAACATTCCAGTGAGGGGAAAGGGTGGAGTGGGGGGGAGGGAAGATTGATGGGTAATCAGGTGACAAGCAGTAGAATTTTATGGCTCATAATTAGTTTTAAAACCCAGATATTTAAATCTGTCCTTTCCAGCTTCAAAATGACTGATCATTTTGGTTCTGAATGTCTCCTGTTCCTGGATTGTGTTAAAATTCCCTTGAGTATCCTGATTAGGGTGAGCCTGTCTCTGGGTGGACTAGGCATCTGCCTAGAGAAGGCAGATTTTGGGGCCACATTTAAGTGCTGCCACATCCCCTCCCCCTAAGCCAACAGGAAATGTGTATTGATTGGGGTGGAGGGGGGAATGTGACAGCAATTCTGTGCTCAACGCCCTGCACCATGCTGAGTTTTTGCAGTCTCAGCTTGGAGGGAGGTAGGCTGGCAGCAATAACAGCAGCAGGGCACAGTCCGGCTACCCACCTAGTATCTGGGTGTCTGGGAAAGGTAGGAAGTGGGGAGAAGGAGATACTGACCACATGGCTCTTGGAAGGAGGATAGGAAGTGAAAGGAAAGAGGAGATATTGGCTACCTTTCACCTGGAGGGTAGGAAGGGAAGGGGAAATGCTGGCTGGAGGGGTGAGGGAAAGCGATGCTTGCCACCAGGGAGGGGGAAGGGGAGATACCACAGAGTTGTGGGCAGAGGGGAAACCTTTGGATAGGAGTGTAGTGCTGAATAAAGGATTGCTTAGGGCATCAGAAATCATTGGGCCAGTTCTGATTCTGATTATAAAATCATTGATGCACTTCTCTGGTCCTGAAACGTGTTTTACTATTTTGGTCTGCTTTGTGCCATCCGATGTTATGTCTATGTGAATGTATTTCTTGTCTTTTTAATATTATTCTTCACATTTTCTACATTCCCCTTTAGATTGTCATTGGAATGGTTTATGATTCACTTATATTTTCTAGTAATGTTGTCTTTTGCTTATTTTGGTCAGTTCTGAGAAATGGGGTGTTATCTTCCACAAGCTTGTCGGGAAATATACTAAGACAGTCCAATAAAAAGGTATCACCTTATACTTTGGGTGTGCTTTTTTGTTTGTTTTGCTTTTATTGCTTAACTTTTAAAGTTCTGCTTTCAAGTGGACTAACATGGCAATCACTATCAGTATAGTACTAAATGTGACTCTCTTCTCTGCAGATATTACTAAGGCCTCAAAGAGCTCCTCCGTCTTAGCAAAGGACAAAAAGATAATCCCTAATATTTATTTCCGTAATCAGGAAGCATCACAGACAGCAACACAGATGAACCAGGAGAGATCTCAAACAGGGTTGGTTTATACAGCACAGTTTGATGGGGGCAGCATTGGGAAGGTGTTTGTTGACATAATCTGGCTGCTGCAACCTGCTCCACTTCCTAATGGTGTCCATGAGGCTTCTGCTGCAGGTTGCTGGCACCACTGGAGCCGACTATGTGGGTGCTGTGGGTGCTTGAGCACCCCCAATATTGAGAAAATTCCTTGTATGTGTCCAGGGAGGGGTTATTTCCATTGAGCTTAGCACCCCCCAATAATTTTAAAAAGTTGGCTCCTATGGCTGGCACAGAACCTTTTTGGACCTGCTTCCTTTTCCCTATAGCAGCTGGAGTGAAGGGAGAAACTCCTCATTAGCCCTGCCATGGTCTTTTTTATGTTGTTGTTAAGAGAATCAGTACTGTACTTTCCCATCCCCATGGTTCAAACAGCTGATCGGAACCATGCGGGAGGAAAAGGAGAGGCGTTATCTGCCACGTGAATGAATCTAGTGTTGCCAATAGGCTGCTGCTCCCTCTGTCTTACTGTGCCACAGAGGGGGGAAGGAGAGAGAGAGAGGCCTGAGAAGCAGGCAGGAATCAGGGAGGGGGAGAATGGTGAGATTCCAGGACTGGCCAGAAGTGCAGAGCAGAATAGCAGAGACATTTTATGCTCTATAACGTTATATTAAGGATAAAACACTTAGGGACCCTTTTATTAAGCCACATAAGCGTCTACGCGCGCCCAACGTGCGCCAAAATGGAGTTACTGCCTGACTACCGCGTGGCTCTTGCAGTAATTTCATTTTTGGTGCGGTTCCTATAAATATTTGTTATTTTTGGGTGCGCATAACGAATGCGTGCCAAGTGGCATTTGGCATGCATAGGTCATTACAACCCGGATTCTTTACCGCTAGGTCAATGGCTGGTGGTAAGATCTCAGACCCAAAATTGACGCGCGGCAATTTTGATTTTGCCACACTTCTGTTTGTTGAAACATGACAGCAGATAAAGGCCATATTACCCATAAAAAAAAGGGGGGACATTTTTTTTGTAGGTGTGCTGAAAAATAATTCTGTGCACCCCAAAACACGCATCTACACTACCGCAGCCCATTTTTCAGTGCACCTTAGTAAAAGGACCCCTTATTTCCTCTGCAGTCCCCATTACTTGAGTTATGCCACAGCTGTATATTAAGGACAAAACATTCAAGGTCTTCATCATCCCCAGTGTGCTCCGTTCTCACCTGCTATAGACACATTACACTAGTTAGAACTTTGTGTTCCTGGGGTGGTTGTGAAGAGAAGACATGGGCTGTTGAGCTGCACCACTAGCACTGGTAGAAGCTGAGCCCTGTATTTTCATGCGTCCTTGCTCCTATACCAGGGGCGTAGCCAGACAACAGATTTTGGGTGGGCCTAGGCAAGAAGTGGGTGGGCACCAAGTGTTCTCTCACCCCCACCACCACCAAACAAAATAGCTGGCGGGAAATCGCTTCTTTCCTCCTTGGCAGTTTGCAGCAGGCATACGCTGAAAACTGAGCATGCGCAGGTGCCGGTATCATGGAGAGTAGGGTTTCTGTTACCATCAGGGGGAAGTCTTCAGCTGGGGGAAGTCTTCAGCTGGCGGAGCTTGGGATCCCCACCAGCAGTGGTGTGCTGGAGCCGTCTCACATTGGCTCGCAAGAGCCGGTTGTTAAATTCTTTATGATCTTGCGAGCCGATTGTTCTGCACGGCGAGCCGGCTCTTGTAAATGAGGTAAGCATAGCAGGAAGGCACCACAAGCCATGCTTATCCCGCTTACCTCACCTCCCACAGCCCTCGTTTGCCTGCGCCTGCCTCGCGCTGCTCTGGGGGGGTTTAAATCTTTTTTTTATTATCTCCGTCGAAGCGGCCGCGTCATTGAAAGCCCTGCCCTTCTCTTTCCTTCCCTTCGTGAGTTCGTTCCCTGAGTCCTGCCGTCTGACGTCATTTCCTCTTTCCGCGAGGGCGGGACTCTGAGGGAACAAACTCACGAAGGGAAGACTAGAGATGGGCAGGGCTTTCAGTGGCGCAGCTGCTTCGATGGCTGTTGGGGGGGATGTTGGGGGGAGAAGAGGGCGGGCAGGTGGATATGAATGGGAGGGGAGGATGGGGGTGAAGGAGAATCGCTGGACGTGGATGGGAGCGGGAGGGGAGGGCAGGGGAGAGAGGAGAATCGCTGGGGATGGATGGATGGAGGGGGGCAGGGGAGAGAAGAGAATTGCTGGGTATGGATGGATGGAGGGGGGCAGGGGAGAGAAGAGAATTGCTGGATATGGATGGAGGGCAGGGGAGAGGAGTTGCTGGACATGGGTGAATGGAGGGGAGGGCAGGGGAGAGGAGAGTTGCTGGACATGGGCGGATGGAGGGGAGGGCAGGGGAGAGGAGGGTTACTGGACAGATAGATGGCGGGGAGGGCACAGAGAGAGGAGAATTGTTGTACATGGTTGGGGGGAGGGAAGGGAAGACAGGAAGGAGATGCACATGGATGGAGGGGAGAGAGAATAAATTCTGGACATGGATGGAGGGGAGGGAAGGCAGAGGAAGGATATGCACATGGATGGAGGGGAAGGGATAGAGAAGAAATGCTGGACATGGAGAGGAGGGGAGGGAAGTGAGATGAACATGAATGGAGGGGAGAGAGGAGAAATGCTGGAAATGGATGGAGGGAGGAGGGGGAAAATGCTGGACATGGATGGAGGAGAGGGAAGGGAGAGAAGAAATGCTGGATATGGATGGAGGGAAGGGAAGAGAGAGGAAGAAGATGAGAAGAAGGAAAAAGAAGAGAGAAAAACTGCACATGGATGGAGAAAATAGGCAGAAGCTGGGTCCACTGGACAGTCAAGTCTGCGGAGGAACCAGCTTTTACTTACGGATGTAGGGCAAGAAATGAAGAAGAAAGGCGGAAAGTAAAGAAATAAATGGAAGGAAAGAAAGCCCTGGAAACGGAGTTAAGAGGACAGGTAGCAGCAGAATCGGATACTGGGCCAGCATGATCAGAAAAACAAAGTCACCAGACAACAAAGGTAGAAAAAATCATTTTATTTTCATTATAGTGTTTGGAATATGTCCACTTTGAGAATCAGGCGCTCAACATTAAAAGTTTATATTTATTTACTTATTTATGGCATTTTATCCCACATTAAACATGAATTAAATTGGAACCTGGGAGCATTTAATTTTATTTTCCTGGAGAGAGTAATACATTGCCCCCCCCCCCCAGGCTCTCTCCCCGTCTATAGCCAGCTCTGCAATTTGGGGGGGGGGGGGCACAGAGGTGGACCAGGGAGAGAGCCTGTTGTTAAACATTTACCAGCACACCACTGCCCACCAGCTATCGCTAAGCATATGCTACTGTTGGGTAGGCCTGAGCACTAAGTGGGTGGACCCCAACCACCCAGGTCCACCTGTGGCTATGCCACTGTCCTATACCCTTCTGTCCTGAGTGTACTCTCCAGGAAGGTGTAGTATCTTTGGTGCTTTGATGCATTTTTTAGTTTCTTGGCATAATTTACTTGGGAGTTCTATCTCTGCTTATCACTTAAATATATAATATTTTTGTTGTTGTAGTTGTAACTGCAGATTAAGCCTTTTGGAGCTCTTCAGGGGTAAATACAGAAGGTTCCCTCATGGGACGTGCAGAACCTTGAGAACAGCCACTTTGAGTCACCATCCCTCAGGGTGGCTTCAGGTCCCAGAATGGAGTGCACTGATTCTCTGCTCTGTTTACAGTTATATTATACCTGGGAGAAAAGCGAAACAAGAACAGTCAGATGGGACAGGGGAAATTTCTTCAAGGGCTCAGGGAGTGACGGGAACAGGTCTGCTGTCTGTGCAAAGTGAGTCAGCACAGAGGGAACGAGGAGGCTATGGCAGCTCAAGAACCTCAGGCTGGAAACAGTCCATAAGAGTTGTTTTCTTTCTTTCAGTAACTTCCTGGCAGCTTGTGACAATCATACTCTCTGTTGTGACAGTTCTAGTCAATGCTGTGGAAGGGCTTGTTGGGAAGATTTGTCACTTTGCTGCTAGAAAGAGAAGAACTTGAATGGAAAGTAACTGAGAAAGGTTCAAGTGTGATCTGCAGTTTGCCTTCTAAGATTAAAAACAAAACAAACAAACAAAAAAGTAGAGACTGAGTCATGTATTTTAGGAACAGAAACGCTAAAGAATAATGTGTGATGGGGTGTGACCTTAATCCTTAATTCTTACATAGTAATATGTTAATTTAGAACAAACTTCTTACTCTGTTCATAACTATATCTTTTGCAATATAATGTAAGCCACATTGAGCCTGCAAATGGGTGGGAAAATGTGGGGTACAAATGTAGCAAATAAATAGGCAAAGAATTTTAGGGTAACCCTGTCTGATTTCATGGCTGGAGCACATTGCAACCAGAGCCCGAGGGGATGGTAGGGAGTAAAGGGAAAGGCATTACAGCTGCAAAAAGTGATAATGCCTCTGTACAAGTCCTTAAAGAGACCTTGTCTTGGCTGTTGCTGAGTCTCCACCATCTTATGAAATGAGACTTGAGGACCAAAATATATACAGCAGGGGGAGAGCAGTGGCGTAGCCAGACCTGACATTTTGGATGGGCACATAGCTAATATGGGTGGGCTCTATGTATGAGTAGTGTTTCTTGGGCTATTACAAAATAATACATTTGATGATGGATTTCTAAGTAGTCTGCCCAACAGCTGCCCTGCATCAACATAAACCACATACATACTTAATGGAGGGAAAAAAAACAATATTTTTAAATACAGTTAAATTATGCCATAATCCATCAGAGCCATCATTTTGATTACAAGAGTAATCAAAATGCTGGCTGGTAGTGAGCTTCTGGGTGGGGCATTCTGATTACACTCTTGAGTATGAACACATTACATGACACCCCAAATTTTAAAAAATATATGTATTTTACCTGCTGGGCAGCTGCTTGCATGTGGTGCAGAAAAGCACCCTGGCTCCTGTTCCTGTTGTGTGGGGCCGCAGGGGAGTGCTGCTATGATCGATTTGAGAGGAGACTAATAAATAAAATCATCTAGACCCAGCTGGTAGGCACAGGGTGGAGGCGCCGCGCCCGCGACACAGCCGACAGCCTTTCCCATGCGGCGCCATCGTGCTATGTGCACTGCAGGGAGCAAGGCAGTGCAGCGTGCAGCTGAGCTTCTTTACATACCAAAATAACCAAACCAGAGTGATGCAGACACAGCGGCCGAGAAGGTAGTAGTTGAACAGATCGGAAATGGAGCGCGAGAAGCAAGAGCGATGCAGCGCGGAATGGCAATGCAGCGCAGGTCTACGAGGACCAAAAGAGCCTGCCAGTGCTGACTGCCAAAAAGCAGGCAGGGGGTGGCTGAGCCGCGACGGCAGAAAGGCTGTGGCTGTGTACTTTTTGGCGCTTAAACTGGGTGGGCCTGAGGGGAAATTGGGTGGACCTGGGCCCACCTGTAGCTAAGCCCCTGGGGTAGAGGCGGTGGGAGGGAGCATGACAGAGATATTCAAATGTCCCAAGGGTATAAATAGTTTATATTCATTAAAACTTACTATACCACCCAAGCTAACTCGCAGATCTGGGCAGTTTACAGTCTAAAATAACAAAAATATAAGAGAGGGAAAGGAACTACAGTTTTACAGTGGCACTATGAAGAAAGACTAAGGAGGCTAGGGCTTTTCAGCTTGGAGAAGAGACGGCTGAGGGGAGACATGATAGAGGTGTATAAAATAATGAGTGGAGTGGAACAGGTGGATGTGAAGCGTCTGTTCACGCTTTCCAAAAATAGCAGGACTAGGGGGCACGCGATGAAACTACAGTGTAGTACATTTAAAACAAATAGGAGAAAAGTTTTCTTCACCCAACGCGTAATTAAACTCTGGAATTCGTTGCCGGAGAATGTGGTGAAGGTGGTTAGCTTAGCAGAGTTTAAAAGGGGTTGGACGGTTTCCTAAAGGACAAATTCCATAGACCGTTACTAAATGGACTTGGAAAAATCCACAATTTTGGGAATAACATGTATAAAATGTTTGTACGTTTGGGAAGCTGCCAGGTGCCCTTGACCTAGATTGGCCGCTTTTGGGGACAGGATGCTGGGCTTGATGGGCCTTTGGTCTTTTCCCAGTATGGCATTACTTATGTAACTAGATGGTGCCATTGAAAATGCAGAGAAACTGCTGCAGTACTAACCAGTGAGTGCCAGAGATGGAGTTAGGGCAAATCCGGAAGTTATCAGGACACCACCAATATTCAGTGCAGCTCGGAAACCTATCCGATCAGTAGGACCCCACAGATAGGTGTCCTAACTTGCCCAGATAGTTCTCTGGGTACAGGCCTTGAATATTAGGCAGTAGCCAGGCAACACTCGGATATTTAGTACCAGTGCCCAAATTAGGCCTGGCATTTAATATCGGCTGGAGTGTAGGATGCTGTCAACATGCTTTGCATGTTATTCCTGCGGGATTTTATTTGCTTTTCCTGAAGAAGATACATGGAATGCAGTCTCACATTCAGGAGCAATTTTATAAGGTACTGAAAGCTGACCCACTGGCAACCTAACGTTTATGGTGTAGCTTTGATGAGTGTGAAGATTTTGAGTCCATCTGAAGGATCTGCTGTATATTTGGAGAACTGATACTTGGCAATATCTTTTTTTTTTTAATTATTATTTAACACATTTATATCCCACATTATCCCACTTAGTTGCAGGCTCAATGTGGCTTACACAATACCATAGAGGTAGGCTCCGATTCAATAATACAAATACATAGTAACAGTATTAAGCATGTAACAAACATCGTATAAAACATCAAGCAAATACAGAGGGGGTAGTGATAGAAGTCTAGTAAGGTCCATAGTTTGCTGTGTCGCAGGAAGTAGGAAGTTAATTTGGATATTAGCATTCACAGAGTGGAGTGTTAATTCATCGTTTGGTGATATTTCATACATGAACTCTTTACTGTTCTGTGGTGCTTCCCTATTTGGTGGTAAGAGAGCATTGAGCAACACACTTTTTCCTCATAAAGGTCTTTCCTTGGATAAAAGTTCTATTTGATTGCATATTAATCTGAAGGACTTTTATACTTAGTGCTTTCACTGGTTCAAGCTGTTAATAATATGTTGGTAAGTATGAATGAGATGGAGTGATTGTGAGTGTATTAATAAATATTTTTAATTTGTTTAAAATTGTCTGGAGATCTGTATTTGAATATTTCTCATTTAATATCGGGGTAAAATTCTGCCTGCAGCAGTCAGCAGCTTATTAAAAATTGCTGACCATCACAGGCTGAATAGTGGACCCAATATGTTTTAACCCACAGTTCAGCATGCTAAAAGTTTCCTGAAGGTTAGTCTTGTTAGTCGAAGGAAGCAGAAACAACACAGTGACCCCTGGAACTTTATAGAGGTCAATTTAGTGAGGTCTAGGCTTTTGAGGGCACTCAACTTTGTTAGATGCAAATTGAAGGGAAGTGTCAGTAGTTTGTAAACTGTATAGGAATGAAAAATAAACAACAACAAAAACAGAGAGTGAAAAGGGTAAGGGGATGCACTCAGGAGTAATCTATGGAAATACAGTGCAATCCGCTTAAGTGCAAGGGTCTGGGACCAAAGAAATGCATGCAGTTAACCGGAGCGTACACTTAACCGTTGTGACCCAAAGAAGCTTGACGTCTGATAAACTACTACTACTACTTAACATTTCTAGAGCGCTACTAGGGTTACGCAGCGCTGTACAGTTTAACAAAAAAGGACAGTCCCTGCTCAAAGGAGCTTACTACTACTACTACTACTATTGAGCATTTCTATAGCGCTACAAGGCATACGCAGTGCTGCACAAACATAGAAGAAAGACAGTCCCTGCTCAAAGAGCTTACAATCTAAAAGACAAAAAATAAATAAAGTAAGCAAATCAATTAATGTGAACGGGAAGGAAGAGAGGAGGGTAGGTGGAGGCGAGTGGTTACGAGTCAAAAGCAATGTTAAAGAGGTGGGCTTTCAGTCTAGATTTAAAGGTGGCCAAGGATGGGGCAAGACGTAGTGGCTCAGGAAGTTTATTCCAGGCGTAGGGTGCAGCGAGACAGAAGGCGCGAAGTCTGGAGTTGGCAGTAGTGGAGAAGGGAACAGATAAGAAGGATTTATCCATGGAGCGGAGTGCACGGGAAGGGGTGTAGGGAAGGACGAGTGTGGAGAGATACTGGGGAGCAGCAGAGTGAGTACATTTATAGGTTAGTAGAAGAAGTTTGAACAGGATGCGAAAACGGATAGGGAGCCAGTGAAGGGTCTTGAGGACAGGGGTAGTATGAGTAAAGCGACCCTGGCGGAAGATGAGATGGGCAGCAGAGTTTTGAACCGACTGGAGAGGGGAGAGGTGACTAAGTGGGAGGCCAGCAAGAAGCAGATTGCAGTAGTCTAAACGAGAGGTGACAAGGGTGTGGATGAGGGTTTTGGTAGAGTGCTCGGAAAGAAAGGGGCGGATTTTACGGATGTTGTAAAGAAAGAAACGACAGGTCTTGGCAATCTGCTGGATATGAGCAGAGAAGGAGAGAGAAGAGTCAAAGATGACCCCAAGGTTTCGAGCTGAGGAGACAGGGAGAATGAGAGAGCCATCAACAGAAATAGAAAACGGGGGGAGCGGGGAGGTGGGTTTGGGGGGGAAATGAGAAGCTCGGTTTTGGTCATATTTAATTTCAGGTGGCGTTGAGACATCCAGACAGCAATGTCAGACAAGCACGCTGAAACTTTGGTTTGGATGCAAGGTGAGATATCAGGGGTAGAATCTTACAATCTAATGGGCAAAATGTCAAGTTGGGGCAGTCTAGATTTCCTGAATAGAGGTATTGTGGTCAGGTGCCGAAGGCGATATTGAAGAGGTGGGCTTTGAGCAAGGCTTTGAAGATGGGCAGGGAGGGGGCCTGGCGTATGGGCTCAGGGAGTTTATTCCGGGCATGGGGTGAGGCGAGGCAGAAAGGTCGGAGCCTGGAGTTGGAGCCTGGAGTTGGCGGTGGTGGAGAAGGGTACTGAAAGGAGGGATTTGTCTTGAGAGCGGAGGTTACGGGTAGGAATGTAAGGGGCGATGAGGGTAGAGAGGTAAGTAGGGGCTACAGATCGAGTGCATTTGTAGGTTAATAGGAGAAGCTTAAACTGGTCTTTCTGATTCAAGACATGAAATTTGACTGGGATTGACACCATATTCTTTAGCAATAGATGCTTGACTTTGTTTGTTTTCTAATTTTGTAAGAACTTCTATTCGTTCAGCCAGTGTTAGTCTTACAGTTCTGCCGCGATGACGACGACGATGACGACCCCAGTGTACACTCTTAACAACATTCGTTCACTTATTCTGCCTGTGGCAGTTAAAGGGGCGGTAAATTTGAAATCTTGTTGGTTGTCACGTGCCAATCAGCTTCCATATTCCTTGCGCACGCTTACGCGGAGTCTTCCCTGCAGAGGAGCGGTCTTAAACCATGCATATAAGCAAATCTTGCACTTATTAGTGGTGCGCTAAACCGAAGTTTGTCCCCATAGAAATTGATGGCACCAAAAACGGGACCGAAGTACGGCATGCAGTTAAACAGAGCATGCGCTTATCCGACGTGCACTTAAATGGAGTGCACTGTATTTCTTTAAGGAAAGGAGGTGGCTGTGATGGAGATCAGAACCACGTGTCGAGTAGATGAGGGATTATAGAGCTTAGTAGTTGGTATGGATGGGCAGACTGGATATGCTGTATTGTCTTTATCATCGTGTCTAAGATTTATAGGAAAATCATGATACTTTTTTACTGCACTACCTTACCATATTTGTTTAACTTTATGATGCCAAAACTCCCTTCAGGTCAAAATAGATGAGCAAATTAGAACAAAAGATGATAATGCCTCAACATAACCAATGAATCATAGACAAGCTCTCTTTCTCTTCCCCCCCCCCCCCCCCCCCACCAGTTTTCTGTGATTCTACAGCCTTGAGGAAACCCTTTTCCAATAGAATTCCCCATAATCATGCAGCCGTATACTCCCTTCCTCCCCCCCGGTACCCTTCAATAATCACACAAGAAATGATATGATGACCTACAAGGTTGCAGCTTTATTGGATGTGTACACAGCAAGCAAAAAATTCCTATCCTGAGCCAGGAACCCCAATTAATAGCTATGTAATGCAAGGTTCCACGTTAGGAGTCACAGACCAAGAAAGGGATCTAGGCGCCATCATTGATGATACGTTGAAACCCTCTGCTCAATGTGCTGCAGCGGCTAAGAAAGCAAATAGAATGTTAGCTATTATTAGGAAAGGAATGGAAAACAAAAATGATGATGTTATATAATGCCTTTGTATTGGTCCATGGTGCAACCACACCTCGAATATTGTGTGCAATTCTGGTCGCCACATCTCAAAAAAGATATAGTGGAATTATAAAAGTTACAGAGAAGGGTGACGAAAATGATAAAGGAGTTGAGACGACTTCCCTATGAGGAAAGGCTGAAATGTCTAGGGCTCTTCAGCTTGGAGAAAAGATGGCTGAGGGGAGATATGATAGAGGTCTATAAATGATGAGTGGAGTGGAACAGGTAGACATGAATCATTTGTTTACTCTTTCCAAAAATACTAGGACTAGGAGGCATGTGATGAAGCTAGAAAGTAGTAAATTTTAAACGAATTGGAGAAAACCTTTCTTCACTCAACATGTAATTAAACTCTGGAATTCATTGCCAGAGAATGTGGTAAAGGCAGTTAGCGGGGTTTAAAACAAGATTTGGACAGCTTCCTAAAGGAAAAGTCCATAGACTGTTATTAAAATGACTTGGGGAAATCCACTGCTTATTTCTAGGATAGGCAGCATAAAATTTATTGAACTTTTTTGGGATCTTGCCAGGTATTTGTGACCTGGATTGGTCACTGTTGGAAATAGGATGCTGGGCTTGATGGTCTGTCCCAGTGTGACAATGCTTATGTACTTAGATACAGTCTGCAGTTTCCATACATGCGTATAGCCCTTGATCTGCAGTCCAGGGTGGATGCTTGTGCCCTTTCCTGTTGTGACTCCATTTATGCCCCTTGAGCAGTGCTAACTTTTCTTCCCCAGCTGTACCGCACCCTTCACAGCACAACTCCAAGGGCTCCAGTTCATTGGCTCAGGAACCTGCCTTCCCAACATCTACATCACCATCCATGCTACGTTGTGGTTGGGAGGGCAGAAACAGGAAATAGAAAAAGGGCCAAGCCAACTGACTCGTCCCCTTTTATCCTTCACCTGCAGCCCACCTCCACACTGGTCTGTTCCTCCCGCTTCCCCTTGGGGAGTGGCATCACCTAGTTACCCTCACCTTCCTGAGCACTGCAGCCCAGTGGTTCCAGGACACTGGGGATCTAATCAGTTCAGAAAAGCAGAGGTTGCCAACCGCTTCCATTAGCAGACCACTGTAACCCTTCCCTCTCCCAGGGCTGATCAGGACAGCAAGAGGAGAACAGAATCAATACTTCTACCCAAGTCTTCCTCCTCTTATGCCACCCAGGGCTCAACTGTTACTTTAAAGATGCAGTTCAAGGCAGGAGGAGCCAACTTTTCAACATGATTGGGGGTGCTAAACCCAATGGAAATGTCCCCTCCCTGGACATTGTAAAATAATTTTATCAATAGTGGGGGATGCTCAAGTTACCCACAGAGCTGGCTCCTATGGCCTCAGATGCATCCACTCTCATCCTCCTCTTATGATGGTTAGCAGGGGAGTGGAGAGAAGTACAGGAAAAAATAAAGAGGAGATTGGGGAGGATGGGGATATATGAAAAAGGGTGGGGGAGGGTTTATGTGTGTGTGTGTGTGTGTGTGTGTGTGTGTGTGTGTGTGTGTGTGTGTAGGTATTTACATTTCAAATGAGAAGGGGGCATCTGAAAAGGGGAGAAGGGTGGTACAGATGATCAGGGTGGGTTGGAGGAAAGCAAAGATAGTGAAGATATGAAGGAGAGCATGGACTGAGCTTGGAGATGGCCACCACTTCCCTCCTCTCTAGATCTCTGAATCTGTTTGCCTTTTCCCTCGTCCCATCCCAGCCTTTATATTTTTCCCTCCCCCTGCTGTTCTAGAATCTTCCCTCTCTTCATGCCTCTCTTTTCTTCTCTCCCCATCCTTCATTCTCTCTTCCCTTTCCTCTCCCATCCTAGATTGCCCGCCCCTACACTCCCAAAAGAATTAAATTATTCAGACACAAAAAAGCTAGTTTGTTTTGCGACTCTATTAAATGTATATTATTTAATGTGTAAAATAAATCAAGTTTATGCAACTGTGCCACATAAGAGCAGCAATATGTTGCAAAATTGATCCAGGAGTTGCCACAAGAAACTGGCATTACCCTGGCCTGTCACTGTTGCCTAAAGAAAAGCAGAAAAGCTTTAATGTTTCTTCTATGAAAACTTAGTATTGGGAAAACTAATGAAAGGAGCAAGGGTGTTGTAGTGAAAGAGTGAGGCGCTCTCGTGTGCGCCCTCTGCTGGATGACAAGCGGTAGATCCGAGCGCAGACTGGCAGAGCTTGTCACAGATGTGCCAGCTCCTCAGTGCCTCTCCACTCTCATCTCTCCCTACATTCCTCCCTGGGAACTCCATTCACTGGGTAAATCTCTCTTATCTGCACCCATCTCCTTCACTGCTAACTCCAGACTCCGTTCCTTTTATCTTGCTGCACCTTATGCTTGGAAATAGACTTCCTGAGCCAGTAGTAAAGCTCCATCTCTGGCCGTCTTCAAATCTAAGCTAAAAGCCCACCTTTTTGATGCTGCTTTTAACTCCTAACCCTTATTCACTTGTTCAGAACCCTTATTTTATCATCCTCAGTTTAATATTCCCTTATCTCTTGTTTGGTCTGTTTGGGTGTCCTAATTAGATTGTAAACTCTGAGCAGGGACTGTCTCTTCATGTTCAAGTGTACAGCGCTGCGTACATCTAGTAGCGCTATAGAAATGATAAGTAGTAGTAGTGGTGGGTGCACTGCAGCGCCCTCAAGATTCACTGTACCCAGTGAGGGGGGGGGGGGGAATTTGTGTTCAGTTTAGCCCTATTAATCCTGTTGACTATAAAGAAGAAAAACAATAAATAAATGAGAGAACCCGTATCAAAGAAAACAATTTAGGGACGATGGGAGAGATTGGGAGAAAATGTTCATTTCTGACCGGATGCTGAGCCCCACGGAAAAATGGGATCCCTGTATGTACAGTATCGACAGCATTATACAACAGCCCCTCCCTCCCTCCTGCTTACTGATTTACTGCCTGGGCTGCTGGGAAGAGTGAGGTCATCCCAGGGGCGTTTCTCATCGCCTCCTATAAAGTTGCTGCCCCGAGCAGACGAAGGATCAGGGGAAGGAAGCCGGATCCGAACTGACCAGAGACAGTTGAGAGCCGAGCATAAGTGACTGCGGCCATGTCTTCCATTCTGGATATAAACACTCTCATTGAGGTAAGCGATAGCCGGATCGGAGACAGTCACAGGGAGCTGGGGGGAAATGAGCCTTTTGTCTGATCGGGGTGGGGGGCGCTTGACTACCACGCAGAGGTCTCTGAATGGGATAGAACTGCTGATGTGGGAACTTTGGGTGGAGATGAGTTTCGTTTTGGGGGAGTCGATGTCTTATCCTTTGGACCCTTCTCCCTGCGCCTTCAAATAAACCGGTTTGTACTTTAGCTGCGAAATGATATTTTCAGGTACAGTCGTCTCATAACACGTGGCTTCTGTCCCAACTCTTTTTCTCTTTATCCAATAGCTTCCCGATCCTTTTGGCCCCCTGATTTTTTATTTTATTGTATTGCCAGTATCGGACAGAATTTGTTTTGGAGGCTTTTGGGGAATGAGAGGGAATAAAACTGGGAACTCTTATAACCACACCCTGTTTTTCAAGTTTTCCTTCAACCATTCTCCAGCATTTGGGGTTGCATGAGCTAAGCAGGAAGGGTTTCAAATGCTTTCTTAGAGCCATAGGAGTCAGCTCTGTGGGTGCTTGAGCACCCCGCTTTGACTGTGCCCATTGGGTTTAGCATCCCCAATCATTTTGAAATGTTGGCTCCAATGCTTAAAGATAAAAGCCAGAGCAGAGATTGTGTTAAAATGTCCAGTGAAACAGTGGTCACTTGTTAGTAAAAGGGAGGAACGGGAAAAATTGCTGGAGAGAGACAGTGACAGAAGAGAGGGAATGAGCAGGGAGCGGTTTGCAGCTGGCATAAGCTCAGGCTTTAGGAACTGCCACTGCCACCAGCTGAAGGACCTGTAATAATCACATATAACCTTAAGACCTACAACACACTTAATGTCATCTCTCACCCAATTTCTCCTCGTCGCCTCTCAACCCTGTCACCCCATCTTTCTCATTCTCCCTTGTTGCCCATCCTATTTCCCTTATACCTTTCTGTCCCTCTCCATTCACACACTGCGCTGTTGTCACTTTTTCTGAGCTTCCCCACCCCCTTAATTTCTTGTGCATCTGTTTATTCTTAAATTCCAACACTCCTTTATGCTTACCCCTAAAGGGCTCAGCCCACACAGAAGTAGAGAGCCAGCTTTTCTAGAGCTGATGCCTCCTGTACTCCCACCCCAGAATCCCAGATAGGCTTAAGGCAGGCTCATCCAGTTCTCCTGCCTTGCTTCTGGCAGGGGTGGGGAACTCAGGGTGATCATCCCTCTGTGGTGCAAGAGGGTTATAATTCTTTATTCAGGAAATACTGGTATTTCTTGCCCGTTCGCCACTTCGCGCAGGCACCAGTGCTGTTACCAGGGAAATATTAATTAAAGAAAAACAAGTCACAATACTATTGTGAAATCTCTGTGCACTATTTAGCTTTGAATCAGTGAAAGATCCAGGTACCTCCCAGCAGGAAACGAGCAGTCCAGAAAATCGTTTCATCTCATTCCAGGTGCACACCTGTGTAGGTTCGAACCCAGGGAAGCAGTGAGTGTTAGAGTAATGTAGACTGTGTTACCTGTTCCAATCTCCTCCTCACATTTTTAATTTCTTGCAGAATCTCAGAAACCTGAACATACCGGAGGACGTTGATGCTTGCTCAGAGAAGAGCAGCAGCTACCACCGCCGGCACTCAACCTGCAGCACACAGCTGGCAGTTGGCAAACAGTGCAGCAACAGCAGCAGCCGGGAGCAGCTGCCAGACCTGCACTGGCTCCTGCAGAACCCTTGGAGTCCTACCCCCGACTCGAGCCGGCTTCTGTTCCGCACTGATCGCTCCCTGAGTCTCACTGAAAGCGCCATGAGCAGCTACAGCAGCACCAGGTCACCAGTGCCTCCTCCTCCAGGATTCCCACCTCTGAAGCCAGCTGTGCCCATCCTTTCCAGTCGCTACAAAACAGAGCTGTGCCGGACCTACAGCGAAACAGGCAAATGCAAGTACGGCAATAAGTGCCAGTTCGCACATGGATCCCAAGAACTGCGCACGTTAAGCCGTCACCCCAAGTACAAGACTGAACTGTGCCGCAAATTCTGCCAATATGGGGAGTGCCCGTATGGCTCCCGCTGTAACTTCATCCATTATCGTGAGGAAATGGGCATTCCTTTGCCCCACCACTTGCGCCAGAGCCTCAGTTTCTCAGGGGTACCGGGAATCCTTGAGCCCTCCATTTCCCCACCACCTGCTGACCTCCCAGTGGGTTCTGGCTGCTGCAGCTGCCACTGTGCTAAGGTCAGTCCATGGCTGACCCCCAGCATGCCACAGTGCCGGCCACCAGCAAATGACTTTCTTGGGCCACAGCCAATGGTCCGCAGTTCCTCAGCCAGCTCCCTGTCTGACCAGGACTGTTACAGTAGCTCTAGCAGTCTGAGTGGTTCCGATTCTCCCGTTTTTGAGCCCACAAGTAGCAGCAGCAGACAACTGCCTATCTTCAACCGACTGCCTATCTTCAACCGTCTCTCTGTGTCCGACTGAACAGGAATGCTTGCCCTAAAGAGCTAATGCACACACATGCATTCACACATACATACATATATGCTTGGTTTGCACAAGTGAATTCCCATGTCTACAAAGACTGTTCAAAGGCAGCAGGTTCAACTCATTCTGTGTCCGTCAATAAAGCCACTGCTGTCCAGGGGTGAGCCAAGGGGTGACATTGTGGTGCCTTCTCTACTTAATGCAAAACTCTAGCCAAAGATACTTGGCATGTGGGTGTAAATCTTGTGAAGAAGCTAGATTTGTTTGAGGCTTTCTGCCATAATGCCATCCACGGTCTCTATTCATGTAAAAAGCTGTCTGGTAACAGGCCTTGGTGTGGGAGGTTAACTTGGGCTCGGGGCCTTGGGTTTATGTAGCAGGGTTTAGCCCACTGCGCTGTGCAAGGCACCTGTCAGTGGCACTCAGGGACATGTTAGTGCTGGGGCCATTGCTGTGGTGATGGGAATATTTGGGTGGGTGGGTGGGGGGGAAGGAAGGGATGAGTTGGGAGGTATGTTCCTCCGATTCTGGCAGTACCTGTGGAGAAAAGACAGAGTTTAGAGACTGTACTGCCTGCCCTCTGGTGCTCCCCCTCTCCCGAAGGGCTGTTGGCTGGTTCCAAGTCTTTAGGGAGGGTGTTATAGGGCGCAGAGTGCCTCATCTCTGCAAGGCAGAGCCACCAGTCAGGGCCTTTCTAGTTCAATACAATTTTCTTGCTGAGCTGAAATCACGCCTGTGGTTCCTGCACAGATGTCAAGAGTGCAATGCATGTGCAAAACTGGCACAGCTGTGTCACAGGATCACAGCTATGGCAGAGTGGCATTCAAGGGTCACATGTGTGATAGTGTGTCACAGCTGTGGCAAAGGGTTACATATGATAATGTAATGTCACTGATGCACAGGCTGGCACACGTGATAGTGTGACCACACCAACACTGCGTAAAGAAAATACATCAGCAACCACTGGCTGAAATTGCCAAAAATAATTTTTCCAGTGTAGAAAGGGAAAATGAAACCCCTCTATCAGCAATGGAAATTTTGAACTACTAATCATGCACCCAGCCTCATTCTAATGCAAAAGTTTACCTATAATGTATATTTATGTAACCTATTTATTCAGAAGGAAACAAATTTTATATATATTTATCTTTTTGTAATATTTCAAAATAATATATTTTTTTTGTGTAAGAGTAATAAACTGTATGTCCTGAAATGTTCGGCGTATCTTTCATGTGATTAATTGCAAATAAAAGTGTGATGTAATGATGAGTGTCTTCAGCCTATGATTCTTTTCCCACTAGTGTACAAAGCACTGTACAGTCACAGGGTAATGAATAATATTTATAAAGCTCCACCAATGAACACAGTTCATGTGTAGCTACAGAGTCATGATTACACAGAACTAAACAATCCCTTGCTGGTGATTATGGCTTATGATAAACCATTAATACGGATAATTCTATACAGTCAGAGCAGTGATTATTGCTTATAAATCATTATCAGGGTGCACAATCCCTAGGCAGTGATCACTGGTTATGATACGCCATCTGTGTGCATAGTATTATGGGTCACAGAGAAGTGATTATTGCTTATAAAGCACTGTCAGCATACACAGCACTGTACAATCCTAGGGCACTGATGATTATTTACAAAGCATGGTCAGGGTACAGGACAGTGCATAGTCATAGGACAGTGATTATTGCTTATAAAACACAATCAGCTTACATGGCACTACAGTCCTTGAGAAATTATCTACAAAGCGCTGTCTGTATACAGCACTGTACAGTCCTTGGGAAGTGATGATTATTTACAAAGCACTGTTGGTGTACACAGCACTATACAGGCACAGAGAGCATGTGGAGAATAGAATGGCTGGGTGAATGTCCCACTCCAGCTTTTCACAAGAGATCCCCAAGTGCATCCAGCCAGGGTGACTTCCTCTTCCCCATTCCAGGGGCGTAGCCAGACAACAGATTTTGGGTGGGCCTAGGCAAGAAGTGGGTGGGCACCAAGTGTTCTACCCCCCCCCCCCCCCCCAACCACCACTAAAAAATATCTCAGCTGGTGGGAAAACACTTCTTTCCACCTTGGCAGTCCACAGCAAGCATGTGCTGAAAAGTTAGCATGCTCAGGTGCCAGTATTGTGAAGAGTAGTGTTTTCTTTACCATCAGGGGGAAGTCTTCAGCTGACTGAGCTTGGGATCCCCACCAGCTACTGCTAAACGTATGCTACTGTTGGGTGGGTCCGAGCTTTAAATGGGTGGGCCCAGGCCCACCTTTGACTATGCCACTGCCCCATTCCCTTGAGAAACCTCATCCCTGCTGGCTGTAACAGGGAGATGGACCATTTAAAAAAAAAAATAGATAACCCAGTCCTCCCTGCTGAATTCTGCTGTTCCTCCCCCCCCCCCCCCCCCCCCCCAGTGTTTTTTGTATCTGCCTGCTTCTGCAGTGCCCCCTCCCTATGCAGTCCTGACGACCCACGACCCACGTTGGATGCAGCTAAGCAAAGGTTACAGTTCATCTGCTGACTGCTGCCACAACATCCAACACAGAATGAGGCCGGGGTCATTGGAAGGAGTTGGGAGAAATAATCCCAGGTACAAAGTTAATTTGCGTCACACTGCCTCTCCCTCTCCTTGCCTGGCTTTTCCTCTTCACATCTGTCTCCCAGATTCAGGAAATTCTCCCCCTTTCTTCTCCTTGCCAACTTCTATGGTTTATTAGATTTGAAATACTGCTGTTCTTTCAAACAGTATATAAAAACTAGAAACAGAAGAATACAAAGTCCAAACAGGAAAGTAAATAGAGGGTACAGTTAGAGAGAGAGAGACCTCTTTGTCTCTCTGCTGTTCCCTGTCTCTGTTCCTCTGCCTTTCCCCTGGCTGTCTCTCTCTCTCCACTGCTCCCATTCTCTTCTTCCTCTCTGCTTTTCCCCTTGCTTGTCTCTTCATATGTCTATCTCCCTCTCATCACCTCTCCCTTTCTCCTCTCCCCCTCTCTCTTCCTCCCTGTGTCTGTCTCCCTCTCTTCATTGCTCCCTTTTTTGCCTGCCTGTCTCTCTCTCTGCTTCTTCTCTTGCTTGTCTCTTCCAGTGTCTCCCTCTCTCCACTGCTCCTTTTCACACACTCTCCCCTTGCCTGTCTCTTCCTCCATATCTGTGGCTCCCTCTCATCACTGCTCCCTGTCTCCGCTCTCTCTTCCTCTATCTGCCTCCCCCTTTCCTGTTTCTTCCTCCCAGTGTCTTCCATTCCACTGTTTCTTCTCTGTCCTCGCTGTCTGCCTCTTCCCTTGTCTCTTCTTCCCAGTGTGCCTGTCTCCCTCTCTCTCTGCTGCTGTCTCCTCTCCCTGTCTACCTCTCCCCTTTCCTGTCTCTTCCTCCCAGTGTCCGTGTCTCCTCTCCACTGCACCCTGTCTCTTTCTCCCAATGTGTCTCCCTTTTGCCACTGCTGGGTCTCTTCTCTCCTATCTGCCTCTCCCTTTGCCTGTGCTTCCTTCCTATGACTTGTCTCCCTGTCTGTCCACTGCTCCCTTTCTCCTCTTCCTCTCCGCTTATCACAGAAAGGGACCCCATGCCCTGTAGACCTGTGGGCTCCCCCCCCCCCCCAGGTACATATAGTGACCCCATTGCACTCAGGGCCAAATCTAGTAATGAGGGTTTCCCATTGTCTTCTACAGGGATGCTAGTACATAAGACACAGTGTGGATTACTTTGCAGATGGACTGGGGAGAGACTAAGCAGGAAATTTCTTGTACATACGACACACATGATGCATGGCTTCAAACATATAATTTGAGCAATGACTTCATTCCTGTGGTATTAAGCACCCCCTTGATGCATGGAGGCTGTGTCCAGGAACACAAGCTGTGCTATGGAAACCAGGCAAGAGCCAGCACTAGGAGGGGTGGTGTGCGTAGTGGGCCTTACACTATACACTTCACCTAAAGAAGAACAGACTTTTAAGTGGGTTGGCAGACTGAAAACAGGCTCAGGCAGGCCAGCTTTCCTCCGAGCCAGCACTGCGGCCAAACCCTCTGTTTTTGCACACCTGTTTTCTTAAGAACTACCTATTTTCTATATGTTTGTAGCAGGGGTGTAGCCAGACTTCAGCGGGAGGGGGCACATTTTAGCCCCCCCCCCCCCACACCATTTTTTACCTCGCCGCCACCACCACCTTAGACCCCCCCCCCCACGCCAATCCTTTCGACTCGCTCTTCCCCCTGCCGCCAACCTCCCCCGCCGCCGGGTACCTTTGCTGGCGGGGGTCCTCAACCCCTGCCAGCTGAAGTCCTCTTCTCCGGTGCGGCCACATTGCTGATCTGCAAGGGCAGGCTTCTGTTTCTATGAGCGTGATGTCCTGCACGTCAGACTCACAGAAACAGAAGCCTACGCAGCTGCGTTGCTGATCTGCAAGGGCAGGCTTCATGTCCTGCATGTCAGAATCACAGAAACAGAAGCCTGCGCGGCCGTGTTGCTGATCTGCAAGGGCAGGCTTCTGTTTCTGTGAGTGACATGCAGGACGTCACGCTCGCAGAAACAGATCAGCAACGCGGCCGCGCCGGAGAAGAGGACTTCAGCTGGCGGGGGTTGGGGACCCCCGCCAGCAAAGGTACCTGACGGCAGCGGGGAGGGTTGGTGGCAGGAGGGGGGTCAAAGGGGTTGGTGGCGGGGGGGGGGGGGGCACGGGCCAAATCTATGGGGGCCCATACCCCCACGTAGCTACGCCCTTGGTTTGTAGGGTGAAGAAACTAGAGCCACATTACTCTAAAACAAGCCCAGGACTTTTCCTATCAGCTCTGCTTCTCTACCAGAGGAGATAAGTTCCTGAGATAAACAAGGGGTGTCCAAGACCACTTCCTATGAGGTTTAGGACTGCGCAGGTCCAGTGGCTCAGATGGCAAGTGTATGGAAGATCTGTAGTTTGATCCCCAAGTCAGGTCTTCTCTCTTCATGGGTGGGGGGTGCTACAGAGGTAGCCTTCACAGCCCTCAGAGCAGGGCTGCCGAGAGGGGGGGGCAGGGGGGACAAAATTCCCAGGGCCTCCAAGGGGGGCCCGGCGCCGCAGTCCCCTCCCTCCATCCACCACCGGGCTCAGCCCCCCTAAATTCAAATCATAGTGCCTCACCTCGACCTTGCTCTGTGTGAAAGAAGCGCAGCAGCGGCAGTCTGCAAATCGCCTTCAGGCCTTCCCGCCCTCGCGCAAGTTACATCAGACGAGGGTGGGACACAGGGAGGGAAGGCCTGAAGGGAGGCGATCTGCAGACTGCCGCTGGTGCGCTTCTTTCACATGGAGCAAGGTCGAGGGGAGGCGCTATGATTTGAATTCTGGGGGGCCCAGCCCGGTGGTGGACGAAAAGGGGCAGGTGGAGGGGGGGCGACGTCGACGACCTCAGAGGGAAAGAGCCATGACACCTATAGTGGCCAGATATACTCGAGGAGGCATGGAGAAGAATATAAAAATAGGGAAGAAATCTTCAGGAAGTTGTGATTAAAGGCTCATGACCCTAATTCCCAGCCCTAGATGTGACTGAGTGAGAAGTACAAATGGGTGGGAGGAAATGGCTGTCTCCAAGGAAAAACTCGGGGGCAGAACAGTCAGTAAGATTTGCAGGGGTTTCCTGTATAGGGTCTGCCTCAACTGATATTCTGGCTCATCAGACTGAGCAGCCTCTTGCACCTCTTGGGTTCTTGTTCCTGCCAAGAGCTGTCAGAGAAGGAAGTGGAGCTTGCAGTCTGTGCACACAACAGGAAGTGACTCAGCCACAAGACTATCTTAACACAGGCCAAAAATCGGCAGAACTGAGAAAGAAGTTGTGCAACTGGTGCATGGCCATAACGCTCCTGCTAGGCCATCTCCTTTCCTCTCCCCTCTTTCTTTCTTCTCTGCTGTTCTCCCCCCCCCCCCCCCCCCCCCCCCCCCACACACATAGGTTTCAATAAATAGTCCTTGACCTTCAGTCCTTAGCCAAAGATAGGTCATGAGGTCCTTAATCATTAGTGCTAATGCCACAGACCTCCTCCCCCCCCCCCAGGGGTCTCAGTGGGTTCTGCCTCCGTCCCCACCCCATCCCTGCAGGTTCTGTCTCCATCCCCACCCCGTTCCCGCAAGCCCTGTCTCCGTCCCCGCCCCTATCTGCAGAAGCCTTGAACACTTTTGATTTTATATTTAAATCTTTTATTAAATTATAAAAAGGAATAATATGCTGTGCAACTGTTGTGTATAAATTACAAATAGAATACAACAATAATAACAACGAGCAGCTATAATAACCCTCCTAATCCACCCTGTTAAAATGTCCAGGGGTACAAAATACAACCCATTCTGTATGCCCTAGAGAGGATAAATATGCCCTATGAAGCACTGTTATGATTTTTTAATCTGTGGATGAATAAGAAGTCATCAATAATCTCAGGATTCAGTCTAGCTCTCCTGTCTTCCACAGTCCTTCCTGCAATAGAAGATGTCTTCTTAGAAGATGTGCTGGTAGCAGGATGTGCAGGATCCTCCAAATTTTGCTAGTTGTGGACAGCATGTTTTCTTGCTTTTCCAAAAAAATCAAAATATTGTTGTAGGCATCACTCAAACATAAATAACAGTTCAGTTCATTAACAGGCTTCAAAGTAGAAAATGACATGGGGACAAAATTTGTCCCCATCCCCCTTGGGCTCTGTCCCCATCCCCGCGGGATCTGTCCCTGTCCCTGCTCCCTCCCCGTGGGATCTGTCCCCACCGATCCCCGCAGTTACTGCGGGCCCCTGTCCCCGTGTCATTCTCTAGAATGGACATCCCTCAGCAGTCTCAGAGCATACATACATCAACACAGGACACAAATGTATATATAAACAGGGTTACCACATGGCTCCAGAAAAAGGAGGACAGATGGAGCCAGTCTGAGTTTTACTTCTATTGAAAGCAATGGAAGTATAACCTGGATTGGCTCAATCTGTTTTCCGTAATATAAACATACACACAACATGGGTTTACTAACCCAGGAATACATGTAGACACATCCAAACTTAGCATCCTTCTAGCCGTGCCCAATGCCTTGTTGCATTGTGTCATCAACTTGAGATCCTCAGACACCATCACCCCAAGGTCCCTCTCCTGAGCTGTGCTGTCTCTCTCGATCTATTAGCAGCCTTCAACTACTCCCTTTTACTATCCCGTCCTAGCTTGCTAGAACTGAGAGGGCCCATACTTGCCTGCTTCACTTCTTTTCCTTTGGGTCGTTCTTTCCAGGTTACCACCTCTCAGTCTACTGCCTCGTCTTGCCCTTTGCATTGTGGAGTCCCCCCTTCTTTTCAGTTTGTTCCTCAGTCCTCTTGCTATTCTGATTCAATCCTATGGAATTTCCTTTCATTACTCTTTATGCCTCATCTATTACACTTTACAGGATTATTTATTCTCTGTTCAACAATGGCTTCTTGACTATAGATTAGTACTGAATAAAGATAAGACAGTGGTATGCTAGTTCAGTGGGGGCCTCCGAGTTCCAAGTGTTCCTTTAGATCTGTTTAGAGCGCTGATTCCACCAGTCCATTCCTTTCGATATCTAGGTATTGCCCTAGATTCTCAATTAATCTTCACCCCACAGATTTGGTCTCTCTGTAAATCTGGTTTCTTTATTCTCAGGGAATTATTCTTTAACCACAATACTTTTCACAAGCTAAAGCTAATTCTCTCATTGTTAACTACTAGAATAGTTTATTTGGGATCCTTTCGTTACAATCTATGCCGATTACAATCTCTACAAAATACAACAATTAAATTATATCACGATAAACGTTCTCTGTTTCCCCTCTTCTTCAGGAACATCACTAGCTTCTGGTTGACCAAAGAATTATTCAAGAACTTTTGACACTGACTTTCAAGGCTTTTAGGACAGGGTTACAGCAATACTTGGCAAACCTCACTATCCCGTACTCCCCAGCTCCCCTTCTCTGATCCATTAACAATTATTGCTTGATTCTCCCCAATCCCAAACAAGCAGTGCTTGAATCCACAAGATATCAGGCATTTTACTTTACTGCTCCTTCTTACTGGAACTCACTTCCCCATGATATCCAAGCAGAACTGTCTTTGAAAAAATTCAAGGCAGCCCTGAAGTCTTGGCTTTTCCATCAAGCCTTTAACCCAGATTACAGCCTTCCAGTCTCAGACAGCCTCAAAATAGTCGGCGTTACATTGGACCGCAACCTAACCCTAGAGACCCAAGTAAAATCCACAACAAAAAAAGATGTTCTACTCTATGTGGAAACTCAAACGCGTGAAACAATTCTTCCCCAGGGAAACATTTTGCAACCGAATACAATCAATAGTACTAAGTCATCTAGACTACTGCAATGGAATCTACGCGGGATGCAAAGAACAAACCTTAAAGAAACTTCAGACCGCGCAAAACACGGCAGCAAGACTAATCGTTGGAAAAACACGATTTGAAAATGCAAAACCCCTCCGAAAAACTACATTGGCTTCCAATCAAGGAACGCATCGTCTTCAAAGTTTGTACTATGGTTCACAAAATTATCTACGGCGAAGCACCGGGATACATGACAGACTTGATCGACCTACCAACCAGAAATACATCCGAATCAACACGATTTGTGCACTCTGTTCCCCTTGCACCATGTGTGGTTGCATCATTTGCACATCCCGCCCCAATATTGAGCAAGCTTCTCCATATTATCCAGAGAGAGGAAATGTATCTTGTGTTTAGTGCTCCCAATCATAAGAACATTACATAAAGATAGCCATACTGGGTCAGACCGATGGTCTATCTAGCCCAGTATCCTGCTTCCAACAGCGACTAATCCAGGTCACAAGTACCTGGCAGAAACCCAAAGAGTAGCAAGATTCCGGAATCCCAAAGAACAGCAACATTCCATGCTATCGATCCCAGGGATAAGTAGTGGCTTCCCCATGTCTGTCTCAAAAGCAGATTATGGACTTTTTCTCCAGGAACTTATCCAAACCTATTTTGAACTCAGATGTGCTAATCGCTGTTACCACATCCTCCGGCAATGCAGGGCCGCCGAGAGGGGGGGGGGCAGGGGGGACAACATTCCCCGGGCCTCCAAGGGGAGCCCGGCGCCGAGGTCAGGCTGCCGGCGCTGCAGTCCCCGGTCTCACCTGCCTGCCTCCTCAGCTCTGGGCCCCCTGCATTCGAAGTGGCAGTCACATCAGAAGTTACATCAGACAAGGGCGGGACACAGGGAGGGAAGGCCAGAAAAGAGGCGATCTGCGATTGCCGCTTTGAATGCAGGGGGCCCAGAGCCATGGAGGCAGGCAGGTGAGACCGGGGACTGCAGCGGTGGGGGGAGCGACGGAGGGCAGCAGCGGCGGGAGGGCGGAGGCGGGGCGGCCTTCTCCCGGGCCCAGGCTCTGGGCGGCCCTGCTTAACTGTACACTGAATAAAACATATTTCCTCTTATTCATTTTAGAAGTATTACCATGTAATTCCATGGAGTGTCCCATAGTCTTTATACTTTTTGGAAGGGTACAAAAATTGATTCACGTTTACCCATTCTATACCACTCAGCATTCTGTAGACCTCTATCATATCCCCCCTCAGCTGCCACTTTTCCAAGCTAAAGAGCCCTAACCTCTTTAGAACTAAAAACATACCTTTTCAAAAAATTCTATAGCTAACCACATGAGCTACAAATGACCTCTTTTAGGTCACAACTATAAAACACTACTGAAATTTTACTGTAAGTTGTAAGCCACTTTGAACTGAAACTTGTTTTTAGATAACAGTGGATACAAGCATGCATAAATAAATATGAGATAAATTCCGTCCCTTAATCATTTTGGTCACCCTTCTTTGAACCTTTTCTAATTGTGCTATACCTTTTTTGAGATACAGCAAAAGGAAAGGTTTGCCTTTTTGTGGATGACACGAAGATAGACAATAGAGTGGATACCCTGGAGGGAGTAGAAATAATTAGAAGGGATCTCTAAAAGTTAGAATGGTGGAGAGTCTGGCAATTAAAATGTAATCAATACTATATTTAGGGATCTCCTCCGTTCAAGCTGGTGTGCTAAACTGATATCTACAATTCCACCAGTGTTTATTTCTATATCATATGTTCATATATATGTTTTTTAATATATTTTTTAAATTAATATGCAGTGCTCAGAAATTGCTCAGGTGCCATGCACCATATGTTATAGAATCGGCCCGCAGCATCCAACCATCATTGCACTGGTCCTACCTGCCTCCTAGTTTGAAACCATTACAATCGATCATAAGTATTTGACCACTACTGACTTGTAAATAAGATCACTTATCTGTAGACGGTCAATTGTTGCCAGTGATAGGACTGGTGTCGATGCTGCTGGACCTTCCACCCTTGTGCAGTAGTGAAGTTAAAATTCTAGTTTCGTCTTTATTCCCGATGTGGGGCCACGTTTCAGCATCATGGCTTTCTCAAGGGAATGGTATTTCACAACTGTGTATAAGGCTTAAAGCATATGGTTGCTAATGTACTGCATTCTAAACAACAACCGTATATTTATATCTATTTATAAACATTCACTGAAAGGCTTACCGGGAGCGATCTCGATTCTGACTCCTCCCTGCTTTCACGAACCCTGCGCCAACCTGAGACGCTCTTTTTATACATGGATCCCCAGCATAATGCAACGAGTGTTTCAATTATATTGTTAACCATTCCACTTCTTTATTCAATCCCTTTGGTTGTACCGTGTCCCATAGATATATTAATTTCTGCTCTTGCTGCATTAATTTAGCTGTAAGAAAGGAGAAACAGGGGTGATATGATACAGACGTTCAAATATTTGAAAAGTATTAATCCGCAAACGAACCTTTTCCGGAGGTGCGAAGGCAGTAGAAATAGAGGACATGAAATGAGATTGAAGGGGGGCAGACTCAAGAAAAATGTCAGGAAGTATTTTTTCACGGAGAGAGTAGTGGATGCTTGGAATGCCCTCCCGCGGGAGGTGGTGGAAATGAAAACGGTAACAGAATTCAAACACGCGTGGGATAAACATAAAGGAATCCTATTCAGAAGGAATGGATCCTAAGGAGCTTAGCCGAGATTGGGTGGCACAGCCAGCCGGTGGTGGGAGGCGAGGATAGTGCTGGGCAGACTTATACGGTCTGTGCCAGAGCCAGTGGTGGGAGGTGGGGCTGGTGGTTGGGAGGCGGGGATAGTGCTGGACAGACTTATAGGGTCTGTGCCCTGAAGAGGACAGGTACAAATCAAAGTAGGGTATACACAAAAAGTAGCACATTTGAGTTTGTCTTGTTGGGCAGACTGGATGGACCATGCAGGTCTTTTTCTGCCGTCATTTACTATGTTACTATGTAATGTCACCCCCCACCCCCACTGTAATTGAATGCGAATGAGAACTACATATTTTAAGTCAGATTCCCCATGGCCTTTTGCCTGCCAGTGTGCCACTAATGGAGTATCAATTTTGTTTAACCTGATGTTACTTAGGTGTTCTCCTGTCTGTTGTTTGATCTTACGCTTTGTCTGTCCTATGTACCATTTTGAACATGGGCAGCAGATGGCATACATTACTTGGGCAGTATTGCGGTCCGTCTCAGATCTCAATGTAAATCGTTTGCCTGTGGCAGGATTGTTGACAAAAGTAGTATGCATCACATGAGGGCAATATATGCAATTTTGACAGCTACTACGTCCTCCTTCTGTTGCTGCCGATCGAGGGCGTGCATGTCTAAAAATCGATAAAAATTCGCCCATATTTTTAGACCTGCTGTATGCTATTTGCGGTTTGTCTTTAAATTGAGGATGTAATTGCAAAATTGGCCAGTGTTGATGTATAATTCTAGTGATACGTCGGGAATAAAGACGAAACTAGAATTTTAACTTCACTACAGCACAAGGGTGGAAGGTCTAGCAGCATCGACACCAGTCCTATCACTGGCACCAATTGACCGTCTACAGATAAGCGATCTTATTTACAAGTCAGTAGTGGTCAAATACTTATGATCGATTGTAATGGTTTCAAACTAGGAGGCAGGTAGGACCAGTGCAATAATGGTTGGATGTTGCGGGCCGATTCTATAACATATGGTGCATGGCACCCGAGCAAGTTCTGAGCACTACATATTAATTTAAAAAATATATTTAAAAAAACATATATATGAACATATGATATAGAAATAAACAGTGGTGGAATTGTAGATATTATCAGTTAAAATTTAATGCCAAGAAGTGCAGAGTGATGCACTTGGGGTGCAGAAACCCAAAAGAGAGATACCGAATAGGAGGGGAGAGATTGGTAAGCTCGACTCAGGAGAGAGACCTTGGGGTGTTGGTGTCAGAGGATATGAAGGTGAAGAAACAATGTAACAAGGAAACAGCCGTAGCCAGAAGGATGCTAGGCTGCATAGAGAGGGGTATAACCAGCAGAAGAAAGGAGGCGTTGATGTCCCTCTACAAGTTGTTGGTGAGGCCCCACTTGGAGTATTGTGTTCAGTTTTGGAGGCCGTGTCTTGCTAAAGATGTAAAAAGACTGGAAGCGGTGCAAAGAAAAGCTACAAAAATGGTATGGGATTTGCATTGCAAACCGTACAAGAAGAGACTTGCCGACCTGAACATGTATACCTTGGAGGAAAGGAGAAATAGGGGTGACATAATACAGACGTTCAAATATTTGAAAGGTATTAATCCGCAAACAAACCTTTTCCGGAAACAGGAAGGTGGTAGAACTAGAGGACATGAATTGAGGTTGAAGGGGGGCAGACTCAGGAGTAATGTCAGGAAGTATTTTTTTCACAGAAAGGGTGGTAGATACATGGAATGCCCTCCCGCGGGAGGTGGTGGAGATGAAAATGGTAATGGAATTCAAACATGCGTGGGATAAACATAAAGGAATCCTGTTTAAAAGGAATGCATCCACGGAATCTTAGTGGAGATTGGGTGGCAACGCCAGTAATTGGGAAGCTAAACCAGTGCTGGGTAGACTTCTACGGTCTATACCCTGCTCATAACTGAATAGATATGGATGGGCTGGAGTGTAAATTTTAAGGGGCTTCGACGTTAGCTTCATAACTTTTAGTACAAGAACAGTGCTGGGCAGACTTCTACGGTCTGTGCCCTGAGAATAGCAAGGACAAATCAAACTCGGGTATACGTATAAAGTATCACATACCATGTGAAATGAGTTTATCTTGGGCAGACTGGACGGACCGTGCAGGTCTTTATCTGCCGTCATTTACTATCTTACCATGTAGAATTGCACGCAATGCTTAAGGTGTGATTGCACTATGCAGTGGTACAGAAGCATTATAGTATTCTTTGTCTTATTTTCTATCCGTTTCCTAATAATTCATGTTGAAATGTTGACATCAAACATATAAACGGCAAGTGACCGACTCACCTGCAAATGCGCAGTAGAGTCGGAACGCTGAGAGTGTAGAAGTCCAAGCCCCGCCTCCACCAGCAGTACAGCCCAATAGGGAGGAGGGCTTGGACATGGGGGTGGAAATTGGAGGAGGAGGGAGCAGGCAGGGAAGGAGGGGGCGGAACTGAGGGAAACAGACGCAGCGATGGAGAACTGACGACATGACGACGGCGGAAAGAGGAGGGGCGACGCCGGGGGGGACGGCGAAATGGCGGCGGCGGGGACGGCAGGGCACAGGTCACAATCGCGGTGGCTGGGAGCCCGAGGATGGAGGTTAGGGGAGAGAACAGTTGATGGACACGGGTGGATGGAGTGGATGGGAGGGGGGAGAGGAGGGTTGCTGGACATGGAGGGAGGGCAGGGGAGAGAGCAGGGTTGGTGGACGGGGGGGGGGGGGGGGGGGGGAGGCCATAGGAAAACAAAAAACTAGCCTGTTGTTACGGGCTTAACGGCTAGTCTATGCATATGAGAAACAATCCTGTTCCTGTGGATCTTACATTCTAGCATACAGATAAGACAAATGGAAGGTTCTGTGTGTCTGTATAGGCGTCTGTGTCTATATGTGTAGTATGTGCATGTACTGTGAGTGTGTATGCTAAAGGAGTGCCACCTGGTATACAGGAATCCATGTGTGCTTACTATGGGTAATGTGTTAGGGTGTGTAGGTGTAAAGGTGTGTTTAAAGGTCTAGCACACCTAGTTAATGTGTGATAGGCTGCTGGCTGAAAGGTAATTAAAGGTCTGTGAGTTAAGTTTCTAATCTGAGTGTGTATTTATGAAAGGCACACATCCTTATACCCAGTGGTAACTCAGGTCCTTCCACCCTCCCATCTGACACAGGCATTTGCCCTCTGAAGGACAATGTACTGAGAAGGGACCTGGTTTTGCAACTTTCAGGCACATAAATCTTTGTTCTTTCACATTGTTCTAGGTAAAAGCTTCTCGGAATGAAAACATTCAAGGCCAGAGGGCAACCCATAACAGGAAATTCAGCTCTGGCAAATGGAAAACGGGAAGCATTTTCACATCTATTCCCAAGCAACAGTGAGCAAACAGAACAGGAACGTCTGAGAAACAGCACTAGGCCCCAAAAGATGACACAAGTTACTAGCCACAGACACCTAGTCTTCACTGGCTCCAAAACGGCAGTCAAGTCAGTCTAGGGGTCCAACCCCCCCCCCCCCCCCTCTAGCATTTTGTAGCCTGAGAGACAGCAGGCCACCTCTGTTAGATTGCAAGCTCCTTTGAGCAGGGACAGTCCTTCTTTGTTAGATTGTACAGCGCTGCGTAACCCTGGTAGCGCTTTAGAAATGTTAAGTAGTAGCAGTAGTGGAAGAGGGACACTTCAGTTCTGAATGAAGCTGTCAGTGGGCGCAGGGGCCTTGGGCACATCTAGCTAAGGAATGCAGCTGTGTTCAGCTGCCTGCAAAACCATCCCAGCTATTGCAAACAGCTGGACTCTGAAGGCAAAGCAGCCCCACCCCTGCACCCAGCTCTCCTTCCCACCCCAGGAACCCAGGGCTACAGCCCTTCCCCATCAGTGACTCTTTTGCTTTCTGCTTTATAATCTATCTGCCATGCATTGTCTGCGTGCTTAGAGGCGGACAGCTGCGTGTCCCTGCTCTAGTGAGCTTACAGCCCAAGTTTAGATACAGGGCGTCATCACAGGACTTTTCCAAGCCTTGTGGTTTTCTTCCTGCCCTATCTCCCTCTCAGTCAGCGCCAGGAAATTTGATTGAAAGGCTGATATCTTGTTTGTGTTGCCAACTATGTCCCCTCCCTCTCCGTCCACCCTCCCCCACTCTACTCTGTTTCTCTCTCTCCCACTCTGGCTATTTTTTTTTCTTGGGTTTTTCTGTTTGCTCAGCAACCTAACTAGCAGTTTACGAAATCTTTCTTGGGAAATAGATTTCTTCTTCTGAACTCTGGTAACCCAATGTTGTTTATTTGCTGTGACAGCAGAGGCAGCTTACCTCACACCCGCAAAGCGAGCGCAGGAGAGAAAAGAAACGAGAGGCAGGAAAAGAGGATCAGGAAAAGACAGACCTTAGTAACACAACATAGTGACATAACATCGGGGCTGCATCTCGGTCTGGCCAGCTTCAGGGGAGGGGGAGGGTTAAAAGGGACATTTGTGGACCACAGTGTGCTGTGCTGTTTCCGTTCTAACCTCCTCTGCCCCCACCACTGTTATTTCTGTAAATACTCTCATTCACCCCTGGTGGTGGGTGACCTTTGGGCTAGATAGAGAAAGGCAGATACCGGCTACCCACTCCCCCAGCCCACCTCTGACACAGGCCACCAAGCACAGAAATATCCCCCAATCTTAAGCGAGTTTTTTCAATTAAAATTTGATCTGTCCCTCCCTCCCCCGCTTGTTTTTGGTCTTCTCTTTTTTTTTTCTCTGCCTTCTCATTCCTTCTCTTCTAAAACTTTATCTACCCTCGTCCTCTCCTTAGTATTTCTGTTTTCATTTCTCCCTGTGTCTTTCAACAACTTGTTTCAGTCTTTCATGTAATTGCCTCCTAGAGCACTTCCAACCTTCTCCCCCCCACCCCTGCCTTTATGTCTCTCCTCTCCAGCATAATTCCCCCTCTTGAGAGGGGCTCTTCTCACTGTTTGCCGCCCTAATAGTCCCTTTCACTTCCAGTTTCACACAAGTCATTTCCCAGCCTTCTGCACCTTTCAGCTCCTCATCCTTTCTCCCAACTCCCAGTTTCTTTTCAGAAGTACCAGACAGATCTTAAAAATAGGTCAGATTTTATATAAGCTCATTTCCAGGAAAGTGGTAGGTTTCCAAATCTACCTGGCTAATAATTTTTTTAAATGTATTTTTCCTCTAGAAACCTGCCCAAACCTAGGGTTACCATATGGCTCCAGAAAAAGGAGGATGGATTGAGCCAGCCGGGTTTTTACTTCCATTGCTTTCAATGGAAGTAATTGAGCCAGCCGGGTTTTACTTCCATTTGAAGTCCGGCAACAAATGCCAGAGCTTAATTGTGGGCTGGTCATTATTTTCTTGGAGTGTCCTCTTAGGCCTAGATGCACAAAACTCTAACGACCCTTTAATGACCCTCTAACGACAAAATTTGCGACCGTTGCATGCATTATAGGCCTTTTTCTGAAGCAACTAGCAGATAACGAAAACGGAATGCAAACCAGAAACTACCATTGAAATGTGGACAATTCGCTATGCACTAACCATACCGACGATTCTAACGAATCATTTAAAGTGACAAATTTAGCGAGCTCTCAGACCTGTCGTTCAGGGCTGAGCTGTCATCTCCCCGCTCCCTCCTGCACCTTAAAAATGCAAGCTGGCATGTAAAAAAAAAAAAAGTTATATAAAAACACAAACCGGTAGCTCCCCACTTCCCCCTGCACTAACCAAAACAAAAAAAAAATTCAAATAGATCGGGAGGGGGCAAAGGCGCTCGTCAGGAGCGTCCTGTATGGGCGCCCTTGCTCCCCCCCCCCCCCCCCGAGATCGCCGCTGTTCCCCGCTTCAGCCGGTTTTAATAAAAACAAATCTCCAAATTTTCTCATCCCCGGTCCCCCTCCCTTCCTGTGTTTCCTGTCCATTGCTCCAGGGCTCCACCTCCCGCCATCCTCCGCCTCTGCCCCCATGCCCCGCCCCCTGGGATCGTTGCCGCCACTCCCACCCTCCACCGGACCCCCCTCCACATTACCGTCCCGTGCAGCGCCTCTCACCTGTATGCGAAGGTGCTGCACGGGATAAAACATCTGATCGCCAATTGCTTCTCCCTTCTCCGACGTCAGTCTGTTGTTCCTGGGCCCGCCCTCCATTGACGTAAGTTATCTACGTAGGTAACTTACGTCAATGGAGGGCGGGCCCAGGAACAACACGTCGGAGAAGGGAGAAGCAATTGGCGATCAGATGTTTTATCCCGTGCAGCACCTTCACATACAGGTGAGAAGCGCTGCACGGGACGGTAATGTGGAGGGGGGGTCCGGTGGAGGGTGGGAGCGGCGGCAACGATCCCAGGGGGCGGGGCATGGGGGCAGAGGCGGAGGATGGCGGGAGGTGGAGCCCTGGAGCAATGGACAGGAAACACAGGAAGGGAGGGGGACCGGGGATGAGAAAATTGGAGGTTTGTTTTTATTAAAACCGGCTGAAGCGGGGAACAGCGGCGATCTCGGGGGGGGGGGGGCAAGGGCACCCATACAGGACACTCCTGACGTGCGCCTTTGCCCCCTCCCGATCTATTTGGATTTTTTTATGTTTTGGTTAGTGCAGGGGGAAGTGGGGAGCCACGTGTTTGTGTTGTGGGTTTTTTTGGACGTTTGTGGCATGCGCAGAGCAGCCAGCATAATGCTTGGCTGCTCTGCGCATGATTTAGGGGCCGATTACGATGGGGATTACGATTCAGTGATACATTGTACTTCTGGATACCGTAACGAACATGTTTGACCTGTTTTTTTGGTGCATGCTTCGGTTTTTCAAAATCGTTAAGGACTTTAACGATTTAGATTTTGTTACGTTTGTTTGATGCATCTGGGCCTTAGTGCTTTTTGAAAGGGCAAACAACTCTTCCTTATTACCCTTTCCACCTCTCTCTGGAATTTATAGATTTCTTCAAGCTGAAGAGCCCTAACTTGCAGGACTGGCTCAACCTATGGACCAGGTGAAACACTGGCTCAGGGTGCTGCCTGTTCTAAAAGCGAAGTTACTTACTTACCCGTAACAGGACTTCTCTGTAGACAGCAGGGTAAATCAGCCACATGTAGGTGAAGTTATCTGACAGCCCCATTGGATGGAATGCTCTCCAGTAGCTCAGCCAGACCTCACCTTTTTTTTTTAAGGGCCTTTTTTTTCCGCATATATACCCTGCTCACGGATATAACCTGCACCTCCTGACTCAAAAAAGATGTCAGGAAGTATTTTTTCACGGAGAGGGTGGTGGATGCTTGGAATGCCCTCCCGCGGGAGGTGGTGGAGATGAAAATGGTAACGGAATTCAAACATGCGTGGGATATGCATAAAGAATCCTGTGCAGCAGGAATGGATCCTCAGAAGCTTAGCTGAAATTGGGTGGCGGAGCAGGTGGGGGGAAGAGGGGTTGGTGGTTGGGAGGCGAGGATAGGGGAGGGCAGACTTATACGGTCTGTACCAGAGCCGGTGATGGGAGACGGGACTGGTGGTTGGGAGGCGTGAAATACTGCTGGGCAGACTTATACGGTCTGTGCCCTGAAAAAGACAGGTACAAATTCAAGATATGAGTTTATCTTGGGCAGACTAGATGGACCATGCAGGTCTTTTTCTGCCGTCATCTACTATGTTACTATGTTACTGTATAATCTACAGAAAAGAAAGAGCAATGTAAAAATTGTTTTACATTGCCCACACCTTTGTATTCCCCGCCGGGTGTTCCGTTATAAAATCAGTGGCAGGATTCAGTTGCTGATGCCGACACTCTCGCACATGCTCAATTCATGCTGCTGAACTGAGCATGCGAGGGAGTGTGGGCGAAGGCGACTGAAACACGCCACCAGTGGTAGCGAGGAGAAAAAGCAAGGTAAGCCAATATAAAGAAAAGTTTTAAATTACTGCTAGTCAGTTTACAATGCCAAAAAGAAAATTGCGTACTGTAGAATGCTTCCTCCACTGTGGCCATGAAATGTAAAGATGAGTATTACCCACACCAGGCATCTTGCAACTGTAAAAAAGTGTACAACCCATGGGTTATATTTGCAAAAATACAGTAGTACCCTTGGAGGGCCAGCCCAGGCATCCCCACTTCCTGCCTCTGTCAGTTCCAAGCTTGTCTGGGTTCATTAGAATTGGGAGGTGGAAGGGTTGTGTGGTAACGTATCCTGCTGTCCAGTGGTG